>NC_072825.1:5917500-6606250 GCF_027744805.1 Dunckerocampus dactyliophorus
ATCAGCAACAGAACCAATGTTGTAATAGCGGTAAGGGGCAAACTGCTTAGCCAGCATTAATAGTGCTGATGTGCAGTACGGCAGGTGTAACATGCAAGACTTTTACACCAAGAGCTGTGTGGTGCAACTGACATTTTAAAGCGCATGCAGAGGTAGATAAAGCTGCTGGATGCTGACCGCTCATGACACCCCAAATGCAGCTACTGCCATCTTGTAGAGTTAATAATGCCAACGTTTATGCCAACGTTTTTTGAACTGGTGCTCATAAGAGACCCTGGCTGTTGCTTTTGTACACCACGCACCCAGCGACTGTAGGAGAAAGCAGTTCATTGTATAGACACGTTGAATTGTAATACCTACATTGGCGGAGCATCTGGCGGAGAGTCATGTGACCACACCTTTTGACAGTCCTCACTCCTGCTGCCAAAGCGTAAATGATAATAGAGATGTTTTATTAAGCGGACGAGAGTTATATTCCATGTATTCCATAAACAACCAGTGAGCTGTGCAAGCATGATGTGATATTTATGACTTCTGCCCAGCGCCTGGAGGAGATCATGAAGAGGACGCGCAAGACAGATGGAGGCGACAAGGTACGCTGGATCTTACGGATTATTAACTCACTACCATATTTGCAATAAAAAGTGACATTTTCTTCACAGAAAGAGGCAAAATCTCAAGTCGGCGACAAGGAGGCAGAAAGCTGCAAAGGTGAGTGTTGAACATGATGACATGACATCCGGGAAGTGACTTGAACGTCACACTCTTTAACGCCATGGCTTATGTAGAGCACAGGAAATACAACAGATTCAGCCACAATGCGTGATGGCCACTGCCACTCATTTCCTCACATTTTTAGTTTTTTAGTTTTTCTTCTCGGTTTCATTTATACACATCACAGTTTTTTATTATTCTATCGGTGCCTCTCATATCCTGCACAGCTGCACTTTGTGTTCCTCTCTGCACGATGGGGCCCATGTGTACTCACTGCAGGGACTGTGGGACGGGCTTAGGAAACATTCAATGAGAAGAGGACTCTCAAAGTGTTGCGTTTCTTCTGTAAATCGCACACGGTTACACAGCTGATTGTCATTACACATATTTCATTGATGCAGACAGAGCAGCTTGTAGCAGATCAATAAAACGCTGCTTTTTCCAATTACAGTATATACTACATGTCTGTGCTTGACAGCCCCTCAGCTGACATGGATGTCTTTGCCTAAATTAAGAATTTTCAAGCATAAAAATGGCTAAATGAACTATCCATCTTGAATCTTCTACCGCTCATCCAAAGTCGGGTCGTGGGGGCAGCGGCCTAAGCACTTCGTCCAGCTCCTTTTGGTGGATCCCGAGGCGCTCTCATAAATGAGGGATTACTGTATTGTAATCACATCCATCCATTTTCTATGTCACTTATCCTCACTAGGGTCGTGGGCATGCTGGAGCCTATCCCAGCTGACTTCGGGCGAGAGGCGGGGTACACCCTGGACTGGTCGCCAGCCAATCGCAGGGCACATATAGACAAACAACCATTCACACTCACATTCATACCTATGGATAATTTAGAGTCACCAATTCACCTAACAGCATGTTTTTGGAATGTGGGAAACCGGAAACCGCGCACGCACGTACAGGGAGATCATGCAAACTCCACAAAGAGATGCCCAACAGAGATTGGAACGCAGGTCTTCCCAATCTCCTGACTGTGTGGCCAACATGCTAACCACTCGGCCACCGTGCGGCCCTGTATTGTAATTATACAGTGTATTTAATGGTCTTTAAAACACAACATCTCGACTCAGCATCTTGATAAACGTGTTAACAACGTCCAACACTTGTTGGAAAAGGTGGAAAATGGATCATAATCATGTCTGTATTTTGCAGATAAAGTGTGGATGTGTGTGTTTGACAAACAGTCTGACCTTTTTGTTCCAGAATCTGCCCACCGTCAGCCGAGGTCAGAGGTCAACGTGGTCACCAACAACAACAACAAGACAGAGCATGGACAGAGCGACATGAGACAAAGGTGAAAGTCAAGCCCCTTCCTTGTTTAAAGCGATGTGAACACTGTAACGCCCTAATACAGGAGGACAAACGTGACAGTAAGCCACCAGAACTTTGAACATATGTCACCGCCTTCGTTACAGCCCCCCTGAGCAAACGGTGAACGGGGTCCAGCTCGGCGGGAGACACGAGAATGGCTTGTCCACCAAAGGAGACGTGACCAGCTTTGAGGACATCATTATCAACGCCGCCAATGGGGCACGGGGCAGGTCCGAGACCAGCATGGCCCCTGAGGACATCCTGGCTTTCGAGAGCGAGGAGACCTTCATGAAGAAGGCGGGGCCACTGACACCTCAGCATGTCGCAGGTCATACAGAAGTAGAAAATGACCAGTGTTTGTGCAATGCTTCACTTTCCATCTTCTCTGAGATACATCACTGCTTGTTTTTAGCCCATAGACTTCTCTCTGATTTTTATGTTGTTTCCACCTCTAAATGCAGTCTACATAGGCAACACCTAGCCTACCCAATCTGAAACTGATCATAGACATTCATTGCTATTTATTGATTGAGTATGCAGGTTAGTAGGGCACACCTGCACAACAAAACACAACAGTCACATGTTCTAATACTAAGTTTGTCATGGCAGGTTTTCTTATTGCTTTGATGCACAAAGCCAGAAAACACCAAGAGATTGTCTTTTTGGGTCTTTGGTCTTTGGTCTTTTTGGGTTTAATCTTGCGAGGTGAGACAGAAACGTTGCACACAGCAATAATCAGCCCCCCTCCACGGATGGGAAGGATGAGTGCGGAATATTTTGGGAATTTCCATGACACAGCGCCACCATGTGGTGTATTTGTCAGAAAAATAATAGTGCAGGCAACACAGTAGGGGGGCATGTTTTGACACATGGTCACCCTTTTGTTGCAGTAGAAGAGTTAGCTTACACACACACACACACACACACACACACACACACACACACACAGAGTTACGTACATTGCTTTAGATCGGCTGACTTGGGCCCACTTCCAGAGTGGAATTCCTCAAATGGCAAAAGAGATGAGGAGACCCGATCCACAGTCACAGGGGCTTAGAAACCGGACTCTTCTCGCAATTAAGCACCCCCTCTGCTCGCCACATGCATATCTTCACCTGTTAGCGAGCCAGCAGAAGAGCGTTTTATTGAGCGGCCCATCTGTCTTTCCCCAAAATCGTATTTCAGTTGGCATCTCCTCATCACCCCGGCGGATCTTCACTTGTCCAATAAAACCCGAACGCTCCCTCTTCTCGCTTTCACTCGTATAAGTGCGGACACGTGAGACGGCGTTGACCCCAGAGCTATTCCTAAAGATACGTGAGCGCCACTCTAAAATGTTTCCACTTTTTTCTTACAGAAGTGCTGTGATAGCGTGGAGGTCCCGCGTCAAAACGTCTGGCCTCACATGGGGGAGCCACCATGTTCTGACCGCTCAGTGGGCGGGGTCACAGATGAGGAGCACCGCCTGACAGGATGCGAGAAACGACTGCGTGCACCTTATTCCACAATGACGGTGTCGTCCTTTGTACAGGACAGTACTGCTAATGCTACACAAACGATGCACAGACATATGAGGTAGAAAACACACTGAAGTGATGTCCTGTGTAAACATGTTCATAGCTACTATGAATGAATAGGGCAAATCCACATCATGCGTGTGTGTACATGTTATAAATATATTTTGACGTGTGCTGTAAGGTCCTTGCGAAGTATTTGAAGTCTTATTAAAAGACAAACTGTCCAGTCTGTGGTCTTATTTGTGTGTGTGTGTGTGTGTGTGTGTGTGTGTGTGTGTGTGTGTGTGGGAGGAGCTAAGTAGCTGGCTAAAGTTTTGACACACTTCCTCATTCAGTAGCATAAAAAAGTGGTTCCAAACTTGACAGGTGCTATACAGTGGAACTTTGGTTAGCGTCAATCAATCAAATCAATTTTTTCCATAAGAAATCATGTAAATTCAATTAATTTGTTCCAGAAAGCCAAAAACGTTAAGACAAAGCACAGTCTTCTAGTTTTACACTCAGAAAACTATTGAAAATGCATAGAAATGACATACGAACAGGATAAATGAATGCTTGAGGTTACTTTTACCTTCATTGAAGACGTGATTCTTGACGTGACTTTCCCAAAGAAACAACTTCTTCCTCTTCAACACCACCTTCCTGTTTTACTATGAGTTATTTCTTGAATTCAAGAGTGTTTTCTCACCTCAATCACCCAAAAATGGAGCCAAAGAAAGTTGCAAGTGTCAGCATTTTGATAAAGACGGTGGGAAACACAAAACAGTAAGGTGGCGCTGAAGAGGAAGATTTTGATCCCGCTGCCACGTCGTGTCTTTGGGAACAGCCACACATCTTCAATGAAGGTAAAAAATAAGCTTGAATGCTCATTTATCCCTTTCATTTGTCATTAAAAAGCATTTAGAATTGTTTTATGCATGTAAAACTACAAAACCGTGTTTTGTGTTAACTTTTTTGAGAGTCAACGGACGGGGTTAAGCTAAGGATGCTAAGGATGCTAGCAAAGACGTTTTGTGATCCAAAAATACATTAAGACACAGCTGGACCTACGTTGTGTATTAACAGCACGACAAGACACACGGCATATTGTACATTAACCAGAAAATGAATGCAAGCTGAAGAAACGTTTTTGCAGGGGTATGGGTGAGATTTAGCAACTAACTAAGTCCATTGACCATTTGTCTAATGAATACAAAACGTTGAGGATATCTGGACAGTGAAACCTTGGTTTTTGCACGGCCCAGTTTTCATCAAACACCTGCATTTTGTCGCAGTTTTCCTGTTTGCGCTGTGCTTCCACAAAATCGAGTGCCCAACAACAAGAAAGCAGCCTGTGTTGCTGACGCACTGTCTGTGCATCTTTGAATGCTAAATAACCCGCCATGGGGCCACGGAAAGGTGCGAATGCCAGTACTTTCATCAAGAAGGTGAGAAACTATTGAATTTGACCTCGCCAGCATGTACGGGACGTCCGCACCAACAATTAGTTCCATCTATTCGTCATTTGAAATTGTTTTCTGCATGTAAAACTACAATTACTCTCTTTAAAGTGCATTTTTTTTTGGTTAATATTTTCGGGTGTCTGAAACGGGTTATTTGGATTTTTAATTTTTTTCTATGGGAAAAATCACCTTGGTTTTCGGCGAACCTTTGGGGCTAATGAATACCTAAAACTGAGGCTCCACCGCATTACAATCGTCCCTCGACACTTTGCGGTTCAAATTTTGCAGCTTCACTATATCACCGTTTTTCAAAATACATTAATTAATAAATCAGCACAGTTTTGTGGCTGCCTATGGCCCATTTTTAGTCAAATAAATATGCATATTTAAGCAATTTCTATGTTTTTTTTGCCTAAATTAAGCATTTTCAAGCATAAAAATGGCTAAGAGAACTAAAATGGAAATATAAGGCATTCAGAAGAGGCACTCACACATGTTGATATGTAGTATTCTGGTCACTAGGTGTCACCAACGTTACACTGATGAGGCAATAACCACAGAAAGTACTCATGTGATCATGTGACTTCAATGCTAACATATGAGTCTATATTATGTCTTACTTATGCCTTATATGTCTTATTTATCTCAGTATGTCTACTATATTGGCCAATAAGAGTGTAAAAGTGACTATGGCGTGTTAGTTCATGTCTAAGGGGCTCTAATAATAAAAAAAATGGATTCAGAAGGTCGGAAACAGGTGTTCTATGCTCCAACTACGGACATATTCCATTTATATATCAGGAATCCCACGTCACGGAAATTCACTTGAGAACCAATTAACCGCAATAAACGACTAATTACCGTACACGTCTTCCGAAGCATTTTGTCCACAACCCATAGGGGGCGCCACAACTGTTATTTGGAGGCGTGAGGATACTACACCATCGGTCTTAATTTACTAGCGGACAGCCAATACAGATACAGAACTAACATTTCAACTTCCACGGCACTCATGGAAATCACTGAGGAAAAGACCGATGCTGTAGACCACAGAAAGTGTGCAGATGCAGTATTTATGGATTCGACAAGAGCCTTTGATACCATTAATCCCAATATCCTATATACAAAACTAGAAAGACATGGAATCAGAGGATTAGCAGTGAACTGGGTTAAAAGCTACTTAGCCGTCAGGAGGCAATAAGTGGATCTAGATGAAAAATCACTCCATGCTCTCTACTGCTGTCTGGCATTACCAGATCTCCCTTCCTGTGAGGAGATATGGGGAAACACCTGGAAAAGTACCCTGCACTCATTAACTACGCTACAGAAGAGGTCAGTTACGTTGATCCATAATGCCTTTATTCCTAAAATTATTAACATTTGCGGATATGGTAAACTATCAAACAGCTAAAATTATGCATAAAGCAAACTATAACACCCAAAAATGTAAAAAAAATCTTCTCAACAAAAGAGGAGAAATATGATGATCGGAACAAACGAAACCTAAAACACTTAAACGCACGGACTACATTCAAAACCTTCAGCATTTCTGTGTGTGGAATCAAGTTGTGGAACGGATTAAGTAAGGAACTCACACGAGGCACTAAAATGAGCGATTTCAAGAAACAGTACAAGCAGTTGATGGAAGAACACACCTGGACCGCCGTGCACGTACAATGCTATACCTAACCAAACTCTTCATTTTCGGTGGTACATTGTCTGTACACACAATCAAACTGAGTCTCTGTCTACTATTTCATCAGCTATTATCAATTTGTTATCCCGATAAAGTCGGTTGTACATTGAACAAATAGCATAGCAACTGATGTGGAACCGATGAGGGTTAGGATTAAATAAGCTGTGCTTCTTCTGCTCCTTCTTCAACATGCACAACTGTGAACTGTGTTGTGTGATGAGCTCCACTGTAATTGTGTGCCTGTACAAGATGAATTAAACCATTACCAATACCATAATTACCAATTACTAAAACAACAAATACTCTCAGTGCTGGAGAGTAGAGTACAAGTATACATCTTATTGTACCAGTACTGGCACAGAGGAAGCAGCTGCTGCCAGTCAATCAGATAACAGTCCAGGGGAAGCGAGTGTTTGCATACGTGCTGTGACAGCTGAATTGCATTAGATATTACAGATGATGCCCCCCCCTTAGTAAGTACCAGTGTGTGCTATTTTGGACTTATGTGATTGACGAGACTTATCTGGCCTCCTACTGTACGCCTCTCCTGACGCAGTGAAGGATGCATACGAGCTAATAGCAAACATACCAAGAAGCTTTTATGTGCGCTCAACTCATCTGATGCAGAACTCTGGCGTACTCCATTTCCACTTGGAACCACAACAGACTGCTTTTTACAAAGACATCACTCTGTAGCGCTCACACGCTTCCTTCAACAAGATGTAAAGTGGTGGCCACCGCCTCCCGCGACATGACCTCACTCATGCAGTGCTGGCTGTCCTGGCCGGAGGGGGCAGCTGATGCACAGCGTATCCTGTTTCTGGTTGGATGCCACCATGCGTCAACAAATTGAAACAGCCAAATGACTTATTTTTAAATGCATAATCTTCTTGGTTTCTAGGGCTGGGGGGGGGTTGTCGATCTAGCTAATGCACTTCTCAGAGGGGGACTGAGGATTAGAGGACGCTATTTTTAGGGAGGTGTCAGGAAAGCGGTGCCGAGGTTTCGGAATATGTTCATGCAGGATGAAGGCCGGAACAATAATAACAATAAAAGAGTGGAATTTCTGGAGGAGGACAGGGGCGGGAGGGGGTCAACCAAAAGACACTAATGTTCAAAGGGTTTGTTTGACTGACTTG
The DNA here is from genome assembly GCF_027744805.1 of Dunckerocampus dactyliophorus. Taxonomy (NCBI): domain Eukaryota; kingdom Metazoa; phylum Chordata; class Actinopteri; order Syngnathiformes; family Syngnathidae; genus Dunckerocampus; species Dunckerocampus dactyliophorus. The sequence continues at coordinate 5,925,338 of NC_072825.1, forward strand.
ACGTAATGCAGTACATAGATCTTTCTGTGACTGGGAGTCACGCTAGCCCTAAAACGAAACAATGTCCAGGCTGGTCTACCAATATTACCATTGATGCTAGCGCCAATGTAACACAAGGTGTCTTAGCTGGACTAGACCGAGCCACGACTCTTACGAACCGCAAATGTAGGTGACTGGGAATTGTGGCAAAGACAGAAACGCTAATGTTAGCATTTATGCAAACACAAGGCTGGACTGCCGTTAAAAGGTGTCGACGCTGGTCCACAAATCTTATGAACCGCAAAAGAAGGTGACTGGGAATGCCAGGATGCATGTTAGCGGCAACACAACACAAAGTGTCCGGTCTTAACGACCACAAGTGCACGTGACTGGACAGAAATGGTAATGTTAGCATTCACGCTAGTGCTAACACAACTAGGTGTCTTTTCTAGACAACTATTAAATGGTGTTGGCGCTGGTCCACAAATCTTACGGACAACCACAGTAGCTGACTGGGAGTCGTTGCGGCAATGACAGAAATGCTAATGTTAGCAATGATGCTAGTGCTAACAGGACACATGGTGTCTGGGCTGGTCGACCAATATTACAGGTTGCAAAAGTCTGTAACTGGGAACTGCTGTGGCAATGCCAGGAATTACGCAAATGCAACACATCACAAGGCGTCTGGTCTGGCTGGTCTATAAAAATGAAAGCCCACAGACTCAGGTGGACTTGGAGTCGTTGTGGTCATGACCAGGACTAGGTCTGTCACTATTACTGATGGCAAATGTAGGTGACGACAGAGATACTACTACAGCGCCATTTGAACCATTTTAAAGATGTTAGTTTAAAGTCCCGTTCTTACATAGTGCTTCTTTAACTGGCGTGACACTTGACTTTCAACTTGACCACAATTAGTCTTTCTGTTGGTCAAAGCTGGCGTCTGTCCGGTCCAGTCATCCCGGAGCAGCTGGCATCACAGGTGCCCCCCAGTGTTCACCTGAAAGATTTATGGTTGTATTATTTGCTCAGCCTCTTTTCCGCGTGGGGGTGTGTGGGGGTGGGTGGTCTTGCTACCCCGACAGTATCCCCTCTTGTTAAGGCTCACACAGAAAAAGACGGCATTGTGTCACGTCCAATGCCTTCTAGCGCTAAAGTGTCTCGGTGCAAAGAATGCAACCCTGTTGTTTCGGGTGGTGGGGTGGGGGGGTGTCCACACCAAAGAGGTCCAGTCAAGATAAGATCACCGCCTCTGGGGCTCTGTGAGGATGGCACAGCCATCAAAGGCTGAGAGCTAACCTCTGCTCAGTGTTTATGCTCACACCTCCTAGAGGCCCCCCCTCCCCGACTCCACATGAAGCAGGGTGTATCTGCTCAGCAACAGGCAGCGATGGTGGGCGGGGGCGTGTGCACAGCTGCTCTCAGATGACACTACATTAATGAAAGGCCACAGGACCTTTCTGGAAGCCCGTCAGAGCCGACAGAAGCGCTCAGTTATTTCCACGGGACATCTAGCTAGGAGGAGATGCCCCAAGGGGCCACAAGCCATCAAGGGTGGTCAGTGCCGGGGGGTTGGGGGGCAGCTGCTGGGTGATTGTCACAACCTGTCGGATGGAGACTTTGAAGACTCCCAAGTGTTCGATGTTCCATCAAACTTGGGTATTTCGGGAGTCTGACCTCAGTGGCGCGTTGTCCAGCTGCAACGGTGGCTATTTCAATAAAAGCATGCTCAGAGAAAGCAGCAACAGATTCATTGGCTCAGACGCCATTTATTTTACGGTTGCACTTGCTTGGTGAATGCTCAGTATTATGATTCCTTTGTTAAGTGTGATTCAAAATGAAGGCCAGGCTATCTGTGTCACTACCAAACGCTTTTATTGTGGGGTGACGATGAGCGCCGCCGCTAATCTTAGACACTTAGCCATGTAATCCCTTATTAACTGGAAATGACATCCATCCTAGCAGCATGGCTGGTGTTTAAAATATGATTTGTTCATTATTTTGTACCCATTACTTTTTGAATATGTTTTTAAATAAACTAACTAACTAACCTCACCGAAGTGGTGTTGTTGACCGCGGAAGGAAGCCAAAAACTCTTGTCAGGCACACAGTAACCAGTAAACCTTTATGAAGATTTGGGAATGTTGTCTGAAGACAAATAGAAGGGCTCCTGACCAAAAAGACCAGTTAAAAAATTGCAAAAATGTACAAATTGCATTGTTGGCTCTTAACTTAGAAATGCAAAGAGAAGACAACATTTTTGAGTAAGCAATTTACTGCAAACAAGCATTCAAGTGAAATAGGCTGTTCATCAGCTGATCAAAAGTTTAAGACCACAGACTTTAAAAGTCCAAATCCTGTCAAACATGTCGATTCGATGTCATTTTCAGGTATACACCCAGTCACGATCTTTTGACGGCAAAGGCAAAAAAGCTTTCTCTCTCGGAAGGCGGTGGGATTGTTGAGCTGCATAAGCAAAGCCTCTCACAGCGCGCCATTGCTGCTGAGGTTGGATGCAGTAAGACAGCCATTTCAAACTTCTTCAAAGATCCTGAGGGTAATGGAACTAAAAAGTCAAGTGGTAGACCCAAATAAATGTCAGCGGCCCTGAGCTAAAAGATCCGATTGGCTGAAACGGGCCAAATGAAGGTTCTTACTCGTGAGTAAGGCATCTGTGAGAGAAGGGTTTTATGAACAAAATCATCTTCAAGGGCCTCGTCTCCTTGACGGTCCTGATGGCTTCCAACGTCCCTGGCATGACAAGGAGATCCCACCTGAGATGTTTTCCACGGCACAGTGGACGGGGTGCCATCATGATGCGGGCTGCTTTTTCCATTGATGGAACAATGGAGCTTCAGGTTGTGCGGGGGCGTCAAACCACAGATGGTTACGTGGAGATGTTGCAGTGGGCATCCCTCATGACTGAAGGCCCTCGTCTGTGTGGTAATGACTGGCTTTTTCAACGGGACAATGCCTGATGCCTGCCTAAAAAAGAACTTCTTCCAGGGGAATACCCTCATTCTTTTGGGCCATCCTGCGTGTTCCCCCTTGATCTAAATTCCCACCATCCTCCTGGAAACACTGGCATCAAGCATGCCCAAACTTATTTTTGAGGTGATAAACAAGAATGGCGCAGCTACTCATTACTGAGTTCTTTTCTGAACATTTATTTCTATTTTAGGGGGGGTTGCGTTTTTTTTTTTGCTATGGTCTTAAACTTTTGATTAGCTGAAGAACTGCCTACTTCAGTTTAATGGCTGTTTGCAATAAACTGCTAACTCAGAATGTATGATCTCACTCCAATTTCTTCTTTTTGCATTCGGAAACTCTACTCTACTCTACTCTACTCTACTCTACTCTACTCTACTCTACTCTACTCTACTCAGTTTGAAGGAAAACTGCACTTTTTTGGGAATTTTGTCCATCAGCCACTATCTTTATGTGAGACATGAACACACGTCTTTGTTTTTGTGTGGATTCTAAATACATAAAAAACGCAATAAAGAGGCAAAAAGGGTAAATAACGCACGTAGTAGGATACACCTATTTAGCCTAGAAAGACCGCTATTAAAACACCTCCAACTAAGTTTTATGGTTTTATAAACATGTACACATTCATGATAATGTAACACTTAGGGTATTTTGGTCATTTTAAGCGTTACCGGAACTTCCCTCCTGGGTGCACTGATTCCACATAGCAACATATAAATGAACGCTACAACTAGCGTTAACATTTCCAAACTCAAACACAAAAACACAGCAGCAGTGGCGGCAGCTCCAATATGTCGTGTTACCTTGATGTTGGTAGTGGTCTGAGGCATTGTGAGCACGGCACTGACGCGCTGCGGGCGAGTGTGTGGTGAAGCTAGTTGCGACCCAGCTAGTAGCTAGCCGCTGTGGCGTGGCGAGGTGTCACTCCGCCAGTACTGTAGTTCTACTGTATTTAAAATTGGCAAAGAGTACAATTGGAATACAAGAAGTGAGCAAATGTATTGTAAATGATGTGAAACAGAGGGGGTAGGATTAAATAAGCTCTGCTTCTTCCTACTCCTTTTTGGACACCATAAATTAAACCATTACCATCAACAACATAGCAGGGCTGGCTGCAGTACACGCTAATGGTTGGAATTTGTGGTCACGAAGCAAAGTTGAATGAATCCTAACGAATCCCAAAGGAATGTCAACGTCAGACATCGTCTTCTTCAAAAGGTCCATATCAACTACAAGAGGAGGGGAAAGCTACAAAATGTGCAGAACCAATTCTACTTTTACAAGCATTCAGCAGTTGTTCCGCTCCCTCCCTGGAGTCAAAGCTAGCTGCAAACATCTCAATCTCGGAGGCTGAACATTCAGCGGACAACATCGCCAGCTATCATCACTGAAACGACCAGCAGCTTCAATTTTGCCGTCTTGCATTTAAGACTATTTTCAGGTCCTCGGAGACTGCCGCATTAATCAGAGCAACAAGCTCGCTGCCAGCAGCAGTGAAGGCCTTCGGACTGCTCAGGAAACAGGAGCTCTGGAGGTAACAGGAGCTGTCCAATCAGAGATGATACCAGATGTCAATGACAGTTACTTATGCTCGCTCTCGGAGTGACGCCCCCTTTTTTGGAACAGCGGATGAAACCACAATGACGGGTCTTTCCATTCTGACTTTGAACCTCACATTTCCTCATGGAGAAGATTTACAACCTACAACAACCACACAGACACTTTTGCAACAAGGAAATCAGCCTCCAGCAACTGATGGTCTGTCTAGCCTCCATTGATGCTCCAGGGAGGGATGTTCCTTTCTTATTTATTGTCAAACGCTTTAGAGGACGTGTGCATTGTTTCAAAAGTAGTGCGTATTCATGTGACAAACAAGAACACTTTGGAGGGCAAGATGATCTCAAGTCGAGATGAGGATCTCAGCGTAACGTTCGCACAGGCGACAAAGGCCGGAGTTGTCAACGTCGTCACAGTGAAAGCATTCCGGTGGACGGCGAAGTCAGAAAGAGTGACGCATCGCTTCGGGTCAAAGACCAAGCAAATTAAGCGGCAGTGTTAGTGGAATGTTTGTGAAACTGAGACTGAAAGAACGCATTTACATAAATGCCAGGTGAGAATGTCTAAACAAAACACCTGCACATGAGAGCATTGGCAATGATGTCATGAGCAGTTAGCTCCTTCAGTTATAAAAGAAACTGTTATGATGCATCACAGAAGAACTACAAGTATTGACGTTGTCGACCCCCCCGATTCTCAAAAAGGGGTCTGCGAGCCGGTTGAGTCCGCAACTTGTTATGGTGTAGACCTAGTGGTTAGCATGTTGGCCTCACAGTGAAAAGACCAAGGGTTCGGCATCTCCGTGTGTAGTTTGCATGTTCTCCCCGTACTCTGACTTCCTCCCACATTCCAAAAATATACATGGAGGGTTAATTGTCGTCTAAATTGTCTATGCCTTTTGAAGTGTGCTTTGGGTCACTGTCCTGCTGTAAGACCCATGACCTCTGACAGAGACCCAGCTTTTTGACAACGGGCCTTACATTGCGCCCCAGGATTCTTGGGTAGACTTCAGATTCCATGATGCCATGCACACAGTCAAGGCACCCGGAACCAGAAGCAGCAAAGCAACACCAAAACATCCGTGAACCTCCACCATGTTGGGACCGTGTTGTTTTCTTTAGAAGGCCTCATTTCGTTTTGGGTAAACAGTACAGTGATGTGCTTTACCAAAAAGCTTTACTTTGGTCTCATCTGTCCGCAGGACATTCTCCCAGAAGGAATTTGGCTTTTCCAGTTAAGCGTTGGCAAACTCCAGCCTGGCTTCTTGTGTCTGCATCAGCAGTGTTCTCCTACCCTAGCGTCCCTTTTCATTCAAATGGCAACGGCTAGTGCGAGCTGACACTCTTGTAGCATGTCTGCAGGTGAGCTTGAATTTGTTTGGAAGTGGATGGAGGCGCTTTATCCACCATTTGAATAGCCTTTGGTTGCAGTCTTTCATCAAGTTTTCTCCTCCATCCACGCCCTGGGAGGTTGGCTACAGTGACATGGGCTGTGAACTTCTTGATGAGGTTACGCACACTAGACACAGGAACATTCACATGTCGGAAGATGGACTTGTAGCCTTGAGACTGGCCCTGCTTTTACAAAATGTTGGTTTTCAAATTCTCTGACAATTCTTTGCTCTTCTTTCTTTCCTGCATGCTCATTGTGGTACACACAACACAAAGGTTGAGACACCTTCATCCCATTTTAACTGGCGGCAAGTGTAATTTCTAAACTGCCAGCACCTGTTACTTGCCACAGGTGAGTTCATTAAAGGAGCATGTCATGTTCTGTGTAGAATGATCAGATTTGGCTTCTTTCCTCTACGCAAACCAAAGCAATACAGTGTTCCCTCATTTATCGGGGGATAGATTCCCAAAATAACGAGCAATAAGTGAAATACGCGGCGTAGCCAACTTTTTTTTTTTTTTTTTTTTTTTTTACAATTATTATACATGCTTTAAGGCTGTAAAACCCCTCAGCATACACTTTATCCACTTTTATCAGACAGGCAATCACATTATGTCACATTTCTCTCTTGTGAAATATGTCTTCACTTGCAAATAAATTCATGAAGCCGTGGCTTAATGTAATGCAAGTCATTTTAATAAGAGGTAGTAAGTAACATTGTGTTAAAGTTGAACTGGTTTTAAAACAAAGTGGTTTCATTTGGACTGTTCAAATCTTGTTTTCTGTTCATGACAGTTCTGAAGTATTTAGCTTGAAGTGTTTGAAATATAAATCATTGCTATGGGATCTAGCACAAATGTCAGAATTTAGATGTATTTTTATTTTAAATCAGCACGAGGACTATGAGCGGGTCTTTGGAAAATGTTTTGTCCTGTAAGCCCTGGTCCTAGCCCCGGCCTACACTAATCTACCAACCATTCCTTCTTGCAAAGATGGTCATTGTCAGTATTTATTGTACAGTCTCGCCTGCAGGGGTATCACACACAGCTGCTTTGCAGTCACAGAAGTGGAAAGTACCCTTCTTAGACTTTTCACTTTCTGGTTTGTGGCAGAGGACACAAAGGTCGGTCTTTGCTTTGATGCTGACTGTGCATTTTACCGCCTCAGATCTAGGTTGTCTCACAAACTCACATTCCAGCACACATTTTTATGACAGTTAATCTTCTCAAGGGACAGCACCGCAGTAAGTCAACTTTAGAGTAGTCATTGTGGCGCTTGTATCGATTTACTAGTGTCCCCTCGATGAACTGCATCTCCCCAGAGCCGGTAGCACTTGTGCAGCCCCTGACCAGGACACAGTTATCTTGCTATTCAGTTGTGTTGGCAGCCAGTCACACAATAATAGCCGCTTGTTGACTCATTTGCAGTGGATACTAAATCTCTACTGCCATTCAAGCTGTACTACTCTAAAGTCTATCCAAGTTTACTTTCTATAGCATTGTCCCTGGAGAAGATACAGTATAGGATATAAGATAAAAGCCTGCTGAAATGTGAAGGGTGTAGACTTGGGAGATACTGTACATACAGTATAAAACATCTCTGCCCTGGCAGCACAGCACATATGGTGATGTTAGCTCCAAGTAAGCTGTGGGTTACCACCCACGCACAAACAGTAATTTCCCTCTGCATGGTTACCTTTGAGAAAACTGATTCTAAATCTGAAACAGTGTCTTGTGTTGGACCTCAGAGGTTCCACTGTCATGTAATTGGCTACAGATGCGACGTGCATTAACTGCACCTCCGGCGCTCACTGTGTCCGCTCACAGCGTGTCTTCAGGAAGGTTAAAAAAATAAAAAATAATAAAAAAAAAAAGAGGAAGAAAACTCCAGCTTTTTGAAAGTGGATCTTGGAACAACACAACGAAGCAACAACATCTGTATGTTGTGAACATAAAAGGACAGATGGACATAATATTAGTTATTATAAGCACATGGCTTGCACAAGACATACGTTTTACATGCCATCCATTTGCCATGTTGTTGTGGAGGATACTGGTCACTGCAGCCACCCACTGTATAGAGAGGTCACTGAGGGCAGGTTTTCAATGTACCATATTGTACTATTTTTCACCAATCACTCATTTTAAATAAGTGTCTATGGTGTAATGTTCAAAATCTTGACAGTTTAAAAGTGCTTTTGATAAGCCCTACTGACAGTGGTGCTAGCAGGCAGATCTGTAATTAAAGTTGAGGTCTGTGTCCAGGAAACGTGCCAAAATAATGCCGTTCAAAGCCTATCACGAAAAAATATCGGCGTGCGGCGGCAAACACTTCATGTGCGCTGTGTCACGTAGTGTGGCCAACACTAGTATTGAGCCGACAACGGACGCACTTTTACGACGGGTCAGAAATCTCTTTTTTTTCAAGTTGCTGAAACGACACTTTTCTGGCCCGGGAGGCGGGCCAAACCCGTCACACATTCATTATGTGTTGATGTTCATTGGTGATGGTGATACCATAGCAGCTGATTCTGAATAGCTCACCAAAGGGTCAAAGATTATTTGCTTCAACTCTCAGTAGTTTTTTATTATAACTGTTCAATTCAGACTTTATACTTTTATATAATAACAAATGACCACAAAATAGCATGAAGACGATGGCCACACTGTGTGAGTGGAGATGTGCTTGGTAAATCAAGTAGTGTACAATTTAAATGTTGCCAGTCATAAATAAAACACAAATAATTGACAGCTCCAACGGTGATGAAAGTTGGAGACCCCTCAACCTGGACACTGAATTCATTCTCTTTTAAGATTTCTATTTAATAAAGATGGTTATTTGTACTGTTTTATTATGTGAATTTTGTTATCTTGAACTGAATACATTATTGAACCATTTATTTCCCATGTATTTGTATTACAGTACTCCGAAACATGCCTCAAATTAAATTCAGGTTTGTGTCAAATAGTAAAAACATCGTTTCACACAAATAAAAGGCAAAAAAAAAAAGAAAATCCACAATAATCCAACCCAATAATTAAATATTTCCCAGGGGCCCTCTGAATTGTCTAATGGCGCCCTTAGCAAACTGAAAAATGTACAGTTAATCCATCTGATCGATATTGGTATCGGACGATCTCACTCATGGATGATCGGTATCGGCAGCAAATCCCTAGCTTCATGCTTTATTTTTAAGATGTGCAGCGAATACTCTTTTGTTTTTTACAACACTGTCGCCCGTGAAGTGGTGGTCGTATACACGGGGTGGGCTCATCTAGCTAGAGGTGATATCATGTCGTTGAGGAAGGTTTTTCCTTCACGACGTCATGAAAACCTGCAAATTCAAAAGTGACTGTCGTTGAACGCCTCTTCTCTAAAAAGCAGAGCAAACAAGCATGGTAGGTGTTTGTTGCTCATAAACAGACTATTGGGACACACATTAGTCATTATAAAAACATCACTATTGCATTGAATAAAAAATACTATTTGCTTCTTGAGGACCAAGCCACTGAGAGGTCCTGACAACTGGATATAAATCTTACTTTACATGTCAGAGCAAGCTTATGGAGGTCTGTGGAAACATCCCATGAAACTCCACAGCAGGCCTCTGACACGGAGTCATCTATCTGCTCCCTGCCTCTGTCAGCGCTCATCCCATCTCTCCCATGTTGTCACGTTCTCATGTTAGGGGTGTTTGATCTGCCTTTCGGGCAGCTGACCCCCACGCCCCGCAGAAGAAGAAACCTCCGCTGCATCATCACATCTAAAAGCCCTCGTGCCCCGTTTTGCATGGTAAGACTGGTTCAGGTTACCTAATCACAACAAGTGGCTCACATTGAGACTTTGAAGACTGTCGCCAAATAAGGAAATAAATAGTTGCCCGGAGAGAGCAAGATGGTCCTGCTTCTCTGAGGTGCTGCAGATTTAATTCACCAGCTTGCATAACACCAAAATAAAGCCAAACTGGGATGAACGTTGAAACACGTGAAGGGTAATTTCTGTTTTGATCAGCAGTATGACCACATGGAGCACCTTGAGTGTTGCGCTGGGGAATTTTCTTTGATTCAATACGACTTTCAGGCTGGATTGTCGCGTGCAGACTTTTCTTTTAGTCAATGTTGCACAAAGCACGGCAGGAAGCACAGCGTGTTCCCGCCTGAGTCACCCTGACAAATCAACACCAAATGCCTTCCAGAAGCAGGTTTACTGCAGGTAAACACAACAGGCGGGGTTTGGTTTTGACAGAAAACATGGACACAAACATCGAGAGCACAAAGCTAATTGTTACCAAGCGACGTGGCGTCAGAGAGTATGGGAAAAATGATTCCCACGCTTGGCCTTGTGGCCTATTTTTGCACAAAAGCATATTGTCTCCCAAGCAAAAGGAGCAGAAGTGTAGTCATCGACATGTGTTCTTCATCTGGTGTGAAAATGGCACTATGTCAACATTGTGTAGAGAGGACTGCTCAGGGAGGAGAGTTCTTGCATTCCCTGACGAGGTTTGATCGTACACCACAAGTTCCCCAAAGACCGATCACGACAATGTCTGACTTGTGTGAGTCTCTTGGGTTTCATTCTCAATCTCTGGAATAAAAGAGACTTCTCCTCAAGGAGGCCATGTTTACATGACAAAGGTCTCGCTAAAAACTGTAACAGCTTTTCCTGCACAACATTAAAAAGTAGCAGTACAGCCATAGTAAGCACTCCAGACCAGTAGCTGGTGGTGTAATTGGCATATTCATGTAGTAAACCCTGCGTCTGAGAATGCAACGGCTACTACCTTGGTCGCCGGTTAATATGATAGATAAATATATATATTTTTTAATTATGTTCTAAAAGTAACGTGAAAAAAATCTGTCATCAGAAGTGCTTAAATGGTCACTTCTGATGTTGCAACTTGTCATGACGCCATGAAGGGAAAACCTCTTTCCTCATAGCCCGTAGATAGAGGATGAGCTCGCCCGGTGTATATGTGCACCACTTTACAGACTACAGCTTTGAGGAAAGAAGAGGCTTTGCTACACATCTTAAAATAAAGCCTGGAGCTCTGAAAGATGGCTTTCCCGAAAATGTCATGTGGTGTAAACACAACAAAAGGTATTTGAATTCACAACAAAATCAACAAAAATACAAAATTTTAAAACCTGATGCAAGCATTTAAAACAATTTATTAAAACATTTTTGACTTGCTCATAACGCTCTTCTTTGCGTTAAAACATCTTATTTGTCACTGACCCAACAATTCAGGACCTTGAAAATATATAATACAATGTAAAATTTAAATGCATAATGACAATATGGTAGGGCTGTCACCACTTTTACCTAGTTTTGTTGGAAACCCCCCCACAAAACCATCAATTAACAAAATAACACAACATAAACGCATTATTCTGCTGCAACCACAATTTGTAAAAATAAAAAAAATGTATCAAACTAAAATCAACAGTCTAGAGTCAGTCAATAAACATGTACCTTGCCGTTTAATATAGAAAATGGAAAAAAAACAACAACAGTGACGTCGCCGAAGTGCACCGGCGAGGATGCCTGGTGACGTTTGCTATGTTTGACTTTGGCTGCCGCGAACATACTACAGTCAGTGTGAATGCTTATTTTTTGTTGTTGGAACTAGAAATGGGTGCTAAGGATGTAAAATGAGTGTGTGCAAGCAGCCAGTGACGGCACATTTACATAACTGTGAAATGACGACGGTTTTCTGTAAAATTCGTAGGTCTTGTGCCATTGTCTCGGTGTGGTCCATGTGTTACGTCGTGTATCTCTCTACAACTCTGACAAACAAACGCTGTTGCGTTGTGGCACCCGCGGCCCACAATGCATTGCGTGATCACGTGCAAGAAGATTTCATCTTTGCCGCGTGATCCAAGATAGCGGCGTAAACAAACCGGAAGGTATTTTGAACAAGGCGAGCCAAGGCAAAATTTTAGCAAAAACTTTGGATGTTAAACAAAGGGGTGGACGTTAAACAGGGTACCACTGCATAATGAAAACATATAAAAAATATATGACAATATATTGCAATCAACTAATTTAATTTCTACTATGTTACACTCTTCTGCACTCTGGGTCTATGCTAGCGGGCCCACATCCACCCACTGAGACAAAGAGACTGTATGACTGACAAAAGGGCTCACTCCATTGATGCAGTTGTTCTATGGAAGAAACGCACCAAGGTGCTGAAACCAATGAACAGAGTGGCTCCTCTTCCTGCCTGTTTGGAGGCGAGAGACGAAGAAGATCTGTTTTTTATACCTGTATTCATGTAGACATGACCTTACTGTTTTATGTGGAAACAGTACCTTAACTACAGTTGGCAGACGATCCTGTTTTCCAGCTTTTACACCAGTGATTATGAGAAGTTGGACGATGTTCTTAGAAAAAAGGCCATACACAGGTTGCAGTTTATGGGGGAGGTCAGGTTTGCGTGGCCTTCTGATGACCCTGATTTAATTTCATCATTCAAAAGCTTTCAGCTAGTTTATGAGAGGAAGGACTCTTGGAGTGCCCAGTGAGTTTATGAAGGTGTCGTGTGTCGCTATGGCTATTCCTGAAAGCTTAAAGCTCTCTTGAGCCTTAAAGCCTCGGACGCAACGTGGATAGGGCTTTCACTCTCGCTTCATCTGCCCCTCAACAGGCTTCACTTGCTGGCAAGAAGCCCCCCACTCGAGAGGCGCAACATTCACAACAACAATGGCGGCTCTGCATTACTTACTGTACAACAAGAGGAGTGTACACATGCCATGTGCGTGTGTGTGAAGAGCAGAAAGAATTTTTAAAAAAGAGGAGGGGAAATGGCACTTCACCCAAATCTGGAGTGAAACCAAGAGCCACAGAAGTAGACCTGTGGAGAAGAACACAGCAGAACAGTAGTCCTATTCAAAACCAAACCATTTTTCCCTGGCACCCGTCTGAATGGGTTGAAAATGAGATCTTTTTTTTCACAGAAATGCCAGAAGAAATTTACATGAAGGCAGAAAGGAAAGTATTTTTCCTTCATCCTAGTAGAATACTGACTTGACCATAAAAATACCAGACAAGACAAACAAGCTTGACCACACTCCAGTCAATGGAGTTGGTCGGCTATGTGGTCTCCAGATCGCCACTTGGTTGAGACTGCATCATGTTATTCTGACAAAAGACTAAAAGCCAACTGCGGGAATAGTTGGTCTTATTTGTTGAGTGCTATGGTTCATGCTGGAGCACGGCATACTTCTTTAGAAGAGCTGGGCTCTGCACGAGCGTCCAGCCTGAGCGTGTTGTAAAAAAAATGTGATAGTTCCCTTCCTCCATTTATTCATGATAACCCCAGCCATGCATAATAGAGATTATGGTTGGCTTATTAATGATAATAGTCACCTTGCACAACAGTAATATTCAAAAAGACTAGACATAGGCCACAAAGGTCAAGGTACACTTGCTCTTGCACCTGTCATGCGCAACAGACATACCATATACCATATGGTATGGTACAGTATATGGTATACCATATACCATATACCTGACTATTGAGTGCACCTGAACATAAGCCGCACCCACTTAAGTTATACGTATATAAGCCGCACTTGTCTATAACCCACAGGTGGCCACTTTGTAACATGGGATATTTACACAGAAAGACACTATAAACCTTGCAATCCTACCTGCACTCGGTGTTCGCAGTGTCACTCGTTAGCGCTGATGAGACAAAAGACGCTTTTTTTCCATCATGGCATCCAACAGCTGCCACGGTCCAATCAGTCCAAGCAGAAGCTGTAGTAATTCAACATTTGATCAAAATTACTTAAGATCTGTCAGCTCAAAACACAATCGTTGCACAAGACTTCAAAACATATTCATGTCCCCTTCACTGCTTCCTAAATCTGCACTCAACACATCATGGGAACTGCAGTTCTTTTAGCCATAAATTAGCCGCATCATTTTAAGATGCAGCGTTCAAAGCGTGTGAAAAAAAATAGCAGCTTATAGTCCGGAATTTACAGTAAATAACGTGATCGTTCCTCTGGTTAGGTATTGACAATAACCACTGCTAGCCAAAAAGATTCACAATACAATGCATTTCACGATACAACAATATAACAATAATATTTCGATACTGTGATTGGATGAAACAAAAACGAACAAAAATAGTTTCTATTTTGCAGCATATTTTAACCAAGTACAAACAGCAATAGTGCAAAAACAATGACACTGTTTTAGTGCAGCATAACTGTAAAGAAGGTTTTATATTAGGTGTCTGAAAAACTGTGACACCATATAAACTCAGAAAACACATCTGATGTACCCCTAGTAGGTGCCATTTATTAAGTATAGAAGCCTAACAGTATAAATAGTGAGTACAGCATAGTCGTAGTGACCTAATCAGCCCTATGTTTTCCGTGTTAACGGAATGGCGGCATTAGCAATTAGCATTAAAAAAAACGGAATTTACTGTTAAAGTTGGAATCTTGCGGAAATTGACACTGACTGAAATGCTGTCATCATAAAGACAAGCAACGTTCGTGTGGGGAAGTATTTCCCCGGCGGACCACTCAATCATGGCGGAATCTCATGACAAACACTAAACCGCCCCCTTCTAAACTAAAAATGTCAAAATGGCGACCCGAAACACTGGCAAAAGTTGGAGGAAAAACTCCTCTTATGGCGCGTGAATGGAATAGGTTAGCCTAGTTCAGCATAGCATGCTAGTGCCGCTGTGTGTGCGACTCAGGCTGGAAGAGTGTGTTTACACCGTGCTGTGTTTTACCGCTTTAATGTAAGCAGTGCTTTACAACGCACGCTGACCTCGTGCAAGATCTGAGTGAAAAAAATACGAGAGGCACGTTTCTTAACAGATATTCTCAACACACACAATACACCTCTGGCCTTCAAAATAAGAGCGCAGTTTGCCATCTTGTGTAATTGTGTAACCAAAATAAGAATGTCATAAAAAATATCTTACGTTGTATTGGTGACTACATCTTTCTTAACCACAGGCACGGGCATTACAGTTTTTGTAGCAATGTGTGCAGAGGCTGACATCCCATAAGAAAAGTTAGCCAGGCTACATCTATTTCTGAAATACTGGGCAATATTGTCCAATGATGTATTGCATCAATAAATGTAAAGGTTTTTGCATTTAATTCATGGACATTTTATTCACTAATCTAAAAAGCACATACTCTATGCTGGTGAAATAAGTGTAAAAGTTAAAAAATGTAATAAAAAAATAAATACAATTTGGGAAAAAAACTGAATATGGGAAATATTTTAAGGGATTTCATAGGGCCCTATCACCGGAAAGAGACAATGACCCGGATGAGGTTGGACTATGTTGACAATAAAAGAAGTAAACTTAACACACATCTCTTGATTGAACAACACAACATTTTGCTTTTGAATAGAAAAATGAACATTGGGACAGTTTTCTCCACGAGCGAGGTGACGAACGAGATGGCTGTGCGTGTTTGTATTCCTGCCGTGTGTCATATTTTTGTGAGACACTTCTTCCATACTGCAAAGTCCTTATGCTGCTTTGTCCCATCCACACTATAAAAACCAAAGTGAGTCCACACTTTTGATTTAAACCATCCTGGCGCATCTTTCCATTGAACTTCACTGGCCAGGTATGCCCTAGTGTGGCGTGTTTTTTCTTCTTCTTCTGTGACTTCCGCCCAATTTCCTGCCATTCTGGGGAGGAGCTCCTCCTGGATGACATGTAAAATGGCGAATCACTGAGGAGGAACGGTGAAAGAAGTTTACACCGGATACATTGTTATCACAATAAAAACAAAAACAATACATGGCGGGAGTGTCTTGATACATCGATATGTCGTCACACAGCTACTCAAAATAATCCACAAATTCTAAAAAATATGTATGCTTGCTCGTGTAAGAGCACATTTGTCATTTAATGAATGTAATAGTTCCATCTGCAAGTAATTCATGACAACTGCTGCACTGAAATACAGAAATACCCAGAAAAACATGACAAAATCCGCAGCCATGGTGTGCATGCTCATCATGCGCTATGATGTGCACATGTCATCTAGAAGAATGTGATGATTCCTTCTGCGAGTTATTAATAACTGGAATCTGGCACAATAGAAATAACCAGAGATACTCAAAATAATCCACAAAATGACAGTTGGGTCGGTTTATTTCTGTTTTGTGTAAAAAGAGTCAATGAATCAACTTGTTTCGCGATTGTAATGCGTCCCACAACACAGCAGTTAAACTAGTTTCACTCCCCTCTATCAGTGTGACTTTTCAGCATCTTGCTATTAGTCATATGCATAAATCAAATTAAAGTGCTGAAGTAAACGCTTATAATTTTGGATGATTCATCCAATATTCCGTAGATCTTCCACGGCGATTGAAGACTGGAAGAAAGACAAAGAAAAAGAAGATGGAAAGCTGGCAAAAGGCATGCAGTGCTTATGGGGCGTTTTGTAAATGTGAGGGCGAGTCAGTCAACAGATCCCGTCAGCTGAGTCTATGTGCTTGCACTTTATATTATATACTCTGGCAAATCCATTCAAATCACACAGCATCCTGTTTGGCTCAGGCCGAGGGGTGGGCTTGTGGCTGGTTGCTGACTGCTTCCAATGCTTTTGCAGATGCACGGGAAGTTTTAAACGTTGTGTTCGTTCACCGGCTACTGCACGAGTCCAGCTTTACAGCTTTGGCACAGCTGCTGCTGCGGAAACAGAACTTTGTAGGTGTTGGACTGAGTCATGCTGTGAGAGAAGCAGAAATGTAGAACGCGCGTGTGAAGGAAGACACCCTTATTGTACGTTTCGCGCCAGAGTTCCACCGGATTAACGAGGACGAAAACAAACAAGACTCAGTTATGGTCTCAGGTCGTGTGAGTGACAAAGCCAAAGCAAATGGAACAGCAACACACTGAAGTGGTGTTGTTCACCATGGAAGAAGTCTGAATTGAGCCAAAAACTGTTGTAAGGCACACTGTCAACAGGAAAGAACCTTTACGACGATTTGAGAATGTTGTCTAAAGACAAACAGGAGGATTTCTTTTGGGATGGAAACATTTCCAGGCTTGATTCAGTGGATTACATAAAGATTCAATGGATCATATAAAATGGTGACATACTGTAAAAAATGTTTGCACTGTTGGATCTTAAGGAGGTTCTACATAGAGCTTCAAAATGCAAAAAGAAGAAATGGGAGTGAGACAAAAAAAATTTGAGTAAGCAATTTAATGCAAACAAGCATTAAAGTGAAAAAGGCTGTTCATCAGCTGATCAAAGGTTAAAAGACCACAGCCTTAAAAAAAAACAAAATCTTGGCAAAAATGTGGATTCAATGTGATTTTCAGGTATTCACACTGTCATGAGCTCTTGATGGCAAAGACAAAAAAGTTTTCTGTCTTTGAAATCGGATTGTTGAGCTGCATAAGCAAGCAGTGCGCCATTGCTGCTGAGGTTGGACGCAGTAAGAGTCATTTGAAACATCTTCAAAGATTTTGACAAAAAAGGCAAGTGGTAAACCCCCAAAAAATGCCACCGGCCATGAGCCGGAGGATCCGACAGGCTGCCCAACACGGGACGATCCTCGGTCCAAATGAAGATTGTTATTGGAGGCGAATGCAGTCCAATAACCATCAGAAGGCATCTGCAAGAGAAGGGTTTTGAGACAAAAAAGTGTCTTCAAAGGCCTCGTCTCCTTCAACACCACAACATTTCCTGTTTGGAATTTGCACAACAGTACCAATCATGGGACATTGAAAGGTGGAAGAAAGTTTATTCCCTGATGAGGAAAAAAAATAACCTCGACGGTCCTGATGGCTTCCAACGTTACTGGCATGACAAGGAGATCCCACCTGAGATGTTTTCCACACGGCACAGTGGATGTTGGCGCCATCATGATCTGGGCTGCTTTTTCCTTCAATGAAACAATGGAGCTTCTGGTTGTGCAGGGGCGTCAAAGGGCAGACGGCTATGTGGAGATGTTGCAGGGGGCATCCTTCATGACTGAAGGCCCTCGTCTGTGTGGTAATGACTGCCTTTTCAACAGGATAACGCTGCAGTTAACAATGCCAACCTGACAAAGGACTTCTTCCAGAGGAATAACCTCGCTCTTATGGACCATCCTGTGTGTTCTCCTGATCTAAATCCAATTGAGAATGTTTAGAAATGGATGGCAAGGGAAGTTTACAAAAATGGACATCAGTTCCAGACAGTGGCCTCCGTGAAGCCATTTTCATCACCTGGAGCAACATTCCCACTAGCCTCCTGGAAACATGGGCATCAAGCATGCCCAGACCAATTTTTGAGATAATTAACAAGAATAGTGCAGCTACTCATGACATTAAACATTTTATTTTTATTTATTTTTTTTGTGTCATTCCCATTTGTTTTTGCATTCTGAAGCTCGACTTAAAGGAAAACAGCACCTTTTTTGGAATTTTGCCCATCATCCACAAGCCTTATGTGAGACATGAGCACATATGTCGTTCTCTTTTCTGTGCGTTCTAAAGATATAAAGAGACAGCACATTACAGCACGTAATGGGAAACACGTATTCCGCCTATAAAGCAAGCCTTGGGAAAAATACTCCAAAAAAAGTGCAATTTTCCTTTAAAATCCAACAGTGCAAAAGTTTTTAACTGGTCTTAAAATTTTGATCAGGACTGTATAAGCCACCCCTGAATATAAGACAAGCCCTTTTTCAGGAACATAGAAGATAAAATCAAAAATCCCCAAGATGTACTATGCTTCCAATATCAGTGGAATAACATCCGGTAAATTGCAATAAAATAGCACATCCTATTTCTAAGCTGCTTGACACTTTGATAACTCTGCTTCATTAATCAGCATTATCTTACAATTAGCATCATAACTCCTCCTCGTTAACAAACTTTGGGGCACTTCTTTTCCAGCAGGTCCCTGTAACGCAGCTGCATTTCTGCCAGTCACTGGGTGTTGTGTGTGAGTGACAGGAAGAAGAGCTCTGATGACCAGGATATAGGATGTCCTTTTTTTTCAGGTGTTAGGGATTTTGTGAGGCCAACAGTTGGGATTTTTGGATATTAGCTGAATTGATATTGTTTGAAAATCCAAAGAAATCAAGTTCCACTGCTTTGATTTATGTGAACCTTGCCCTCTAGCACCCTCAGGATTTCCTTGAACATCGTGAATTTATTTTTCCTTCAATGATAGTAACTTTTATTTTGGTAAAATACTATCATTTCAAGGTCAATAACTGAGGTTTTGATACTATCTATCATGTTGCACTGTGGAAACATAAAGATGAATATATGAATGCATTTGTGATTGTGTCTAAGAATAATAGTTACTGAGATCTAAAAGAAAATATAATTGAAGCTTCTTTTCGTTCTTTCATCCGCCTAAATCGATGTCAACTGTCCAAATAAAACTCAGTTCAGACAGCAGGAGGTAAAGTCTGAAAGTTGAGCGTAGCTCCCAACGCAGCGGGCCAATAGAGGCATCCTGTAACGAGTCATGACCAGATGTATCAACTGGTGAAGTGCCATGCCATGCACATTTCAAGTGTAGCTGACATATGCCAGAGCATAAAAACGAAAGCTGATGTTTTTTGTGACTCACTGCGGTACGCCAACATTTTTTCTATTTACAGACTTTTGGTGATAGTTGAAAGCTTTTCTTCTCCATCATGCCAGTGTGGATTTTAATGATTTGTTTGTTGTTTTCTCTTTTTGTGTGTGTTTTTTTTTAACATTCCTTGTTATGGTCATGCTCATGCAGAGCTGATATGACGCCATCTGCTTCCATTTAGTTAAACAAAGGTTCACTTTGAGAGGGTTGCTATGAAAAAAAAAAATTGTGGTGCCCACGGCAAAACAATGAGAACAATAAGCAAAGATTAATTACCCCAAACAAAAGTATATTGTTCTAGTCAAATCATCAAAATTTACACTCATTGTCAAATGAAACAGTCAATAACATGAGGACCCTTTGAGTATTTTTCCCAAATAATCCAGTGTTGGTCATAGTTTTAACCCAATAATTAACAGGCGGCGAACTTAATGTTTGGTTATAGGACCTACGCCTCCTGACACTCCATAATGTTTATTGTGACACTGGTTAACAATAACAGACACCATCCTCCCCCATAAACGACAGCAACCAACAGTTACAATATACTGTAATTATGGTAGAAAATCAGTTTTTGTCATTAATTTGTTCCGAAAGATCAGATGAAAACCGAAATGTACAAAAACCGAGGTCATTTTTCCCTTAGGAAACAATGTAAATCCAATGAATCCGTACACCCAAAAACATGAACAAAAACACATTTTATAAAGAATAATTGTAATCTTACATTCAAAAACAATGCAAAATATTTCAATTCAAGTACACTGGCAACAAAGACTGATGGGAAATTAATGGAATGCGGTTCCCAATGCTGGCAAGGTTAGCTCATCAAGTACAGTGAGACATCGGTTAGCGTTCGCCTCGGTAAGAGTGTTTTTTGGTTAATGTCAAAAAGTGCCTCGGTTTTCGTACATTTTCCAGTTAGCGTACAATATGGTGTGCGTATTGTATTGTTATTCATGCACCGCCTGAGTCTGTGTTCTTTTGTATTTTTATCACAAACGTCCTTGTTAGCATCCTTAGCTTGCTACCGGAAGACAGCAACATCATCCATCCATGATGTCATCAGCGGTTGACATCATGCTAACACAAAACATGTTTTTATAGTTGAACATTTAAGGTTACTTTTACCTTCATTGAAGATCTGACTGTTCCCAAAGGCACAATCTAGTGGCGACCCACCTGTTTTGTCATTTTACAACTCTCTTTGGCTCCATTTTGGGTTGCTGAGTTGAGAAACGCTATTGAATTCAAAATATAACTCATGGCAAAACAGGAAGGTGCTGTCCGTGTGGTCTCTTGCTACCACATCGTGTCTTTGGGAAGAGTCAGGTCAAGAATCCCGGCTATGAAGGTAAAAGTAACCTAAAGTTTATTTATCCATTTCATTCATCATTTATATGTATTTATACACATTTCCAATTGTTTCTAATTGTGAAACTATACAAATGTGTTTCTGTGTTGTGTTGTGTTTTTGGCTTTCTGGAATGGATTCATTGGATTTACATTTACATTCTTATGGTAAAAATGAATTTGGTTAGCATCCGTTTTGGTTATAGTCAGACCTTCTGGAACAAATTAATGATGGTAACCAAGGTTCCACTGTAGTCCAAAAACTTGTAATTTGGTACCTCTATTGTCTGTTTTCTCTGGACCCTCAACACTTTAGTTAGTTGGTGTGTGAATTAGAATGCTAGGTGGTGGATCATCAGTCAGGGACTGATTAAGATTGGATTTAGGACTTTTCTCCAAGCCAGTCCCAATTGTTATGGGTACTAAATGAAAAAGATGTGTGACATCCACTGTCTAACTGCTAGAGTCTATTTGAATTAAGAGTCTCAGCTTGAAGACATTCGCAGCTGTTTGGACATAAAATGTTAAGCGCCTCTTTAATTTAGCTCGCAGAGGCAATCCTGGCAGAGGGTTTTGTTTACGACACAAACATTTTGGCAAGAATGCTGTATAATTCTGTCTACTAGAGGGTGACAATAAGATATTAAGCACTTTTTGTTTCTTATTTTGTTCATATGCTGGTTTTGTTCTCAGTGTGGTGATCGGTTGGAAGGCTAAATGTGAAACCGCTGACAGCCTCTACCCCTTACTGACAGCTCTGGGAGGACGGGACCGCAAAGGTTGAGTGGATTGTCACAGGCACTAATTTTACCCCTGGTGGCCCACAGATAAGGGCTAAGGAACGTCATATGAATATATGTCAGTGTTTGTAAAAAAGTCAGGAATCAATGTCACCACCAGTACCACCACATAAAAAAATGTCTTGATGTACAACTGCAATAGATAATTTTTTAAATTGGTGTAATAAACTAGCCGCCTTGTGCAGAGTGGCAGTCTCAGCTGCCGCCATAAAGCCCATCCACGATGGCATCAGGCTGGCCCTGAGGGATGGCCCTTTTGGGGCTGGAGAAAGTGCAGCTGTGATGGAAGCTAAAGTGTTTTTCCGTATGCATCACGAACTCCCGTGTGCATATCACGTACACAGGCAAATACATGTGCAGAAAGTCTTTCCATACATGTCAACATACTGCTTGATGTTCTCAGATGTTTACAAGGGTCACTGTTAATACAGTATAGCCACAAAAGGCAAACAACAGTACACCCATAGGAGAGGCTCATGAATATTGCAATAAAGTCTTTCTAAAGCAAAAGCAGAGACATCCAGGCTGGCTATCACGCCACAGTCTGACAGAATATCAAACCTGAGAGGCTGGAAAGCAAAGTCCAGTGACTGACCACCAGGATCTGGTTCCAGCGTCCAGCAGGCATTTGGGGAGATGCCTCAAAAGGTGTAGTGTGACCTCCACTTAGTTCAGGTCATTTATTAGTCATGACTGGCGACAGCACCTGCTGCTCAGCTCCAAATGAAGCTGTCATAAATCTGATCACATTAGAGGAAAATGGCAGTGTCACAAGCCTGGCCAGTTTGCTCGGAGCAGCCGGGGCGGTTCACGGGGGTCACACATTTGGCTTTACACTTCGAGCACAACCATTTCCATTTACAAGTCCCCAAGGTTCTGATTGAACAGAACCTCATTTGTGGAGACCTTTAGCCTGCCTGCCGCAAACAATCCCCTACTTAACTCTGAGGGACCACCGCTGACATGTAGGAGCAGCAGCATGCACAATGCTGACATGGTGCATTATAGTGCTACTCCATTTAGATCTGGACTGTTGGCAGAGACTCTAAATAGGGGCTTAGGACCCAAACTTAGTTGAGAGAAGAAGACCAGTGAGGAAAACCGATCCCAAGAGAAAAGCGTCGCAGCAGGCTGGATTTTTCCTGTATGGAAAAACTGTCAAGGACATTCTGGCAAGGATCCGGCATTTGCAGAAAGAAACCGGCGCAGCTATCATTTGCAACAAAATGAACAAAGATCAAATGTCTAACGTGTACCCTTAAAGTTAATGGTTCTGAACTATGGACAAAAACAACATGGCCAGATTTCAGTTTTAAATAGAACTCATTTGGTTTCTGGGCAGTCATGCTTAGCGATGAGACGTTAAAGACCAATGATTTGCATCAGCTACTAGTAATAATGCCTAAAAAAAAGCTGCCGTTTTTCCACCTTTTATTGTATTTTGCTTCTGTATAAAAGGCACTGACGCGGAAGGGAGAACAAAGTTGACCTGGCAATTTACTTCAGTGGTAGAAGAAGCAGGAAGACGCCAGTGTAAAGTGACACCCGAGAATGTGCCATCCTGTCCCGTTGTGTTAGAAGTGATTTTAAACAGGACACCAGATGCTGGTGTTGATGCCATCTAATGACTGCGGGATGCCTTGTCGCTGTGTGAAAGCTCACAGAGCAATAATCGCTGGGTCCTGTATAAAAGGCAAGCGTGAATAAATGCCGGAACTTCAACAAACGTCATCAATGTCACTCACTAGTCTGGATCCTACAACAAAAACATTTGTTAAAGCTAATAATGAAATCCTTTCATTTAAACTGACAATCATTGGAAATAATCAGAAGGATACTACAAGGAGGCCAAAGTGCAAATTATATTGGACATGCCAACAGCATGTTTGGGACACACTGTCCTGGATATTTGGTTTCAAGGAATTGTGCCCTCGTAAAGCTCTGCTCTACTTTTAACTCCTCATTTGCCTGCTAATCAAACAGGGCTTTTGCTCATAATCACAGTCCTGACCGGACCGGTCGTCTTTGGTTTCCTGCTGACGCGGGGAGTTTGATGGGCAAGGCCTGCAGAAACATCTAGAAGGTGATAATAGACTCTGGCCAGCAAGGTCACGGAACCATCTGGAGCCACCAGGGGCAGCTGTCTTGCGCGCTCATCCCCGCACCCTCTGTCGGACTTGTGTTGACAACAAAGGGGACCAATCTTATTCTAAAGCGCGTTAGATGACTTGGTGTTTGTGGCGACGCTCGGGGACCATGAAGATGGAGGTGGCATGAAGGTCTTTGCTATTTTGGCAAATCTATTCCTTTATTGGGTGGGAAAGCTGGACCTGCATCCACATACCAAAGTGAACTCGATGTTAAACTCAAAAATATAATGATCATAAACACTTTCTAAGCTTGGCAGGGATGAAAGAAAGGGATAAATGCTAAGGGATTTAAAGCTCGGTGTAGCACCTTGAAAGTCAATAGGTTGAACTATTGGAGATGAACCGAAACCCCAGGGAGAAGGGCAAAGTCGATGGCTGCACAAACAATCAATCGTTAAAGGTCTATTATAGTTCATAGGTCCCACAATAGTATTAATGTAATAGCTTACCATTTTCAGCGATGTTGGGCTGACCAGGATGTGACCTAATGGCGACATGTATTTCACGTAACACGCTAGTAGATGGACCCTGCTTCGAACTTAATGTGATACTCAACATTGTGTTCTTCAAAGCATTGTTAGTTAGCGCACGAGTGATACACTTCACTTTCCACACACACATGATATAAAACAATAGCTCCCCAAAATGTATTGATAAGAACAAAACAGATCAGTAGAAAATCGGATCATAATGCGTGTAATGGACACAACACCATAGCTCTGATTTTGAATCGGAGACATTTTGTTAACGTCTCAATATTGATGAAAAAAATGGAGGAATAACAATAATAACAATAATATTTTGAAGGTCATAATGGGTGCTTATGCAGACGTCAGCTCATTTGCATATAGTGTAGTCTTCCTTGAATCAGTTTCAGTGACATTGTGTGACTATGACTACGCTCTTTACGTTAACGGGTTGTAACGTTTTGTCGGAATGTGGTCAAAGTATATGTTTGGATACAGCAAAATGCCTTTGGTGCACAATGAGCTGTTATACTTGGGAAATCACTGAAACTTAAGTTCCACCGTTTTGTATTATTTCTTTCATCTTTGTGACAAACTTTTGCATGTCACAAAATGGCGATGGGCAAACAGGCTGAAATTCACATCTGATCGTGTTTTATACACAACAGACACGAAGAAAGAATTCAACACTGTTTCCCCAATTTATTCAAAGTGTTTGCACTATATTTTTATATTGTTATAGCTGCAAATCACTGTAGTCTATGCCTCAAGGCCCTCCAAGGAATGGCACGATCTCTGGTACCCCTTTCAGGAGAATTAGCATTTAATGCTAATGAGCTGTGTTTGTCCACACCTGTCTCTGCCAGTGTGTGCCCCCAAGAAGCGCTATTGTCTTTTAAGATGTGCAGTGAAGTCTTTTTTTTTTTTTTTAAATAAAGCTGTCCTCTGTATTGTGGAGGCCAGTGCCAAGGCTGCATTTAAGACATGTGGTGAAGCATGCTTTTTTTTTGTGCTGGGTATATGTACACAAGGTCAGCTCAAAGGAAGGAGGTTTTTCCTTCATGATGTCATCAAAACTTCAAAAGCAAGCATTTGATCTTTTCTGAAAAGTGGAGCAAAAAAGTGAGGGAAATTATAGATATTTCTCACATTTGGTGCTCAAAAATAAACTCTACGGAAACATATTGTTTTAGCATATCATTAAAAAGTCCCTTTTGCATGTTAGAGAAAATATCATTGCGTGATGACACAAACAAAAGGTTTGCTGAAAAGAAAGATTTTAGTTATTTTACTCTTGTAAAACATCTTTAAACAACAATTAAAGCAACATTTTCTTTTTTAAACAATCGACTCTTGTCTTCTCGGCTACAATTCTAAAGCACTCACACAGTGAACAGTGACTCTTCTTACAGCCAGTAAGAGCAGTTTGGTCTTTTACAAGCAGTAACAACAACCAGATGGCCCAAATCAGAGGTAATACTATGCAATAGAGAGTTGCAAAGGATCTACCACACAGCCAGTCTCCCTGCAGGACACAACTGCTAAAATAGCCAAATATGCAGTAGCAACATCCTCCTCGAACAAAAGAGTTGACTTATGAGGAGAGATGTCGAAGGCATGTTAGCGAGAAGATGGACACCTCTCACAACAGGTGGCAAGGATACAACGTCGCAGAGGGGGCTAGGGGGGTGATATGCATTCATTTATCCAGACACAGAAGGTGGTGTCAAGGGGACTTGCTGAAAATAGATAGCCCTGCATTGTGTCAGTGCTGTCCAGACAGCAGGCTGGTTAACGGTCCAGAGGGATGTATGGGAAGGAGTTAAAAGTTAAATTGTAGTTGTGGCAATATGAATGAAGACAAGGT
Source organism: Dunckerocampus dactyliophorus (assembly GCF_027744805.1). Classification (NCBI taxonomy): domain Eukaryota; kingdom Metazoa; phylum Chordata; class Actinopteri; order Syngnathiformes; family Syngnathidae; genus Dunckerocampus; species Dunckerocampus dactyliophorus. The sequence continues at coordinate 5,951,483 of NC_072825.1, forward strand.
TAGATAATAACGGGTGTTTTGATTAGCTGACTTCAGCATTAACGAAGGCCTTGTTCATATTGCTAGTACCAAACGGATACTGAAGTTCCACTATCCATAAAAGCTCACACCATCCAAATCATCTGTCAGTTAGGAGGTGCAGTTGTCTCGTTGTTCGCTCTATGAACTTGTAGATGTTTGGCTTATGGTGTGTGCAAACCTAGCAATTTATCAGCAACGGTATTTCCCATGCAAATACACATAGCACCCATTGTTTGCTATGGAGCATTAGCCCTGCTCCAGAGAATGAATGCCTGCAAAGACAGATTTCAATGCAATGTATCTAGCAGTGTAAACACAATTGTAACGACTAATTAAGCGTCGAGCAAGGTGGTCCCGTTCGGTGCGGCGATTAAGAGTCACTATGTAAATATCATGTACTTCCTAGCGATTAATGACGTAAACATCCAATAAGCAAATGTCAGAGTTTAATCATTAGTCAACATGTTCTATTACAACAGGGGGTTTCAAAGTGTGAGGTGAAGAAAAACATTTTTCAAACGAGATAAGTTAACTTCAGTTACGTTTAACGGCAAAAATAAATCGATTTTTAGTTCGTACAGTAAGGGAGAAAACAGAGCCTGGTCCAAGCAGAAAACACCAGAAAATATGCTCCAGAAAGTACGTTTTTCAGGGGTTGGGGAGACCCCAACAGTATTTATTGTCTTGAGGGGCCACACTATGAAAAATCCTGTAGTGGATTATTAGTTCTCATTAGTATTGTCGCTAGAGTCGAGCCACCGTGTTGGCCGCTGTGTACGGCAGACATAACATAAACACAATGAAGAACATTCCACAAGAAGGAAAATAAAGTGCAGCTGAACTCTTTGCTCTGGACTGAACTGAGTAATTAAAAAGGAAATGAGCCAAGACAACGAGAAGATAAGAAATCCCAGAAGCGAGTCTTGAGTGGCTCTGTTCTCTTGATGAACTGCAAACATTTATAGTCTCTTTCAAACAGTTAAAAGATGTTAAGTGTATTCAAGTACCACTGTTCCATAGTATTTTACTGGACTCTTTCAGGGTTAATCTCCTGCAACTGATGTCAACTACTAAGTCTTAGATGCCTTGATGAAAAGAATGAAAGCAAAGGAAATCCGTTGTCAGTGTCAATGGCTACGTTTACATGCAGTCAAATAACCCTGTCATAACCGGAAGATTAGCAATATCCCGGCTGCCACGGCCATGTAAACACCAATAACCCTTTTGAAAAACCGGAATATCCTCATATTCCGTTTTTTAAAAATCACAACATTACCCCTGGGTTACTCATTTTCTAACCCGAAAATGGGGTCATGTATACACCAATCAGGATATCCCGATCAAAAGGAACATTAATTTGTGTTCTGCGCATGTTCTATTCGAAAGGAATCTTGTGTCTTTGGCAGGAACTGCTTGTAAACATGACGACATGCAAAACCCCACACTTTTGGAGCGAGGGGGAAACAAGCCACCTTGTTAGTGTGGTCAAAGACAGGAACATTATGTCTTTTATTGACGGTAGAACGTACCGCAATAGCGAACTCTATCAGAAGGTGAGCAAGCAGTTACGCGAAGCAGGGTTTGTACAAACACATCTTCAAAAGCGTCCGGGGGACTCTGGGGATATAGCATGGACGTGGATGGCGCAGCTCCGGCTCCATTTTGCCAAAAATTCAACCAGTGTGACTGTGCTAAAAATACCTGGACACTGGACAGCGCAGGTGAAGTTTCCTCTATTCCCGTTGTTTTTTGTAAGAGAATCAGGTCTAAATTAATTATGGATATAAACAAACAAGTAAACAACAATTAAAGGCAAATGCCTTCACATTTTATTTGAATAAAGTGCAACTAACATCTCTGCAAAAGGTGCATGAAAGGTCAGTGCTGTGTGAAATCCCATGGCGTCTTCGGAGTTGGTTGGAGAGATTTATCGTGTTGTATTTTACTTCACCTTTACATATTCTACAAACATCGAGCGACTTTTTTAGAACATCTCCCTCTTTGCCTAAGTGTTTCCACACACTGGACCGCAAAGGTGGCTTAATTATTTCTCCCTCACCGGCTTGTCCTCCGCCATCCGCTATGTTTTGCTATGCTATGTTTTGTCGTCTGCTGCTGCGTGGCCATGACGTCACAGACAGGCAGACTGAATAGAGTAACGTTTAACGTCTTTATCATTGGTTTGGTTTGGTTTAGTTTATTTGAACATGAAGGTTACAATGGAATACATCTCGTGAATCATTTTTTGACAGTTCCACATGTCCAAAAGGAGTAGGAAGAAGCAAAGCTTATTTAATCCTACCCCCCATCCATTCTACATCTAGTACAGTACATGTAGTTCACTTCCTGGATTCCATGTCATGTTTTCAGTGATAGTCAGGATAACACATAATAGATAACGGTGAGATAACCCTCCCCCCAAAAAAAGAGAGAACATTCATAATAATGATAATAATGATGACAATACTAAATAAATAAATAAATAAATAAGAACAAAGCTTTTTTTTTTTCCCTTTCCTTTTTTTTTTTTTTAAACACAACAAAGAAAATTATATATAAAAAATAAATAAATAAATAAATAGAAATAAATAAATAAAAAATAAAATTTAATTAAATAAATAAAAAATAAAATAAAATAAAATAAAATAAAATAGAAAATTAAAAAATAAATTAATTAATAAATTAATAAATCATTGAAAGTGATAATAAAAAAAAACAACACAGGTCCATGTACTTAAATCCAATGCTTTATTTCCTACCTTTTAAATAATGTTAGATCGATACACGTCGTCCGGAATGGCAACTTGACAAACACAGATCGATGTAGTTGGATCATAGGAATATAAATTGATACATCCATGTAGTAGATGAATTATTACACCCCTAATATAAATACAAACAAAAGATGAATGAAAGGGATAAATGAACATTTAAGGTTACTTTTACCTTTATTGAAGACGTGATTCTTGACGTGACTGAAAACAGGAGGGTGGTAGTGGTTGATCTCGCTGCCACGTTGCATCTTTGGGGACAGTCACGTCTTCAATGAAGGTAAAGGTAACCTTAAATGTTCATTCATCCATTTCATTCCTCATTTATATGCATTCAGAATTGTTTTATGCATGTAAAACTCTAAATATGTATTTTGTGTTAACATTTTTGAGAGTCGACCGCTGATGACGTAACGTAGCTGACTCCCGGTTCCAGTTACCATTTTGTTTAGCTGGCTAAATGCTAACAAGGAAGGACGTTTTGTGATAATAATAAAAAAACATTTAGAACACAGTTGGACTCATGCAGTGTATTAACAACACGGCAAGAGGCACGCAATGTTGTACGTAAGCCGGAGAATAAATGCAAACCGGGGCAAAATTGTGGCGTAATTTTTGACGTGAACAGGAAAACACGCTAACCGGGGCGGACGCTAACTGACGTTCCACTGTACTGTATAACTACTTATCATACCGTAATTTTCGGAATATAAGTCGCATCAGTCAAAAAATGTGTCATGAAGAGGATAAAAAAACATATACAAGTCACACGGACCATAAGCTACATTTATTTAGAAACTTATTTCACTAAATTCAAGACCAAGAACAGGGATTTAAGCTGGAACGGCATGTCATCACGTCCGACAGCAGATACAACTTTTTTTTTGCAACATTGGGACATTTTGCGATACAAAAATCGGACTTTTCTCTTTTTCGATTTTCCAATGTATACCATCATAATTACCATCATGTTGCAGTGATTCACGATTGCCTCTTGAGGAAAACAGGGGTATTGCAGAATAAACAAGTGCCAGCTTACTCTGCATATTCTTGAATGTATACACTGTTATCTATGCACTGTTTGCAGTGATGTAGTCCTTAATATCCCACAACTGCAGTCAATTAACAGCGCTGCTTTCATCTGATGTCCGGGAACGTGTTAGTTTTTGCCTCTAGCACACAGAACAAAAAGGTAATGTTCTGGCTTTCTGACTTCCGGACCTTTTTTAATAAGTGCCTACAGCCTTTAGGTTAATTGAAGCTTCTAATGACCTGCATGTGTTGATTGAGCGAGCGCTGTGATGATCATGAATTAAAGGGATAGTTCGGATTTTTTTACTTGAAGTTGTATGAAATCCCCATCAGCATTGTAGTCAATTAACAGCGACTTACCCCCCACTTGGTCTCGTAAGTCCAGTTCTGGTCAGATTTCTCTGATGAAGAACGTAGTTCCGCTTAGTTGCTGGGGACAATTAAGGAAAGAGTTTGGCTTCTCAAAACAATATGTGTTCAAAAGATTAAAACATTTGCATCACAAAAATGCCTTCTAAAAAAAAATCAAAGCCGTTATATTTGTCTCCCGCCGTATCCCTGCACACTGTCGCCTGTGCGTTCATGTGTTCACTGTAGTCCATTAACAACGACATAAAAATGCCTTCTCAGACCTCACAAAACGCTTTGTGTTATATTTGTCTCCCGGCATATTCCTGCGCACTGTCGCCTGTGCGTTCATGTGACAAAGACAGTTGCATCTTCTTCAGCTGTGGAAAACATAAGTAAACAAGATGGCGGCGACACTCCGTCGCGGTAGTAGATGCGAGTGTCTTCGTCACATGAACGCACAGGCGACAGTGCGCAGGAATATGCCGGGAGACAAATATAACGCCAAGCGTTTTGTGAGGTCTGAGAAGGCATTTTTATGTCGCTGTTAATGGACTACAGTGATGATGGGGATGTCATACAACTTCACGTCAGAAAATACAAATTATCCCTTTAAAACTTAAAATAAATCAATAAATAAATAAATGTAAGTGTAAACATGACCCCAAGTGTCATAAACAGTGCCAAACAAATCTATCGCAATAATATTGTTATATTTTGACCATCTCTACAAATACTTAGACAACTTAATAACATAATAAATACGGTATATTTTTAAACATTTTGTTCAGACAATTAACAAAATGAAGCACTGACACTGTATTATTATAGACAGACCATTAAAATAGCAGTCATAGCCAGACCAGTAAAGAGGGTTCAAACCTGTTTCAAAGGTCAAGTTTGAGAACTCTTCAGCTCCAATTTCACGCACTTTACAGCTATGGTCAGTTACATAGGATATTTATACATGCTCAAAGCATTATATTATACTTTACTACAAATCATAACATATTACAAGGTGTGGTATTGTGCTATAAACAAATAGAAGAAGATAGGAAATTAAACAGGTTTTATGCACTTTTGATGCTGCAAAAACAAAGCAAAAAAAAAAAAGTTCTGCTGGAAAGAAGGAGCGCAGAGTCCACGCCTCCTCCTCGCTGTTGCATGCGCGCATGCACGCTTGCACGCACACACACACTCACACACACACACACGCTGCCATAAGCCAGCCAGTCGTGCATGCAGACCAGGACAAGTACTGAGTCTCTTTGGTGTGCGAATGTGACAGGACGACACTGACATAAGACGCTGACTGGTGAGTGCCTTTTAGCTCCTCTACAAAAAAAAAACACATTTATTGTGGTGGGATGATTTAGAGAAAAATGTGCGGTTCTTCTAATTATAGCAGCATCACTTGTGCCAATATAGTAGCAGTGCAGCGATATGTTAGGAGAAAACTGCCGGAGATGTGTGGAGCCAGAGTGGTTTGTCTGAGATTTATTCTTGAAGCGTTGCGGTGAAGAGGAGTGAGGATGTAAAGTGCAGTAGAACACAATGGATGCTCACAAGAGGATCTACAAGGTGCGTTATTAGTGTTTTAAGTTTATCCGGCCGCAGGGCTCACCCACTCCACCAACAGCAAACATATGAGCACATAGTCAAATACAGTGGCAAGAATTGTCTTTGCATCAGGTTTTAGAGAACAGAGTATTTCAGGAGTCCACTGACGTAAAAGTATGTCATGTCCTGTTGGGAAGCAGGATCTTCTTGGATAAGCAGCAGCTGTCCACTACTGTACAACTCATTCCGTGATGTCTATTTACATATGTTGGCAGTCTTGTGGTATACTTATTTGTTTTTGTAATGGTCTGAGGTTCTCTTAGAGTCGGTCATACAAATCCATGTGTGTCTGCAACATTGAGATCATTGTCTGAAGAAAGGCAACGCTAAAGTTTTGGGTTTACATAAAAACAGCCATTTTTAGAAGATGTTTTTCCAGCCTGAACATTTACAACGGGTCTTGACGTTTCTGAAAATGATAACGATACTGTTTCCATCTAAATGTCATCAATTATCTTTCCCTCTGCATATTGTAAAAATACAACATATTCATTATTAAAGATTATCAATGATTTATAATGAAATATTGCAATGATTTACTTTGTCACCTTTCACACAAAGCTAAGATGTCAAAGTTTTGTTCAGATACCTTAGCACAGGGGTCACCAACGTTTTTCCTTGTGAGAGCTACTTTTACAAAATGAAAATGGCCAAGAGCTACTCATTTTTGTAACATTTATTTTCAGAGCTTATTTTAGACCCCAGCAAAGCGAATATGCTTGTTTTTAGCAGAACATGAACAAAATGCTGGTGTCCACAACTCACATTTTGTATTTCAGAATGCATTTCTTTCTACTGTTCTTTCATTATTAACTGAAAACCTGAATGAAAAGCAGGCTTGCGGGCACCTCATGTGGTCGTGGGGTCTACCTGGTGCCCGTGGGCACCACGTTGGTGACCTCTGCCTTAGCATATACCAGTAGTTCTCCATTATTTTCTGTCATGCCCCCACTGGGGGGCATTATATTTATGCTCCCCCCACTCCCCGATTTGAAATACAACTGAGAAACTTATAATATCTATTTATTTATCTGTACTGTACAGACTGAACTTGAAACTGAAACCAGCAAAATGCCCCTTTCAGGAGACTGACCCATATGTACTACAATAACAATATATATCACAGTGCATTCTTTGGCATATACATGATAATAGAAGCATTTCAAAATAGATTACAGGTTACAAAGGCTCCTCTTTTGGCTGCTGATGTACTGTAGGTGGAAACATACTGCATCATTTCCGATTTTCGGACGTTCGCGCATCCACAATGTAGTTTGTCAGTGTAGTTGTTGTATTATTGTCTGTATGACTCTTATTAATCTACTTCTAATGTTCTGTTCATAGCTGGTTACTCTCCGCTGTAACATGGCTCCAGCTAGACCTCTTTTAAAGTATACTAAGCACTTATAGTTCTGTTTTCGCTACTTTACATTCACGCTCTCTTGGCGGTTAGCATTGCTTATCTGTCTTTGCTTTGTGATTCCTCGTCCTTTTTAGTCTCTTTAGTCATTCTCTTTTGACACTTCCACGAAATGTAGTTGCCACCATAGAGGATTAGTAACACAGAGGAGCGTATATACTCTAGACGCGGTAGCTACTGCGCTACATTACATTTGTGGCTTGTTGCAGCTTGTTGCTCTCAATTTTGCGGGACATGGCAGGTCGCATCAATATGCATTTCGTGATAGAGCCTACAAAATCTTTATCGTGTCCCAAATTTGTATTGTTTCTATCGCCCATTCTGATTTAAAAGACACGTCCCCTTTTGTTTTACAGAATGCCATCCACTGTAGACTACAAAGTCAAATGCAAATGGCAACCGTGCACAGTGTATTATTTCAAGTTTAAAGCTATAACTCATCACTATCCGGCCTGTTTTCAAAGACATAGAAGACTGACCAAAATAGAGAGGAGCGACTTCAGATGATGGATGGTCTCCTTCTCATGTGCAAAGATAGTGATGACAGTGAAGTGAGTCAACGCCAGAATGCCTCCGTGACATTCGTCTGTGTTTTAAATCACGCAACCATGTCCATCAAGCGCACAATGAAGGGGTGGTAATGCGATGTTAGGAAGGTTTGAATGGAACTGTTCAGAAAGTTAGCAGCAGATACAAGTAAACTTAAACTAAATCTCTACACAGGACCTCCTCTGGGCTTTCCACAATATTCAATGAAGGAGCAGACTGCTGCAGTGGAGCAGTTGTTTTCATTTAATAAAGATAAGCAGGAAGTAGCATGGCTTATCTTCTCTGAGGCTCTCTTTTCCATCCTAACAGAATACATTTGCCTTCAGGGGTCAAACTGCTGAGTTTCAATAAATCAGCAACCGCCCCCATGGCTAGTTGCTGCAGCAAGGCGTCCCGGGGACACAAGGAAAGCAAATGTGATTCCAGCTGCCCCTCACTGTGGCATCCCAGCCCCTTAATGATTCAGCCCTTGATGGAGTGGACTGTTTGTTCTCTGACACTTTGAGCTGTGTATCGAGTTGCCAGCTCCATTGTTGATGAGAGCTGCCGTTACAAGAAATAGAACAGGTGAGGGGGTCCTATAGCTGTTATGAAGTCCTAAGTGTGTTTAGGAACCTTTATCTATGTGAGAACCATTTGGACGTGCAGTACTTTAGTACCTTGCAATTTGCTCTGTGTAGTTTATAAAGATGATGGCTGAGTGGTCTTTTAAAATGTACTGTACAAATCTTTTAAAATTTACTGGAGTTGATTTAAAATCCTGCTTGCCAAGTTTTATGTATTAGTGTTCTTTTATGCATAAATACCAAAGCATTGTACATTTTATAAAGTACATAGTGATCTTTGCCCTGCATTATCCTACAGTTTGTCTGTTCTTGCTTGCATGTAGCATGCCGGTCCTGTGTTCGTGTATTCTGCATCTGCTGAAATCAGTGAAGCCAATGTTGGATTTGAAAGTGATGTTGTCTTTTGGTTCTTGGTGCTGTGACCGTCATCAAGTTGTCACACGTGAGGTCATTATCATGGCCTGTTCTGATATCAGCAGGAAGGCACAAGTGAAAACTAAATCCATTAATGGTTTTCACAAGAAAAGCAAAAACAAACGTGTGCGTTAGAGGAAATCCAGAGTTGACTGATTAAAAGATCCAAACACGCTGCAGACTCTCTCCTCTAAGAGGCTAAAATCTTGGTGATTAGGCTGCTGACTGTGCGCTGCGAGGCAGGAACAGCTGCAGATGGTTATCAATCGAGACCATCGAAGCAGATGCCACAACTCTGAAAGCTAGCTTTTAGCTGTAGAGGAAGAAGAAATTATGGTTTGGATAAATATACTGTAGTACACATTCTGAAAATGCTCTTGCTTGGCTAAATGTAAATCGTTTCTTGAAAAAAATTGTCACAATTCTCCCAAATCTGCGATTCATGAAGACATAAGTTGACAAATTCGCACTGATGGGAAATTGTCAAGTTCTCAATTAACCATACATATTGCTGAAGTATGCGAAGAATACTTGTCAAGGGCACATAGAAAGGCCCGAGCTAACAGATTTGAACTCACAACCTTCTTTCTGTGAGGTGACAGTCCTAACCACTGAGCCTGCTAAATGTGGCGTACAAAGGATTCAAGGATTCCAAATGCAGTTGGAAATCTCATCTCTCTTGTACACAGTTCCTTTTGACTGCCATCCAGATGTTTCAAGACAACTACAGAAAATCCCAGAGTTAGACGTTACAATCTCCAAAAGAGCTGATGTACCGCTATTTATTTTTGCTACTTTACGGCCACTGAAACATGCAAGGTGAGCCAAGTCAACCCTTAAAGAAATTACTTACTGAAAGTCACTAATAAGTACCAAGAACAGGGAGAGCAGGGTGTTGGATCGATTTCGATTCAAAACAGTAGCAAAGATAACGCACTGGGACTACCATGACATAGGGTGCTGTGGATTTGGAATCAAAGTTATATTTTGAAGTTCAAAGTGAGCATCTATAGAATATGAACCTTTACAGATCATGAGCCACAAACCAACACAATGGTAAACTAATTACTCAAAAAAAAAAATGTTGTCTTCTTTGGACAGCTGAAGTAGAACTAGCTCTTCAGACAGCAAAGCAGCCATTATTGTAAACGCAGTTGCCTTTCACAAGCACCAAGTTTAATGTGGCGTTAAAACCACATTTGGCAGCAGTGTGTTTAAGCTGGTTTAAAACTTTCACTCACATACATGACATGCTTTGGTTACTTTCTTAAAATGAATAATGTTGGCACAGGTAATATACATTTTAAGCATACATTTGGGGTCACAATACCCTGCCAATTCTGTGTTCTGGCTTCAGATTTTTGTTTGACAAAGAAAATATAGACGTTAGCCTGCTAACAATGGTTGTGCAGAGACAGACTTCATTCCTAACATCAGTTTTTGGACATGGTGTAATTTTCAGCAACAGAGACAACTGTGTATGCAGAGTGGTAGTCAGGTGACCAAAGAGAAGCCTGCCCCCTATGCAAATGATCAGTGACTAAATAAAAACTGCTAGTGTTTCATGCCTGACACAACACGTTGCCTTCTTCCCCTCTATATCGCAGCTCATTCACTAGTTTTGAAGTTGGAAGTTTGTTTCTTGGCTGTTTCATCGATATTGGATAATTTTTTTTCTTTTTACTATGATCTTTTACCAAACACATTTTATCCTCCATTGATCCCATTCAAGCTGTGCCAGAAGTGCTCACAGTCTATTTATTAGTTAATTGTCCATAACATTTTTCGTTTTTGAACATTTTTTTAAAAACTGTGACTGACACGGAATACTTTTCTTCTATGAAAGTTTGAGGTGGTGGTGCTGCCCGCAGGGATGTCCAGAGCCACGAGGTCAGCCTCTCGGACTCCAAGCCACTCCAGGTCCAGGTCAAGATCGCGGACACGATCGCACTCAAGATCCCGGTCCACCTCGCAGTCCAGGAGAAGTCACTCGCGATCTCGCTCGAGAAAACATCGCTACAGGTAATGTCATCAATATTCATCACCCAAATTGTTTTAGTTACTGCTGTTGTGTTGTAAGTGATGTATCCTTTCAACTCTGCATCAAATTGTGTCACCTGGAAGAGGTACCTTGGAAACTGAAATAGCACAAACATGCTTTTGATGTGGAAGATGATAATGCCTTAAAAGACCTTGCCATGACCCTACATAACATCAACACGTCTTATGGGACCTGGCAATGGCCTACACAATATAAACAGTAGTACTGCTTTCTATTTAATGACTATTGATGCAGACTAGAACAGCACATTGAAGGAAACCGTAGATCTCATCCAGGTTCTGCAATTTGTTGGAGCGACAAACGCTTCCTTTAGATGTAGATGAGTTCAGACACAACACATCTATACACTAATTGGCCAGTACTTATTACCGGCAAGCATAGAGTCAAGAACTCTTTTGAGTAGAGCCCTCCTCCCCTGTTTGGCCCATGTGACACAGCTGGACTGAAACTGCAACTCGCACCATTAAGTTCAGTATGCAAGGCAGCTCCGTCCGCTGTCTTTTAAATTGCTCGGTGCTCCAATGAAAAAAAGAACTCTGTGAGTAGTGTACACTTCTTCGTTTTGGGAGATTAGCTAACATGTTTTTGATATAGTTTGTTTTTGTGCATGTGCCATTACTATTTTGCTTGGATTTGAAATAGGTTGTCATGCATACATTTGGTTTGGAAGGGTCAGCCATACTCTAAACCTTACTTATTATATAAACACGCTGTCAGATCAGAGTACTGTACTGTGTATGATAAAATCTGAGGGGGAAAATCTTTTAAAACATAAAATGTTGCTGTTGACACAAAAAACTTGACATGTATAAAATGTTAATGTCTGCTGCAGATGAGAACCATTCATAACGTCAAATATACCAGCGGGAGGGAGTTGTGGCATTGTACCAAAACAATTTGAAGGACATACCATACTGTACTATCATATGGCTATACAGTAAACTGCAGACTACTGACTATTTTGTGTTGAGGCAAGAGTGGTGCACATAAGAGGCGCACCAGAGCCACTATGTGGATAAGTGAGTCACTACAAGTTAAAGTAAATAGACTTAAAAAGACTACTGGTGAAATATCAACTGTTCTGAAGAAGAGCTATTGAATTAAAATTACACTCAACAAAATATGAATGCCATACTTTCGTTTTTTTCCCTCATTTTTCATGAGTTGAACTCAAAGGTCAACATTTTTTTCTGTGTGCAGTTTAACTGTAATCTGCAGCCCTGGGATGGTAAGATCATCAAGTTCTAGTACACTACATGATGTAGAGCTCCATGGGCAATGGCTGAAGAGATACTGACTTTCAAAAGCAATCTACAGGAAGGAGAGCTTGCAAAAATTGTCATGCATGTCGCCTGCAATGAAAGAGAATGACGAATGAACAAACGACGACAACGGACTCTTCTAGAAACTCAAATTGGGTCTTTACAACAGGCTAAATCCAATGAATGCCTGTACTAACTACCCAACAAATGTTCATTAAATCTCATAATTAAAAATGATATACACTGTATGAATCAGAACACATCTGTTACCAAAGCCTGTGTCATTCATGAGAAAGGCCTTTAATCAGATTTTTGTTTTCTTTTAGCTCTAGGTCTCGGTCTCGATCACGGTCACGTTCAAGATCTCAATCTCCACTTTATAACCGTGAGAAGAAATACTTCAAAGGATACCAGAACAACCGTGAGTTCCGGGGCTACCATCGTGGCTTCCGGAGGCCATACAACTTCCGAGGCAGAGGACGAGGCTACTTCCCACGTGGACGGTACCAGCGTGGAGGTGGTGGTGGTGGGAGAGGCTATCATAATAATAATAATAATAATAACCACAACAACAATAGTAATAATTTCCGTGGCAACTGGAAGAATTACAAACAGAATCCACAGAAGCAACAAAAGCAGCACAGTCAAAGCCAGTACAGAGGGCGGCCCCATCTCCAGAAATTTTCCGGCAGCCCGTCCCCAGGACACTCTCGCCAGTCTGACCGATCAGTTTCTCCATTATCCAGGCAATCACAGCATTCTAATGCTTCATCTCACTCCTCTTCTCCCAAAAGTAGGCCAACCTTGTTGCCGGATAATCAAAATTGTAACAATGTGAAGGAGGAACTTTTGGACTCCAAGGAGGTCCAGAAAGAAGGGGCAGATGGAGAGCGAATTGAGGCGGGAGATGCCAAAGAAGGTCAAAGTGGTGAGGAACGTGAGAGGGACTGGCAAGGTTTGATGGACTGTAACAGCAGTCCAAAGAGAGCCAGTCCTGTAAATCCTGCTGTTGTTGCTCTGGAGCACCAAAACTCTGACCAGGCTTGTAACTCCCCTAAAAACACAAATGACAACAGCAATGGCTCCCCCTCCTGGCAGCCGGTGTGTAATTCACCCTCTACAAAAAAACTTTCACAAGAAGCGCTAGATCAAATGCTTTCCAGCCTTGACATCTTCAACAGTGAGGAATACTCAGATGGAGATAAGACTGCTATCACCAATGCTTTCAGAAAGTAAGACTGATTTTATTCTTACATCAGGCACAATTAAGAATATGCATGCAAGCCTTGTTCTTATCCTTTAAATGGCATGCCCAATGATTTCTGTCTTTCTTTATCTTCATTCAGGTTTTTGAAGGAGCACAATAAAAAATCTAAATCCACTTGGGGAAATGACAGGAGCAAAGAGGCAAATGCTAAAGATACAGATAAAGTCAATATTAATGGTCAAGCATTAGCCGGTATCGCTGGCCGGCTGTCAAAGCGGTACAAAGAAGACACTGATGACGAAGTGCCTCTAAATCATTTGTTGAAAGCTTCTCGCCTGTCTGATGATGAAGAGAAGGCGGTGATAACCAGGCCTCATTCAAACTCAGTTCAAAAAGACAAGCACAATGGGGACGACTCCTGTAATCCAAAGTCGAAGGTCTCTCAGCCAACTGGAGAGCTGTTTGATGAGTGCTTTGACAAATGGCACAGTGTTGTAGCTGACAGTGAGCTGAACACAATGAGAGAGGAGATGTACACCAGTCACAAGTCAGCTTCTGTTACTGCCGCAATTGCTCGGCAGGAAATGGCGGGGGCTTTTGAAGAACTGGGTTGCAAATCCAGGAAAATGTCTAAATCTCCTTCCATTCCATCTCCCACACCACCACTGAGGCAGATGCTTATGGTCACGGGAGAAGACACGTCTCTGTTGTCCACAAGAAAACCAGAGACAAAGATTAACATCAGAATGGATTTCCTTGGAGACAGCTTAATAGGGTAAGCTATTACTGCGGCAATTTGAATTCCTTGGTCTTTTGCAATGAATTGCAACATGGAATTGATACTTGAAGTACATGGTTTGATTATCACTTGTTCACTATATCACAGTTTTTCAGAAATTAAAGATTGCTGTTTCGTGGTTGATTACCGCCTATTATTAGTCAAAAAGATGCATATTTAAGCGCATTTTATGTATTCTTGGCCTAAATAAAGCATTTTCAACCATAAAAATTTCTAAATGAAGGAAAATACAAGGCGGGGTACACGTAATACACTAAAGAAAGTTATTGTTCAGTATCCGCCGCACTGATTGGCTCAGATTCACACAGCATCCACCCACATGTTGTGTCTCTCACATGTGCTTCCTTCATTGTTACAAAGCGGAAAGTATCTTTGCTCTTGTGAGTGATTTCTGAGAACTTTTATGTAAACTCCACAATGGCTTTGAATCGTGTAGCCTTTTCTACAGTCTTGTTTATGTCTACTTTCTGTCATATTTTCTATTACAATAAAGTTCAGTATTATGTTTACTATATTTGCTTATATAAGTGTAAAGGTGATTATAGGGTGTCATTTAATGTCTACAGGGCTCTAATAATGTTTAAAAAGTTTCTCTGCTCTAGGTACAAAAATATCCCATTCATTTACATTGATTCATATATCATGGAAATTCAGGTATCACGGTCGGGTCTGGATCCAAATAACAGTGATAAACAAGGGATTACTGTACTGAATAATTCTGTCCAATTTCAGCACGTCGGAGATTTTAGCTCAGGAGCGACAGCTGTCTCAGGACCTGGTGCAGTCTTCAAAGAGAGGCCAGGAGTTTCACTCCATCTTTCAACATGTTCAGGCCACTCCACTGCAGAGAACTCCCTCTGAACTTTTTGCTCAGCACATTGTTGCTATCCTACACCACATCAGAGGTGAGTCAGAGAGGAACATGAACCTAGACGCTCCTAAAGCAATCAATTATTTGGAACTGAATTACTGTAAACAACTACTAATACGACAGTTGGAAGCTCGTGTACCTCACACATCCTGAATCACCATATCATTGGCTATCACATTGGCTATCACTATCACTGGCTTTGACTAAACTGTTAAAATGGTGCCTGAGACAAACATGACAAAAAACGTTTATGAACTTGACCTTTAACATGGACTACCTAGAAACGTGGATTGCCTGGAAAACTGGCGGTTGTGTGAAAGGAAAATCTTGCTGGGCCAGGTGGGGAAACAAAGTTGTGCTTTTATGATTCTTACAGTATTATAACCAGCACAGAACTGGCTTTGGTATTAGAACAGATTTGTGGAAACGAAGCAAATTCGAGCCGTTGCACAAAGGTCTAATCAAAACAATACTGACGTGAACTGTGTTCCATATTGAACACTATCTCTAGAATCATACAGTATACAGTATGGATGGAAAAGAACAAAGCAATAAAAATTAATCAAGCAATGAAAAAACACCTTCCCTCTTGATGCAGCTCAGCACTTTGCATCTTCGAGAATGACTCTTAACGAGCGCTTCACCATGTACCAAAGACAGGCTGCGCAGAAGGAAACCATGAAGCCAAGACAAAGTCCAGAGATTCACAGGTAGAGTCGCCTGGTGAGGGACCCCTCTCACCTTCAGTATGCTGTGTGGAGTCACCTCCTCATATTTTAACAACTTTCAGATATTTCTCTCCATTTGTCTACCTGACAAGTCCACTGTCTGCCTTTTATTTGTTTTCATTCTGAGTGGAGGTCAGTTTTTCATTTTTTGTCCTGTCGGATGTTGTCTTCGTGGTTCATTCAGCGTGGCTAAAGAACACTCCACAAACACTCCATCCTTTCTTAACTGTTCTGTTGTGTCTTCCTTACAGGAGAATTGACGTTTCACCAAGTGCTTTTAAGAAACACTCTCAGGTTTTTGAGGAAATGAAAAGCTCAGAAGATGGCACTTACAAGGTGACTGAATATTTTGCACTATGAACTATAATGGGGGAACAAAACAAACAAGCACACCAGTGAGCAAGCCAGGTGCCTATATAGAGTGCTCTCCCTTGAATTGAAGCCTGCGCTTTTCCATGAAGGGAGATGCAAGTCAAGTCAAAGCAAACTATGGCTTTGTGACTTGGTTGTCAGTTGGTTATTATGTTGGCACAAGCATGACCAAGGCTCATGCGTAAAATAAAGTCAAAAGTGGATGCTGCTGTGCCCGAGCTGTTCAAAGGACTAATTGTCTTTGTAAGTATCCTACAAAAACAAACAACGGAAATAACCAAAAGAACAAGAAAATGCACCTTGTGAGCAGCTAATCAAATGGATAAACTTAGAGAACTCACACAAGACTGTCTTTTCAAGTGTCTAGCCCTAACTAAAATGGTGCACCAATGCATAGACATTATTTACAACTAAAAACATCACTGTTGGTTTCCTATATACACCGGTTGAATGAGTGCCCTGAATGTTTACTTGCCATGAATGCACCACACCAATGTGGCTCCAACCTGTAACGAGACCTGTGGGAGGTATATCTCCCTTGTAAAGGAGAGACAAAACAACATGTTTAAAAGAACTGTGGCGCTGTCCCATTTCTGACAAAAGCTTATTCAGTTGAAAAAGTAGATTTCCCAACAATGCAAACCAACAAAGCAATAGTATTGAATGAAGACCATCAATATGAAAAGATATACAGACATACAAGTGCACTGCATTAATATAAAGTAAAACATTTGACGAGAACAGGCTAAACAGATTTTTTTTAAATTGTTTTATTCATACTTGGTTCTCGTTCCCATAAAGGCTTCTCTTTAATTCACAAAGCAGCTTGGCAGACTAAGTAGCATCTGCACACTAGTCCAAAATCTGTCCACGACATTGTGTTGTGTTTTACTCTGTTCAGAACGTTGGGGAAAAAATGAAGGCTGACCCAATGGACCTACGCTTGGATATTGAGCGCCGTAAAAAATATTCCAGCCGCGAAACAGATTACAGCCACAATCAAGACATGGGGGTTTCCCCAGACTCTCATAACAATAGAGAGAGATCTGCGGAAAAGTTGTCCTACAGCCACAAGAAACCAAAGTATGTGCAACTGCGCTATGTATTGCTGACAAAAGGATTTGGCCATGTTGGAATTTGCACGTACCATTTCTCCCGTGTAGGATAAGTGAGAGCAAGGGCTCTCGATCCAGGTCATCTTCATCTTCGTCGTCCTCCAAGTCCCAAATGGATGAATTCCCGAAGTCGGAGCTCAAAGATGAAAGCTTTAATAGGGTTCGGCTCGGTCCAAACGAGTCACTTGGACCTGCTGAGAAAGAAGCACCCTGGAGAGGATTTGTAAGTGTTTCTCTGTGAAATACCATAAATCTGAGCTACAGGCGGCCACATTTCTATTTGTTGAATTATAGCAAGTACGATTTCGTGGAAGGGGCTGGAAGAGGGGGAATCACCAGGAAAACAGTTCACACTGCAATCAAGACGTGGTCGTACACCCCAAACATGAAGACTGGGATCCAGATTACCCCCCCAAAAGCAGAACATACTACTTGGTAGGACCACATTTCTTCCCACTTTAATTTCAATCGTTTAAGCCAATAAATATAACTACCTTTATTTTTGTCACAGCATGATGACAGAGACAGTGAGGCAGACTCCAAGTGGATTGACAACCGAGGGCAAGGACGCGGCAGCTTCACCCGTGGACGAGCGAGATTTATCATACGCAAAGCAAACGTCGGCCCAAATGTCCAATGTGCCAAATGGGCCCACGATAAGTTCAACCAGGTCAACGGAGAAGAGAAAAGTGGAGAACGGGAAGATGGGATGGATCGGGACCATAATGATGGAAATACTTGAGGGTCAACATTGACATCTTAAGAATGTTAAACTGTCTTCTTCTGAGTGGATTACTGTTTCACATGCTTTGTATACTCATGCTGTACTTTTAGGCCGTACTACGTAAGTAATTGGTGGACTTTTTTTGAAGTGCCAATCACATCTGTGCCTTAAAGTAAATCTTACAAACTAGTTTTTGTTCTGATTTTATCGCATTTGGATTCAAGCGCAATCAGCACGCTGTCCTTATTATGATCGTACAAAACAGACGCTGATGTGACGGGGGACCAAACTGTAAGGGTCAAAATGTTAGTCTTTCGATGGGTAATTTATCAGATTTATAATAGTATAGCACAAAGCAAACGATCTGAACTTTTATTATGCTACTCACAATGTCACATTTTACTTTTGGATTTATCTTCTTCACAGCTTTAGCTAGCTAGCTGTAGGAAAACACTTTAAATATATGCATCACTTCATTTGTTGACGGAAATTCTTGTGTTGCATTAAGAGAACTTAGATTTGGTCATTGTGTGCTAATGTGTCAACGTTGTCTACAGGTGGAGGATGAGGTAAATTAATACTGCAAAACATCAGGACTTTATATACTTTGAGAAAAACTAAGTACAGCTGCAAAAGCGTCTTAACATCATTGTTTACATCTTGTTTATGTCACCCGAGTACACCAGCAGACTTGGCATGCATACATTAAATATGGTCAAAGATATTTATAAGAAAAAAATCAGTGATGCAGTAATACTGACATAAAGTGATGTGCTGTGATCGTGCTGGAGTTATGAAACAATGTCATTTAAAGTAGTATTTGCGTTCACCAGGTGTGCTTTGTTTTTGTCCCTATCTATTGTGGAGATACATGGCTTTTTCACTGCCAATTGTTCCACCACCTGTGTGTTAGCCAGTAGGGAATATTACCCTTTCTTCACGTGTGTTTCTTGTGTTGTTGGAGGACATGCTAATTAATTAAATGATCACAACAGAGTTGGATTGAGTTTGTCTTCTTTGGTCACAACAGGTCAGGCAAAGCATTATGCTGCTCCGATGAAAACGAGAGCAAGCTATTATTTAACGAACAACAGTGAATGGTGATTAAACATGAGTGTTTCGTACAATAACATTAACCTTTGAAATACACAGCAGATAAATGGTCTGCCTGCTTGGTTGACCAGCTCAGACCAATTGAACAATTGGTATGGTACACAATATTTTTGCATTTCCACTGTCAAATGTTAGGAAGAGCCATACCATACCACCTTTTGACATGCTTGCATTTAAACATAATTGATACGAATTCTGTAAATCATGTGATTGGTTGATTGTATATCAGTCATGAAGCCATTTAAGCAAAATGGTATTGATATTAGGGGTGTTTCAGCAAAAAATTAGTACAGGATTATACAGTATCTCCCTGCATCTAAAATCTCTGATTGATACAAGCAGTCCATTCCATACTCTGTGTCAGCACTTGATCAAGCCTTTTCTAACATTCCGAACTACAAAACAGGTAATAAAAGTATGTATGATTTGTGCTGATAATGAATCGGATTGATATCGGTATCGCCTGCAATATTGGTTTTGTACTGGATGTGAAAAAGTTGTATCAAGACACTCCTACAAAATGGGGTGCACTACTTGGCAACAACCAGCAAAGCCACTGTTGACACAAAGTCCCAAGAGGAACTACAAGATGTCCTAGCAGAATTATTATTCTGTGTAACACTGGTATGGAAACAGGAATTCAGAACATTCAGAGAGAAATCCTCTCATCCCAAACACTAACAGTATTTTACAAATAAAACATGTTCCCCGGAACTGATCAAGGATATTGAGTTTCCCATCCCTTACCCAAACTGCAACATGGCAACCGAAACTGACCTGTTATACTTGGAATTAAATACAACACTTGGGCCCTCAAAACTCTAATCTACGAAACAATGGGTGATGTCAGTGCCGTCGCCTTTCATGCATGTAAACCCTTCCTCCATGATATCATCATGATGTTTTTTCGCCACTGTTGTCATGTGACATGTGACAATTAGGTAATTCTGTCTCGCGTTAGCCGCCAGTTCTTCTTTCTTGCTGGCTGCTTTGCTTTGAGAAGTTTTACAGAATAGCATGCATAGTAACTCCCCCAAAGCATGACTGAAGCTTTGATCATGTTTGCATTATGAACATTCATTAAGAAACATTTTATCTTATTTTCCTTGCTAAATTCCTCTATATGTTTATAACAATGCATCGTCTACATGAGCAAGGTAAACATTAATGGGGCTACTTACCTGTACTATTATAAACCTGCCTTACCTGTTTGTCTCTGCCCTTAACCTCGCTCCTTCCTTCCCTCTCTCTGTGACCCACCCACTTTCCTTCTTGCCGTGTTGACTTGCATTGACAAGCTTCAGGAAATGTTGCTGAGTGTTAATGTTTGACAAGTAGGAAGAAGACACGGGCAGATACGGCTTCAATTCTCCGGCGCTGTGGAACGGTTGAGAGGTTCAGCTGACTGAGAAAGATAGTCAGACACAATGGGTGAGTCTCCTTATTGCTTCTTAAAAAGACGGATAAAATGTATTTTCTTTTGGTTTGCTAGGAATCATAGGGGTAACTGCTAAGTCAAGACAACACGAAGATCTGTGTTCTAAGCTCCCATTCAACAATGACTATCCCGCTGTAGGCCACTTAAGTGCGACAAAAGGATATTGGTCAAAATATCTACACAGTGATGTGCAGTCAGGGAAGGCAGGTGAGGCTCGTCATGAAAAATTACAAAATAATAATGACAACATAAAATTAATGTGAATATGTGTCCATGTGTTTGATCTATTGTAAATGTATTTTTTGTATGATTCAAATACTTGTTAACTAGGGCTGTCAATCAATTAAAACATTCAATCACAATTAATCACATTTTGTCCATGGTAACTCATAATGAATTAATTACAATTACAATTAATCACAGCTAGAAAGACGTTTTCATCTATAATAAGTGTACCTTTGAAAGATCAAGTTTTTAAATACACCTATCAACATGAGACTGGATAATATGTTAGCTTATTTTCGTTTATTCAATTTTTTTTTTTTTTTAACAGCTCAACACAAAATGGACCTCAATGAACAAAAAACAAACATAATGTACAAAACATAGACCTTGGTAAGGTGAACTGTCCATCACTCAAATATTATTCTCTTCAAGCAAATCATCTCACAAAATATAATAATTGTGAGTAACATTAGAAATAAAGGTTTGCAAAAACACCCACCAACTAAGTGAAATGAAAACTGGGTGTTAGAAAAATATATACAGTGGTACCTCAGTTAACGTCCACCCCGATTTGCATTCGCCCGCTTATTTGGCGTTCAAAATGGGTGCGGTTTGCTTCCTTGGGTCACGCACCCAAGACAAAATTGTGCGATACTTGCATATGTGCAATGCATTGTGGCCGTAGGCACCATTTTTAGGGCAACAGCATTTGTTGTTGAGTTTTCTGCTGTCAAAGATACATGACGTAACAAACACATGGACCGCACAAAAGAGAAAGGCGATGGACCTTACCGAAACAAGGGTGCGAGACCTCCAAATTTTACGGCTTAAAAGAGAAGACTATTGTCATTTCAGGCATGTAAACAACATACGGCCACGATGTATTGGCACAAAATGACCACGCTCCCGCACGACTTATTTACACCTTGGCAAATACTGTTTAGTTCTACTGCACGACAATAGAGCATGCAATGTGCATTGTTCCTGCATGGGTATGCATTGTCACCGCCACTTCTCACATCCGTGAAGCAGTTGTGGCGTTATTCGGTCTTGCTATGTCCCACTGCGTCCCGCATGACGCCACTCAACAGCAGGCTTTACCTCATTAATTCCATTATTTGCAAAGGCCCTAATTGATAATTCAATCAAATTGCTCCAAGAGGTGGTGGAAAAGTTAACCCATTAATGTGAACGAGACACACAGAGAGATGCTTTGAGACGCACCGAATGCATAGTTTGCACATAGGTTGCAGTGCGTTTGCAGTGCTTTTATGGATTTTACATTACTCAAATTTGACAGCAGCACTATGTGTTTTTGGTGAAGAAATTGCTGTTATATGGTTGTTGTGCTATTTTTTGTGTGTCCACTACAAGTAAAATGTTAAATGTTCACTCCCTTTTCGTATGTCATGTTTGTGGCACTGTTTTTTTATGTAAAAGTGTGCATGTTAAAAAGCCTTTTAACAGACCTCTTTGCAGAGATTTTTTGCGGCATGAGTGCAGAAAAAAGGGTTTGCCCTCCAAGCATAATCACCTCTCCCCCCCTCCCTCTTTGCAAAACTAGGTAAAAGTGATATTAAATGTTCAATTGTCCATTCCTTGGTCATCTGTGATTATGGTTGCAGTATTTTGTACATGTCAAACTATAATTATTGTCTATAAAATGTGTTTTGTGTTAACATTTTGGGTGTCTGGATTAATTGGATTTACGTTATTTTCTATGGGAAAATTTGCTTTGGTCATAATCTGTTTTGGTTTGAGTCTGACTTTCTGGAACTGATTGATGACATTAACCAAGTGCTCAAAAACAGTCAGTAGTTTACAGACTACCTTATGGACTGCGCCCATATACTGTAGTGCAGTTAGGCTATAGCTTATACTTCACTTCCAAACACCCTTTTACAAAACACTTTATTTAGCACACTTTTCTTGGTCTGGCGACTTCAGCAGCGTGGAAGTATGACACTGCGGGTTCTGCATCATGCAAGTTTTATTCTGTCCTCTTTGACAAACACAACAGTACAAGCACAAACGCTAATAAATCACTAATAATAACAGTAATAAATTCCTTTGTGAGCCTTTACTGCCATCTCATTCAGCACTGTGTGTGCTCGCTCACTTGCGCCTTTGTCCCCGCATACTAAGGTGACACAAGCCCTCCATATAGCTATCTTCGGCTATGCCCGCTGGCATTTGAGACTCGACGTACTCCGGAGACAACTCAACTCACAGCAACAGTAGATGCAAATAACTTTGGTCTTGTCGAGAGAGCCATCTGCCAGGGCTTTGAAGCGAAATTTACCATTCAAAATACCCTTTTCTTTGTCCACTTCTGCTCAATATTTGTTCCCGCTTGTGGCTCAAGCATTTTCTCAAACTATGGTGTGGGCTGAGGGTCAAACAGGATATGTGCACGTTAATCATGCATAAAAAAACAGTGCCGTTAAAAGGGAATTTTGTTATTAAAAACTCGTTATTAACGCAGTGATGGACACATTTTTTTTTACATTTACATTTTTACATTTTCTGAAGTAAAAATTGCCTAATTTGCACATTTGCTAATCAAGTGCAAGACAGAAACTCCTCCCGAACTGGGTCTCCTCACGAACTGGGTTCGTTTTGTTTCTCAGCATGTCGCCAATGTAATATTTGTAGAAATATTTGTAAAAACTCTACAGTCTAGTGTGATGTGATATTTGCTGATTGGACAATAAACAGCAGAGAAAAGTAGAAAAGTCCTGAATGGTGAAGCAGACAGTACTCTGACAGTACTGAAGGGGGCGTATGTGTAAATCACCAGCCATGATCCTCACCACACGTCACACCGGCCTTTGCTGAGACTCTAATCAAAGAATAAAATGTTCTGTCCCACTTGCGGATGCGCTCCAGAGGTGCTAGTGCTGATTGACTTCGAGGGCACCATGGGAGACGAGCTCACAATTCGGATGGGCGATGTGGTGAAAAACGTCACCAAGGCCAGCGAGGACGGCTGGCTGGAGGGCGATCTGAAGGGGAAGCGCGGCATCTTCCCGGCCAGCTTTATCAAGGTCTGTTTGTGGTGGAAAAGCACTGCAGTGGTACTGTGTCCTGTTTTTTTCTGCAGCCGTGTTCACCTATTTGTGCTTTTGTCTTTCAAGGAGGTGCCGGTGTATTTGACAGGGAACAGCAAGAGGGAACCGCGAAGCATCCGAACAAGTACATGTCTATATTCTCTGCATTCCTTACTTCTCTTCAGTCCATCAATCCGATAGCTGTTGTGGTCAGTGTAGGGATCTTCCAACCCAATAGACCTTAGTTCAAATCCTCAGACCACTGTGACGCATGGTGTCAGAAGTGGGCTCAATAGCCGTGAGACTGTCTGTGGCATGCCCACTTTGAAGAGTGGCTGCGATGCTACAGAGAATGGTCAACAAATGCAGTTTCAAAGCCAGGTTGAGGGTATTCCTCAGAGTTCTGTATATGGTCAATGAGAACGGCCTTTTGCATTATATAGAACCGATGCGTATGTACGTGGGTAAACCTTACTCCCTGACACCTTAAGAGTCGCGCTGGACATCGAGTTGACAGTCTGGGCTTTTAGCTTGATAGCTAGCGTTCTTGACTCTGATTCTGCGGACCCTGGTTTGAGCCCTGGAGGAACTTGGGGCTGGCTGAACCAGGAGGGTTACACCAATATCGGCTGATAATATAAGTTGGCCGATATTATCAAGCATCCCTAATACACATATGCTTCTTTTCAGCCAAGAGGATGAAACAAGTGAGGACATGTGAGGTGGTGTTCCCCTACAACCCCATGAATGATGACGAGCTGCAGCTGGTCGTCGGGGAGACGGTAGAAATCCTCAGCGAGGTACGGTTTAGCCACTAGCCAAGTGAAACCTGAGCAGAATAAGTAAATAAATAAATAAAAAATCAGGGCACCGCTAACGAGTGGAGTATTTACTCAGCCAAGATTTATTGTTTGGCAATACAGTCCACAGAAAGTAGACCCTGAGGGTTTACTGAGACATGCGAGGCGATGACATAGTGATCATAAGCTGTGCTAAGTTTCAGGTTGGGGAATTGTTAGGAAACTTGTTAGCTTGACTACTGTACATAGCTATTTGTCTGTCTCTCCAACATGACAGATTGAAGATGGGTGGTGGATGGGAATTAAGAATGGTCGAGTGGGGGCGTTTCCATCCAACTTTGTACAAGAAATCTTTGTCAGCCCGAAAGGTGAGAGAATCCATGTGATTTATCAAACTGGAAAAGTGCTACACTGACTGACACGTATTATGTCTTTAAAGATGGCAAACACAATGACAGCAAGGCCAGACCAAAACTCAGTGATGCCATTTTCAGTAAAGAGGTATCCTCAGACAAGAATGACTCCTTTTTGGTTCATGTCATGATTGCTGTTTTGACTTAATCCATCTTGTTTTCTTAAAAAGGCATCTCAACGAGCAACTGTACGCAGCAAAGCAAAAAACGGTAGGTCAATCTATATCAATACTTTAAATCAAAAATGATATTCAGACAATTGTTTGTTGTCACTGGAGACTGACAACAGCTGATAGACAAGTCTATTTATAGCTATCTATGACAACAATTGACAAGGGGACAATCCTATGCTGGAATTGTTGTGGGTGAGGTCTAACAGAATCGACTATGAGTAATCAAGCTTATGGGAGGCTGTACGTCTCTCTATGTTGAGTCAGACTTCTTTCAGGGACTTGCATCACATGTCTCTTATGAGCTCTTTATGAGGTCAGCTACACCTGGCTGGGCCACACCTAGTTCAACTGAAACACCGTGGCAATAGATAGCCTCTGCTATGCATTGATCACTGATTTGGGGTGATGAAATTAGGTTGAAAGTTGCAACTACGTACTGACAGCTGCAGCAATTAATCGATGACTCAATGATTAATCAATTGTCCATTTAATGAACAACTACTTCGGTACTGAATTGTTTTTTTTATTTAAAAATGTAAATATCCTCTGATTTTAGCCTCTCAAATGTATATTTTTAATTTCCTTAGTCTGCCAAGAAAGCAGACTCATTATATTTGCATAAAACAAATATAAGATGTAAAGCACATCAGCTTCAACTTTGGAAAACTGTGATTGGCATTTTTGCCACTTTTCTGATATGTTGCAGACCAAAACCATTTACTGTTCGTGTTTGGTTCCTATTGATTTGGTCCGTTTACAGAACAGCCTGTTTACTTGATCAATCAAAACAACAAGCTTCAGATTAATTGACTAAGAAAATAATAATTAATTGCAGCCCTAATCCAAATAATATAAATTTGGTAACAATCTTTGTTCATCCTCAGTGGTGGAGTGTTGCCAAGTCATGTTTGACTACAATGCCAAAGCGGAAGACGAGCTGGATCTGAAGACTGGAGACGTTGTCGTCATACTGAGAAAGGTCTAAGCCCAGACTTAACTGTACCTCCAGTGTGTGTTTTCTCTAGCCTTGCAATTCCATTTGTACGCTGTCATTTTGTTCAAACCAGCCTAACCAGTCAGGAGTCTCTCAAGGAAATGTTTTGATGACATACACTGTTCCAATCACGTTATCTTGAATATTTGAGAACTAGCTAAGGAGATTAACCGATAATGGCGGACAAAGGTTCAGCCTAGTTTGGTGCGTTATCTCTTGAGAAAGCAATTTAACATCCCAAAGGAAGCAGTGTTGTTGTCTTTGAGGTAAATGTCACTTTCATGTCCATCAAAAAGGAAACAGAAGATGATGGCTGGTGGGAGGGCGAGCTGAACGGACGCTGTGGGTTCTTCCCTGATAACTTCGTCATGGTGATACCACCAATGGACAGTCTGAAGGTTTGTGGATTGCCTGCCGGCTACAATGAATGCATGGATATGTTGCTTTCCTGTATTTGCCCTAACAATATGTCTATGTGCACTTGGTTGTTTTTGGCTCAGCATGCAGTGACTCAGGGATTTTCTGTGTTTTGGAATTACTCACTGAAAAGTCCCTTGATTGGAATGAGATCGGAGTGTCCAAATGTCTTTACTTTAAAAACACTAACTTGAGGTCTGTTCTCCTCCAGGCTGGCAACAAGAGTCTACCACCTGCACGCAACATCACCAAGGCAGTCTCAGGTAAATAACAAAAATTATAGAATGTGATTAAACAAAACAGGACTGGGACATATTTATATTAGGAGGTTGTCTTGCAGTAGAGCTGGGCGATTATATGATCACGATGGGTTGATTCCGGTGATCAGCTATGAGCATAATTACTCGATCAAACAGCCCATCAGAGGCAACCATGTCCTGCGCTCCACTTTTGTTTGTAAGTTGCTTGAGAAGTAAACAGAAGCTAAACGTGGAGCTGAGAGTATCAAAATAGATGTTACCAATGACTTGGAGATGGATTTATCCCAGAGCTGGCATCCTCTTTCGGATTTTGCGGGAGACTTCCGGAAGTTGCCCCTGCCTTCCGACATTCCGACTGGCATTAAGCATCTCCCGGATTGTGATGTTTGTGTGTGGATATAAAATACTCATAAGTCAACCAAATTGTGAAAAGAAGAAATACACATTCCATGACTGTGCTATGTCAATGAAGCAGCCACACTCAAAGTGGCTACCATATATTTCGCACCATATCCAAATTTATTGAGATGCATCTGTATAATAGTTAATTTAAAAATATCCATGCACCATCTACTGGATTGCACACACCAAATGTCGGCAGCACTGTTATCCTCTGAAAACAAGGCTATTTTTGAGAAGAACGTTACACAACTTCAAATGTGGAGCAAATCAGTATGACAGCGATCAATGCCCTCAAAAACCGACAATGCAAGAATTTTGTTTAATCATTTGAAGACTTGAAGAACCTAAGTAGGACTGTAACAAACGATTATTTTAATTATTATTTTAAGAATGCATGAACTGACTTTTTCCCTCCCCAAAATCACAGCAAAGAGGGCAAGGAAGAGGAATTTCTCCGATACCAAAATTGAAGTAGAGAAGTACAAACAATAAACTGACAAAGATCACAAACACTCTACTGCAAATCACCGAGTCACTGGCAGAGACTGCTACATGTACTGTACATCACCAGTAAATAAATAAGAAATAAAAAATGAATAAACTTCAGGGGCAGGCTTGCGTTTGGTATCGGCTCGTCTGCTCTGGGGGGACGGGCGGTGCCTTGTTTGATGGTCAAGTTGTGAAGCACGTAGCAAAATGATATGGCCTGCTCTGGATAGCACAACCTTAGCTGTTTGCAGTTTCACAAGTAGAAGTGGATACATCTCATATTTTTCGTGGGACTGTTCTTACGCACGCTCTACGCACACATATCTGCAGTGGTTTGCTTTGCAAGATATCAGAAAGAGGCAAAAATGGCGATTGCTCTTTTCCAAAGTTTATGGATGACTAAGGAAATTAAAAAACAGTCACACTTGAGAGGCTGAAATCAGGATATCGACAGTACATTTTTAAATGTAACGATTAATCGATTACAAAAATACTTGTTGATTAATTGGATAATCGATTGATAACCAATTCATCGATTACTTGTTGCAGCTCTAAACCTAAGTGATTGTACGGCAAGCATGAAAATGTGAGAGGAGTCTGCACAGCCTGCCAAGCCTGCCAGCATAGTTCAGCCACTATTAGCAGCGCGGCCAACGGACCAAAGCAGCAATTTAATTTTGGACTAATCTCAATTATTTTGGTTTTTCAACAGATGCTTTAAAACTATAAAAAAAGTGATAATAATCGAGATCAGACGAAAGGAAAACATATATCATGATCATTTTTTTGCCATATTGCCCAGCTTTACCTGGCAGTATGTTTGTACTGTGGATTTTAAACTGCCAGAGAATAATGCCAAAAGTCGTTGACTGAAAAACATCATCTTTGCGTCATGTTTTGTACTGCCGCCACAGTTACACAGCTTTTCCACAGGAAGTCTCAAAAGTAAACACGAGGATGGTGAGATGGTGGTCATGTGACACTGTTTGGGAGTCTTGGAAGCAAACAGGGAGGGTGTGGGGTGTGGAGGGTGCCTTTTGTCACAGAGATTTCTACAAGCCACACAAGAAGCAGCTCCAGTGCTGTCACTTGCTCCTCTGTGTGGTTTTTACTTTGGAGGAAATGCACAATGCTCTAAATTCTCAAGGTAGGCTTCCTGTGTTGCTCATTTGCTGCGACGTTGCCATACGCCTCGTATACAGTAAGTGTCATGCAATTGCACTTTTTTTATTCATAAGCTAGATTTATGCAGTAAATGGCATACTGGATCCATAATTGAAGCAAGCAAGAATAGGTTTTCCCAGGAGTTGTAGTCTTAATTAGCGACTGTCCCTACTTGAACTTGTGAAGACCCTTGGGAGCTGTGACTGCAGTGCAATTGGTTACAGCTGTGACCCTGGCAGATCCTTGTTTTGCCTTCCTTTCCCTGTTTTTAAGCTAGATTGCTGTTGAAATATGGTCAACAAGCACTATAACTGCAGTAAATTAGTTGTATAAACTGTGGTCGTTTTTAATCGGCTAGCTGGATCTGTGAATGTCCTGAAATCCTGTTTTTGTACCAGTCTTGTACTGTGCAGAATAATGCTACCTGTAAGAGCTGCCATAGCTTGGATGTGCTGTAGCTCAATTTCCATAGCTGACATCATGACTAGTTGAGACAGAATCAAAAGTGCCTCTGCTGGTTGTGGCCAAGTTGTACACTCTGTTCGAAAAAACATGTGCAATAGCTTTAAATGTTTTGCTCTCTTGTCTAAAAAAATAATTTGTTTTTAGGAAACTACCAAATATGACTTTTCTTGCAAAAACTTGGAGATATATGCCTTAGATTGGACATACACACTTTTTATCACATGCCTTTCTGTAATATGTGTGGACACAACTCTGCTACTGCACATTCAAAAAGTCAAACCAAAACAAATAAAGTAAATGGAATGATATGTATAATTTGCTACTACATTTTCCAGCAACAGAAGAGGGCCCAGCCATGGACAAAGGTGTTCCAACAAAGGCAAAAGGTAGGAATGGCTTTTTACTTCCATTCTAACTAGAGGGGTCCTGATCTGATATTGATACTGGGCCGCTATCAGCAGAAAAAAAAGAGTATCAGATTATGTCGGCCTGCATCTAAAATCTCTTTAATAGGAAATAGGAGTTGATTCAAGACTGCGCCCCAGAACATGCCGCTGCTGGATAGAGCACACGTGATCACAACAACAGCGTGTGCTAACGTGTTGAGCATGGAGTAGGAGTGATGTAGCCTTTGTGTATTTTTCTGTTAAAGTCTGAAAAAGACATTGCAGTCGAGTACAACACTTGTCATGCGCAAGTTTCCCGTGGTGGCACAGAACCGGGAAAGTTTAATACGACCAAAGTAATTGCGCATGTGAAGCAGCATTACACGGGAAAGTCCCACGAGATGACAAGAAGTCATTAGCTATAACAGAAATGATGACCAGCCACCGTCGGTGTTGAGTAAAGTCGGATTAAAACCCTTAATTGAGCATCTCAAGTCCTCGCTATGAAATTCCTAGCCGCAGCTACATTGTGGATAAATCTATACCCCAGATGCTTAAACTAGTAAATGGGTCTGTTTTGTCATTCCTACTGTTGTAGTAATAAGTATGTATGACTTGTGCCGATATTGGATTGATATCGTTATCAGATGATATTCGAGGCTGCAATATCGGTATTGGATCGGAAGTGAATAAGTTGTATCGGGACACGCCTAATTCTATCATCAATACCGCGTAATTAGTGTAAAGAAGGATTGCATATGGAATAACGTGATGATGTCTCCCCACAGATGACAAAAACGAGCTTAAGGACATGCGAAGCCACCCTCCAACCAAAGTCAAGCTTCCAAGCATCAACAAACTCAGCCCACCTGCAATCAAAGACAAGCCTGCTAAGCTTTCATCAAAGTGAGAACAAAAGCATTTTGGTTTTACCTTTCTCAAAAAGAAAAAAAAAGGTAAAGGTCATTAAGAAAATGTCAGGAAGCCTCCTGCTTGGCACCAACAGTAAAAGCCTTTAGAAAGTCAAGGTTTTGGTTGCCATAGTGTCCTTAAAAAGAAGAATGCCAGGATGCCCGACCTTCAGTGGCAAACAGTGGAAAGTCTAGGATGAGTCAGATCAGGCTTAAACAGACGAGAACAGCCTACTTCCTGTTTCCTGTGTGAGCACGCTTTTAGTCTAAGAAAACAAAAACAGGCCCGTCTTAAAGGGGCTCCTTCGAGATGGTTTTGAAGCACAGACGCTTATAAAGGAACATTTAAGCTCTAGTTAATTTAAGGCATGGAACAAGATACTAAAATATGGCAACCTTGTGTTTATTACCAGAGCCAACGGTGATGCAGCTCCAACGTCACCAAAAGCCCCTGAGCAGAAAGACGCCAACAATTTTGATGGCGTTGACATGGACAGCGACAAGTTGAACCATCCGACGGTGAACCGAGCCAAACCTCCCCAGAGGAGACCCCCATCGGGCGCGGTGATCGGAGCACAAGTAAATCCATCTTAACAACACGCTTTGATTGATAATGAATGTTTTAATGCTGAGACAGCATTTACCGAAAGCTTATTACATAACCTTTGCAACAATATGATGCGACGCCTTGCTTCCATTTCGCATGCTTGCACATTTTGTCATATGAAGGATAGATAGCCCGGTTATACAATGGAACCTCTAAAAGCTCTACCAAATTCTGTTCACAGACGGTGATCAACCACACAATTTGGATGTCAAAATCTTTTCTCATTGGCCAAGGCTATTCAACAGGTGGCCTGTGTTCATATCAAAACTTGCGAGTGACTAACATTTTTAAGTATTGAAAAACAGCAGAGTGCTCCTGTTGTATAGAGGATAGTTGACAATCATTTTTGCAGTCTGTCCTTAAAAACAACAGAGCGTTTCTGTCATATAGATGTTCTCTGACTTTTGGGGCGCAAAACATTTTTCAGGTGGTAAGAAAAGAACACTTTTCCTGACTGGAGAACCCTAGCCTGACTGCTTTAAATGGGAGTCCACTCATGGCTGATCTTCTCTCACATTCTTACTCCACTATGAAACAAGCCCCGAGTGGGTGTACTGCTCGAGTGCAGCAGCCCAGACCTGATTTCAAAATGATATCATTGCTAAAAGTTATTCCAGGAAATTAAGGTACAGGTGAGACTGGGGAATGTTGCGGTGTGGACCAGATTCTATTGTCAGAGAGAACATTCTTTAAACCCTACTCACACTAGAGACGGAATGAGACGGAATGCCGTTTATTGCTGGATATTCAAGTGCATTCCAAATATTCGGGCCCATTCTTGTGGCCGGCCCCAATTTTTTGCTCATGCTAAAATCTCAAAGCAGAAAAATATTTGAAAAATATTCATATGGTATTCCAACAGCTTTCCATACATTCTGATCGCATTCGAGGGAGAACCGAAATGGCCGGCCACTTCAAAACCTGACAGAATGTCTCCAAATGTGCCTCGAATTAGCCGGAATACAATTCGAATGCATCTCAATTGCTGCTGGAATATATATATATAGTATAGATTGATATATATTGATATTAAAAGAATTCAGCTTGAACGCAGTTCAAATGTCGTTATAATCTTTCCATTGCTGCTCGAATACACCTTGAATGCAGTCGCAATCTCCCAACTGTCTCTCTCGAATGAGTCTGGATGTACACAGCCAACTTCCGCTGCAACATCACTCACCATTGAAGCGTCGCATTATTCACATTACGTCATGCCGCAAAGGAAAAAAGGAGCCAAGGTGAGGAACTCCACCACCGGCCGCCAGCATGGACAAGGCACAGGTGCTACAACCTAAGAAGCCCCTGAAGAGCCAGCTCCTATTCCTGATGATGCTGCACATTCCGATCAGACTTCGGGCTGCAATTGAATGGCACTCGTGTGTTCAATGTGCTTTCTAAATATTCTGACTGCGTTCTAAAAGTATTCTTAATATTCCTACTGTGTACAACTACATTCTAGTCGAATTTACAAGAATGATTCCAGACGGGGTTGGAATGTAATGTAAGTATTCAAACGTAGTAATTCTCTCCTGAATCTGGCGTGAACTTTGAAAAATGTTTCATTACGGCTGGTTGTGCTTGATTTGTTTCTGAGTAAGTGTGACCGGTGTTAGGGATGTTGAAAGTGAACGTGATCAAATGCTAAATGTCCTCTGCAGACACCGAACGACTCTGAGCCAGAGCCGAGCAAAAAAGTCCAGAATGACAAACTGCCTGGCTTGCAAAAGGTGAGTGACTGATTCTTGATGAGCTATAACACAAGAAGTATTTTACACTGAGATGATTTGGTGTTGTAGCAAAATATGTGTCTTTTTCAAATTAGGGTGCAGAGCATCTCAAGCCCTTACCGGCTAAGCTGGATCACCGGCCCAAGACGCCGCCTCCAGTTCGACCATCGCCGCCACGTGTGGTGGTGGATGGTCGAAAGGTGGCCCACAAAGACGAGGTGACGCTGGAAAGCCTGCAGGCTGACATCAAGGATCTGCGGATGGCGCTGGAGCTCCTACGGACACGGCATGAGTGAGTGAAGTTGATATTATAATACAACTAGTTACGAGAAAAAACATTGTCTCGTTTGTAATGTGTTCATTTGTGCCATAAAAGTAGAGCCGACCCTTTGAAGAAGTGATGGGAATAATAATTGATTGATCGTTGAGGAAGTATTTTGATTGTGTCTGTCTTGAGGCGTCAGCAGAGGTGCTGCTGTTTCAGTCTCAACTAGTTTGCTGTCTAAAAAAGCAGAACATGACATCAGCCATGGGAAGTTGAGCGACATTAGTCGCATGAGTCTGCTCAATACAAGGGATGGAAATATTCAGACACTGACTCTAATTAAATTACAAGAAAATGTACAGTAGTCAAATGTCAAATCTGTACTTTGAAGTCATCGCCACCGCTGGT
This sequence comes from Dunckerocampus dactyliophorus, assembly GCF_027744805.1. NCBI lineage: Eukaryota > Metazoa > Chordata > Actinopteri > Syngnathiformes > Syngnathidae > Dunckerocampus > Dunckerocampus dactyliophorus. Next base: position 5,985,071 of record NC_072825.1, read on the forward strand.
CCTGTGTTTTTGTTTATCCTAGCTGTAGCGTTCGTTTCTATGTTGCTATGTGAAATCATTGCGCCCAGAAAGGAAGTTTCGTTAATGCTTGAAATGACCAAAGTAAACTATGACATGTTATCATAAACATGTCTGCTATATTAGCGGTGGGGGAAATAATCGATTCTTAGATGCATCGCGATGTGGACATTGACGATTATTAATCGATTCATAAATGTCAATAATTGATGCTAACGGCAAAAAAAAAAATGGACCAAAAAGAAAGAAAGCGGAAGTGCCGAGTGACACTGAAGTCCAAAAAGTAATCTACTAAGCAACGTTATCCTTAGTCAGTGTAGCTGCGCATAAGGCACATGCACATTCTTCCACCACATGCTAGGCACATACTGGTCATAAAACGAGGACCACCTGTATTGTGTTATCTGTGTATTGTAAATATATATAGTAAATAAAAGCTCATCTTTTTGTGTCTTTTATCAGACACGACATGCGGGAAGTGAAAGAAGAACTGGGGGAGGAGAGAACCAAACGACTGGCATTGCAGGTCAGTGCAGCATCAGCTGACCACAGTACAATTAAAAATACACAAAAACTAAAACTAAAGTTGTTTGTGTTTCCCATGTAGGAAGAAGTGCAAATGTTGAGGTTGAAACATTAAATCTGGAAGCCTGGACTGCAACATTAAAACAAGTTCTAATTCTGTTGGCACACAAATAAGGGCTACATTAAAAAGGACTCCTTCAACTTTTTAGAAATATGTTCTGAATGCTGGAAAAGGTTGGATTATTAGTGTCTGTGCTGTATATATTACTTTTCATTCTTCTGTTGTTTAGTTATTAAAAATACTTATCTCCGTTGTTTAACATTTAGTTCATGCAAGCCTCGGCAGAATATTATGCATTATATAGAAAGAAGAGTAAACAATGTCTTTTGAAGAAGTTTTTTTTTAATATATACAGACTTCCACTTGTATTGCGCTTGTCTACCTTTAAGGTAGTGATGTGTCGGTCGCGAACAAGTTGGCTGTAAGAGCTGGCTCAATGAAATGAACGACAGGAGCCGGTTCATGTCGCTGGGCGCTGATTAGTTTTTTCCTCGTCTTCTTTTCTGCTAAGAGCAAATGTCATTGGTCAAGATGTGTGGTGGCATCGCTGTGTCCACACTGAGCAGGGAGAGGGACGGGGTTAAACACGCTGTGGTTCTCTGAGAGCCGATTCGTTCGTGACAAATTAGCATGAAGACGTATTTGACCTAATTTGTCTATAGAGATGGGTCTTTGTTTTTATAACATAACATTATATTATAATATATTTTTGTAGGTGTTCATTGAGGTTCAAATAAATCCATTTAAATAATAAACATTTGATATTATGTTTTTTTTTACATTAGTAATTTTCACATTGGTAAATTTTACACACTACACATAATTTGGTAATAAATTAATTTAAGACAACAAAAAAATCTGAGGAGCCACTTTGGAGACAAAACAGCTGGTCTCTCTTTTTAGTGAGCCGATCCAAAAGAACCGTCTCTCTATGAGGAAATTTCCAACACTACTTTAAGGTACTCAAAGCGCTTTGACACTGTTACCACATTTACCAACTGATGACGTTGGGCACCTTGCCCAACGAGATATATGATAAGAAATATATTAAAAATATATATATCCATCCATCCATTTTCCACACCTCTTCTCCTCTTTAGGGTCACGGGAGCATGATGGAGCCTATCCCAGCTGACTTCGGGCAACAGGCAGGGTACACCCTGGACCGGTCAGCCAGCCAATCGCAGGGCACATATAGACAAACAACCATTCACACTCACATTCATACCTATGGACAATTTAGAGCCTCCAATTAACCTAACATGCATGTTTTTGGATGTGGGAGGAAACCAGAGTGTGTGTGTATATATATATATATATATATATATATATATATATATATATATATATATATATATATATATATATATATATATATATACACACACATATATATATATGTGTGTATATGTATAGATAGATAGATAGATAGATAGATACATATATATATATATATATATATATATATATATATGTATAGATAGATAGATGGATACATATATATAAACATATACATGTATGTATATGTACACACACACATATATATATACTGTATATGGATGGCTGGATGGATATATATTGTATATATGTGGCTGATACTGTTTTTTTTTTTCCATACAAAGTCAGTACTACCAAAATCCACGTGGGGGCGCCAAATAGCTATTAAAGTTGAGCTTTAGTTTTTCTGTGACTGATGCATTTATAAAAGTGAGCTCAAGCTACGAAGCAGACATTTTTAAGGTCCATCTTTGCATCATGATTGGGTCAACCAAGACAAATTTGGTTCCTTGCATTGGTGAGGTGTGTCCAGACTGAGCCCACAAGTGCTGCCCACCTTGGAGTACATCTGGAAAACATCTGGAAGCTGTCCAATACAAATAGAGGGCCATGGGAACGTACTATTTTTAAAACAACCATCGTATTTAGAGGCATTTTTCCTCTAGGAGCAGGGGGAGGGAAAAGGGTCATCCAATAAATCTAGGACATTTCACAGATATGAGAAACTATGAATGTCAAAATGTCAGGGAGTTCAGAATTCAAAAAAAAAAAAGAAAAAAGGACAAAGAGCAGCCTGTCACAGATTCATGAGTGTGATTTCATGGGAATTGACTCCAGGGCTCGCTTTGGGGGACATTTAAGACACTTGGACCACAACGAGAAAAAAATAGGATTTTAAATGTACAGTATGTATAAGCCACTAGGGAACTACTAATGTATACCACCACATACCATGTATTTAAGCAGTTCTTTCCCACTGAGTGCAATTATTTCAGAATTGCATCAATGTATTTTTTCATGGTATAACAATAGAACCTCAAAGGTCCAGCACGATTCACTACGGTGGGGTGTCCAAAGTCTCGCCCGTGGGACTTTTATTCCAAGCAAACTTTTTTTTTTATTGTCCCATCTGATTAACTTTCTAGTGATAACCTCAGACATACATCCACATAAGCTATCAACCAACAAAGTTTGAGTCTTCAACTCACACCTCCAGCAGAGCGTGTGGACGAGGAAATTGAGTCCAAATGGCCGTGTACCACCTCCACTGCCGAGGCGACCGATCAGAGCTGGCATTGCCAACCGCCGAACCCGATGGTGGACACCAAAGGCGAGGGTGGCCGTCACACTGAATAAGGAGTCTTACCAAGCATGGATGGCTTGTGAGACCCCTGAAGCAGCAGAGTGGTACCAGCAGACCAAGCGGCACGCGTCGATTTTCAGACGGCTTTGAAGAAGTTCTGGTAAACCAATCCAACACCTCAAAAAGCGGAAGCAGTGCCTGGTCCACAATATTTACAGTGGGGATGGTGGCCTGCTAAACTCACCTGGGGCGGTGGAAGGAATACTTCCTTAGACACCTTCCATACAGGAAGCAGAGTCTGAGGACACATCACCGTGGATGAGGTAGCCAAGGTAGTCCAAGAACTCCTCATTGGTAAAGCTCCAGGGTTGGACAAGTTTTGCCCCAAATTTATAAAGACTCTGGATTGTCTTGGTTGACACATCTCTCCAACACTGCATGAAAATCGGGCCAGTACCTCTGGAATGCCAAACCTGGGTGGTGGTGGTCCCTTTTCAAAAAGGATCACCGGAGGGTGTGTCACAACTTGGGCTGGGCATTGTTTGAATTTGAACGAATCAGGTTCCAATTCCTCCTTTTGATTCTGGTTCGATTCGTGATTTTCCATTCCAATGAAGGGCCGCACGGTGGTCTAGTGGTTAGCACGTTGGCCAATACAGGAACAGCCTGGAGATTGGGAAGACCTGGGTTCGATTCTCCCCTGGGCATTTCTGTGTGAAGTTTGCATGTTCTCCCCGTGTGCGTGTGGGTTTTCTCCGGGTACTCCGGCTTCCTCCCACATTCCCAAAAACATGCAGGTGAGGTTAACTGGCGACTCTAAATTGTCCATAGGTATGAATGTGAGTGTGAATGGTTGTTTGTCTATATGTGCCCTGCGATTGGCTGGCGACCAGTGTACTCCGCCTGTCACCCGAAGTCAGCTGGGATAGGCTCCACAGCATGCCCCCGCGACCCTAATGAGGATGAAGCGGTATAGAAAATGGATGGATGGATGATTTTAAGACGCAGGGACATAAAATTTTGCATGGTTCAAATGAGGGCGTTAACTTGAGTTATTTTTGCATTAAATTTCTAAATTTCCTCATGAATTTTTTCTAGTGACATGAACTTTTTCTCAACTTTACTATGACTTAATCACAGATCTGTTTTCATGAGAGCACACTTTCACAAAAGATGGCTTACCTTTGAAAAGATCATGAAAAAAACATTTGGCTCCGTTCACTAAAAAGAGATGGCTCTTTCGACTCCTAAGTAGCCGCTTGTTTTGTTGTTTTAATTTATTACCAAATTACGTGTATTGGGTAAAAAGAGTTACTGATGTAAAGAATACATCATATCAAATGTTTATTATTGTGATGGATTTATTTAAATCCTCAACAAAACATAAATTAAAAAGTGCAAAACAAAAAGAAAAAGCTGCATCCAGGTTAACAGTTGTGTCTTTACTTAAGACTGGCATTCGTGTCCGTGTGCTGTGTGTTTAACCGCCCCTATGGCGTCACACTTTAACAGAAAAAAAGACTAGGAAAAAACTAATCGGCTCTCAGTTGGCTCCCAACGACGCGAGCAGGCTCCCGTTGTTCATTTAAAAGACCGTCTCTTACCGCCGATTCGTTCGCGACCGACACATCGCTATCTGGTAGCAGTTAGCATGAACTCAGTTATGGCTAAATAGCCGGCTGGGTTGTTATTGTAGTGTCTTCCAGATACATGCTAACGTCGCCAAAGTGGTAAATAACAGCAGTGTTTATGTCGTGTTCACAAACTCAAATAGAAGATAAAAGGGTCAAAATGAATATTAGTGGTTTATAAACTTTTCTTACTTCTTTGGGGCTACTTGTCGTCCACTTCCACTCGACTGCTGCGTCATCAGTAATCGTTACCGCCATCGTTGATCAGTGTGGACTGCCGCTATAATGGATGGACTTCACAAACGCTAACATACGATATAAGTCGGGAAAATGTATTTCGTTTATATCAGGTAGTATAACCACATTAGTACGTGACGTATATACAAAAAAAACAAAGGGACTCGTGGAAACGCAGAGATTCTCGGTGTTCCCGTCGAAGATTAAGTGCCTTCGCAAAACGAAAAACAATTGGCTGATGAAAGCTGAACTCTGATTGGTCAGCGTTCCAAACAAGCTGGCTTCTTATTGGCAGAAGCGAGATCCCCCAGGGCACTTGATACAAAAAAACTATAAAGTAAAAACCCATAAAGTAAACACATGAGAATGCGATGGAAAAATGACACATTGACACAAATTTGACGGGATTCCCCATTTATTTACTTATTGTTATTCTCTTTTCTTATTTTTCATATCGCTCATGTCTTGCCTTGGTTGTTTCATTTTGTGATTACGTGATTAAGTTCATTATTATTGACATTTTGCAGAGCTGCTGGAATAAATTATCTATATCTATCTATCTGAATTTAGAAGAAGAAGAAGGAGAAAATACATGCAACTATTGTATCCTTCCCTGGGGAGTGCATGTGACACAATTATAGGTTCCAGCTCTTGTTCTGTCCGGTATTTTCTTAAAAATACTGATCTCTATTTTTAAGGAAATTACCAAAATCCTATGGCATCTAAGACCGCTTCCTTGTAAAAACATTTTTCTCACGCAAGGGGGACAGTTTTGTTGTTGTTCCCACATATTTTGCTAAAAAAAAAAAAAGGGAGACAAATACTGCAAATAATTAAAGACAACCATCCCGTCTTCTTTTTTATTAACTCCTTAGCCTTAATTTGTTCTGTAAAGAATCAAGTGAAGATTATATGAGCTTAATTATTTCATACTTTAATTTCCTTTTTGGTGGAAATGATGCAGAAAATATGTCACTTAACAACAACCTGATTGTCATTACTTGATACTGTATTTGTAACATTATCTGCTTGGGAATGAAGTGACATGTTGGCATTCAATCATTGTCATTTCCTTCACAGGGACAAGACATTTCCTGACAGTTTCACCATAGCAAAGCGGAGACCTTGTAGATGAGAACCTTCATTGCAACATAGTACATTCTAAACATTCTGCATACGAATGCTTTCATTTCATACTCAATACATAACATAACACATTAAGCGCCATACTCAAAGCTTCAAACCCAAAGCTTTTCAATGTCAGTATTGTAACGTAGCAAGTGCAATGTCACAGTTAGGCACACCACAGTGGGCCTTCAAGTCATGTGACTTAGTAGTAATGCACCCTTCCGATGGTTCCCGTTCCCGAGCCCAGAATGTCCGGTTGTCCGTTCCTCCAGATCTCCCGTATGATCCTCTCCCGCTCCTCCAGCCGCTGCGCCCTCTCGAGCTCGTCGGCCGAAGTGAACACGTTCAGGGTCCCGTCAGAGTGGTTGCTGCTGTGGTTGCAGACGGGGATCTCGGTGGCGAGCAGCGAGGCGGGCACTTCCACGTTGTGAGACCCGTCGTCGTCCTCTTCCTCGTCGCTCTCCTCGTCGTCCTCGATGTCCTTCGGCTGCTTCTTCTCCGGCGCGGCGGCAGACGAGGCCAGGTTGGTGCGCGGCTTGCAGGAGATGCGGATGAGCAGCAGGCAGAGGGTCAGCACCAGGCCGAAACACACGCCCAGCACGAAGTAAAGCCCGAAGGTCTCTGGGTTTGCTGAGGGAACAAGGTTGAATCATTTCACACACTTTTTTTTTTGCAACAAAATAGGCCTCTAAAGTCGCACAAAACTTTGGCAAGCATTAAAGGATGAATTATGCTGCATATTTTGCTTTTTCTTTGCCTGATGCGTCCCAAACCTTGACCGTTACTATGTGTGATGTCATGCAAAACCTCAGCGTTTATTCTGGTAGAATTGTTTGCCTTTCGAGCAGGGGTGTTGGAAGTGCCAGCGACTCAACATATTATAAAAGTAAAATGAATGAATTATTAATGAGATACATGATCAGATATTACACTAACTGGCTTTGGCACCTTTAACACCAAGCCCAGATGTGGATGCTTTGTTCCAATAGCTTAGCATACATTGACCATCAAGGACTTGCTTCACTTATTTTTACACTTGTATGATAGATTAAAAATGTTATAGTGTGACAGTAAAACGGTTTTCTGCCAAATACGACGACTTACCCTTAATGTGTGCATAAGCAGCTATGCTGTTGCTCAGGAGGTCCATTTCTTTCTTCTTCACATCCATGGTGGCTTCTGCGTCCTTCAAGGCTGCAACAGACAAATCACACGCATCCCCATGTTGAGTCTGGCTTTGAAACTTTTAAACATCCATCCTCTTCCAGTGTGGAGAGCATTCCGTGCAGCACTTGGATGTCAAACCCACGGACCGCAGCGGTTCTTCACATGCCTTGCGGGTGGGCGGGACGACGCCTCCCGAGTGTCAGACAAAAGCGCCTCTGTGTGCTGTTTTTCGCGCCCGCTTCATCTGGGGGTCGTCATAACGCATCTGGCACATGGCACACTGCCACCGCCTTTCCCTCTCAGAGGTCAGCGGGTCAATTTTGCACGCACTCGCCAAGGACTTATTCCTGCCTGATGGGATCTGCAGAAACACTCGTGAGGCTGTCTTGTTGGCATGTTTGTACTGTGTGGACATTTTTGTCCTTGACATCTGACATCCTCTGATGTCTTTTAACCTTTTCGTTGCACATGACGTTCCCAAGGAAGAGCGAAGTTGACAAAGCCTCGTACGTACAGCAATCTGTAACAGAAGATCCACCTGTGCCTTTTACACAGAACCCAGCACAGTGGGATACAGTCGTCCCTCGTTCATAGCGGTTCATTGGTTCCAGACCCGACTGCGATAAAGGAATTTCCGTGATATAGGAATCAATGTTAAATGAAATATTTTCGTAGTTAGAGCATAGAAAACCTGTCAATGACTTTCTAAATCGTTTTTTCATTATAAGAGCCCTGTAGACATGGAATGGCACGCCAAGAGTCAACTTTACACTCCTATTATTCATTGTTCACACCACATTGCACAAGTCTTATGCCGCAGGGACTCGAGACAGCAGCGAGCTAGCTAAAAAGCTAGCCTCAAATTTATTTCTTCTAAACTTAAGAAGCCAAAAACATACCACCAATTCATTCATTTTCATTTTCCAGTTCATCATGATATAATAGTTTAAGAAAGGGAGGGGAAGAAAAACACTCATTTCTATAGTGGAGTTCATGACGCGAAGCAACGCCATCAAGCAATTGACTTTATTTCTACGTAACCAGCCGATACAAGTGAACGGATAACGTTTGTTATAGATACAGGCATCGTACTGCTGAGTTAGTTGATCCATAATTGAATTAATAAAGGAGGGAAGCTTGATGTCAGCTGACTGATGTCATAGGACATCTACAAGGTGACGTTTATGTTAAATGTGACTTATGTTATGTTTACATAACGGGCAACCCCATCGTAGACTTTTTCTCGTTGGATTACAACTTCTTTTTCTTAATATTTTGACTTTATTCTTGTAAAACTGCTGCAGGTATTTCCATTTTTTCTGTTGTTGTTGTTTTTTGTTTTATTTCTTTGTTAAATTATATTTTTAGAATGTGCCCGGGGCCGCAAATGGCCCCCAAGCCGCACATTGGACACCCCTGTTTTCTGGTGTTGAGTCGGCTCACTATGAAATTTGGTGCACAACTTTATGGGACGGACAAGTCTGACAAGTATGCTAGCATGTCTTTAAAAGCATTTTGAACGCAACCCATAGGGGGCGCCATAAATGTCATTTCCAGTCGTGGTCACGCTGGAAAGCCGATGGAAACGTAAAACAAAGCAGTAGAAAATAAAAGGAGGTGCTTGTAACCGTAATACTCCCAGATGAGCGCCAACATGCGCCTCGTCTTGTGGCTGGCAGTGGAAAAAAAACAACACGAGGAATGATGACGTCCTGGCAAGCCGTCCCACGCTAACCTGCCGGCTCTCTTAAGTGGAACCACATGTCATCGTGCCCACTCGTAGGTAACACGGATGGCTTTAAACTGCACTAACCGCGTGTTTATGTCTGTCCAAATCTCACCCGCTGGTGACCTCAGTGAAGGCTCTCTATCATGATGTCCATGCCTCTGTGATTTATACCTTATTTGACTGTTTTGGGAAAATTCAGCCATAAAAAACACACATGTAGACCATATGTCATGTGGCTTGGGAATCATAAGTGAAGCACAAACACGCTTTTGTAAACGTGGAAGTAAACAGAATGGAGATGAGGTACTTACCACGGAATTAATCTGCAAAGTGAGCCTTCGGTCAGCAGCTCATGGTGTGGAGAACGGATGTGAAACAATCACGCTCTTACTTTGTCCCTCTCGATTGGAGCAAGCTTTGCGATCTTTGGTCCTCAGGCTAAACAGTTCATCTGGACACCCTGAGACAAGAGCAAACACACACACACACACACACACACACACACACACACAAACACACAGACGTCAAGCTGCATTAGAGCCAAAGTCACTGAGGCATCTGCAATGCAAACAACAGTCGGCCTATTGGAGTAAGAGAACCAGAGGGAGCACTTTTTACTTGGAGTGTTTCCACTGCAAAAAAGTTGGTGGTTTTGGTTGGCTTTCTGCATCATTCACAGCTTTCGTGTGCATCATCTTTAGAAGAAGCTTCCTTCTGAGATGACAGCCACGCAGACCAATTCGATGCAGTATGCGGCGTGTGGTCCGAGCACCGGCAGGCTGACCCCTAACCCCTTCAACCTCTGCAGCAATGCTGGCGGCACTCATACGTCTATTTTACAACATCTGCACAGGACGCTGAGCATGCGCACCCCACTTCCTTGGACGACCATGTCGAGGCCCATCCAGAGCGGAACCTGAACCTGTTAAAGCGCTGATTGGTTTTGGCAGCTCAGTTTGAGGGCGTCGGCAATATTCTTATAGCCTGGAACATCTTTGTGTAGAGCAACAATTCTTTTTGTCACGTCCTCAGAGAGGTCTTTGCCATGAGGTGGCATGTTGAACTTCCAGTGACCAGTATGCGAGTGTGAGAATGATGACGGCAAATTGAACACACCTGCTCCCTATTCACGCAGAACAGGAACAGTACATTTCCACTGCTATCCAAGCCGTACACTGACTACTTCGCAATGTATCAAAGTGTTGTTTCTTTGAGAAGATATGATAGAATATTTGCAGAAACGTGAGGGACATACTGTATATTGGTTGCCATGTGTCTTGAATGGCTACTTTCCAATTTAAAAGTCAGCTGCTCCCACAGGAAACACTGATCAGTATGTTTATTTGCGTTCAAACACGAGCAGCTTTAAAACATCCTTTCTTTTTTTGACAGAAAGGGGAACTCTATTGTCATCAAAGTGGAGAAACCATCCCTCCACTCGTCAATTCCTTGCCAGTGTATTTAACAACCTGTCACATTTGGCCCCAAGGAACTCCAAACATTCCAATAACAGGCTGTTAAACTTGGCCGAAGATCACTGCAAACCCCCTAAAACTTTCTATTATAAGTGAGCTTAATAACAATGAACAGAAGCTAACTACCTGGAACACAGTGTACCTCCCAAACGTTGCAGTATATACCATACAGTATGACGGTCTACATCAAAAATCCCCAAGAACGACTGCTCTTGAAAGCTTGCATTTAACATTGACTTTGAAATCCCTCAAACCTGTGGGGGTGTTGGTTGCTTCTTGGCGGGTGGGCTGTAAAAAATGCCGCACTTTGACCTTCTTACAACTTATACCCCTAAAAAAGGCCCAGCTGCCAGCTACATTTTTTTGTAGCAGGGCTTGGGCTGTGTCTCAAATCAAATACCGTACTTACGTCAGTACACTTCAATTTGTATACTATGCACACAGCGTACTAAGTATGAAAGTGCACAAATTGAGACACAGTTCAAACCATTGAGGAGATGTGACAAAGTCAAGACTAAGAACCAGGGCAAAGTGAAACCCACTCAAAAACAAGACCGAGGCAAGGCAACGTAAGCAATAAATATGATGATTTTGGTCTTGAATGGTCTTCAGAATAAATAGAGTCTACGTTCACACTGTAGGGTATATTGCCCAATTTGGATTTTAACAAACTTGTTCACATTACCAAAAAAAATGTGGCCCGTATTTGTGTTCAATGTGAACGCAATGATGTCAAATGCGGTGCAGTGTGCAAACATGGCCCCAATTCGTGGTCTCGGACCAAGCGCATTTGTGGCAATTTCAAGGATTTTGTGCAACCGGAGTCAACATTTTCTTAACCAAATTATTTTGAGTAGAATATTAAGAAAGAAGAAGGCATGAATTTTGGCTGTGGCATTCTGTGGGACACTTGCTACGACATCTGTTCCGAGGAGCGTGTGGATGAGGAGTCTGAGCCGTTTCTCTTTGCGTCGGTCTATTTTGATTTGATTTGTGACGTTTGTTGCATTTGAATAACGTATATATAAGAGTATATAAGTATGTAAGGAATATAAGAGAGCCGAATGTTCAGAATGCAGTAGCGTCGGATGCACATATCACATTTTATGACCACATGCGAATGAGGCCTGCGTCGCATTTGGAAAAAATCTGAATTGTACAGTTTTGGCTGTTCCGAGGAGCGTGTGGGTGGCAGGAGTGGTCGGACATTGCCGTGAGCTTCTTCTCTGACCCTTCAAAAAGAATTTTCAGATGACAAGAAGAACTTTTTCCAACATATAGGTTGGATATATGCGACCTGCAGTAGATCAAGATTCAAGATTCAAGATTCAAGAGAGTTTTATTGTCATGTGCATAGTAAAACAGCAGTTATACCATGCAATGAAAATCTTATTCTGTTCATTCTCCCAAGAAAAGAAAGAAAACAAATGAAAGAATAAGAACATAAGAAACATAAACACATAAACATATATACCAATAAATTAACAACAACAACAGAAGAGACATTAATACAAGTAAATAATACAAATAAATAAATAAATAGATAATAAATAAAGTGCTATGAGTGTGTGCGTGTGTTGCGTGCGGCGTGTGCGAGTGCTTCGTTGAGGAGCCTGATGGCCTGTGGGTAAAAGCTGTTAGCCAGCCTTGTGGTCCTGGACTTCAAACTCCTGTAGCGTCTGCCTGATGGTAGGAGTGTGAATAATGAGTGTTGTGGATGTGTGCTGTCCTTGATGAGGTTGTGTGTTCTGTAGATCGGACACATATCGGATTTATATATGAGCAAAATAGTCAGAATTGACGTATCCTGAGTTAAAATACTATAGATTCCAAGATGAGTCTGCGACACGCTAAAAATGGTCATCAGACTGGTCTCGAGACTTACGTTGTGCACTTCTACACCAGCAGTCACTATTATATCCTCATTTCCACCAAGCAGTACAGTTTGGGTTTCCACTGGGTACCATTTTTGGTTTGCTAGTGTAAAAACATTACGGATCACGGCAGAGAGAGTTTGCGTGGCTTGGTGATAATGTCAGCGCTTAATTATCTTCTTTGTTAAATCCATTTGTGAGTTAAACACTGTCACGCTATTTACGTAGCTGATGACGATATCACTATCCTACGGTGGAAGCTTGATTAAAGTTTACCGATCTGAACTGTGCAGTGTACTTGTAACCAAAACATCTCTTATTGCTTCACGTACTCCCAGGCAATAAGGGGACTGGGTTTCTGCTATCTGTTGCACTTATTCCCTGTTTTTCAATGACTTCTCCTGTCCCCCATAGAGCTAAATGCCCCCCTACTAATCCACTCTCTGTTAGCCAAGCATCCTTTCACTGAGATCTTTACTTTTGTCTCCAGGGTAATAAATAGCTATAGTATCCGAGTAATCAAGGTCAAAGTTAACGCTTGCACACCTCATGTTGGAATGTGGACAACCTGAGCTCCATCAAGACTCCTTGGGGGCTCCATCGAAAGCCCATCTACAGTTAATGCTAATTACACCACACTTGTTGTGTTCTTGTTTGGTTGCGAGGGGAATTATTAACAGACCTCCGTAAAACAACTTTCAAGTGTGCCAAGTTTGCGTTCCTCTTACAAACATTCGCCGTTTTCACAACCTTGTCGTTTTAACAAAGGCGTCACGCAGCAGTAAAACCCTTTAGCGCACACTCTGTAGCGCGCATTGTTGGGGAGTGCTGAGTGCTGCAAAACTGCTTTGCCAAAAACCAGCGCACCAGGCTGTGGTACTGTGGGAAGATCTTAACACAATATTTCTGCAGTGGCTGGTCACGTATGGCTCTTGAAAGCAGCTTTCATTTCCAGACTGGAAGAGTTTTAATGAGTTCTCCCGTGGTATTAATATCTTGTACTATTTTTGGTCCCTGCCGGGCTTATAATGATGTCTTTCCTGGCGTCATATCCTGAGGTGTAACAATCAGGCATCCCTTTCCTGTGTCTTACTGATGGTCATTTAACCTGGTCTTGACAGGATGAATGAAACATTGTATCTCAGTTCAAAGAACTGCCAACAGTAATACTAACTCATCCAGTTGCAAAGACACAATGCGGTGTTTTGGTCCGAGGAGAAGGCTATTTCTGTCCGAACATTGTTTGCGTTGAAGGATGTCAATTCCAAACTATCATGCTGTGCGATTATTTTCTTATCATCCTAAAACAACAATGGCCCTTCCTTGAGGAAATAGATTCCAGTATCATCCAAGTCCAGTCTCCTAAGCCGAGGATGTCTGCTGTCTATTATACACAGACGTCATCCCAATGATTTATCCGCAGTACTCCGAACAGCAGCGCAAAACATTACTTCTGCGGTAAAGCAATGAAGAACTCCTTTGGAATTTATGTAGGGAGTTGAAACACTTGATATATGCACTGATGAAACAATAACAAGGGAGCACGTCCGTGTTATTTCCTGCTTTTAATGACACAGAACGAATATTTTTAGCACCTGGAATTTCAGTACAAGCCGCAAACAGTTCTTTCGGCAGTTTGGCGGCGGCTGACTAAAAATAGATTTTAATTAGTCACAATTGTTGTTTCTGGTGTCAGATCAGAGAAGCTGCCATTAGAATTTACGGTGTCCTGTGTCTCTGCATGTAGTTCATTAAAAAGTTCCTGCTGCTCAGCATTTTGGAATAACTACTGTAGCTCGGAAAGTGCAAATGTTAAAATGTTAAACTCCTTGAGGAGCTGAGATGGAGGCCAACATCTCTGTGGAAACACTCATGAAGCTCAGTAAGGCGAAGGTAACCTCTAATGGAAGCCACAACAAACAAACAGTACTTTCTTTGGTCCTTAGTAGAGCAAGCAGCCTCCTCCTCGTCAAGGTCTTTCCAGGGTCTCTTAACGTTTAGCTGTATCATTTGGACACGAGACAGGCATGTGGTTGACCCTCCCTTTCCAAACTTAAGACTTAGGTCACTGAGGACTTTCAAAAAATCCTATGGTTTGATTTAGTGAGCGAGAGAGAGAGAGACAGAGAGAGCTGACCTCTACTGGAACATTGTGAAACCACCACAACTTTTGGAGCACACCACAGACGATAGGACGGCTACATGAAGTTGAACCTCTAAAGTTGAACACAGTTATTGTAGAGTTAAACATGTCATTCCAGTGGGATTTTCTGGAAAAATACACACACAACTTTGGACTTGGAACTGCTGTCATCACACGAGACTTTTATCCAAGTCTCCAAAGTCTGGTTTTGATTACATGCCAAAATCGCCCTATGAGCCAAAAGCTGAACGTCTACTGGTTGACTTCTTTTTACGCTTGCATGTCAGTGAACAAATAGTTATTGTTTACTGTTTCATCCTGGGCTAATGAATGGATCCCATAGTTGTCATGCTGTTGCGACTGAATCAAAAGTGCCTCTGCTGGTCGCAGCCAAGTAGTGCACTCCGTGCTTCAAGATCCGATTATTCACCAATCAAATGATCAACTATTATGCCCTATCTGGAACGACATTATACCTTTGTCTTTAAAGAGTTGTACTGTATTTACATTATAATATAAACAATGGTTAACTTATTTTTAACACTTACTTGTGTGCCAGTTAGGAGTTAAAACTATTGAATGTACAGTTGATATGTTGGTAGGAAATATTACTCTATTAGCAACAACATATGATGCGGATCATGTTTGACTTTCCGCTGTTTATTGTTTGCCCTGCTGCAAAAATGTCAATGCGTGTTCAAATGAAGATGTAGTTGTCATGCTTAAGACGTTGGTCCAATGCTGAGTGCTATTAATATTTGTACTACGATATATATTTGTACACTATTCATAGCTTTCATAGCTCTCTGCTTTGTGTTCCCAGCTGCTCAGAAGCAAAATGCAAGTTGTGCTAAATTCCCTTTGTTCTGGGTCTCAAATGAAGCCCAATTCCCTTTGTTCTGGGTCTCAAATGAAGCCCTGCATGTTTGTGCAGCACTCGCAACGCTTCCACGACATGATCCTTACGTTTGATCTTGAATCTAAAAGAACGCCGCGTGTTTGGTCACGTGTTGATGTGTTTGACTTTGACCGCACGCTTTATTTGACGTGCACTCAATGAACAACAGAGCCAACGAGCAAACACGGACCCGAGCCAGCACTGGCATTACAAGACTTTTCAATAAAAAATAGACTTGTAAATTCAACGCCAGTGTGACGCCAGGCCTGGATGGATCCCAGCGTATCCTCGTGTTACCACAGTGGAACTCGCGTCCCGTAGAGAGCGTGTTCTGTGAGCCCTGGCAGGTAATGGGAGGGTAATGGAGATATGCGACGGCGCTGGGGGTTAGGGCAAGTGGTTAATAGCGGCCAGATGTGATCCTGATGTGAAGCAGCGTCACAATGCTTTAGTATGTAAATCACATGCAGATATCCCAAGTACCATTTCTTTATACTGATGTTATCACACCACGAACAAGCTTCTCACTGTAATGCACGCATGCTGATTTAGAGCATATATTTGTTGATGATCGAATCCTGAGGAGCAACATTCCACTGTTGTTCCCTAATCATCAGAAACCATGAGCTCACATCGATCCTGTACGCCACCCAGCACCACACGCTGTATCAATTACACGACCGCCGCCTATTAGCCTGTGACACACAACACGTGTTTGCCTTTTTCCATGATTGGCTGCCTAGCGGCCTTTGCATGCCGTTTCTCAAAAGTTCCTGGTGTTGGGACAAGGACTACACAAGTTTTCACAAGAGAGCATTGCCTGTAGAGGGATTACAACATCAGGAGCTGTCACAGCAGTGATGTATTGGGACGCTTGTCAAAGCAGCAATCATTGAAAATGGCAAACCACTGTGGACATATGATGTTTGTGGTCCAACATTGCAATGCACGGGGAGAAACATTTTCAGTACAACTGAGTCTTATGTCGGCTGTGAATCTTACAACTGACGATTCAATTTGATGCCTAGTCTTTGAGTAAAGTTTTGATTCACAATCAATACTCTTAGTAACAAAGGATGCCAATTCCAGGATTAACTACAATCTCTGTAAAATAAAACAACAAATAGCTCTGAGGAAATAGTTATATAATATTATAACAGTTACTGTCAGTTATTTTAGATTCCACAAGTACTTGATTTTGATTCTGCAAGGTTTGCATACTGTAAACCAGTGGTCCCCAACCTTTTTTGACCCACGGACCACGGACAAATGTGCACATTAACACTCAATAAGTCATCAAAACTTACCTTGATGCATTCCCACATTGTATCAGCATTTGACACCAAATATGAGGTGAAAGAAAAATGGTAAAAATAGAGTAGTAGTCTATCTGTGCGGCATGAGATAAAGTTAGCACACGCACAATGGACATGCGTCAAGTGAGACGGATGTAACAGAGAGCCACTTTTCAAAATAAAACATAAAAAAAATGAAATAATGGAAATTATTTTTTCTTTCTGTGCGGCCCGGTACCAAATGACCCACGGCCCGGGGATTGGGGACCACTGCTGTAAACGTCATGTCAAGCTCCTTCTTACCCGGGAAACTGTAGAACCCGAAGTGCACTCAAACATTAGCCTTCAGCGAATACAGGGCTGACAGTATTTCTTTTTCTTCCATGCCAAAACACTGCCAAAGTCTAAAGCTGTATAGCTAATATGTGGAGCGAGCCATACCCGCCCCTCTGGCCGGAAGAAAACACGATGGAAGCCATTACTGGACAAACAGTACGAGCAGTAAGCGATGTCTTTTTCAATTACGATTCTTGAAAATTTGGAGTTAATTTAGAATTGTAATAAATAAGAATCTCGATTCGGATGTAAACCTATTTTTTTTGGCACCCCTTATCTTAAGGATGTAAGGACAGTAGATGGTCACTTTAGCCCCTGAGAAATTCTGACTTTGCTAGTTTATGCTACTGCTCATGAGCGCTCCCTTCGTCTGGGAGAAACTCGGAGTAGAACCGTTGCTCCTCCGCACTGAGAGGAGCCAGGTAGGGTGG
Source organism: Dunckerocampus dactyliophorus (assembly GCF_027744805.1). Taxonomy (NCBI): domain Eukaryota; kingdom Metazoa; phylum Chordata; class Actinopteri; order Syngnathiformes; family Syngnathidae; genus Dunckerocampus; species Dunckerocampus dactyliophorus. Next base: position 6,002,600 of record NC_072825.1, read on the forward strand.
CTCGGGCGTCTGGTCAGGATGCCTTCTGAGAGGAGGCCTCGCGGAAGACCCAGGACACGTTGGAGAAACTGTGTCTCTCAACTGGCCTGGGAACGCAACGAGATCCGTCAGAAGGAAGTGGAAGAAGTAGGCGGGGAGAGAGAGAAGTCTGGGCTCCCCTGCTTAGGCTGCTGCCCCAGCGTCCCGACGTCGGATAAGCGGAAGAAGATGGATGAATGGATAGATGCTACTGTTAATTATTCCACATCTCAGAAGTCTATCTGACCTGACTTCCCAGGGGGTAGCCCGGGCCTGGGATAGGCTCCGGCTTCCCCATGACCCTGAAGAGGACAAGCGGTATAAACAAGTGAGCTTCCCAAAGCTCTATTAGCCCAAGACAAAGCGCAATCTATGAACCAATAAAAACTGATCCTACTTGAGATGTGCATGTGACTACATTTCCTTAATCAGCTACAGGATAAATTAATGATTAACTACTTGAGTAATTATTTATGTATATTTTACAAGGAGGGGGTCAATCTGTCTCTGAATATTCAGAACTCCTATTTCCATGCCACTGTGGAACTGATCCTTAGAACCTGGTTCGGACTCTGACCTCCTAGGGGTTCATTTCGGTCTTTACTTTGTGAAACTGCCAGCAACCAGATTGGGACCATGGGAGTCTAAACCAGAAACTCCCCAATCAGAACCTGACCTGTGACCTCTCAGGCCAAGAAGAGCAGCGTTAACAACCGTCCTGGGGACAGATAAAGACAAAGCGAACTGATGAATGAGTCGGCGGCTCTGGTGGGGAAAGCCTGAATGGCTCTGAGAGGTTGTGCAGAAGTCAACTGCGGCCTTGGAGGGGGTCAGTAAAACAAGCATTAGCACTCAATCCTATGTTATCAGGGTTATCTGATTGGCTGGAGGAGCCAACGTCTTCAATTAAAGGAGACCCCTGACAGCAGTGAGGTCCCTCCTCTTTCTCTGCCTGATAAGAGGTGCTAAACGCAAATATCCCCGTGGAGGTAGAAGGACGCTTTTGCGTGCATGAACACACATTATAATAGGAGAATTGCATGCCCCTTCGACTGCTTTTGTGCTTTGTTTGCTTTAAAGTTATTATCCACTGGCTGGTTGGCCACCAATGTGCAGCTGCACAGGAAAGCTGTACCCCTTGCATCCTGGCTCAAACATACTGTACATGCTGCATCAGCTCCTCTTTGGAACAACTTGCATGGTCCAAACATACACTTAGCGGCACCGCAATGCAATAACCACACACTGCTGGGATGCCTTTGCATGCTCAGCAAAATAGCCAAAGTGAAACAGGTGAAAGTGCAAGGTAGGGTTATACAAAGGTGTCTTGTTGGTCGTCTTGCTAAACAAACAAACTGTTGAGCATTAAAGCAGCGCGGGACGCACAAACAGCTTGCAGTCATACTCTACCATTGTTACTGAATGAAATGCCGTTGAATGGAGCGCCCCACAGCAGAAGACATGCAAACTCACCAGCGTCTAGTGACAACAAATCAAGTCCAAGTCACACGCTTCACTCCACGCAGAGCACATCAGGCACGCTGTGAAAACATCTTTCCTCTAAAGTCTATGGAAAACAATTGTGGGGGTAAAAAAAGCATTCATCACAAACAAGCAGCCCAGGATGGTTTCGCTGCTGTGGTGAAAGTCCTGTAAAGAGTGTGAGTCCGTGTGAGACTGGGAAGAGGTGGCAACTTCCCCTCCAAGTTGGAGGCTGACGAACACACTACTCACTCTCTCTCTCTCTCTCTCTCTCTTTCCCGGCTCCAGTTCACAAGAAGCAGGAAAAAGCTGTCATACTATGCCCCCCCCCACTCTTTTTCCAACAGCAAAAAAAGGAACAGCCTAAAATGGTCAAGATTGTAGGAGAAGGAGAGGGAGAAGGCGGTGTGTGTGTGTGAAAGTGGGAGGTGTGGCTACCAGGTCAAGGGAAATGGGTATGTTTTTCCAACAAATAAACAATGGGTGATTAGATGTGATGCCTGATGTTGCAACCATCCGTGGTGCTGCCATCATGACTGACATGCAGACGGGCCGCTGGCTGCAGGAACAGTGGACATACAGCAGAAACACAAGCCACAGCAAAAAGGAAGATTACATGCTGACTGACAATTTGAATATTCCTTTTTATAGGTCCCAAACATGTGGGCGCTCTGGCCCCTATTATGCAAAAGTGACTTTTTAATGATGTTCTAACAGTAACATGTGTCCCTACAGCCTGTTTATGAGCATCAAATGTGACTCTATCCTCACTTGTTTGCTTTACTTGTGAAAGAAGAGGCGCTGAAAAGCTCACTTTTGAACTTCATACACCCACCACCTTTGTTTAAAAAAAAAGTAGGCTTTGCTACACATCTTAAAATAAATCCAAGAGCTCTGGCAACCATGTGTCCATTCGCGGCTGTAAGTTTGATCATTTTGTTTTTATCCCGTGAATAGGCTAACCTAGCATGATGAGACTGCAATGCTAGCACTGTAGCTCACACAGCTATGCTAGTGTTGCTAACGTTTGTGTCCTCCTGTCACACTCCTGACTGTTACGTTGTTGTGTGTGATATACGGTATCTACTACGTTGGACAAGTGCAGCGTATATACAGTGTACATTTAAAAAGTGGATGAAGTACACAATAACAAAGACACACACTGTCGGAGACCAACACAGCTCATTAGCATTAAAGCTACAGACACACAAAAAGGTGTGTTCCCAGTAAGGTTTACTAAAAGCACTTTCAAACTGATTAAATTCCAGCATCAAGGCTCAATTAGAGGCCAACACACTTCCAATACATGATAACACCGATTTAAAATTGTTGAAAATAGTAGCATACGGGACTTTTAATGGATTAAATTATGTTTTTATCCATCTTTTAAGTGACCTATGAGGTGTCTCGATACTTTTGTCCATGCCTCACAAGTGCAGGGCATCAGTTTGCCTTAAAAGCTCCTAAAAATGTTTGAAATAGAAATATCCATCCAAACAATCAATAATTTACCTTCCTGGTGATGCCTCACATGAAGCAGCACATGTACTGCTACTAGTTCAACATGCTAGTCGCCACCACAAATCATTAAAGTGATTCAGATGTCTGAAGGTTTCAATTTAGTCTCATTAGTGGTTTGATACGAGCTGGTTTGCTGTGTGAGTCATAAAAACAAGAGACACGATGTCCTCCACGCTGCAAACTATCAGTAATACACATGGAGCAGCGCGTTCTGCATTACGCTCCTTTGTGCCGTATCACCTGTGAATCTTTTGAGGAACTGTGATGTGGAAGCTCACCTTGTTTTAAAGTTACACACTCAAGAAATGGAAAAAGGGAGTGTTTTAGGGAGCGCATACATTTAATGAAAACAAGGGAAGCTTTTAGGGAGTGCATGCATTTGATTAAAAAATAGCGATTTAGGCAGTGCATACATTTGATGAAAAAAATTGCGATTTAGGGAGTGCATACATTTGCACTAAAAAAAGGGAAGGTTTTAGGAAGTGTAACACATTTGATGAAAAAAGGGAGTGTTTTAGGAAGTGCATTCATTTGCTATAAAAGGAGCGGTTTAGGGAGTGCAATCATTGATGATCTGGTTCTCTGGTTCAAAGCAAAGCAGAAAATGATACATGGTGCTTTTACTGTCACTTACTTGATGGTGGTTCACTTCCTGGTTCCTGCAGAAGGAGGAAAGGTGATAATTAGTATGAACAAGCAATGAGAGTGTCCTAATTACAGGGCACCGTCTGCTGTTGAGTTTTCCTGGATTGGATTATGCTTGACAAAGAGGTACGGCCTGCTTCTTACTGTAAATACTTATCACACACACCCTGATAAGCAGTTGTGGAGTGTTCAGGAAGTAAGACGGGGGTTAGATGATTGTGGAGGGTCCGTCTACAGGTGAGGACTGAATGAGAGATTTGAACAAGATAGCGCTCGCTCACCAGGCTCAGGAACAAAAGGCCGCCATGTTTAACCCGTGATAATATTTGCAGGGCTTTTCATGAGTCGCCCACTCGTTCTCCAAACATTGCTTGTTGTTCTGCGCTGCGAAGAGAGTGCGTGAGGAACCCCAGGGTGAGAAAAGCCCTGACAAAAGGAGCGATTGTCTGGCGTAGATACAGCATCATGACAAAAAACATCAGATTGACAGGAAATTAAACGCTCACGAGAACAAAAACTCCAATGTATGACTCACTTGTGCAAAAAAATTGAGTAGGGCTTCCTGAGAGAATTAACCAATCTCTCTTAAATCAGAAACACACACTGCTATCAAACTGCAAACACGTGTTGCAGAGAACCTTGGCTTGTGTCGAGTGACAGCAAAGTTGTGAAAAAGTACATGTGGAGCGACAAGGAAAGCAGAACAAAATGTTTCTTTCACATTGGCACCAACAAACATGATGAAGAATGTCCTTGGAAAAACGGTCCATGGCTCTCATCTCCACACCTTAGCTCCAGCACAAGAAAACACATGTCTCTGGCCCTCGTGCCCCCACCCCACCCCCCACAAAAATCACAGCGGAGGCATCTGCCAACAGCTCTTTATGAGACAGATGAGATCTCGGAGCAGGGAACTCCCGTGCACGGAATCTGTGTTGCAATCATAAACTCTTCTCCATCTGCATGTAGGAGTGATCAATCACATGAACACAAGCGTCCTTTCAAAGTGCACATGATTTCTGTTGTAAAAGTAGTGTTTTAGATACGGCCCTTGAATAGAGACAAATATTTCTGACATCTTGTGTCTCCTGTCTTTATTGGGATGGTTGGACAAACAGATGGACAGATAGACGGATGGAAGAATGATTGAGATGGATGGATGAATTGTTGGGTGGAACACTGACTAAATCAGGAGTGTCCAAACTGTTTCCAGCGAGGGCCACATACTGAAAAATGAGGGATGCAAGCGCCACTTTGATATTTATTAAACCAACACATAGAGATGTGCTAAGAAGCTGTATGCAGCTCAACAAAAAAAACACATTTCATCTTAGTGATACACAGTAGGTGAAATGCTACTAAAAATGACGTTATTTCCATAATAATACCAGTTTCTTCTTGTAAAATTGCGAATTTTGTTGTTCATTCGATTATGACTTTTTTCTTAATATTTTGACTTTATTCCTGTAAAATTACAGCTGTTTTTTTTCCATTTCTCCTGTTTTTTAAAAATTATTTTCCAACTATTTCATTGCAGCTTTCCTTTTGTGAATTTTCCCATATTATTATATTATATTATAATATTGCTATATTATAATATAACATATATAATATTATCCCCATTATATGTTTTATGTTTTTTTTTTAAATAATGTAAATAATGTATTTTTTTCTTTATTTCAGCATTGTTACTAAAATGATATTTTTCCTCATGTTTCTCTTAAAATTTTTTACCACTAGAAAAAAAAATTATCTTAATATTTTGACTTTGCTCTGGTAAAATTTCTGTTGTTTTCTGTTCCTGATGGGTTTTTTTTTTTTTATAATTTTCAAATATTTCAACTTTCGTCTTGTATATTTTCTTCTCCTAATATTTTATTCTCATTTTATAAATTTTCCCCCAACCTAAGTTTCCAAAAATGACAACTTTATTCATTGTTTTTTACCTTAAAAAAAGTCTTGAATATTTCAACTTCATGCTTCTAAATGACATTTTTCCTTATACTATTACTTGTGAAATGACGTCTTTTTTTCCTTGCTAGATTACTAAGTCTTTTCTTAATATTTTGACTTTTGATTGATTTCCCCATTTTTGCGGCGGCTGTTTTTTTTTTTTTAATTTCCTTGTTAAATTACATTTTTAGACTGTGCTGCGTGCCGATAAAATCACAGTCGCGGGCCGCAAATGGCCTCCGGGCTGCATTTGAACACCCCTGGACTAGACGAGTGGACGCTTAGCTGGAAGAATGAGTAGATGGATGGAAGGATGGACGATTGGATGGAATATTTATTAAAAGGATGGATGGACTGAAGGATTATTAGAAGGATAGATGACAAGTCAACATCCATCCATCAGAGGGATGACTAGGTGAACGGCTGAATGCTTGCATGGAAGAATGATTAGATGGATGGACGGATGGACGATTGAATGGAAGATTTATTAAATGGATGCACAGAAGAATGATTTGACGTACAGATGGTCGGATGGAATGCTGACTAGATAGATGGATGATTAGTTCAATGGCTGAATGGTTGGATGGAAAAATGATGAGATGGATGAATGGCCGGGTGACTGGATCGCAGAATGGTTAGATGGATGGATGATTAAGCCTCATGGGTGGTGGGAAGAATGATGACGTGGATAGATGGATGGATGGAAGAATGATGGATTGAAGATTGATTTGATATATGGATGGATGAAAACATGATTAGATGGTTGAATGGATCGATGATGGGTGATTAGATTGATGGATGGTTGGATGATGGATCGATGTATGAAAGAAAAATGGAAGGGTGGTTGAAAGAATGATTAGATAGATGAATAGATGGATAGAATGATGATAGATGGATGTTGGAAAAATGATAAGGATAGATGAGCGGATGGACGATGAGGTTGATGGAGGAAGGATTGATGACTACGCAGACTATGATGCCACTGTGTGTAGAAATGTTCTGGTTCGTGTGGAACTGTGGTTCTACAGGAGCAAATGATGGGCTCTCTTCCCCGGTGACGTTTACATCCCACAATAAGCAGGGACAATGATGCATTTATGGTTTCCTTCATATAAATGCTCAAATTCACAGCAGCCTTTACCGATGTTGCTATTTCAGGACGGCAAGTAAAAACATTGGACAAGTTTCAAGTTTCAGTCTACGGTACAACAAAAGAGCATTATGGGAAAAGGAGACGAGGCAGACGTTAAGAGTGACTGCTGATGACACACAACACGATACAGTAAAGCATTCAATGGCTACTTTTGCAAGAAATAAAAAATCATCTGACACATAAAAAAGTTTGAAGTGGCTATGTTGCGACAATTAAATGAAAGCGGAGCTGGCAGTTGGCGTGTTTGGACGGTTGCAGCAGAGAACATTACAGGGCCCTGGCCACCGCCGCTAACACTTACACAGTGTCAAATTGGAGGCTGACACCAAAAACAGCCAGGGTAGCAATTATGGTTTGATAAAGGCATCACTCCCAGAAGCAAACTGGAGCCTGGAGTTTTGTTTGTGTGCGCTGAACCAACTCACATAAACACTCAAGACACAGGAAGACATACAGCAAGGAGGCCAAGAGCAGCTGCTGACTCTGAGTGTCCTTTGCTTTTAGCCACCATATTTAGGCTAATCCACTTCATTGCCCTCATCCATCAAGTCTCTTGTTTAGAGAGACGGACACGCTCCTCCAACAGTTGAACAAAACACCCAAACACAATGACAACTCTTCATTTGTCATGCAAGGGGGGGCGGAATAGAAAACTGACAACACAACACAACAAGTATTTAACAAGTCTAGGGGCCTCCCACCAACGCCCCACACCACACCACCCACATCTTAATGGATGACATAAATATATGAACAATAAACTCCAACAATACAAGGAGCAAAGAACAAAATCACAAGCAAACTGTGTGTGTACAATAAAACCTAATTTATCATATCAATAACTTAGCAATAACCACATTGTTTCCATGAGAATTTGATTAGATTTTCTGCAATTCCAACTGTACAGGGATTACTTACGGAATTAGGACACACTTTTGTGTTTTTATGACAAAACTGACTTAAAGCACAGCATTTGTGTGAGTGAATTTAAGAAGATGACAGATCTTTTTTGTCACATGTACAATGCACGACAAAATGTGTCTTCTGGATTTGACCCATCCACTTGAGGAGCGGTGAACAGCTGTCATACAGTACCCGAGGACCGGATCCGGGTCATAGGTCAGCATCTTGGTCAGTGAAGTTGAACATCCGTGTGGGGGCAGGTTGGGTGAAGAGTGACTGAGATGGAGGAAGCAGGGTTTGAACTGAAAACCCTGCGGTTCCCTGGACGACCCGCTCTGCCGCCCCAAAGAATCCTGTTTCGGCCTGGTCTTGAACCAGAGACCTTTTGTGTTTAGCATGCACTAGCGATCGATCGGCGGCAATTGAATTAATTAATTAATTTTGGGGTCTCGGTGATCGGCCAATCCTTACATATGAAACTGATCGTATCCACCTATCTTATCTACCTGTGCAAAGGTCTGGAAGTCAGCCACTGTCCCCTTTTGCTCTGACAGACTGACAGCTAGCAATCGAGCGTAAAGCTGAAGCTAGCCGGAGCAAAGAGCCAGGCTGTGGTCCACTGTTAACGCTTATGAGCAGTGAAAATAGCAAAGCTACTGTAACCAAAGGTTTCAGGATGCCTGCTGATGTCGTCATGGCAATGGACGATCAGCCATTTTCAATCTCTGTGCACTTTATTTTTGGTAAGAGCATCAAATCATGTCTATTGAGTAAACTGTGTAAACCTGCAAGTTTGATTTGTTTTTAAAATGTGAAAAATTATGGACTAAAGGAACTGATATTAATTTACTAGTTTGGACAGCAATTTTCTAAACTTTTCATTTATATTTGAGAGAACTACCTCACGTGCAGGTAAAACAACACGTTTGTATCGTTTCACAAGTATTGTTCCATGTTTTGCAACAAAATAACATTGGAACATTGAAGGTCAATGGTTTATGGATGAAGGTGTCAATTATTAAAAAAATAAAAGACTGCATTGGGCGAAATTGGAAACGGTAGGTCAGGCTTTTCAAAGATTGGTGATCGGACAGAAAATTGCAATCGGTGCGCCCCTACTTTTCCGTGTTAGGTGAACATGTTCACCACTACACTATGGAAACTGGAAAAGTTAGGGGCTCCCATTGCACAAAAGCAACTTTGATTTTCCCGTTTTTAGCTAGGTGCATTGCTATTATCCTTCTCAACCTCAAACTCGTATTTAAATACGGTGGAAACAAAGGAAAAATTTAGCTTTTCCTAATGCGATCAACTAAAAACGTGTTAAAATAAATGACTTGAGTAGTTATGAAAAATAGGCACCTAACATGGTAGCATAAGGGTAAGCGTAGGAACATGTGATGCAACCAAGAAATATCCCAAATGATAGGTCACATTTAGCAAAAGTTGACGCAACTTCCGGAAGGGCCTGCCTCGTTGTTGCATCTCCGTGCAAGATAACAAGATTCTGCATTTTTGAAGTTTCTACTTAATTAAGTGTGTCAAAATGAATGTGTGGCTACTAGAAATGGAGGTGCTCCAAAAAATACACTTCTCACCGACAGACGGGAACAAACAATCAGTGATGTCTTTCATGACAAATCTGTGACATGACTCGTGTGGTCTCCTATAAACGTACAGAGAATGCCGTCTCTTTTTGTTGCTTTGCTTGCTGTGTGTGTTGTGAAGCAGATCTCGTGCTCTCATCCCAGTGTTCACGCTGGAATCGACATCAAATTCACCGTGACATCAGAGCCTCTTCACAGTCAAAGAGGATTCTTGTTGACGCGAAAGGATCTTCCTCGTGCCTCCGGCCTTGCGAGCGTGTCGTGACTCTGTTCTGGCATAAAGTCTGTTCGCTGTGATCATCTTGTGATGTCATCTCTCTTTCTCCTCCTGAACAAAAGATGTTTTTTCTGCTTTACACGAAGGGTTCATGAAGTGCACAGAAAAAAAACCCAAGAGATTTTTAACGTGGGAAATTGGCAATACCTACTCAGCCACAAGTACCCCAACAGTGTCCAGAGAACCATAATAGACACTCTGGGCTTTTAACTTCCTCAAAACTCCTGCAATCAGCATAAACACATCCAGAGAGCGAAGCGAGCATCTACTATCCCACACACTACAACTAAAAATACAAGCTGGTATTTACGACTGCTGAGGGCAAGTTGAAGTGAAATCTGGCCTGCACGTAATAACACATCAGAGGGGCGAGGACAACTGCCAATCTGCTTCCTACTAACCTAACTATTTGCCTTTTTCTCTTACAAACTGTAGGAGTGTGCATGAGGGCTGTAATGGGCTTAATAGCATGGTTGCACGCTCAGCTGCTGATGCGAACCGCCGAGCCCAGCCTGGGTTCTTTCTGACTGCCAGTCAAAGTGCAGGTTTAACCTGACAGCACATTTCTCTGAGGACAGGACCCGACAGGCCAGCGAGCCTGGAGAAGAACCAGATGTGAGTTTCAGACTTGTACAAAAAAGTAGTCATTTGTAAAAAGCAACACGGCCTTGGGTGTCAAAAAAGCTCAAATCTCGATGGGTGTAAAGTTAGCTCATAAAAACCAATAAGAAGCACTTGTTTGGATCTGTCATACTCAGAGTGGAACCTCATAGGTCAATTCCAATTTCTTTGGGTATTCTATAAACCATTACCAAATGTACAAGCAATGCTTTGACGAACATTTACTTCTGTCATACAAGTGACAGACAAATTTGTCTGTCCGGGTGTCTTTTTTATTCTCGACAAAACAATATTGTACCGAGCAGGCAGGACACCGGTTTCCTGGGTCTTTTGCTGTGGACATCATCATATCTAGCCGTGTCTCTATTGCTACCCGTCAGTGGTAGCATCAAAAAACTAAAAATAATGGGGGGAAAAAGCTAACCACGCTTATGGAATGAATGAGATGCTCACTGGCTCAAGTCTGGCAAGATTTGTTTAAGTTGTCATTTTTTGTGTGATGTTTACAGACGTGTTTTGTCAAAACTGATGGTGGGATGATGATCCTGAAACCGTGGTATGAGCACCACTGGTGGTACGTGCAGAAACACCAGAGATTTTTCTTTATAATAAAAATACTACTACTAATAATAAAGTAAACTAATAAACTAAACTCCAAATATGTATGACAGTCGCCCAAATACTGACTTATTAACCAAAGATTGACTGAAATTCATTTTTGACTCACCTCATATGCCACAAGCATACAGTATGCTATTGTGTGTTTTTACTTTTGTGAAGCACCTTGGCCACCATTGGGATGTTGTAAGGTGCTATATAAATAAACTTTGATTTGATTTGAAGCAAAAATACAGTAATAGTAATCCTCGTTTATCGCGGTTAATTGGTTCCAGACCCGACCGTGATAAGTGAATTTCCGCAACGTAGGAGTCCTTATTTATAAATGGATTTATAAATGTTTACAACCTTCTAAATATGTTTTTTAACATTATTAGAAACCTCTAGACATGAAATAACAGCCCTATAGTTACCTTTAGACTTGTATTACCCAATATAGTTGGCATAATTTTCTTTGAGTTCCTTGTTTTTTTTCTGAACAGTGTACTTCCTGCGGTGGCTCTTGTCTCATCCAACTCATCCATGAATACTACATATTACGTCTTTGAATGTGTCTTCTTAATGCCTTATATTTGTATTTTTGTTCATTTAGCCATTTTTAGGCTTGAAAATGCTTAATTCAGGCCAAGAATATGGACATTTTCATTAAATATGCATATTTTTGACTAATAATATGCTGTAGTCAACCGCGAAACAGCAATAATGTAGTAATTCATTTATTTTGAAAAACCGTGATGGAGTGAAGCCGCGAAATTCAAACCGCATAGTGGCAAGGCACAACTGTACTTGCAAAGCTAAATATTTTCGGGGTGGTATTTGGTGTAAAAAGACAGATGGTTGCTTTAAGTATGATCATAGTACAAGATGAAACAGAAGCCGTAGTATTCATGCTGAAATATGCCCTCTGTTGTGAAATGGATGCGCAAAAACACCACTTTATCCACTCTTTTATGACATTGTATTCGCCAGGCATCTGCTTCCTGCCCCCTGAAGTTTAAGCCCCATGTAATCATTCAACACGAGTGGACTTCCTGTCGCCACCCTGCCAACCCAATCTTCCCCCCCACCAAGCAATCTGCTTCTGCTGGGAATTGTTGACTCATGGTCTAGTGAAACAACACTTTAGGGGTCGGAGGTATCCATCTGCACTGGTCCACCGCCCGTGTAGGGGAACAAACCCCTGCAGTTTTGGTCAACACGCATCCGCACTTGTGATAACAACCTGGCTAGCTCTTTATCAGAACATTCACTAAACAGTGTCAAAGAGAGTGAGGGAACAACTTGGAATGGTGGAAGAATAAATGACATCAGAAGGTACACCAAGCTACGGATCTCAGGTCTCAGATGACCTTTGCTTGTTTGAACAGAAAAACCAACCGTGTGACATCTGTTCGGTTGCAGTCGAAAGAAAACTGCATGTTTCCAACATGGTCGTCTGTCAGCATCTCAGTCTTCACAGCGCCAACCCAGCCCCGACCTGCTTGCTTCCACGCAGAACTTTTCAATGATTTACGCCTCCCCGTGAGCAGTCGGGGCAAGAGCTGACATGCAAGGGACACTTTTTCCTCATCTTTTCCAAAGCGCCGCAACATCCAGTGAGCTAACCCTTCCCCAGAGCCCTGTCGGGGATATATTTACACCATTCAAAAGGAGAGATCATGAAATATTTGATACATTTTTGGCCTGCGCACGAAAAATCTGGCTCTATAAGCTCTCTACGGTTATAAAACAGCATCATTGCATTTTTCGGTGTACAATGTCAAGTCATTAGGTCAGTACACTCTTGATACTTGACTTTGGGAGCATAACCTGTAAAAGGTGGAAACAGTTAGCTTGGAGTCCAGTAAGTAGTCCGAGGGGGAACGTTAGAGTAGATTGTGCCTTGGGGAATGCAAGTGGACTCCTACTGTACCCCTACCTCTGACAGTAAAATAAAACTGGATTTTAATCTTCTGGTCAAAGGAGGACATGCCGCAAAAACACTCGTCCCAGACCCTGTATATGAATGGTGTGCGCTGTTGTTTTTAAAGACCTACTGCAAAAAAGCTCTTCAAATATCGTCTATATAGAGGGTCCCCGACCACCTGATCATAATAAATAAGATAAATTAGATCGCAATACCACGACACCCGCTCCCTCACCTGGAGGTTTGTGGGAAGATGAGCCGGTCGTGCTCGTCATAAAGCATTGCTGTTTTTAAGGATATATTACAAAGATTCTCTTTATGACGGAAGAGCTTCCGTGTTAAAAATCTGTTGGAAAAAATTGTCAGTTTTAAGTTCTAAGCGGATCAGTTCGTCTTATATTGCCATCTGATTTCCTCATTTGCTCTTTCTACTCACTAAGCTTCCAGAAAATTTGGTGTGTCTCAATGGGAATGTAATGTAATGCATGGCGAGTAGATGATGTATGGAGCTCCACTGAGACGAGAGTAACAGTCACGGCTCACATGTTAATGCCCTGGGATTTCTAAAACATACATTTGGCATTCATCTGACGAACTAAATGTTTTTACAGACTCTGTGAGTGCTTACTTCACATGCATCAGGCCCTCCAGTGACGCGGGGGCGAACAACACGTGACTCCATCGCCTCTGGAGCTATCAGCCTTATCGCTAGTTGCTGTGTCACGGTGTTTACATGAAGGTCGCATGCTTGATGGCATAGATGGGCAAAGACTCCATCAATCAAGCCCCAAGAAGTTTGATGTGGTTTGATAGGATCATTTTTTATGCCGTGCGGCAGCCTAACATGCTTGCATGATTTGTTAAAGAGATACGGCCTCTGGGGACTGAAAACTATTAGAAATCACCTCCAAGAGATTGACATTCCATCGCCGCAGCTGGAGCGGTGTGATCCTATCCCACCCCCCCGCAGGGACGTCCCCGACCCCCACTTCGCCTCCTCGCTTTCCTGGATTGGAACCCTGTAACATTAGGATGAAACAGGTGTTTAAAACGGGAAATTAGATGCAAAAAAGTAAAAAGTGCATTTAACATTCTTTCGTGAGGATGGCCAAGCGAAATAGTCGATTAACAGCTGCGTTTAAAACCGCTGGGAAGTAAGATATATCCCACTTGGAATTTACCAGGCTTGGCCTAAAGCCTTTCAGTTGAACGTACCAAGAAAAAAAACAAAAAAAAGGCTAATTAGAAAAGCATTCGGAGAGCGCAGACCTTCGCCAAGCACCATAGTTCCCCTCATTTTATGATTTACACCATAAATATTAGTTATTTATTCATTTATTGTTATTTATTCATATTAGTACATTTATTTTATCTACATATATAGATTCCTTGACCACAAAAACATACCATTAGCAACTGGATTCATAATGATATCAAAACTAGTTCAGTAGTTATTCACAAAAATCACATTTTCTGTAACTGTGACGGTTTTCTTGTGGGTCTACAGCAGGGGTCACCAATGTGGTGCCCGCGGGCCTGCTTTTCATTCAGGTTTTCAGTAAATAATGAAAGAACAGTAGAAAGAAATGCATTCTGAAATACAAAATGTGAGTTGTGGACACAAGCATTTTGTTCATGTTCTGGTAAAACAAGCATATTCGCTTTGCTGGAGTTTAAAATAAGCTCTGAAAATAAATGTTACAAAAATGAGTAGCTCTTGGCCATTTTCATTTTGTAAAAGTAGCTCTCACAAAGAAAAACGCTGGTGACCCCTGATATACAGTATCTCCACAGCTTTTGAAAATAAAACTAATCTGTTGGCACACTCCAGATTCCATATATATCTATATATGTGTTTGTTGCATGTTTACAGCTTCATTTGTTGTCTTTCTATGATGAAAATCCCAAAGGTCTCCTGCTTTTCCATATTCTGGATCATATTATCCAGAATTATTCCATCGTCTGCATCTGTCTTTGATATTTTGCAGAACCTCTTGGAAACTTGTCCTGTATTTTTCCCCAAGTGCTCTGACCATTTTTCGTGCAGTTATATGTACAAATGCTGAAAAAGAATCCTTAAAAAAAATTCCTGGATCCAGACGGTGATCCGGATCACCCCCAAAACCTAATCAGTTTTTCCATTTCCCATTTCCGACAATTCCTGAAAATTTGATCCAAATCCATTCAGAACTTTTCAAGTTATTTTGAACACAAACAAACTGACAAACAAACAGATAAACGCCAGCAAAAACATAACCTCCTTGGCAGAGGTAACAATTGTTATAGTAATGGTTCCCAAACTTTTTACACCATGCATCACCTTGATAGATATTTGCCTTGCAACCTCCGCTCGCCATCACGGTTTAGCTTTGAATATGCGGCTTGAACTTGCGGGCTTGTCTGAAATTTCTGCCTTTCCTCTAAACTCCTTGGAGTCTCTGATTTTTTAAATCAGGGTGACTCATGGTTCTGTCACCCAGCACCCAGAAATAGAGCTTTGTTTGGTATAAGAAGGGGTGATGTTTATCTCGGCGTCCTGGCGAGTGAGTTCTCGCTAGGACGTAGCCAAGGAGAAAATAAACTGGCTACAGGGCGATTTAATTTGTGCGACTTAAAAAGAGATTACATGTGCAAGTGTGTATGGAGAATAATAAACACGACTTGAGGGAGCTCATGTAAACATGGAGGACACTTAGTCAGGGTTTCTCAACTCAGCTGCATAAATCTCTTTGGTAAACGTTCTGCTGGATCTTCTTCACTTTTCATGTTAGTTATAGCAAAGGGTGTTCATGGTTATTCCACAAAAGATGTACGAGATTATGACTTGACAACCCTTCACACTCATGCAAACCCCACAGAGAGATGTCCAGAGGCCACTGTGCAGTCCGTGGTTTGATTTTACTTTCACCTTTTGAGGCTTTTTTTGTGAAGCTAAAGCAGTACGAAGTGACCTCGCTTGTTATCAAAGTTAAAAGTGGAAAGTGGAAACATTTGAATGACAAGAATATTAAAAATCCATATTCAATTAAGACAGATTTTTACTACTAAACATGGTGTCCGATGCCTCCACTCGTATGAAGGCTTCCTGATGGTGAAAGTTCGACCCTGGAAAAACAGTCCTGGAATGAATTACTGTATATGGGACCTTAAAGGTACCACAGTGTCAGTGACCGCTCAATCGGGCACACTTGCCAACCAATTGTAATAGATATGAGATACTAGTTTTTAATCTTTTGGATTTTTCTTCAAATACTCATTTGTCTCGTCCATGGTAAAAAAACAACAGTGACTTCAAAGTGACAGTGTCCAATCAGGCACTCACAAAGGGCGCTGCTGCACAGTTGAAAGTGCTCTCAAAAAGCTCAAACGTCTCTTTGGTGTCTGAACTCAATTAAGACAGGAAGAGATGTTATCTGTAATATTCAGGCGTCTGAAACTGCTTCTTTATCCATGTTGTTTCAGCACTTGCGTCACTTCCAGCAAAAATAAAACGATATAGCTTTGAGCCACATTTTCCCCAAATACATTCATAATCTTAGGAAAAAGCGAGCCTGTCAGGTATCTCGGCCACTTCTCGACGACCGTGCAAACCCTGAAATCCAGATTTCAAACTTTGAGTGCGCTGTAAACCATCACTGTCACTGATTTCTTCGTGCAGCAGATGATTCTTATTAGCTATGCTGTACATTTAGTCAACACAAGTACATTGACTGATAGCAGAGTGTGAATGCAGGCAGTAGATTTTATTCCAGCTCCAGACTGAGCAGATGCAGAACATAAACAAAGTATATCTGAGGAATCCAAAGCATGTGCTGCTTTATCATCACTCCCTTACGGTATCTATGAGCTTACACTATCAGCACTGATTGGATTCTTACTATTAGACTATAAGCAGGTTGCAGCGCCATAGTCAAACACTGGTCATGGTAAAGTTTTTCTTTAAAGAAGAAGGAAATGTTCATGTAACAAAAGCAAAATATATGCAGAGCATTATAGTGAGACCGAGCAGGTCAGTCCAGTCCAAATATTTTATCAGTGAATTTTTGTGAAGTTAAGGGCACTTTCAGAGTTGTTTGTAATACTGTAATACTTCATCAGGTACACCTGCAAATTGTAGTGGGATACAGTACACGTACGGTCCGTACGGATTTCTGCGTTAACAGAATCGTGGAATTGGCCAATAAAATCAAAATCCACTGTTTAACGCAGAATCTCATGGAAATTGAGAAAATGTGAATGAAATGCTGCCATTGTGAAGAGAAGACATTTTGTGTTGGGAAGTATTTCCCCGGCGGACCACTCAATTGTGGCAGAATCTTATCACAAACACTAACTCGTCCCACCTCAAACTAAACATGTCAAAATGACGACCTGAAACAATTCGAAACGCCTCTCTTAAAGAGCGTGAATGGAAGCTATAAATCTTGAATGGAATATAAATCTTGCGAAAGTTAAGATAATTCATTTCAGGGTCAGACTCTTATGATGTTGTCCGGACTGATGCATTCGAGACAGCTGGGAAAATAGAAACTATCCTAGTTGTATAGTCACATATTTATCACGATAGGCTACAATTTAGAAAATGTTATTGTTGATAATATCTAATAATATTTATTGATTTACTGTACTGTACAGACTGAAGTTGAAACTGAAACCAGTGGAATGCAACAGAATGGAGAGCAGTGAAGCATACAAGCGTAGTTAAGAGTCAAATTCATACACGTTGGCAGGTCTGCACTAATATCAAAAGTCCTCCCCGCCTCTCATGCCACCTTGACAGTGCACCGTGCCCCCTCCCCATTTTTGAAAATGCCAATTCCAAGACCTCCTGACCCAACTCAAAACTCTAAGCATTAAAATACAGAGTGCCTCCAAACAAGAACATAATCCATTCCGACAAACACATTTCCTGTGTACTTTTAATGTTACAGCCTCACACATGCGCAAATACAGAGCGGCAAACCAAACCATAAACCCCACTGGGACATCGCCCAAGCCAAAGCATGGAGGATTTCACATGTTAACCAGTACTTTGGTCCAGACTTGCAGATTCTTGGCACCACTGGGTGATTTTTTAGAAAGTGGCACTCCACCCATGCCTCACTGAGGCTAAAGACCACAAGACTATGTGGGGTATGTTTGTCATCCCACTCGAGACCTCGCCGCCTCATCCTGACCGGACCGTGCCACAGTCGGCATGAGAGGCCAGTCTGGAATGACTCGGGAAGCCTTTAATGACCACGTCTAAGTGCATCCTGCTTTCTGTGGCAAGTGTGACGGCCACGGCGGAACACAAAAATAGAGAGTCTCAATTGTAAGTTGGCTTTTGTTGCTGACGCTAGAATTTTAGTGGTGGGTGTTGTTATTACACAAACAGCAATTTACTTATCATGCTCAAATGTGTGTTGTGTATTTTGGGGGCAAACATGAAAGGTATTTCCCCGCCTGAACAGGCAATCAAAAGAGAAATGCTGTGCTTCAAGAGCACAAATTAGAAGGGGTGACCTCTGTCTTGCTTTGATATGAGATTAGACAGGATGCGGTAGCTCTCTTTGATTGGAGAAAACATTTACAACTGACTCAAAGGATGAGCAACTCAGCCGCCCACACCAAAGATGAGCGTTTGATGCGGCGGCGAGAGGAAAGCCAAAGGCTGTTTGCCATCAGCAGATGAAGCTGTGGGAGGCCCTGGAGAAAAACTATTGTGTATTGTTGTGCTGGTTTATTTAGCGACATAGTTAAGTCTGGTGCTTTCTCACAGGTGGGCTGTGTTTCTCCTCCTATGTCAGGTGGAATCTGTTGGTGTTCGTACACTTCATCCGTTGCATCGTACAACTTACACTGCAGTCACACAAACAAGGCTCCTGGGTAGTTCTTGAAAGGACTGACGAATCCGAAGCTCACGTGTTGCTGTTGACATTTTGACCCTTAAGACAAAAACAGACCTTCTTGTTTTTGTTGTCGGTTTATGAAAGCGTCTCTGTAGCTGCAGCAAAAATACCAACAGAAAGTGCAGTTGCTTGCAGGCCCTTAAAATACAGTATATGGAAGAACATACTTGTACCTAAATCTCTCTCACTTGCGTGCTGGCTTCCTCCCCTAACAACTGGTTCCTGGGACCTCCCCAGGTGCAAGATCACAAACGGGTCTTACACCACATCACAGCCTGTCATTATTACTTGGCTTTTATGACACCACATTCGAAGGTTCCTTTCACCCAGACTATACTCAACCTCAAAAAACACGTTAAAAGGTCATTAAATTCAGAATTCAACCAATTTCCCGGGGAAAATACACCTCTAAAGTCGTACAAAACTGCAGAGTTTGAACTGCATAATCACTGTTAAGCAAAGATCTGTATCACTGTAACTGTACTTCGACTAAGGATTTTCACAGTCGAATCTGATTCGTTATATTTTGTCCATAGTTGAAAAGTTGTTTTTTTTAAAGAGCACTGCTAATGGCGATCACTAGAAATAAACACATCTTATTTGTAACACTTTCCAACACAAAGAAAAAGGCTAAAACACTGCAACAAATACAACAAATAAACATGGTAGGTGTGCAACAACAGTACCTTTGTTTTTTTAGTGGTAAAGTACAGAAGGCAGTTCCTCTGGTCTTGCCGGTTTCAGACACTCTTCTATCAGCCCGAAGTGTGTGGCGGTCAGCTAGCTCATTGCCCAGGACTCCACTGTGAAAATTATGACATTGCAGTTCAAAAGTCTCATACTGTGGGTAATGTGGATCCAATAAATTCACTAAAGACTACACATTAGCGAGGAAATGCTCAGGAAGGAGAGCCTGTGCGGTGTCAGCTTGAGCTTAGCTCGTATTCCTCCACGCCTTCGGTTACATTCTCGACGCCACTTGCAAGCACTTCCGCCCGGCTGGCTGGTGTGTGTAGACTCCGGTACTCTTCTGGAGAGCTCAGGGACGAGTCAAAGATTGTTGAGAAAAACTCTGGTGCTGCAAAATCCAACATTCAAAAGTTCTTCTTGAGTCTAAAATGTTAAACCAGACCCAATATAAGCAAAATAACTACAAAACTGCAAATCTGGAAGAGACACTGGGCTTTGCTGTGTGTATGCACCATCATCTTGTGTAAGTATAGGTCTTCTGTTAAACACACATCATTTTTAGTTCTTTAGTAACACAAATGAGGCTCAATTTATATAAAAATAGGCTATTTATCACAAAAACAAACATATTCTATGTAAAAATGTATGGCCAGCAGCACCCACGGGCACCCCCATGTTGTCAGAATGGTACAATCTTGATCACATGACATTTTCATGATTCGACTGCGAGATTGATAGTCGAATCAGACTCCTCCAAATCAAATCGTGGAATAGTCGACTATTCTAAAGCACCACGAAATACAACAGCGTAACATTACACGTTAACAACAGTAGCATAGCAGAGCTAGCATTGCAGTCACATTTTAACAGCAACGTCATGCTAGGTTAGTCTATTTAAAGAAAACCAAAATGATCCAACTTACAGACCCCACATCTGGAGCTGACTGACAGACAGTTGGCAGACCTCCAGGCTGCATTTTAAGAAGTGTAGAGAAGCCTCTTTTTTCCACACAACAGTTCTGCATGGGCATATACACAAAATGGGTCAGAAGCGGCATCATGTCCACAAGGATGGAGGTTTTTCCTTCATGAGGTCATGAAAACCCAGAACTTTAAAATCGAATGTTTGGGCGCCTCTTCTCTTAGACGTGGCGGTAGCAAATGAAGGTGATGCAAGACTTTAAACAGGCTCTAAGGACACATATTACTGTTAGAACATCACTAAACAGTCAATTTTGCACAATAGGGAAGAAAACGGATAATACTGCAGCATCCTGAGCTAAAGCACAGCAATAGGGTAAGCTAACATTAGCATGTGTGTTTTATGTTGTCCAAAGGCTATTGACTCAGCAATTTTGAAACCCCAGTACTAGAAACAGTACCCGATAGTACCTGCTTTTGCCAGTGGAAAAGCATCAATATTGCCGCCTCAATGAGCCACATAGGTTTGGTTTTAAGCACGGAAAGCCCTTCAGTAACCAAACGAAATAAAATATGATGGTGCACATTCCCACAATCCACTGGAGCCATCTGTGGGCAGAGGAAGCGCCGGTTTGGGAAAAGAGCTGCTGTCACTGCTGGTAGTAATGACTCTCAGCTGTCCTCCACTCAGCACAGTCAGCACGGAGAGGCTTGTCCAACTCCGTCACAAGTCTGCCAGCACCTGTCCACACCAATGATCCTTGAGCTCTCTTGTCAATTTAAATCACTGAAACAGAGGGATGCTTGCAGGTATGGGGGCAATGTTTCCATTTCACTCGAGTCATGTTGTCTGAGTCCTTCAACTGGAAGTTGACTCTGAAAAGGTGGACCTCTGCCAAGGCCAACTGGCAGCAGGCAACAGTCATCTTCACAGCGTTTGTCCAGAAAATGTTGCAATGATAGTCTGGAGACTGCATTATTGTTTTCCGTTGACTTGGCTAATGAGTTTGGTTTGTGTTAACCTTTTGTGTGCCACGTTGTTGCACGTATTATGCTTGACAAGTTCAGAGTTACAGTGTACATATAAAAAGTGGATAAAGTGCACAAGCGCTTATTGGAGACACGCACAGGCGTGGACAAACAAAATTGTAGAAAACTAGTACATATGCAACATATCTGAACAGTAGGCAAGTGGATTAAAACCTGCAAACTACATCATTCAGTGAAGTGTTACAACATATAGAAAAGAATTTTCTGAATATTTTCACGCTTCATCTCTGACTTTATAATGAACAGGAAATCAAAGTCCCATTTTGAGAGAAAACACAGCTGCTCTTTTTAATCTGAGGGCAGACTGAAGGAAAACATCAGCTCAGCCGACAGGAGCTCTGTCACATCTACGCCTGCCAAACATCCGTCTAGTCAAGTCAGGACCGTGTCCATCCGAACGCTCTGAAAACACACACACGGTTCCTTGTTCACCTTGCGATGGCCTGTTCTTGTGGAGCTGACACGTCACACAAGAGCTTGCATTGACCGGGGTCGCCCTCCTCCCAACAGGACCACCAGATGTTCAGAGTTAGTGGGCAACACTCATCCTATTTTGGATTTCCCCCTTTTGCTCAATCATGTATTGGGAGTTCAAGACAATTCGGGCAATGTCCGAGGGTATTTTTAACATGTTCCCAATTTTCAGGCTCTAAAAATATCTACACACAAATGCTGTTTAGTTCCAATCATGAAAATGAACAGGCTGTCAAGTGTATGAGGAAAATGTCACTATAAGCTATAACCGAAACGTACTCTAACCGAATCAGTTTTTCTTATAAGGCATCCTGTAAATCCAATTAATCCATTCCAGAAAGCCAAAAATGCTAACATTTTTTTTTAGCATTGCAATTATAGTTTGACATGCAGAAAACACTTGGAAATGCATATAAACGACCAATGAAAGGGATAAATGAACATTCAACATCGCTTTTACCTCGATTGAAGAAATGATTGTTGACAAAGACACAATGTGGCAGCGAGATCAATCTAGGCACCAACTTCATGTTTTGCTAAGAATTATTTCTTCAATTCCATAGTGTTTCACCTTCTTTATTAAAATGCTGGCACCTGCAACTTTTTTGGCTCCATTGTGGCTTAGTTATTTTGCAGCCATGATCAATAAGAGAATCAGAGGCTTGTAGCATAGCTACAGTACACAACTACAGTCACCCTCTGATTACATCATAAACGGGCGACAGAGCTGAATTCCGGTTCTTGTTTCAATGTAATAGCAAGCTAAGAAGCTGCTAACAAGCACGTTTTGTGATTAAAAAAATACATTAATAACGCAGTTGGCCTCAAGCAATATACTAATACCGCCATAAGACGCGTGCCATATTGTATGCTAACTGGAAAATGTACACGAACCGAGGCAACATTTTGGCATAAATTTTCAACATTAACCGAAAATCACGCCAACCGACTGAGGTTCCACTGTACAATTTACATGAGGAGATATTTGTGCTAAAAAAAATGACATTATCTTGTCACACATGCTGAAACATGTCACATCTTCAACACCTTTTCAGCAAAATCCGCTTTGCTGTGACCTAAAACTAAACATATGAGCATACAAAAAGCCAAAACACATAAAAATGTCCACATTACAAAACCAACCATTAGAAATGACATTTACAGTAGAAATTCTAAGGTCAAACACAGTTTTTCACTTAAGAAATAAAGGAAATAGAAATGATCTATTCCAAGGTCAAACTGTGTCCACTGCATTACATCTGTGTTAACTCCACTGATCATTTTAAAGTAACCGTTCAACATTTAACCGTCATACAAATGTAAAAAAAAACACCCTGATAATCAGTAAAAAAAGCCACAATCTTTAAAGTGATCGTGACACAAAAAAAGTTTCAAAAAAACAATAACAAAATGAAAATGCTCACTTAATACAACATTTAACGATAAACTATCAAACAGGACTGAAATGAAGTAGTGATTTTGACACGCCACCCCCGCCCCCCAGCGTGTTTTCTGAACCGACGCCATCTTGGCTGTGACATCACGAGCAGAACACGTTCCGGGAACCACATTCAACCATATGCAGCCCTGAACTCACAGCAAAGCCAAGCAAGTGACATATTCACAACAATAACACAATAATAACATTGACTGATATCGTGTTGTGACAACTGGCTACAAGTGTAGCTACATGTATATGCACACTGCAAAATAAAAGAGCAGTGAGCAGCAATCACTGAATGAAACCCCATACTACAGTATTATTCTAATATTCCTAGAATAGGTCCAGTAAAAACAAAAAGAAATGGATTTACTTACTGAAACTGACATATCGACCATAAGACGAATGACAACAATCCATGTTTTATTATATTTTTTTTGCTATTTTTATTGTATTATTTATATAATAATGGTCAATATTTCAATATTCAAGCACACATCTAACACAGGAAATATGTCTTTCAATGTTATTTTTCACGGAGGAATTAACAAGATTCGCAGGTGTTTGGTGGTCATGAACACTTTGTCAAAGGCCACCATTCTTACTCATCACGCAAGTGTAAAAAGAAGG
The DNA here is from genome assembly GCF_027744805.1 of Dunckerocampus dactyliophorus. Taxonomy (NCBI): domain Eukaryota; kingdom Metazoa; phylum Chordata; class Actinopteri; order Syngnathiformes; family Syngnathidae; genus Dunckerocampus; species Dunckerocampus dactyliophorus. The sequence continues at coordinate 6,026,401 of NC_072825.1, forward strand.
CAATTTGAAAAAGTCTTCCTTAACTTTGATAAGTGACAAGGCGAACGGAGACGCTAGAAGTACCTAACTTCTGTGGTTATTTGCATTACAGTATATAAAGACGCACATAGTTAATTCTTGGTTTTGTTGCCTCAAAAGTCGCCCAAAACAAGACCCAATTCACTTTTTCTGCCTACTTTTTCCCCAAAAATGATGCTCCGGAGCTAAAAGTCTGCAGCCATGTGTCACCAAAACGTGTACAATGCAGCATGAAATGATGGTGGGGATGGTACCGATGTCCCAGAGATGTCACCTCTCAGAGAGGAACGTTGGGGCAGATAAGTTTCATTGGTTGCAGAAGAAGACAAGGTCAGAGGAGACAGGAAGCAGCTGCAAACAATCCCTAGTGCCTCCGTGTGATGACTTTCAGATGATTAGGAGTGAGAGGGGGTGAAGCCCTACGACTGCAATCCATCCTGAGGGTGATATATTATACGTGATGGCCGTGAAGTGCTCATCACAACAAATTACACTGAGCGTAATGACGACTGAAAGACAACAGGAATTTTGAAATACATGCAAATTTGGTAGGACTGTCACAGTGGATGAAGACTGATAGTCTTTTAAACAAGAAACAAAACATGTGCATTGCTTTGGTATCTACATTATACAGCGTCTATTAAACATATTTATTCTGATCCCTTTTCTTCCCCAATATCTCCTCCTCAGACTGCATATCACAGTCATTGATGTGACCTAACGCTGTCTTTTCTCTCTCCTCTCTCTTTCTTCTTTGTCTGTCATCCCTCTAACCATGTTCTGTTCGGTGGGCTTAAAGGAAAACTGCACTTTTATTGGGAAATTTGCCCATCATGAACACACGTCTGTCTCTTTTCTGTGCGCTGTAAAGATATAAAAACTGATTTTTAAAAAATAGACAGCTAATTACTGCACATAATGGGACACACCGACTATATGCTGCCCACAAAGACCCCTATTAAAACACCCCCAACAAGGTTTTATATCCATGCAGTAACAGGTACATTCATGATAACGTAATACTTACAGTATTTTGCCGCATTTTGGTCCTTTTGAGCATTTCCGGAAGTTCCTTCGCGGGTGCATTGATTTCGCATAGCATAACTTTTCCAAACTCAAGAGAAACTCCAAGAGAAATTCACATTTCCAGCAGCTCTGCAAAAAAGGCATAATAAACTCAATCACTTCATCACAAAATTAAACAACCAAGGCAAGACAGGAGACACAACAAAAATAAGAAAATAGAATGAGAATAAATAAATAAATACGGATCAGATCAATTCAAATTTGTAGTGCAATAACACATAATAAGGTAATATGACCAGTCCTGTGTGTGTTTTTACTGTTTTTAAGGAGCTACTGAAACCCTCAACCCTCAAAGATCCTCTCTATAACAAACGTGATTAGCAAAAAATGCTAATCATAGATCCTATACACGACAGGAGCAGTCTTCCGTTTTTTGGGACATGTTACAAAAAAGCTTGTCAAAAATCCTCAAATGAACAGACTGCTCTGCTGTTCTTTAGAATATACTGCACAAATGTTTGTCAAAGATCCTCTATAACAGGAGCATCTTATGGTTTACAAGGTCCTATTGCTAAAAGTGCTAGTCAAAATCATCTTCATGACAGGAGTGCTCTTCTGTTTTTTGGGACCTGCTGCAAAAAAGCTTGTTAAAAATCCTCTACATGACAGAAGTGTTGTGCTGTTTTTAGGGACCTGCTGCAAAAATGCTCACCAAAAATTCTCCTCTATGCTTCCACTCAGTTTCCATCTTTTTTTTTTTTTTAGTTTAACCCTGGAACGGATTATCTCCATTACTATTATTTCCGATGGGCAAAGCTATTGGAACACGTTTGAATGAATACCATGCCAAGATGTTGACAAGCCCATATGAAACAATGCTGTTTGACAATGTCTTTTCAATTTTTACTTTTTTCAATTGGCATTTTCACATCAAGTCTCTCTCAAACATGAAGGAACTAGTAGCCAAGAATGTAAAATGAGTTGTTTTTTTTTAATGACCAGATGTTTTCCTTCTCAGCTGCTTTAGCGGCAATGACATCCTGCCAATATGCATTTTAATGCAAACCACAATGCTGTTAATCTCATCTTTGAGGGAATGGACACAGTCAGCTACAACTTTATATTTTGTATAAATACATAAAGTAAAAGTAGGGTTTCTTGGCTGTACGTTTTGGCGAATTTGCATTTTTGAGGCCACAAATGTAGCTTGCTTTTATGCTAGCTAGGGAATGTTTGTGAACACAACACGCTAATAAGTTAAGAAAAAAAATAACTAAACAGTTGAAATCAGTCAAACAATCACTTTTCTTTCCTTATTTATTTGCTACATACCTTATGTCCATTGGCGTCTTGAAAATCTTCCTTCTTTCTTTCTTGTCCTTCATGAGACCCCCATTTACAATACTGCGTCCCCATTCAGCATGGTGACGTCACGACAACGTCTTCCGCCCTTTTTCTAGTTTTAAGTAACTCGCTTTTTAGAGAGTCGGTTCTTTTGGATCGGCTCGCTAGAAAGAGCCGTTTTTTTCCGTCTCCCAAGTGGCTCCTCAGATTATTTTTGTCGTTGTCATTAATTTATTTATTACCAAAATTATGTGTATTGTGTAACCAATGTAATGTACCAATTTAAAATAACATGATATCAAATGTTTACTATTTAAATTGATTTAGTGACCTTAAACCTTAATGAACAGCTACAAAACTATATTATAAAGAGCGGGCTCATACAACCGATTCGTTCGCGACCGACACATCACTATTGGCCACAACATTAGCAGGATAAAGCTAGCTTAGTGTACAAACAGGTATTAACGTCTAGTCCCAGATTTGTTTGGAATTTACAGTAACTCACATTACGTTGTAATACTGCATTAAGTTCTTACAGTAGTTTTGTGTAGGTTTTGATAAAAAAAAAAAGAAAAAAAAAAAAGAAAACAAGAGGTACCGGTAGTTCCGAAATCCGGCGTTAGAAAGCTACAAGAGATATACCGGAATTGTCGTTGGCAATGGCGCCCATGTATTGTAGTGGACAAACAGAAGAACTGCAACTACAAAGAAAGATGGCAATTAATTATATTGCTACCAACAGCAGCAACACACGCACAACCTCTAAAATAACAGCTGCATATTTGGACAGCCCTGTTTTTCTTCTGTCATCCAGCTGGATGTCACCGGAATGCATGGAGCTCTCCAGGGAAATGATGTAGGAACATAGCAGATGTGTGACTTGCTGCACTCCTTTCACACACACTCAACTTTGCTTCAGTTTTTGATGCATGCGTCCAATCATCGTCAAGGACAGCTGCTTGGCGTTAACGTCTGCAGAACGCGGACCCCCTGAGACTTATGGACTTTTCCTCCTCATACTCAACCCTGCTTATTATTGAGGATTGTGACAAAGTGGTGCAAAACTGAAGCTGCTTGATAATATATTAACTAAATACTGTACAATACTAAACATTTGAACAATTCTATATACTGTACATATTTTTAAAAAGTAATACATTCATTGTAATAAATTCATTCTAACAGGTAAAAATATATTATAAAAAAACAATACAAATTACAAATGTATACCATTTCAAATTCAAAACATTTGAATACGTCTAATTTGAATTCATTAAACCATTAATTGTACAATTTAATCAAAAACAATACAGCATATAGAGCAATAACTTTCTTCTCCTCACTGCTGTATATGATAATGAATACAAGATAAAACAATTTTGAAATAAAATGTATGAACTATACCAAACTAAACATTCTAATATTTTCCTTTTTATTTTAATTTTATTAAATCATTAATTGTAATATTTAATTAATCCAAATATTTTTTTAAATATATCAGAGATAACTTTCTTCCATCTCCTCACTGCTGTATAATATAAAAATCTCAACATTTTAATAGTATTTTGTTTTATTTTAATTTCATTAATTCATTTTTGAATTAATGAAAGCTATTTAATAACAAGAATTATAAAATTAAAACATCTAATATATTAATATGATATTAATATTTAACAACACTATACTAGTGCACTAAAAACAAAATGTCCAGCTCTATACTGATATGCAATACTTTTCACTTAAATATATGTAATATACATACCATAAAAATATGATACATAAATATATTTCGTATTATGTAAAGGTATCGTAGAAAATTAAATGACTGGCACAGGCATGTACAGTTTTTTTTTGTACGTATTTCAAAAGCAAACTATTTGGATAGTCATTTGTTGTGAAAGGAAACCATCCTTTAAAAGTTTTAAGTTTTGTATTTTTTAAGAATTCTTAGGACCAAAAGACACTAGACTGGACTTCAGTGTTTCGAATGTTCTGAGTAGGCTGCTACTTATGTTACGAAACACCACCACCTGCTGGCCAATAATGTGTATTTCAACCCAGCAACCACACGAACAAGAGCTCTTGTTTTCCATATCAAAGTTTATTGCTGACATGCATGTAGAGTTTTTGATGAAGTAGAAAAATATTATTTTTTTTATACAAAGGTGTTCTTCCCCCCTCAACTGTACAATAATGTCATTTAAATCTGTATGAAGATGCCCATTTGTGACCACCGAGCTACTTGCAACATAGTCAACTGTTGGCTTGTCAAATGAACCACACTTCTGTTTCCACTTGAAACTAATCAGCAATACATAGGGAATATATCCAAGACGTTAAAAGCAGGGAGGCTGGGGGAAGAAAAATTGGGGGTGGGGGGCTAGCAAATAGAATGTTGCTACTAAACCAAGGCGGGGAAATATTGACACAATTTTGCTAGAGTGGAGGGAAATGTTTTAACAACTTTGATACAATTTTTGCTGCTAAATCAGTGGCGGGGACAACCTTGCTTGTTCTAAAAATCATGCAACGCATCACCTCGCACTACTTGCATGCTTTTCAAACCACAGTACGGCCTTAGAAACAACTCGGCAAGACAAAAACAACAAAAGCCGCTAATTACTCATTTTGTGGCCTTTTCCACTTAATATCATCATTCTGTGTTCATTAAAAAACAAGCTTTTCTTATGGAATATTCATTACTACGACAATACTGATGATGTCCATTCAAGTTACATCTTTATATGGGACTCTAATTACTTTTTTTTTCTTTTTTTTTTTTTTACTCTGGGATGTGGTGCAGTCATGCTGGGGAATATTTACATGCTGACCGAAAGAGCCGCAATCATTGTGGTGGGTGAGTGGGGGTGGGGGACATAAATAAGTAAAAAAAAAACAACAAAAAAAACTGTGACTTAAGTTTAACAAAAAAAAGGTCAATAGTATAATAAAAAAAACAGCTATGCATAAGTCTGATAAGAATTAAGTTAAACAAAAAAAAGCTAAATTGAAAAAAATATATATTGTGCAAGTCAAACATTTTTTTTTAACAAAATGGTGTTTAAAAAAAAAGCTATGCATAAGTCTGAAGATAAAATCTAAAAAAATATATAGCTGAGTCACAAAAAAAGCTTGTGTCAAAAAAAAGCTATGCATGTGGTGTTTATTTTTAGTTTTTATTTATTTTTTTTAAAAGCTTACTTCTTGTAGTCAAAACAAAAAAAGCCTGCAGGAAAAAAAACAAAAAGAACTTCAAGCTAAGTTTAACCCAAAAAAACTAAACAAAACAAAACAAAAAAAACAAAACAAAAACAAAAGCAGCTAAAAATACAGTCACGGCCAAAAACGTTGGCATATTTGTCTGACTGTAAGTCAGGAAAAAAAACCAAAAAACTGTAGTCTGAAAAAAAGAAAAAACTGGGGAAAAAAATATTTTCCATTTTGTGTGCAAACACACACACACACACAACACACACAACACATGTCACTCCTGAAATTGTTTAAAAAAAAAACAAAAAACAAAAACAAACTATGCTTACGTATGCAAGTCAAGCTTAAAAACTAAAATACCTAGATTGTGTTATAAAAACTAAAGAAAGAAAGCATATGCACCAGTCCTAAATCAGGTTAGGGTAGCTTAAATTGGTGGCGATATGGCAAGAAATGGCCGCTACTTTTTGTCATGATTGTAGCTGAAAGCATCAACATGTCTACCTCCTGGTGTTAAGTGAACAATAAATAAATCTAATTACACCAGGATCAAGGGGAAGTGGAGGATATAAATAGTGAGGAATTAAGGTGGGGAAAAAAAAGTTGCGGTGTACAATAGACCTAACAGTCGCTGCTGGTGCTTGGCTTGGACAAGGCTTGAAAAACACACAAACTACAAATTAAGGAAAGAAGAAGGGAGTCACCACAATCCAGGGCAACTACAAACTCAGTAAACCTGTTAAAAAAATTACAGTATGGATCAGCAAGCACCTAAAACAGTGGGATGATAATAGTAATAATAATAATAATAATAATAATAATAATTATAATAATAATAATTAGAATACTACATGCATGTACAGAAAGACGACTCACAGGGGATGAAAACATTGCTCGGTGTTGGTCTTGGCTTTTTCACAGTGTGCCAGATATCAACATTTTTTCAAAAATGTTGCTTTCCCACTGCACGGTACCTACTCGGCTCCACTTACGCCAGAAATACCAGGCAATTAATCGACTTTTGAGGATACAAGGCTACACGCTAACATTAGCTTACCCTGTTACTGTGCCTAGTGCTCCCCTCAGTCACTCACACATGCCAAGAAGTAAAAACGGAGGTGAGGACCATCCCCAAACTGAGCCGAGCCGGTGTCGTGCAGTGGAAAAGCATCACTAAAAAAAAAACAAAAAAACAGGAGAATAGCTTAAAGACGGCTGCCGAGGTCAACGGCTTGGTAGGCCTTGGCTGGAAACACACACACACACACACACACACACACACACACACACACACGTCTCATTCACATTCATACTACGAACAAAACAGGTGTCTCGATAGACAGAAACGGTACCTGGAAGTCGGTATTTGAATGAGGACCCAGGTAGGTACCAGTTCCGTGGCTTCTGAGGACATGATTTTTGGCGATGGCACCAAAGAGCAACAGTTCATGGCCTCATATCGGGGGTCGGGGTTGAGGTGGGGTGGGGTCTTGGCATGGTGACTTCCAGGTTCCGCATGCTAGCTGCCTGCTGCTAGAAAAAAATAAAAATCAACATCTCGACGACAACGAGTTCTCTGTGTGCTCGTAGACACGCTGTGATATTGTCCCGCTTCCAAATGGGATTAAAATGCTACTCAGCGATCAACATGATTGAAGGAGAGAAAAAAAAAGGAAAGCTTATTCCGTTTTCCTGTGTTTTCCCAAGCATCAGGAGCATGGATGCTTGATGTCACTGGCGTGGTCTCAGAACAGTGAGCGTGGTTTACCAACAAAGAAGAGAAGACGAGAGAGGTAGATTGACTTTTTTCCCCCAAAACAGAGGAAGGAAGGAAAGAAGGAAGGAAGGTTGAAAGGAGGTCTGCCATGAGGTTATGGAGGAGGGGCTGCTACATGATTCTGGACCTGTATTGCTCAGGAGATCCCACATGGACAGGAGAGAGGAGATGGAAGAAGAAAATGCGGAGGGGTCCACAGTGACTAGATGGGGGAGCAAGCAACCTTTGGTTCCGGGGTCTGTCTTTCTGCCCCACCAAAGCCCACCTACACATGAGGCTGTGGGTACCCTGGACGAGATTCCGCCCCCTTGCAGTTCAGTTTCTCCTCAGTGAGAGTTTTTTTGGGGGGGGCGGGGGGTTGTTGTTGAGGACTACTTGCGCAGGAAACGCTGCGCTAGGATGGCGGCGTCGAGCGGGCTGATGGGCTGTGCGTCGTGGCCCAGCCGCCTGACTGGGGGGAGGCTGCCGAACTGGCGCTTGGTGAGAAAGCTCTTGGCCTCGTGGATAGTGTTTTTCTCCTCGGCCAGCAGCAGCTGCTGACGCATGTAGTTCTCAAACTCGTACTGCGAGGACTCCTCCGTCACCTTGGCCTGGAGGAAGGAAAGACGTTTTATTAAACCGGAAATGAGATGGAAACTGGGAATATGACGTCAAATTCTCACCATTTCAAATTTTGCAGTTTCTCTCCGTTTTTTGAAAATATATTAATAAATCACTGCTGTTTCGTGGTTTACTACGGCCTATTATTCGTCCAAAAATCTGCATATTTGACATATGACATAAGCAAATTTGACATATCTTTGAAGTAAATTAAGCATTTAAACATAAACACTGAGTACAATACAAATAAGGCATTCAGAAAATAAACTGAAAGACACGTTGTGATATGTAGTATTCCACACTGGTCACTAGATGTCAGTAATGTTACAATGAGACAAAAGCTACCACAGGATGACACCTGAAATGAAAAAGGAACAACAAGGAACTCCCAATGCGCACGTGTTGTCTACTTATGTCTACTATATTAGGTGATATGAGAGTAATGGTGACTATAGGGGTGTTAGTTCATGTCTACAGGGCTCTAATAATGTTAAAAACAGCTGCAGTAGTATTCTACACTGGTCTCTAGGTGTCAGTAACTTTACATTGATGACTTTACATTGATGATATATTAGCCACCACAACGTTAACGTGTGAGTCTTATCTTATTTATGTCTAAGGTGGCTTCTTTTCTATTATGTCTGCTATATTGGGTAATACAAGTGTAAAGGTGACTATAGGGGTGTTATTTCATGGCTCTAATAATGTTAAAACTGTATTTAGAAGGTCGTAAACAGGTTTGCTATGCTCTAACTACAAATATATTCCATTTATAAATAAGGAATCCTACTTTGCAAAAATCCACTTATCAAGGTCGGGTCTGGAACCGATTAATCGTGCTAAATGAGGAATTACTACACTATTTTATCATTTAACCCAAGCGTAGGCAATGGGAGATTTACATATATGCTAATACTTGTTACCCTCGAGACTCATTTGGTCCCATTATAACCACGTGTTTGTCACACGGTAATCCTGACATTTGCTTCAAAAACAAGAATGCATCAAAATTGATGCTGTTGTAAATTATTGACCTCATCAAGGTTGTCCACTTTGCACCTAATTTTTATTTTTTATTTTTTTTTAATATTACACAGTTTTCCACACTGGAAAAAAGGGTTCTTATGACAAAAATGACAAAGACAAAAACATATTTATACTAAAATATAGTTATATGGTTCGGTGTGACGTATTGAAAGAATGATGTAGTGAGAGGGAAAGTTAGTGAAAGTGGAACCTAAGGGTAAAACGTGTAACTACTCAGTTTAATTGGGGCCTCAAGGGTTAAATGAATACTAGGAGTGGGACGAAATATATCACAATATATTTCAATTATTTGTTTCTAGTTTTTAAGTTATTAGATATTGTATGTACTGTAGATGTTTCCCCCAGTATACAAATTATCGCATGAGCGCTGTATCGCCTAATCCAGTTACTTAAATAGTGTCTCCCACTTTAAATGGCAACAAACAAAATAAATACTGTACCTTCTTAATGCATATTATTTTTAAATTCAGTTGGGGAATAATTTGAGAAATAATTATTTTTAAATATACATTATTATCAAAATGTGTACACTTAAGGCCTTATCCCCACTACCTGGTAAATAAAGACATATTTTATATATATATTATTTTGAAATTGTAAGGACCTTTTAGACATGTACTGATTTGTGCCTCCCAAGTTGGATTCATCTTACCTCTTGCAGATGCTCTGGGTGATTGACCTGGTCATCGATGTCTGGCACCACCTGCAGGGGGCCACTTAGTGATGAAACTGATTGCCTGTAATTCAAAACAATAAAAATAAGCATTAACACTTCACTTTGGAGTCAACTGTAAGAGGATATTCACACAAACATTTCAGAATACGACATGGTGAGATTTAATGTAAGGCTTGATGCATCCAGCAGGTGGAGCACCTACCAGGAGGCGATGATGTCACTGAGGGACTCCAGCACCTCTCCTGCAGTCAGCCTCTGCTGAGGGTCCAGCACTAGCAGCTTGCGGATCAGGCACACCGTGTTCTCAGATACACGGCCATCTCTGCAGAGCGCACAGGAAGGATTACTTTCATCAGCTTGTACTACAAATAATCACGACAGATCAACAGAAGGCCCCGGCGGGATCTCCATCGACACACAAAAAGGTCGAACACTCACTCTGGGATGGAGTACTCTGCGGCCTTGATCTTGCGGAAGAGCTCTTGAGGTATGCTGTCGTAGAAGGGGAACTGGCCGTACAGCATGGTGAACAGAACCACACCGAGAGCCCACATGTCGCTGGGCTTACCGCGGTATGGACGACCTGGAAACAAGACAGAATTTCAATCAGTCTTAAACCATTTGTGGCGGACGATAATCAAAACAACATCGGCCTGGGCGATAAACCTAAAATATACCGTTACCAAATTTACCACGATAACCGACGTCATTTTGCCCATAATTGGTCAATTCTGTCCTTTAATAAAAAATAAAATCAAAGTATTTTTGTCTGTTTTGACTGTGTGCGCTGGTATGCTATGTTCATTCCCCTTTAAGACGAGGTACAATGTGTGGAGTCACGTGACTCCACCCATCCAGCCTGAACAAGAAGGGAAACGGACAACGAGGCACCGGTTGATGGTTCAAATGAAGAAGCGGCTGTACAGTGCCGGCATTTCACTCGCATATGCGCCTAGAAATAGACTGTGCGGGTAGAATAAATAAAAAGGGAGCACACGTGCGACTACGTTTTTCCAACCCTTTCTTTCGCATTTTGCTCCTGAAATAAGTCCATACAAAGTGAATCAAAGTAGAGGAACATTTTGGCGCATCTGTACATACTGTAATTCCACTAGTCTCCAACTTTTCTTGGTTCACATACGCAACTTGCGTTGACGCACGATGACATCTCAGTCGCACGAGCTGCACTCGCTGACGTAGCTAACGAGCCATGTTGTCAGTTGGATACTGTAACGCTGCGGGAAAGATGACTGCTCTCTGTGACCTACTATAGTGCTTTCCAATCATGCGCTAAAAACACGTTTTTTTCCCCTGTTTGTATGCATCGTAACACCGAATGATACTAAAAACGAATAACACAAATACATAAATATATGGCTTTTTAAAGCCTTTAAAAAAACATGTACATCACGGCCAATTATGCAAAACTGACAATTCCCAAATAAAGAACAAGAAAATAAAAACATTGTAAAAGCGTCTCTATAGGAAACCATTAATTTGCTGTTGGTAGCAGTTGTTAAGGATTCCAAGCTTTATGCTTGATGTCAAGAATAGATGGTCACATGGCTACAAAAACATGTGAAATTCTCTTGTGTAAAATGGTCATTTTGATGATGGGTATCTACCCAGTTTCTAAAGCCAACATGGCACACACATATAGGCAAATAACATGACAATGGAATGTCTGGAGTTGAATAGAGTAGTTAGAAAAATGAGAAAGTCACTGTATTTACAAATGGTATTATTATTAATTAAATATATCACCTGACATGGTTGTGGTAGGTCGGGTTGACATCAACGCCATTCTTCTTGTGCAGTGTGATAAGTGGCCATTAGTAATGCATTTGCATGAGACGTGATGTCAGTTATGTTATGTGGCTGTATGCTTAAGTACGTGTGTACAGAGTGTAGTAGCCAGGGTATGTGCGATACATTCATATTTGTGGACCGCAGTCCCAGGGAGATTTATTTTGGGTTCCACAAAACTGGTTCCATGAAAACTGTCATAACCGTTCCAGGGTGTACCCTGCCTCTTGTCCCAAGTAAGCTGGGATAGGCTCCAGCTTACCCTTGACTCTAATGACAAGCGCTGTGGAAATGGATGAATAGACAGTGTAATTTTACAAAAATCAGGTGTTTACATTTTAGTGAGAATTTACAACTTAATTCTCATTAAATTAAGAGCATGAAGACTCTTTCTTGTAATATTATCACATTATTTTGTATTGTGAATCTACCTCACAATAAGTTGGATATAAATGAACGCGTCCACCAACAGAGGTAAAAACACTGCATGCAATGCAATCATTTTTTTTTTTAGCGCAAGGACAACTTTGACCCTTAGTGACTCAGGGTGATCAGAAAGCTCCTGTCAAGGCAGCGAGTGTAATGATTAACAGGATGGGCCAAGGCAAACCGTTGACACATTACATTTCCAAGAAATCTCCACAATACCAGTAAGTAACAACAACAAAGAGGAAGAGTGGGAGTGGGGTAAACTACGAGGACAATTAACCTTAAGCCATTAAATCTGACGTGGATGCTTTAACATTATGCTAGTAAGGGGGGAGAGGGTCATCTTTGGGTGATGTTGTTACAGCTAAAAGCAGCATGTTAAAGCTTGTGACACACACGCTGACAGGAGATAGGAGGGGGTATATGGGAGTAGCTTCCCTCCAGTGAGTCATCAGTGTGACTCACTGACGCTCGCTTTTAATTGAGTGCCAGTCACGTTATGTTGACACACACACGGGTTTATGTACGAGCCTTTGAGAGGCTGATGGTAAAGACATTTTGTTAGCGAGCCCAGATGAAGCCGTGTCAATCATCTGCTGGTGTTGCAGGACTCCTCGCTCATCAGCATTGACTGACAACATTCTCACTGTAAAACTGGATGATTAAATTCTGGCTTCCTCTTTTCACAGACAAAGTAGCTTCCTCTACAGACACACAACAATCAACTATTACAGAAAGCTGGGGGGGGAGGCTAATTCATGTTTTCCTGAGTTCAACATTGCGAAATAATCTCCTTCTCGGCGCCTTGTTACTAAAACAAAACACTCTGAACACCAGGCTCACGAGCGTTACGCAACACTCCTCGACAGGATCCCACAAATTCACCTTCTCACACCAGTACACACATATGGTCCAACATGTTTCAAGGATTTTAACTTCTCGCTCACCGCTTAACACATCGGGGCTGATGTAGGCCGGACTTCCTCTCTGGTCTTTGAGCAGGTCGTCCTCGCTCACCAGGTGCTTTCCTAGGCAGAAGTTGGTGATGGTGATTCGGTGCGTCCTGCAAAGCAAAACAAACACACATAATTAATAAGTCCAGAACACATAACTACCAAGTCGCTACAGTAACAGTGTCCTTGAGTAAGTTAAAGAGTCTGCGTCTATGAAAGCGACAGTAATAATTAAGCAGCGTACAGTCGGCCCTCGCAATACTGTGGTTTGATTATCGCTCCATCGCAGTTTTGCAAAAATTCATGAATGATTGCCGTTTCCTGGTTGACTATGGCATATTATTAGTCAAAACATATTGAAAGACAAAAGGTATATGCACTGTTCTGGTCACTAGGCGTCAGTAATGTTCCATTATTGAGACATGACATTAGATTACAGTCACACTGCATGGAGTCAGCCATGACATGTCCGACATGATAGAGTGTAAAGAACTTGTGGTACGTTTTTGGCTTCTTTGTCCTTCGTCCCCACTCTGTTTTAAACACTAGAATAGAGGCAATAAATTGGAGGCTACTAGTTAGTTCATTAGCTTGCTAATGGTTGAAGCCATGGCCGTCTTTTGTGTCCCTGCAGTGATCCCGTAGCCTGTGCCTTACAGTTGAGCAATGTGGTGTAAACAAAGAATAACACGAGTGTAAAGGTGACCTTAGGGGTGTTATTTCATGCCTACAACACTCTAATGGTAAGAAATTATATATAGAAAGTCATAAACAGGTTTTCTATGCTCTAACTAAAAAAAAAGGTCCCCTTTATGACTACTGAATCCTACTTCGTGGAAATTCACTTACCGCGGTTGTGTCTGGAACCAATTAACTGTGATAAACGAGGGATGACTGTAGTGGTAAAGCGGTTCAGGGTTAATCTGGATATGGGTTCTAACTCGTTCGTAACCCGAGGGCCACCTGTATTTTTTTTCCTTTTACATAATTTAAACTTTGGATAATAACAATACTTTGGACATTTTCTAATTCATCTACAAAGAGTAGCAGATTTTATTAGAGTTATGTGGTTTATTTGATTTGGGAAAGTGTATTTTTGTCTCCAGATTAATGTTGAAATGTTTAACAACTTTTGCTCCAAAACCTACACAGCTGGCAGCACTCTAAACAGCAGCTTAAACTTTAGCTTTACAGATGCCTGACGAATAATTTCGGCATAGAGTCTATTAAGAGTGGAGGACACTACTTAAGGGATTTACCATGACCAAAAAAAAACAAGGTACGAATGACGCTTGCATCACCACAAAGGCCTCAAATAGCTCATGCTATTCATGCTATTGAATGGTAAGGTGTGTCCAAACTTTTGCTTGAAACTGTAGTTAGTGAAGGAACAGTGCAGTACTGTAAGGCTGTGCTCTGTTGGAGAAATGCAGAATCGAGGGGAGAAAAAAAGGAACATGAACACTTTCGACAAACATATGAGTCAACTTGTGGCTGAGGATGATTGTTGATTACTAAGACTGCATGGTGATGAGCTGGCAAGCGGATTTCTTCTTTCTAAAGCTCACAAACATGCAAAACATGTACACAGGCACGCAATTTGAAGTGTTTAAGCACATAGTGGCAAGCGGCACATGTTGTATGCCTTACTGGACTGCATCCTTCAGCCACATCTGCTTTCTAATAAAAGGTCAACAACTTCTCACTGCTTTCTGTCACTTTCACACCATGCTCCCTGCACAGACCCTCAATTTCTTGCTCCAAATCTGAGCCACTTTTGCAATTCACCTCTTCTACTGTGTTTGCAAATTCATCTCACACGAGTGGCCTCGCGATGTGCCAGAGGAACACGATGGAGCCGCTTCAAGGACCCTCACTGGGCATAAAAGCTTCCTTTGTGGAGCGTCCTCTGCTCTTTTGTCTGAGTGCATCACAACTTTTTTCATATTCTTGCGCTGGAGACAGGCTCAAATGAAATTGCACGTTTGCCTCATGAAGCGAGGAGGGTCCTTGAGGACAGAGAGCGGAGTCTCCACTTCCTGGTCATGTGATCTCCAGCAGGCAGGAAACTAGTCACCTTTAGGAACCACCCCTACAACGACTATTGCCTTCCAGGCGCATTTTGCTGGAAATACGATAGCTGACGAGGAGGGAGGTTAAATGAAGGGTATACTTAAAGGGCAGTATAGATTAAAAAAATTAAGAGGGTTTTAAGTTAGAATACAGTCACTTTAAATGGCATGAGTACCACCCTCTATGGGTTGCCGCCAAAAATCTTTGGAAGACATGCTAGCATACATGTAATAAAGATATTATCAAATTGTTATAATTATTAGACAAATAGCCAATGACTTCTGGACAATTAGTTAAATCCTGCCCATGTACAGTAGGTACTACTAATGTACAAATATAAGTACCGGTACATTCTGATGCCTAATTCATTGCTAATTTCAGTGTCATTCGTAGGAGTATCTACCAGGGAAAACAATACATAGTGACTAACACAAGCAGCATTCATGCACAGTGTGTACCTATGAATGGCTACACACACATTTAAAATGCAGGAAGTCAATACAGCGTCCAAAGGCAGCAATGCTGGAAAACTGATTTACGATGTCCTGCCTTCCTGGCTGCTGCCAGAGGAAATCGCATCATCACTGCATGAACTGCTGAGCTCGTCGATAGCACCCGACGACAAAAATGCAAGTGGAGAGAGGGGGAGATCAGTGTGCTGCTACTTTTATTGGAGCGACTCCTTCATGACATGCATGCGAGTGCAAGCTGAAGTATGTCAAATGGTGTTGACGGGAAAAGTGAAAAAGGCATGTGACAAAAAAGGACAAATCGTGTGGACAATGAGCAGGAAAAAGGGGGTGGGATCAAAAGGAGGAGGGTAAATAAATAATGACTGTGTGTGCACATGCATGACGTGTACTGCCATGTGAGTCAGCTCTGAGCTATGGACCCTTTTGCAGGCCTCTCCTTTGTCTCCAGCGGGGACGGAGTGTTCCACTCATGTGCTTTGTTGCTGCCACCCTCACGACAACAGCATCATTTCATCACCACTGCTGCTGTTGCTGCTGTCAGTGAGCTCCGATGTCTGATACAAGACAGTCAATGCGGCACAATGATAAACCCTCACATGACATGTTATTACAATCTCACCTAGCAGCGATGACTCAACCCATGCTTACAAGAAGCAGCAGAGAAAGAGGCTTTGAGTTTCTATGGCTGATCCCCGCTTGACAGTGTAAGAATGTGACCCTTCGCCTGGCGTGTCCAGTCAATGGCATAGGATGTGCAGGCTGACGCTCAAGAGAGATGACTTACCAGCAGGTTAAAATTCCCCGCCCGCCCCCCCGTCTAATGACCAACTTATTTGTGAAATCTTACCGTTTGTTCAGCACCATGTTGCCCAGCTTGAGGTCTCGGTGCACCATGTTCTTCTGCAGGCAGGAAAGGGTAGGGGTAAGAATGGGTTTTATTGCGTGATTAGTTGCTAGATATGGATCTATTAAGGCATTATTTTGTTAGTTCAAACAGTGGAACCTCAAAAGTCAAGGAATTCATCGTTTTAAACCTAATATTCAGGAAAACCACACTATAAGGAAAGCATCAGCAAATTTTGCTTAGGTTTGTCTTTTTTGCGACACTTGTTGCACCCAAAAAAAAAGAAAAGAATTGGGCCCCTCTGGGGGTCATGGTGAACTGTCGGGGGCTAAACGTTTCTGTCCCCCACTGGACAGAAAATAATTGAGAACACGAGTCAGAGTGCCACATGAAGCCTCGGCTGAGAGAGTATTGAAGGATTCACTCTGTACTGTTGGTTTGGCTTTTTGGTGACAGTTTTTGTTTTTTTACAATAGATGGACCACATTCATGCATGACATCGTGCAAAAGTGAAACTCCATACAAAACTGAAGACAACATTTGTATGTTTTTTGTTTGTTTTTTTAAGTAAGATTCGGGTACAGTTAAGCAGGTGGACGGCTGTCATGCATAATGTCAGACCTTAGTTCCGCTAACATTAAAAGATGAACTGCAGTTCAGTATTCCAGATCACTTAGCAGATCACTTTACACTTGCATGACAAAATGAATCAATTAAAAAGTGAGACACATGCGGTGCAACTGTTACGCAAAACACGCTCCTATTTACGCCTGCATGAGATAGTTTTCTTTATAATTGTCATGGTGTCAAGGCTCACTTTGTGCAGGGCCTCCACCACGCGCACCACGTCGTAGAAGATGATGATGGCCTCGCGCTCGCCCAGCCGCTTCTCCTTGATGACGTAATGCTGGAGGTTGATGAGGTCGGCCGTCTTGTCGCTGAAGTCGTGGGCGCACAGGCAGTCGAGCACGAGGCAGATGCGCTTCTTCATCTTGCGCACCTTGTTGGCCTCCGTGTCCTCCACTATTTCGTAGGCTCGATCCTGGTGAAGGAGGAATGGGCAGAAAGGCGCTTACGTCATGTGAAGGAACGGTCTTTTACTATGTTAAATGGCAGTGCCTGACGCTGATGAGACAACATTATGACATGATTCTCATCCTTCTATTAGCTGTGGGCAGCTTACTTGGCAGACCCATTGTGTACAATGCTCTATTTTCCGCTACCAGCCTCTGTTAGCATAGTCTCATTGATTTCTCTATCATCTACGTATGGGTTGTCTTTTTTTAGACCCAGTCGGCACACCTCTGAAAGCTTCTATTATTATGTGGACAGCCCATTGTAGATGTAACTGTAATCCAATCAATACCGCGGAGCTATATGAATCAGCACGGCCGCGCGGAGCTGACGGGATGTGAGGCGGTCAGTGGGAAATACAGGTGAGGGAGGGGTATGGTTGAGTGTGAATGGATGAGGCTCAGAACAGTGAATGGCTTTTAGTGGTAGGTCCATCTTCTACTGAAAAACAGCAACATGTAAATGCTCTAATTATAGCCAGGGTGTTTATTTACCTAAACCCCAAAGAGGTGTACTTATAAGAAAGCATTTTTCATTTACTAATAATAATCATTTAGAGCTGGAAGGTAAGCCACAGTTCGCTTTGACCACATGGTCACTGATTAACAAGTATATTGCACAACAAAGCAGCAACAGAACCAATGTTGCAATAGTGTTAAGGAGTAAATTGCTGTCATCATAAATACCGATGAGTTCATTGTAAACAACAGTACGGCAAGTGTAACACGCACACGTTTTCACCCCAACAGCAACATTTTAAAGCGCATGCAGAGATACCTGTAGGTAAGCTGCTGGATGCTGACCACTCATGACACTTCAAAAGGCAGCCACTGCCATCTTGTGGAGTTAATTAAAAAAAAAAAAAAAAAGAACAAACCGCATTTGAAAGTTTCAGATAGCGACAGCCGTTAATGCCGACGTTGTGCTAAATAGAGTCCCCGGTTATTTGCGGCCAATATGGAGGACGCTGTGATTAATTAAATAGAGGCGTTAATTGGAGCATTTATGGTCTTTAATACCAGCTTTGATTTAACGTTCTGACTCGTCAATGTGTTTTAACCCAGAACTAATTAGAGAACAAGGTGATTATTTGATTTATTGCTGCATCTTCTAATGGAAAAGAGCATAGCTTCTTCACCAACCTGGAAGAGGCCATGATGGTGCACCACCCCATCCTGGTTGTGCAGCAGAGACAGGAGGGAATACTCTGTGTGCAGCAGCATCTTGCCCTGCCTCTCCTCTTGAGTCTCGCCAGCAGAGTCCACTCGCTCCTCTAGCGTCAAGATCTGTGGACAAAAGAGGAGAAAAAAAAACTCCATCAGAGGTCATTTGGGGGCAGCTTCGACAGTTTACTGCCAGTGAAGACGATCCTCGGTCTTGACACTAAACCTTTTAATATCGCAGAGGAACGTCGACTGGAGCCCTTGTTGACAGTCACTTGAAGCACGTCACCAAGGTAACAAGATGTATATTACCATCCTATAATGTGGCCTCCAAGTGACGCAAGCTGCTGATTCGATCCCACCCACACACACTCTTAGCTTGCACTTAATGCCAGCTTTTGGTGGTGAACTGCTTATGGAAAATGTAAATAGATGCTTTGTGATTGAATGCAAAGTTAATGTCAATAACATTCACTAAATTCACTGCATGTCTTTACAATTCAGTGATAATGACCACAGAATCAAAAATTAAACTTGTGTAGCATTGTACTAGGGTAGAGATGCAAGTTGGACACTTGTGTCTGTCCTGGCATCTCAGTACAACATGGCTAAAAGCCACTATACATGATATTAATGAAAACAAGGAACCGGATGCATGCCACAAAGTAGGGTAGCACTTTTTTTAAATTTTAATCACGATCTTGAGTCACACTAACGTGATGTAATTTTTTTAAATTACTTAACGACAAAATTACTTAGCTGCATCACAAACACTGCCATTTTGCACAAGGGCGAGTTGGCCCCGCTGTCCTTAGCTGACGATAATAACAGATAAAAACAGAGTGATTTCTGCTTCAGACACAGCGCTGGCAGGCGACGCAGCCACAGATATGAGGGGCAGCTCTGACTCACCACACAGAAACCGGCGTTAAAAGTGGACATTCCAGGTGGAGCACTACCCCTGCACCCTTCTTCTGAACACCCCACGCTTGTGTAACAGACATTGGATAGCCCCCATAAACAGGGTGCACAGACTGGTTTGTTTGTGCCAGACTGAAAGTGGAGGACCATAAAATGAACACAGACAAAGGAAGGTCAAAAGTTTGCGTGTCCACTCGTGAACTCTAGCTTTGAGTGACATTTCATTTTCTTGTCAAACTATGTGTCAGCGCAAAAGCATGCCTGCTTGACTTACTTTGAGCTGATAAAAGTCATCGGTGCCATCTTTTCTGGCCAGACACTGCACTATACTGGGTACTGGTGAGTTGCCCAGACGAGGCCCTGCAAGGAAGGGGAAAAAAGGACAGCTGCATGACCAAAAGGCAGTGGGTGTGTGTGAGTGTGTGTGCTCTTGCTGCAGCTCAAAAAAAAAAAAAAAAAAAGTGTGTTTTGCCCATTAACACCCCACGTGTGATGTTTAGTTTAGCAGATGGCTCGTAGAGTAAAACAGTAAGAGAGACACGTCATTGGGGCGAGGGGGGGCTTGCATCGTCTAACCTTGCGCCGGCACGGACCCCTCTCTCTTGCCCATGTCATGGGGATCAGCAAAATTCTTGACATTCTTGTCACAGGCGTGCATGTGAGCGCACACGTAATTCTTACTTTACGTGTACTAAGGCACAAAAACAAATTCAAAACAAGCAGACTTTTGTAGAAAAAAAAAGGACAATTTCTTTACCCAGGATGAAGGGCCCAGCTCGCTTGGCGTTACTGCCAGATATCCCAGGACACTGCAGCTTGCTGGCTCTGCCTGACGTCTCTCCGGCCCCTCTCTCCGAAGCACGCCGCTTGGACATACTGGAGCTCTGCAGGGAAGTGGCGTAAATTAAAAAAAAAAAAAAACACGAATAGGATGAGTCAGAAGCATGTAGCTAAAGGCACACACAAAATACTGCAAAAACAACTATGACTTTAGGAAAAAGACAATACAATACCAGGTGCTTTAAGCTGCAGTGCTGGTTGAAGGAGTGCTTGAATGCGAGTGAAAGGAGGTAAAATGCAGGGCAGCTCCTCCCGACCTATCTGCATGTCCCTCCCACACGTTTACCAACACACCAGTGCCAATGTGAGACCATTACAGCTCCCATTCAAAATAATGGTTGCTGGTGTCAAGGATGACACCCCGGATGTCAACCCCCTCCTCCCTCTAGAACAAACACTAACAACCTACCACAATCTATAATTAACATGGAAATGCAGACATTTTAAACACACACTTTCAATTTGCCTCTCAGCAGAGAGGCACATATGCGACCTAAGCTTTGCCTGCTGGCTTTAGAAAAATCCTTCCGCTCTTAATCTGCGTGTTTTATCTCAAAATCTGCACAGCCAGCTTATCTGGACAGACTTTCCTATGACATGACATGCACGTAGCGACAAGGCCGCCGCTACAATAAGAGACGCTGATAGCGTGACACATCTTGACTTTAGCCCGCACCCGTCCCCCAGAAGTCGAGATGTATGCTTTGTTTAGCGACACGGAGCAAGTTCCCCATATGATGAAACCACGCCGGTTTCAACCGAGAGGGATGATGACTCACCGCTTTCGACTTCCATTGCCTTTGGACGGCAGTGTTTAAACACTCAGGTGATGACACCATTAGGAGGATGAAATGCGCCCCCGGGCATGCAACATGTGTGAAAAAGCCAGCACTATATGTCAAGTAAACACAGCACTGTGAATATTGTATTTCCTCGTATAGTGGCCAGGGGTTATTGTATAAATGCTTGTGCAAGCGTGGAGCTTAACAACTCCCATCCACTGATTGGTCGACTGAGAATCGGTGCTTCACAAGACGAATGGAATGCATAACTGACTCACATATGTTTAGGCACATCGCAAATAGGAGGTTTGCACTTGCTGCATGACTGTAGGACTTTTCTTGCTTGCCCAAAAAATAAAAGCAAGACCCTGAAAAAAATTCTGCTTAAAAAAAATGAAGTCGAACTTGATGTCTTAGATGAATCCATTGCCGTTTTATACAATAGCCTGTTTCTACAATGTCACTCTAGATATTTTCATTTCATGTATTATACTGATTATAATCCCTCCAGGGGAAATTCAATTTACACTCATTCCCATATGAGATTTTGCAGCTATTAGGTACCCGCCTGCACACCAGCAATTGAAACTAAAATCTAAATTTGTGCTACCGAACCCAACCGCTCGGTGGAAACACTTGTGGCAGTGACAGCATTTTCCCTGAAGAGAAAAAGAGAGGGGTTTATTTGTTTTCAGATGGTGATTAATTAAGGCATGGCATCTGTGAAAGCAGAGGCCTCTATTTGAGGAAATGCAGCAGTTGAGTGCACATTTAAGAATCCAGAGCTTCTACTTAAAAAAAATGCAACAAGTCTTTCAGGCAACACTAATTATATTGTTTGTTCTGCAATCTTTAAGGCCATCAAAATGTATCGCTCGCCACTCGCCAGCTGGCACCTTCGGGCCCAGAGCGGAGGCAGGACGGTTGGCAGCCACGGATTCTCACTTCCATGAGGCTTTTTGTGATCCCAGACAGCAGACCGTGTCATCGTCGTGTGTCTCTCGCCCATCTGTCTCTGTCCCCGCCGCTACTAGTCATCACCCACTGAGTCTGATGAAGCGGAGGCTTTTCTTGACAAGGCTCTATGGCGCAAGGCACAGTGACACAAAGTCACGCTGCCCAAAGTAAGAGAGGATCAGCACTTTTTTTTTTTAAACTAGGCAGGAAATATCAGCCTTTAACATCCTATGTTCCCACAATATCAGCCTTTAACATCCTATGTTCCCACAAAGAGATGAATGCATATTTAAACTGTAAATTGTGCAAATGTTCTGAGAATAAGCATGACATAAATGTAGAAAACATGGCAACAAGATTACATCCACTTGCATAATGTTTATTACTGTGCTTTTAGTTTGTACGACTGCATTGCAACATACAGATAGCAATGAAATAGCATTTTCTTGGGGCTACCTCATTTAGCTACGGAAGCAGACACAGCAAGACTCTACTCTGTATAGTGTGGGGCGAAAACCATGTTGTATTGAACGCATCAGCTATAAAGAGCCTAGTAAACAAACAACAGCAATGGGGAAGAATTAGTGTCTCTTGAATTTACTTCTCGGTAAGGAAACATTTTTTTCCGAGAGGAGATTAAGGGCATCAGGAAACAGTGTGGAGCAGTCATTTCTAGCCATGTACAACACAGCAGTAGAGAATCTAGTCAACCGTGTGACCTCGTATTATTGTACCCCCTACCATTATATTGAGGGGCAATGGAACTCTCTGGTCCCTGGTGAGGCAAGTTCATTTTATTTTCTATGTAGAGTCGTCCCTCGCAAGATCGTGGTTCCATTATCGCTCCCTTGCTGTATTGTGTTTTTTCACAAATTAATAAATGATTGCTGTTTTGTGGTTGACTATGGTGTATTATTAGTCCAACCACACTGAAATCTAAGTGATATGTACTACTGTGGTCACTCGGTGGCAGTAATGATACAAAACATTGATGAGACATTACATTACCTTCCCACTGCATGAAGTCAGCCATGGCACGTCCAACATGATAGTGGACAAAAAGGTAAGGTTTTGGCGTCTTAGGTTTAGAAGAAATAAATTCAAGGCTAAATGGTTAGCTCTCTAGCGTGCTAGCTAGCGGCCGTCTCGAGTCCTTGCTGCATGAGACTTGCACATGTGTTGTAAACAATGAATAATAGGACTGTAAAGTTGACTATAGGTGTGTTATGTCCTGTCTACATGGCTCTAATAATGTTAAAAAGTGTATTTAGAAAGTCAAACAGGTTTTCTATGCTACAGAAATATTCAATGTATTAACATTGAAGCCTATCCTATAATCACAGACAACTGTAGTGTCATATTTTTTTGTGAAATGAAAGGGGGGGGTTGGGGGGGGGAACTAGAGAGAACACTACTACAATCACGGTGCAAACAAAAATTACAGCGCAAGATGTATCAGGTAAGTAAACACACAAAGGGCAACAACTCCTACGTGGAATAATAAACACCATGTTAACTCTCAACACGTAACTTTAGCAACTTTTTACAAAACAAGTGCATACTGGAAAGCACACCCAGAAACACTGTGTACGAGGTGCTGCCAGAAGAAAAGAGAAGCCTAGATTCTGAAAAACCTGCTCATGTTCTGCACTGTTGTTAATAAAGATGAAGATTGGAGGATTGGCTTTTTTTTTTTTTAAATACTTGAAACCATTTTACCTACCTTTGGCACAGCCCCCAGGTAAACTGAGTTTGAGACCTTTGCATAAGACTGTGCAAGTGTACCTCATGTTGTGGCGAGTCGTGTGTTTGCAAGCTGGACAGTTTAAGTTATCGTAAATTCCGGACTATATAAAGATAAGCCGCACCCACCAAATTTAAAGAAAACATTTTTTTGCACATACAATATATAGTCCACACCTGTCTATAAGCCGCAGGTGTCCACAAGATGCCCCCCCCGTCAGAATTTAACAGCTGCTGCAGTCCAAGCAGAAGATGTAGTAATTCTACAGTTGATCAAACTTACTTAAGATTTTTCAGATCAAAACACTATCTCCACAAAAGATTTCAAAACGTCATTTTAGTAGAGACTTCTTGACTCTGCACTCTAAGCATCATGGCAACTGTAGTTCTTTTAGCCGTAATCAACGTGTGGATAAAAGTTGTGGTTTATAGTCTGCAATTTACAGTAAACATATCCATGCACCTTGGACCAATGTAAATGATTCATTGGGACAGGAGCAGCAGCAACAAAACAACAACAAGGCAAGAAGGACCTCCAGGCGGCTGTTCATCTAGTTACTAAACACCAGCAGCACTTCTAAACAGCGCCGACCCCTGACACACATAAAAAGCAAAGGTCAAGGCAGCCGACAAATGCACGCTGACCTAGATGACATCAGCGCTGTGACGGCATACATACAGCTATTCCCTTTCTGGCACAGGCAAGAACTGAGACAGTGTGATGGAATCACTCCGAAGCGATAGGAGAAGTGTGCTGCCGGTTGCCCACGGGACATGCTGGCTCCCTTAAATAGTATCGCAGAAAACCAAGCGCATAAGGTGTCCGACTAGATCCACCCACAAGAGCTTCATGCCACATGTCTGGCTCTGCAGGAACAGCCGAAATACAAAAAATCCTGAATGGACGGC
Source organism: Dunckerocampus dactyliophorus (assembly GCF_027744805.1). NCBI lineage: Eukaryota > Metazoa > Chordata > Actinopteri > Syngnathiformes > Syngnathidae > Dunckerocampus > Dunckerocampus dactyliophorus. The sequence continues at coordinate 6,051,069 of NC_072825.1, forward strand.
ACTGCATGCATTGAGGAGGCGGAGTGAAGCTCACTGAAAAATGTCCACTATTTAAAATACAGCTACACAACCATCATTATCATGCTTACATTGTTATTGTTACATGTGAACTTACAGGAAGCAAAATGGTTACCAAGTCACTGCTGAGAAATGGAGAAGTGGTAGGAATAAATCTTGTTTCTTCCTACTCCTTTTCGGGCATGCTGCATTGTGGCAAAGTTTAATCATATTATGTTCCTCAATAAACTAAATTATGACTAAGCTGACTGCTTTTAAGAGATGAGTCCACAACATGAATATTCCTTATACAAGGACAGAATGAAGACAAAGATAAAAACAAGCTCTGTTTAGGCGTTAGTATGACAAATGCCTTATTATTGTGATAAAGCTTTTTTCCCCACTTTCACACTTCAGACTCTTAATTTTTTTCTAAAAAAAAAAAAGGAAAATCTGCTCATTGTCATTAAAACTGCATGAAAAAAAATATCAGGTGCAAAGTGGAATATTTGGTATCACAAAAGAACAAATCACGCAGCCTCTCAGTCACCAGTCAGCTGGGATAGGCTCCAGCTCACCCGTGACCCTAATGAGAAAAAGCAGTACAAAAGGTACAACACTTACGCAATTAAACAATATGTACACTCTTAATATGCCTCCAAGGTTAAAACTGTTTTTTTATTCCAGTGTTTCACTATTAAGGATTTTTGTTTTATTAATAAATGTTACTGGATGTTTCATATTCTGGTTGGGGGTTGAGCGCCCCTTCAAGTCCACCAGCTAGAATCGCCTCTGGAATGATGCAGTTTGATGCCAGTACAACAATAAGCAAAACAATACGAGAATAATTGTGCTTTGTTGCTTATTAGATCTCATTAGATTGTTAATTTGTGATTAATGAAGTTTAAGAAACAACATTCGGTAATGCATGAGCCTTTTTAACCATGCACATGCCGTCACGCCACTTAATCGTAAAATCGACCTAGTCAAACACTGTTTGGGACGTCTATAAAGATTATGAAACAATTTAGTAACATTAATGCAAAGAAGGACTGAAGGACTCCGACAAAGTAGCAGTAGTGGCGGTGGTAGTAGTAGTAGTAGTACAGTAGTAGTAGTAGTAGTAGTAGTAGTGGTGGTAGTGGTAGTGGTTGTAGTAGTAGATAGAAGCAGTAGTAGCAGCAGCAGCAGCAGCAGCAAACACACCGGCCACACAAAGAGGACACACACGACACAAGTTTGGGCTTTCTGTGCAAACTACACTAAGCAGCGCTTGGCTTAAACCGTACCAAATTTAACATTCATCCATTTAGGACTTGTGGGCATAAATTAAAATGTTCGTCTGACGGTGAGACTGAACACAAAGTCAGGAGAGAGGCCATTTAAACAAAAGTACTTCCAGCTGGCTAGCATAACCGCCGAAGCTAGCTAGCAACGTAGCTCACCTCAAGCCGAAACCTGCCGGGGTTAAAAGTCTTGCGTCGTCCCCTCACAACGTCCACATTTCTCGGGAGAACGCCGTGGATTAGTTCCGTGTGTGAAGCTTCCCCGGTTCCGTTGGGGTTCTCGTAAGGCTTTTTTTTAGGATGTGTGGCTGAAATGAGCAATTAAGGAAAAGCCTCCTCTCTCCACTGATCGCATCTTTCCACAGCGACAGCGCCACCTGACAACGGAAGTGACGCACATTACTTTCGTGATTGACAGTCGGGCTCGGCCATTCACAAACCGCCGCTGGCTGCCGATGAAAATTTTTTCTGTCGACGTAATGGAACAAGACAGGATTACGTCACTGCGTAAAACGATTACACGTCTGTTGCTTATTGTTCCACACACATACAAAATGCAATACACTTTAACAGTTGTATTATTGGTGGGCCAAAAAAAGTGCCTTTAACACCCTACCCTCCCACAAATGCATGTTAGTTGTCGGCTTTGTGCAAGAACCATTGCATTATTGGCTCATTTTTTTATTGGCCCGCAGCACATTGTAGAAAGAAAATTAATGAAAAAAAGAGCAACGAGGCACAATGTAAAGCAGAAAAACCTGAAATGTTGATATGAAATGTTGCCTTCCCCCGCAGCCTTTGATTTTTCAGTAAGGGTTTGGACACCTCTGGGCTAGGCTATTTGCTAAATTACACGTGGCATTTGCACGATATGTTTAGTATTAGGGTGCTTGTCGCTTTATTTATAAGCGTGAACATACAGGAAGTGAGCCAGTTATTTCTAATGGCCAAGAAGTGGTAAGTTTAAATAAGCTCTGCTTTTTCATATTTCGGCTGTGTTGCATTGTTGTGTGATTATGTTTCTTACTGTAAATGTCGTTAAGCAAAATAAACTATGACTAAGCTAATTACGTCAACGTGCTTAGTACACGACATTGGGCACACTTGCGCAAACTCAAAATGATGACTTAATACTCTATTTGTTTAGTATGACAAATTATTATAATTATAAAAACTGAATGGCGCACAATATCCTCAGGTTCTCGAAAGGGTTAACTATTTTCCCATAAGGTCACTACAGGTCATCTGTGCAAGTGTGAGCTTGTGAGGGTTATCATACATTCCACAAGTTCAATTCTGTAATGACTGACAACCATTACACACACACACACACACCCACGCACACACAGGTACTAGATAAAGCATATCTACTGTATGTTGCCAATTCAAACTTACTTAGCTAAAAATTCCAACCACAGCCACAAGAAAGAGCCATCTAAATGGCAGAGGTTTATTTAAGTCACACTCGTCTTCCTGCTTTGACTCAGCTGAGCGTATCAGTCTAGTTCGACTTCACGATAAAACAGCGCCCTCTAAAGTCAATGCAATTATTAGTGCATCACCAGTCAAAAAACATGGCTCCGTCAATGTTTTGCAAATCAGAACTTTTAATCTTTCAACTGATAATTAAACCGCATCATAGTAGCATCTATATTTAGAAAAATACATTCGGATAAATAAACTGTCATAAACATATTTACACATTAAATAAGAGTTTCTAGGCTGCAAGTCCACCATGATTCACATTTTACTTCTTAAGAGTCACTCCTGAGACGGCACCACAATGTGGACTTCTTTTCTACTACAGGGAAGAGTTTCAAACCATGTGTGTAAAGAGCACTTTTGTCCATTCCTTTGCACTGCATTCTTTAAAATACAGAAGAGGTCAGCAATACTCCCTGTTGAACTTGAGTCTTTAACATGAAATGATGGACTAAAAACCTAAAACAAAGTGCGGCCAGCATGTCCTTCTTGAATGAATACCATGAACACAGTGAATGCTCCGACTAAAGGCAGAGACTTGTGGAGTTGCAGGATGTGTGGTCTACAAAGTGAAATAACTGGAGTTGCTAATTGGGGGCGAGTCAAACAAACATTGGCAGCTGTGGCTGTGGGCAACCTCCTAATGTAGTTTTTAGGTATGCATTTTCAGTACCACGAGTGGTCAGCCTCCAGCAGCTTCATCTACCTCTGCATGTGCTTCAAAATGGTTCCCAGCTTGTTGGTCTGAAAATGATGCATGTGAGACCTGCTGTACTGTTGTTTACAATGAACTCATCAGCAGCATTAATGCTGGCTGAGCGGTTTACTCCTTACCGCTAATACAACATTGGTTCTGTTGCTGCTGAGTTGTGCAATATCCTTTTTTATACAAAAAAAAAACAGTTTTCCTGACATTGTCATGCACTCCAAATCATTATTGAAGTGAAAAATGAAGTTGTTATAAACGAATTATCAATTTTCAGAAATAACAGTCTCTCTCCGATGGCCAGCTTCCAACTAACATCTCTGCGAACTAAACGGTGCCCGCATTTACGGTATGCAGGAGATGGGCAAAATGGTGCATGTCAAACTGCCAGTGCCTGAACAGCAAAGTATGACAGTGTATTTGCTAGTCTCGCCATACATTGTTCCATACAGCCCTACACCTGTAAGGAGTGAAAAGCACCTGAAGGTTTTGTGGTCTGCACAGGTTGCAGCAACATGTTGTGCTGGTGCAAACAACAATGCATCACCATTGGGGCCACCCTTAGGGGTGTGTCTTGTGTGGGAGGGGGGCAAAGAGGTCACAGGCCGTCCATCATGGCCAGGAGGTCGTCTCCTTTGCTGCTGGCACTCGGGGGTTGGTCCCGTGTCTCCCGAGGCTCGCTGAACTCGCCCATGATCTTGGCCAGCTCCGCATTGGCCGTTTGGTCCTGTGGAACAAAGAGGTGCCTATGACAAATGTTCAGTTATGGGACGCTAGTTGACTTCTGAAGTTCGTCTAATATGGAAGCAATGTTTTCCATAGGAATGTAATGAATGTCAAGTGAATCCATCTGTTATGGTGTCAAACTGCTGCCTTGTCTGTGCAGGAAATGATTTAGGTCACATGTTAACATTCTTAACTGTCATTATAAGTGTAAAAATAAGTTAACCAATGAGTAGTAAAACTTAAAAGTAGTAAACTGTGTATTTTTAACTCCACTTTCCAACATATATGCGGTTCTTCTTCTCTTATTATTATGATTGTACCAAGCAGCCTTAACAGAGGCTCGTGTACCAACGCTTCCTCTCCTCCACTGCAGTTCCCGTTCTTTGGTTATCATTACAATTTTCATCTTTGACATCTAGAGTTGGGCATCGAGCATCAATGGGAACCGGCACTAACATTCCAATTCTCCCGGAGTCGTTCGTTTTTAAAAATTACGATCCTTACGTTCGGTGATCGATCAGAGCGGCAAAAATGTCAACATAACACCAACAAAGAAGAAGCCGGCATCCATTTCAGCCATAGACAATGTGTGACGGCACTGGAAAGTTTGGCTGATATTCTGCTAAAAAATGAACGGTCAGCACCGTGCAACATTTGCAACGCCATCATATCATGCGCAGGGGGGTGCACCACTTACAGGATTAAACACCTCAGAATTCATGGTTAACAGAGTGGCCCATTTTTGACGTGCTACGCCGAACTTCTTCCAACCAGTCAGGTAATTCAAACAATAATGTTATTGATCTTTTGCTCTGTCCATAAATATCCAAAGATGTGGCTCCTAATCACATTGTAGTTCTCACTCAAAAGCTGTACCTTTGTAGCTTGGATGTTTATGAATCCATACGACAGCTCATCTGGTCTCGACATTAACGCCTCTCTGTGGTAGCAAACAATTTGGAATAACATAAATAAATGACAGTACTTTGTGATATGCACGCAGAAGGAGAAACAATACCCACTCTTCCTCCTCGTCGGTAGCGAAGAGGTTGACCCGGAAGTTACTGTCCACATTCCCAGGTGGTTTTTGGACTTCCAAGCCTCCCATGAGCTTGGCTAAGAGATTGAGCTCCTCTTTGGCCAGCGGGTTGGGAGCAGTGTTGACCTGTGTCCACACATCAAGCTTCAATACACCAGCAACATGTACACTGAAAGAAAGAACCTCTTTCACCTTTGTGTGCTGAGCAGAGTTCTTCAACGTTCCTGACATGTGAGTTTCCACCGGACGGCACACGCTGTACCTGCATGTGAGTCATGACACGAACAATGGATGCTCTGCACAGGAAAGTCAGCACTGTGTGTTGGGAAACTCTTACATGTTTGTGCCTAGTTTGGTGACCCTGTCTCCGAAAAGCTCAAAGGATCCTTCGCAGAGAGCAGCGGCGTAGTTTCCACCGTTGTTGAACTGCAATCTGCTTGACTCCTCGCCAGTACAGCTAAACATCCTGGCGTTACCACATTCAATTAATAAAACAAATTGTATGTAACATATGTCATTTATTAACAAGTATATTGCACAACACAGCAGCAACAGAAAAGAGCAGAGGATTAGTTAATTGGGAGCAGGCTATAATTGGACAGGGGTTGCTATTTCCGAAATTTGAAAACTCATTACATATAACGTTTTTTTGTTTTGTTTTTTACTTCAATAATGATTTGGAGTGCATGGGAAAGTGGAAGGGAAAACATAGCTCTCTTGGACCACATGGTCATTTATTAACAAGTACAGCCGTCCGTCACTCCATCGCGGTTCGAACATTGCTCCCTCACTGTAGCGCGTTTTCTCAAAAATTAATTAATTATTAAATCATTGCTGTTTCCTGGCTTACTATGGACTATTATTAGTCCAAAAATGCATATTTAAACAAATATTATGTATTCTTGGGACAAATTAAGCATTTTCAAGCATAAAAATTAGGGATGTCAAAAACAGCGGTAACTATTTTATGTTAATTACGCTAACTTTTTTTGCGTAATTAATGCATACGTATCATGGCAAGCAACTCCTCTCTGTTATGACAACAGATGGCGTCACAGTGTAGCTCCCACAGAGACTGCCGCTCTTTTATAACTTTATTCTCACCTGAACACAACAACAGTGCAATTCCAACACCATATATGTACGTCCAACTCCAAACAAACACGCCTCTAGTCCGGAACGACACTTCCTCATCGTCACTTGACTACGGCAAGATGCATTCATGGACGCTCCAAACATCACAACAACATCTTTATTATGTGTATTTGTGTGGTCTAAATAAACAGAAAGACAAAGTGGATATTCTTATCACTCTTATCACTTTGTAGCTCTTAATGCGGAAGTACAATTTGCTGCATTTAAGTATACTCGGAAATCTCAGAAAGTATACTCAAAACATCAACTTAAGTTACGTGGTGTCTTTGAATGCAACCCTTCATTGCTCATCATAGCACACTTAAAGTGTGATTCAAATGTTCTGCTACTATTGAAGGAAACTAGTGTTAGAGTTTTAGACGTGCGTTATCTTTTAGCTTGATTTAAATTTTCTGTTACTTTGGAGCTGTTAATACATTCAAATATATTATACTCCTGTCCTGTCTTTTATCTTTCTTTCAATAAAATACAGTAAAAATGGACATACATCAGACATAGTTGCAAATGGTGATTAATCATGATGAATTAATTTGAAAACTGTAATTAATCTAATTACATTTTTTAATCATTTGACAGCCCTAATACAAATCTTTTAAATGAACTAAAATTCAAATAGACAATGATGAACTGAACTCTACACCGGCCACTCGGTGTCACTCGTAACACGCACCAGACTTGATCGACAGACTTTTATTATTTTATAATTATTTATCTTACAGCAGGCATAATAATGACATAATAACAATAGTCAGAATAGTCATTGTCCTAATAACAACATGGGCTACTGTTGTGGCTGTACTCCAGCTAAAACTCAACTCTGAATCCCTGACGTCACTTCCTGTCCACATGTCCGGAAGACATTTACTGAAACACACCCATACAAGCACCAGTCTTATTTATACTTAATTTTGACCTAAATGGCTTATTTTCTCTGATTATATCTACTATATTCGGTAATATGAGTGTAAAGGTGACTACAGGGGTGTTATTTCATGTCTACAGGGCTCTAATAATGCTAAAAATGATGGTAATAATAATAAAAGTCATAAACAGGTTTTCTATGTTCTAACTACAAAAATATTCAGCTTATTAATATAGAATCCAGAAATTCACATATTGCGGTCGGGTCTGGAACCAACTAACTGCGATAAAAGGAGGGATTACTGTATATTGCACACCACATCAGCAGCAGAACCAATGTTGTAATAGCGGCAAGGAGCAAACTGCTCAGCTAACATTAACAGTGCTGATGAGTTCATTGGAAACAGCAGGAAAGCAAGTGTAACAAGTTTGACTTTCACACCAACAGCTGAGTAGCGCAACATTTTTAAATAGATAAAGATAGACCAGTCCAGGGTGTACCCCGCCTCTCGCCCGAAGTCAGCTGAGATAGGCTCCAGCATACCCCGCAACCCTAAACAGGAGAAGCGGCATAAAAAAATGGATGGATAGACAGATATAGATAAAGCTGCTGGATGCATGGCCACTCATGATGCTTCTTAAATACAACGGCTGCCATCTTGTGGAGTTAATAAAAGACAACATCTGATAACAGGAGTCTCTAATTAGTGGCGAGTCAAAAAGAAACACTGGCTGCTGTGGCTGCAGGCAACCGCCACATGTAGTTTTTATTACCACCACAAGATGGCAGTTTGCAGAATCAGGAGCGGTCATCATCCAGCAGCTTCATCTACCTCTGCATGCCCTTTATTTTACCAAAACCAAGGCAAAATGTGTGTTAAACATTTTTGAGGAAAAACCTAATCATACAAAAACTGGGGCATATGAGTTTTGACTGTACTATAAGCATGTTCAAAACAAACTAGACCATTATCATTACTTTAAATTGTACACATTGTTATTTGTATTATCTCTCTGGCTTCTCTACAGCCTACACTATCTTAATTTCTTTATGTTGCTCAGCAGGTCTTTCACCAACAACCTTCCATTTAAAGATACCTAAACATACAACTTGTCTAAAGTTAGAATCCAAAGGCTAAGAAAGAATAGTAATGCAATTAGTTGCACATGGGCCTACTAAAGCTTGAGATTACAGCCTGGAGGTAGATTGTTTGGATAGTGAAGGGTATTAACAAGTCCTTGTTTAGCAGGATAAGAACGTTTAGGTGTTGACATCACCTTATCAAGCCTGGGGTTTGTGTGCCGTGGGGTACGGGGCCGCTGGTGGGAAGTACAAATCTACCGTTGGAGTTTTGCACTTTGTCCTTGAGGAAAATAGACACCTGGCGAGGAGCACAACACAAAGACTTGTCAGCAAAACAAGACGTGTGCTTGATGTGTGGGTTTTTTTCCAAGCATGCACAGACTCACTCTTATGTGCATATCCTGGAAGAAGATTAGAAGAGTTTGTCTAATCAGCTGGAATTCACCGCTAAGTAATGGCGTGTACATCTGAAAAGGAGAAATGAACAGATGCTACTTTAGACTACTTTTACTTTAAACCTAATTTGCCTCCAGACAAAACAACACCCTCCCACACCCAGCAATCTAATTTCGTCGGGACAGTGACGTCACACCTCAATGATCTGCTGGTACGTCTCGTCCACCTGACTCAGAATGCAAGGAGTGTCTTTGACAAACTCCTTGATTGCATCCATGTGGTTGAAGGACACAAGGAGGATGTCCTTGGGGCGGGGACAGAGGAGTACCTGGTACTTGAAGGCCATGGTCATCAAGTCGTAGAGCTGGAAGGAGCGCATGATGCAGTTAGCAAACATCAGCCATCAGAGGGAGCCATACAGTTTGTTACGGCTTCCTTTGTCAGGTCTCATGCCAGAAGGTGGAATGCGAATATCAAACTGAATCCTGATCTCATCCAGATTGCTCATTTACAAATCTTATCCAAATCAAATGATATCTAATGTATGCAAGCAGTGTCAGAAGCTGTAATGTGAAACCAACTTTAATCCAGAGCTGATCCAGATTGGGTATTAGGTACGATTAAATGTAACCATTTAACATGCAAAGACTGACACATCACTATCAATTTCTTTCTTAAATCTAACAGAATGTGATGTTTACAAAGGTTCATTGTACTGTAAAACCAAGTTCAATCTGGATTTCCGCACGTGGCAGGAGTTTAATTGGAAGTTATTCAACATGTTCGGACCTATCCAAATAAAGATTGCCATGCAGTGTGGTAGTAGAGAAAGCGAATATTGAGTTTGATCCGGACTGAATCCTAATTGCACATTTGGCAGTTCAGTTGTCCCTTGTCACGTCGCGGTTAAAACATTGCGCCGTCACTCTGGTACGTTTCTAAAAATATTAATAAATGATCGCTGATTCGTGGTTGACTACAGCCCATTATTAGTCCAAAAATATGCATATTTAAGCAAATGTTATATATTCTTGGCCTAAATTAAGCATTTTCGAGCATATAAATGGCTAAATGAACTAAAATACAAATACAGTATAAAGCAGACTTAATTCAATGTAGTAATGTACACTAGCCACTAGGTGTCGCTAGAATAACAAGCACCAGACTTGATCGCCAGACCAACAGGCTTTTATTGCAGGTTGGAATTATCTCACAACAGGCACAATACAGTAGTAACATAATAATAATCCTAATAATAATCATAACACAGGGTTGTAGCCGTAATAAAGCTACAACTCAACTCTGAACCCTCAATGTCACTTCCTGTCCACATGTCCGGAACACATTTATTGCAACACACAACGAGAATGAGTCTTATCTATGTCTTAAATGGCTTATTTGCTCTTATTATGTTGATTATAATGCGCAATATGAGTGTAAAGGTGACTACAGGGTGTTATTTCATGCCTAAGGGACCCTAATAATGTTAAAAATCATATTTAGAAGAACGTAAACAGGTTTTATATGCTCTAACTAGAAAAATATTTGATTCATAAGTAAAGAAACCTACTTCACAGAACCAAATAACCGTGATAAAGGAGGGATTACTGTATTTCACATAAAACATGTTTACACACTTACACTAAAATGTTACACGTGCAGAAAGATCAAAATTTTTTTTACGTAAAACAAACTTTTAACCAAGATTTAATCCTGATTGCACATTTGGAAGCCAAATGATTGTGTTCAAAATAATGTCCTGAATAGATTTGGATGAAATATTCAGGAATTGTCGGAAATGTGATATGGAAGAACTGATTAAATTTTGGGGGCGAACCGGATCACCGTCTGGATCCAGGAATTCTCGAAAGGATTCTTTAAAATTGCAAGACATGACTATTTTCAGCATTTGTGCATGTAACACCACAAAAAAAATGATTGAGCACTTGGGAAAAAAAATACAGGACGAGTTTCCAACAGGTTCTACAAAATATCTAAGACTGATCCAAGAAATTCCGGTGTCAATCACATGGGGAGAACTCTCAGAGTGCTTTCTAGTTTAACATGTTCAGTCACTGTCAAATCATGTGTGATTTGAATCAAGCTTGCTATGTGAAAACAGGGTCAAAAGCTGTAATGTGAATACCAACTTGAATCTGGATCTGATCCAGATTGTGCATTTGCCAGCAATTTAAATGTAACTGACAAATCCCCTTACTGATTATTATGTCCGTGCGTGTGTACAAAACCAGACGTTTTAACACGTTTAATTCCATCTAGATTTGATAGCACACACACGTGTCTGTCATTTCTCAACAGTTAAGGTTGCAAGGTTGGTTCTGTTTCTGGGATCTTATTACAGCTGTCTTTTCTTTCAAAATAACTTGTGGTGTTTCTTTTTGGTGTTAAATAAAAATGTGCATGTTATAAGACGGAAGGTAACATATTATCACCACACTACCTTGTCCATGCTGGCTTGATTGAGCCGCATGATGGAGGCGTGAGCCAGCCTGTCGAAGACGGTGCGCAGGGCCTTCTTGGAGTAAAGCTCCTGCGGCTTGAAGAGCTCCTCCAGAAACTTTTTGTTGAACATGGTGGTGATGATGTCATTCATAACTAGCCCAGTAGGGGGAAAGCGCAAGAAGGGTTAACAGAGGATACATGGCAAGCAGGCGGATGAGAATTCTAGCAGCAAACAGCTATATATCATATCTGCTGGGACACCTCTCGCTAGGGAAGAAAAAACGCATTGATACAAAGGCGTTTGTACAAATCAATGCCTGACACCTGCCTGGTACTTGCAGCAGCTGAGTAAATAAACACCCCTGACCCCTTATATGAGGAAATATACTATAGTATGTTATGAAGTCCGATCATCATCTTTTTCTTGAGGATATACAACTTTTCCAAAATAGTGAGCACCAAAGCCCTAGTTGAACGAGCAAGCTACGCTGACTGCATATAGTAAATTGTGTGTACGGTATAAACAAATACAACATGCTATTGCAATAATACCTCTCCCCCTGCCATCCTCTATCCAGCAGTCAAAGCGTCCACATTCATTACACCGAACTTCTGAAGTTCGCTTATCTACAGTTGTAAAAATAAAGCGCTTCTATGAATGAAAGGTGTGTTTACATTTTCATAGTAGTAGCATTGTAGTGTTGCTAAGCTAGCCAGCTAACCTTTCTTGGCTTTGTCAGCGGGGATATTTTGAGCTCGTAGCCGCTGGTCCAGGATATAAAGCATTTCTCCGCCGAGGTTGATAAAGAGCAAAGGGAGAGTCCTTGACGACATGTTTGTATCTGGAATGTTTAAATCCTCCCTTGGAAAAGGCTGCTAGCTAGCTAGCTCCAGCGCTCGGTGACGATGATGATGGTTGCTAATGCTTCCACTGGTTGCCAGGCCACTGAGAAATCAGCCAATCAGGGCGCTCTACGTCATCCAAACGGACGTTCGATCAGATCAACGCAGAAGTTACGACCCGATGAGTTCAAAATGCATATTTTACATGCACATTGGCTAAATTGTCTGTGTAAAAGTCATATATATGCCTTTCCAGATACAGCTTTAAAAATCGATGCCCTACATTTCCTACGTGTTTCTCCGGATCTTGATTGATTGTGTATTTGGAAGCAATTCACTTTTAACAAAAACTTTCAAACTTTTAAAGTATTACATTAAAACGTTCTGTGTGTATACAGGGTTACAAGCTTTAATGTTACATTTAAATTGAATCCGGATTTAATCCTAATTGCATATTTTGAAGCAATGTAACTGAAACTAATTTAACATGCTCAGACACAGCAAGTTTATGGATTACAAGAAGTTCTATGCAAGTAGGGTCAGAAGACGCAAAATGAACACCAGGTTTAATCCGGATTCAATCCTGGCTGCACAATTGGCAGCAATTCTCTTATAACAAAAACGATTTTTATAAAATGTTTAAATTATGACATTAAAACATTCTGTGTTTATAAGGTCACAAGATTAAATATTCAATTTAATTTGAATCCAGGTTTAATTTGAATTAGGTCAGTCCTGATTGCATATGTGGCATCAATGGGATTGAAACTCATTTAGCATGCTGAGACACTTCAATCTGTTCCAATTACACTAAATTCACCATGTGCAAGGAGGGTCTGAAGCTGTAAAGTGAATACAAAGTAAAATCCGGATTCAATCCTGCATTTGGCAGCATGTAATTCAAACTCTTTCAACAAGCTCAGACACATCAAACTTTTTAGATTACATAAAGTTTGCTATTTGCAAAAAGGGTCAGAAGGTAGAAAAGTGAATACAAAGTTTAATCTGGATTCAATCCTGAGTGCACACTGAAATGTTTACGCTCTTAAGCCTAGGTCACAATCCGAAGTATGATTTTTTTTTGGCATTTCCCCAAATCGCTCGGTTATTTTTTGTTCGTGGAGAACGTAGTTGTGGTGACCACGAAGGGGTAAGGTCATGCACTGGCCGCACTAATTACGTATGTGAGGTGCACGTGTGGCGCACGACACACATAGGACTCACACAGGACTCAAATAGGAGTCTGACGTACAATAAAATGGACATTTTACCCAAATCTGACACCAGCAAAACGTACGACGCATGAAAATGTACAAAGTGCGTAAGGTTGTCTCGCAACCTGAAAAAACATAAGTGCCCGTAGAGTTTTTGTGTGACATGACAAAGAACCTCTGCGGCCCGTCTATGGCTTGAAAATCAACAAGTCACCTGCACGCCCTCCTTTCTTTTCTTGCGTTTTTTGCACGTAGCCCAGCCGTGACAGCCCGTCTGACCGGTTGTGACCTAGGATTTACACCAAAACATTCTAAAAGCAGGGTCATGTGAACGCCCAGTTTAATCCCAATCTGATCTAAATGTAGTGACAGCTAAGATAAACTGCCAAAACCAAACGTGGGCATAAAAGACAAGTGGATCAGACATTTACAATCTCTTGCTGTTTATTTTTTTTTAAACTTCTCCATTTCGGATGCGTATTTCTCTGGCCATCCTGCACACCTCACAGATCCCGCAGAAAAAGGACATGAGGGCGTCGTTGCAAACCGTTCCCTGTGGATGGACACAATTAATGACAACATCTACAACAACATGACAGTCATATGTCTGAGGAAGTGTGATGCAGCTTAGCTTTCTCAACAGCCCCTTTGTTGCTAAAATATGTGTTTATTCCACAAGAGTTGCTGAAATCAAAGAAACTTCCCTTTCTCTACACATAACTTCCACATACCTGGATGCCGTACGTGAGCCTCATGTGAGTCCGCATGGCCGTTAAGCCTCCAGGCACACAACCCAAGCAGCAGTTCTCTCCATACTTGTCTGCTGTGTAGCAGGCCAACGCGGTGGGGCAAACGCAGCCTAAAGCACCTGAGCGCAGAGAGGGCAGTCTTTTATTGCATGGCCAGTATGATTAAAACGTGTTGTAAATGAGTGTACGCTTACAAATCAACAAATCACTGCAGCAGGAGCAGAGGCCCGTGCTCCACTCTCCTGTTTGCACGTTGGTCCCATAGCCGCCGGTGCCTGGTTGGTGGGTCACCACTGGGTTTGACATATGTCCTGCTGGTTCTGATGTTTCAAAGCAGTCTAGTTAGGAATTCTGACACGATTCTTCACAGCAGACGGCAAATAAAAGCTTTTTTTTTTTTTAATTACAGGAGAAATGACCTGAATCTGAATCTTGCCACATCTTGTAATTCCCAGTTAAGAGGTAGAAATTATGCCTAAAAGATGAAGTCTGCTGTTATTCATACACTCAGTCCTCCTGCAAAAGTATATCATTTTCAATATAGTTTAGGAACTGACTCCTTAAACCTCAACAGTCTATGTTTTTAGCATCATTATAATGTCTGCATATAATTCATATGATAAACGTGCTCCCATCCCCTTGGACTAGAAATAACAAGCTTTGAGGGACTTTTCTGCATGGCAATCTACGGGAAGAAGTGATAAATGCATGAATAGCATACAGTACAATCAAGCATCATTACTATGAGTAATTATGCATTCTTGTCTGACCTGAATGGAATATTCTGCATGATGGAGTACAAAAAAAGTCACTTACCAGAAGAGTGTGTCAGTCTGCGCTGGTCCTGATCAAGACTGATGAGCTTCTCGCCACACAGGAAGTAGAAACATAGGTTGTGAAACGCTTATTGGTGAAATAAACTGACGCTGGAGACGTCAGCGGTGACAAATGGGGCGTTTTTATTTGTGCTATTCACTTTTATACAGATTTTGCATCCTTATACGGACTATCACCATCAAGTAAAACTGTAAAAAGTAAAACGTTTGCGAGTAATGATGACAACTTTTCATGATCTTCCTGTTTATTTTGGATTAAAGGCAGGTAAAGCAGTACAGATAATGTTTGGATGGACATGTGTTTACATCTTCGGGCTCTTAGCTTCTGTCTGAGCAGCAGCAGTGGCGACGGCGGCGGCGGCATCTGAGCTTTGCTTCAGTTTCAGCTTCTGCTCGGCTTTCTGCTTCTGCACTGCCTGGAAGACCTGTGAGAGAATGTTTGACACCATGAGGCTTGACGCGAATACTACTCCCTCTGCGTTGATGCAATTCATTCAAGGATGTTGCACTTGTTATCAGCGAGCAATATGAGTTGGAGGCCAAATAAACGGACTGAAAAGATTTTGAATTATTAATCCTTGTGGTGATGGTGCTTGTTATGTATTGACGCAAGGGCGGCATAAGGCGCAAGCTTCTAGCTTGGAGTCTAAATTGGCTTCAAAAACAGGACATAGTTGTTCTGCAGTGGTCCCAGATTTTTTTACACCCTGAACACATTAAAGATAAATTATTAAGAGAATTGTTGGAATATAATACACAGTCATAGCCAAAACAATTAGCATGCCAAATATGGCAATGTTGCTTGGCATGGCACTGGCTCTTCAGCACTGCTCATGTCCACTACTTCACAAAAGAGAGCATTGTGAAAAATACATAAATAAATAAAAAGGGCAGGCTTCATTACACATCTTAAAAATAAAGAATGGAGCTATATCTGTCAGTCAACTATAGGTGTAGGAGCTTAAAGTTCGATCATTTTGTTTTTCTTCAGCAAATAGGCTAACCTCGCTGTTAATGTTACTATAATGTTAGCACAGTAGCTCACCTGCGAGCTCTGCTAGTGTTTCCAACGTTTGTGTCCTCTTGTCCCACTCCTTGATGTTACATTGTTTGATGTGATACATGGCATCTATTATGTTGGACAAGTTCAGTGTTCAAGTTTTTGTGTAAAACATAGGGCTGTCAGATTATTAAAAACGATCAAATTAATCAGTATTAAAATTTAAATCAAGCTAAAAGATACCACTCACGTCTGAAAACGTATTTGCCTAACATCAGCCTCTTTAATAGCAGCAGAACATTTGAATCACACTTTAACCGTTATTAAGAGCAATGAGGTGTTGCATTCAAAGACACCACGTAATTTAAGATGAATTCACGTTTTGACTGTACCCTATTTTCAGAGACTTCTGAGCATGTTAAAATGCAGCATATGGTACATCCGCAGTAAGAGTTACGTTACGAGACTGATGAGAATATCTACTTATTGTTTTTCTTTGTCTTTCTGTTGATTTAGACCACACATGCACGCATAATAAAGACATTGTCATGATGTTCAGAGTGTCCGTGAATGCATCTTGCGGTCATCAAGTGACAATGAGGAAGTGTTGTTCCGATGCTGAGCAGACTAGAGATGTGTTTGAGAGTTGGAGATACATGCACGGTGTTGGAATTGCACTGCTGTTGATGTGTTCAGGTCAGAGTGAAGTTTTTAAAAGAGCGTCAGACACTGTGACTGCATGGGGGCGCTACACTGTCGTCTGTCGTCATAACAGAGAGGTGTGGCTTGTGCACGTGTTAATTACGCTACAAAAGTTTAATGTAGTTAATGAAATAAATTTGTTATTTTTCACGGCCGTAGTAAAAGAGTGGATTAAGTTCACAAAAGAGCCACACTCTGTCTGAGACACAGGTCATCAGCATTAAAGCTACAGACACACAAAACGATGTGTTCCTATTGTGGCTTACTAAAAGCACTTAAACTGTCTAAATTTCCAAATCAAAGCAAGATTTTGGCCAACGTGCTTACAATATATTAGTGTGGCACCTCTGACACTTATATAAAACTGTGGTGGGGGGAAAAAAATAAATGTAGGCAAGGCCAAAAGGGGGTGACGTGAGTCAAAACGTAGCATGTGGTGGACTGTTATTACTAAGTTACATACCTTAATGCAAAAGGCCTTTTTGGCCACCCAGCGGCGAGTGGCTTTCCTGTAGTACTCTGGGGGGAAGGTGTAGGTGATGCCCAGCTGCTCGCAGACCTTCTCAAAGGCCTCATAGCGAACCAGCCGCAGATTCTTCAGCAGTTTTTTCCTCCTGTCAATGGCCATGAGCATGCGTCTCTTATTGGATTTGTCCTGGAATGTTAAGACACTCATGAAGTCAAGGTACAAACATATGTAAAACACGTGAAGGGGTTGAAAGATCATCATGTTTAAATGCACAGGAAACTACAGCTTCAACTGTTAATCTCATCAACACGCTTCAGTGTCAGAAGGTGTACATTTTCCAACCGCAACTTTGTGTGTGTGGTGTGATCGACGCAGGATATCCTGCAGTACACGTGTGTGCTGACGGCAGGAGGGGGAGGAAGTGCATTTGCACTTTAAAGTTCTGATGAAGCGTATCGCGTAGTGTTGCATCATGTTGACTCAATTCTTCATGGCCTCACCTTGTGATGTTTGAGCAAATGCTCCTGGAGGTTCCGGATTCTTGCCGTGAGAATGGCCACTGCACGCACGCACGCACACACACACACACACGCACGCACACAACAGTTGGAGTCAGTGCATGTGAAACTCACAAGGCTCCCATGTAGGCGTGAAGACCGACTCACCCTGGACTTCCACTGAGGTGCGGTCGTTCTCATGGCGCTGCACTTTGCTGATCAGCTGCTCCTTTTTCAGCTGGAGCTTTTCACTCTGAGGGGATAAATGCACATCATCAGCAGAGAGCAGACTTCCTCCTGCCGAGGAAACAGCTGGCAAAGAACAGCCTCTAATAATAGTGTTGACAGGCTTGTACATACAGTTGAAAAGTGAACGCAACGCCAACTTTTCTGACTTTTGTAGCTTATTATTTCTTTCATTTATATTGTGTACCATGGTGACTGTAGATTATTCTGATTTGTTATCGTTACTTTTTGATTATACAAGGTGAAGGTTCCCAATAACTGGCGTGAGGAAGCACTGTATTAAATATATGACACATCTCGGTTGCCTGTGCTCATCAGTTGCTCTGTGACAATATATTGTGATCTACTAATTTACAGCAATTTCAACTACGCTACACTCTTCTGCGCTGTGTGTATGCTACCGGCCCCGCCTCCGCCCACCGAGACTGTATGACTTACAAAAGAGCTCACTCCGTCCATGCCGTTGTTCTATGGAACAAACGCACCAAGGTGCTGAAACCAATGCACAGAGTGAAGCCTCTCCCTGCCTGTTTGGAGGCGGGAGACAAGGAAAACAGACACGCATGCACATGGCAATATATTGAGCCGGGAAAAATTATCCGGTTCATTTTCATTTATTGTGTAATTGATTAATTAATTTACGTTTATTATCATCAGAGACATAGTGCCCACGAGATGTTTTTTTTTTTCCGGTACAAGAAATCTTGCAAGAGCTTGTGACAACCCTAGTATAAGGTGGTGGTTATCATTAATAACTGGCAGCAAGAGGAAGGAATTTCATTATTTATATGACAAATCTATGTTGTGTGCCTGTTCTCGTGTATGAGCAAGAATATCATGGACATTGTGGACGATGTTTAGTTGTTCCGGTTATTTCTATGATGCAAAGTGGCGGTTATCCTTAACAACTGTCTGGGGGAGGAAAGTTGGTATTAATTATATAATGACACATCAATGTTGCACACCTTCTCATGCATGAGAAGATATAGATATTTCTGAATCATTGTGGTTATCTGTATGGTGCAAAGTGGCGTTTTTTTATTTGTAAGGTGAGGGAGGAACCACTGCATTTGTTATGAAGACCAAGTTGTGTGCCTTGGCCTGTGCTCTTGCTGTTATCACACTGTAGCGGTAATGAGTCATAGGCTGCACTTACATGATTGGCCAGCTCCAACGAAAGAAGCCTTTTGACAACATCGTCTGTCCTGTGGTGAAAAAAGAAGTGCATGCAATAATCAGCAATAAATGTAGACTAGTTATAAAAGTACAGTGGAACAATGATTTGTGTAATTAATTCATACCAGCGGGTCCGCCTAAACGAAACGGGTGCTAACCCAAATTAATTTTGCCCAGAAGATATGTTGTAAATCCAAACTGTTTCCAGAAAGCCAAAAATGTTAACATAAAACATGTTTTTATAGTTTTACAGTTACAGTTTGACATGCAAAAAAACCATTCATAATGCATATAAATGAAGACTGGAAGGGACAGCTGAACATTTAAGGTTACTTTTACCTTCATCGACTGTTACCAAAGACACGATGTGGCAGCGAGCTCAACCACCACCACTTTCCTGTTTTGCCAGGAGTTAGTTCTTTAATTCAATAGTTTCTCACCTCCGCAACCCAAAATGGAGCCAAAGAACGTTGCAAGTGGAACAGGAAAATGGTGGTGGTTTATTCCGCTGCCACATCGTGTCTCGGGCACGGTTATGTCTTCAATGAAGGTAAAAGTAACCTTAAATGCTCATTTTTCCGTTTCATTCGTCATTTACATGCATTTAGAAGTATTTTATGCATGTAAAACGATGTTTGGTGTTCACGTGTTTAAGCGTCACTTCTGGTTCGGTTTGCCATTTCGTTAGCTAGCTAACAGGAAGCTAACAAGGAAGGATGTTTTCTGATTTTAAAAAAAAAAAAAAACATTGTATGTTTTGTATGCTACAAAATTGTTGCATACATTTACGTTAACCAAAAAGCACACTAACTAGGGTGGACGCGAATCGAGGTTCCACTGTATATGGTAATCCCTCATTTATCACGGTTAACTGGTTACAGGCCTGACTGTGATTAGTGAATTTCCGCAAAGTAGGATTCCTTCTTTATAAATTGAATATTTCTGTAGCATAGAAAACCTGTTTATAACCATCTAAATACATTCAACATTATTTGAGCCCTCTAGACATGAAATAACACCCCATAGTCACCTTTACACTCATATTACCCAATATAGCAGCCATAATAAGAGAAAATAAGCCATTTAAGATATAAATAAGACTTGTGCTTGTGTGTGTGTTGCTGTAAATGTGTTCCGTTGTTAGGGGTGCTGAGTGGGGGGCCAGACCGGAACTGACGTCGGGGGTTCAGAGTTGACTTTTAGCTTAGCATGGGTTACGGCCGCAAGAGTAGCTCGTGTTAGGTATTACGGTGCCTGTTGTGAGAGGATTCAAACCTGCAATTAAAGTCTGGAGCTTGTGTGTCACCAAACATTAAAGTAACATATAGTGACACCTAGTGACCAGTGTAGAATACAACATATCACAGTGTCTGATTGCTTCTTCTGAATATATGCATTTTAGTATATTTAGCCAATTTGATGCTTGAAAATGCTTAATTTCAGTTAAAAAAAAAATACATACAATTTGCTTAAATATTCATATTTTTGACTAATGGGCCATATTCATCAACCGTGACAGAGTGAAGCTGCGAAATTCCAACCGCAAAGTGGCAAGGGATTGCTGTATATGACTTAATGTTGCATAGTCTCCAGCGGTGCGTTTGCGATTACGTTTGAGCGACGGGTACAGCCGCATAATCCATCTTCAGCATTGTCGGAGGAAGGTCGCTGAGTTGACTCTGGGGACCTGGAGGGAAGAAATAAAGTTTCAAAAGCATCAGCTATCCCAATATAAAACAAAACTCAATACTACAAGTGACATTTGAAACTCATAACATACCTGTGACCTTCTGCTTGGCCGTGCGAGCATAATGTCGGGCTAAAGTTGGCGAGGCAAAGCTTCCCGACACTGCGGAGAGACGACATTCATGTTCACACAAGTTGCATGTTGCTTTGTACGCGTAAAGAGGGAATTCTGTTTGTCAGTAGAAACACACGAGCAACCAAAAACACGGAATCTCTTGGTGGTTTTCCAGTCTTGCTCAAATTTGCTGCTGTAACAAGTAAATTTCCCCGCTGTGAGATAAATAAAGTACATACAATACAATACAATACAATACAATTTATCATAGCAATCAGAAAAAAATCTCTTCTAAAAAGTAAATGTAAAAAATGTAAATGTGTATTTTTAACAATACACTCTTGTTTTAGTTAACAAATAAAACCAAATGGGGAATAAACTAGTCCACAATTACACTTTTATTATGCCAGATTATGAAATAACTGACTTCAAAATGTAACAATTTAAATCGTAATAATTTTCAGTAAATACAAATACTTTAAATTGATAATACAATTAAATAAAAACAATGCAAAAAAAAGAACAAAATACAAGTATGTAGTGTTACGGCTGTTTATTGTAGAACTGTACTGCAACATATTTGCCTTCCTAATATAAAATAACACAACATTGCCCTAAATATATATTGTTTAATTAATGCCTAAAGTAAACTGAGCATTAAAATCGTTTTTTAAGGCAGATTTTTTAATACGACTATTGATTTTATAATTAATTTGCTTGTGCGGGTGTACCTAATGTAGTGTCCAAGGAATGGATGTTTGCACATGCGCAGTTAGCTGTCAGTAGGAGCCAGTATGCGAGCTAACGACGCTAGTTGTCTGCTAACTAGCAGTGCCTGTGCTAAATCATAACAGTCGCTAGGCAAGAATGTATCACTTGAGTTGATACAACACGATATATGTTTAAAAAATACACTTGGTTTATCTCCCCCACAAACATACCGCAGCTGACTTTGGGTGCAGACAAAAACGCAGAGCTGCACTTCCGTGGTGACGCGGACACAGCGGAGCACAAGGCGCCACTTTCTCGCAGAATGCCGACCGAAGACTTTAAAATAGTCCGCAGCGTTATGTTTGTAAACATGGCTTAAGGGCTTATTTAAAAATTAGACGTGACGAAAAGATCACATTCGTCCCTTAGACATGCGTCGCCATTTTGGATAGACCTAACTAGTTGCTCTCTAGTCGACCGCAGGATGGCGAACGATCCCAGAACACATTGATCAGACGAACAGCTGGAGATGTGAAACCGAAAATAAAAATACAGTATTTTAAAAGAGAGCCCTCAATAAAAAAATAAGTATAAATAAAAATGTTAAAGTGATTGACAACGCCAACATTTCATTCGGTTTTGTATCGTAAGACTATGATTCAGACTCGCAGATTCGTGTCTTCTATAAATATTATAAAATATATAAAGCATTTTCCACAGTAATCATCCTAATGAAAATCACTTCCTTGAATAGAAATGTTGCCTTTGGACTTTAATTTAAAGTTCAACATGTTTTAGATGTTATGTATGTTATATATACTGTATGATAAGAACTGTCCATGGCAACCTATAAACATAAGTTGAAAACAATCTTGAGAGTGTGTAAGAAGGAACATTATAGTCAATTATTAGATATGAATAAAAATAACATTAGAGCAACTTGAAGCATTTTAAATAGTATTATAAGGAACAGCACTAAGAAAGCAGACTACCCTCATTGTTTTATGCTTGGAAACACTAATGATGATATGAATGAGGTAGTTGAAATGTTTAACAACTACTTTGTAAATGTTGGACCAAAATTGGAAGAAGAAATTCCAAAATTCTGGACAATGGAGGAAAGGAATGAAACCATAGATAGGAATCCTAACTCCATGTTTCTCACTGATGTAAGAAAAAAGGAAATGACTGACATTTTCTACAACTGTAAAGTAAAAACATCAACTGATTTTAATGGAATCCAAATGGAAACAATAAAAAGGGTGATCAATGACATCGTAGAACCGTTAACATATATCGGTCACTTATCTGGAAAATTTCCTAACAAAATGAAAATAGCTAAAGGAGTGCCAATTTTTAAAAAATTGAGTCAAACATCAATTTACAAATTACCGACTAGTTTCCTTATTACCCCAATTTTCTAAAATTATTGAGAAGCTATTCAATAACGGGTTGGACAAATTTATCAATAAGAATAGCAGGTAGCCAATAGGGATGCAGAGCTAACATTCCGACCTCCATGACACTGATTGAAATCACGGAGGAAATTATAGACCACAGAAAATGTGCAGCTGCAGTATTTATGGATCTCACAAAAGCCTTTGATACATTTCATCACCACATCCTAACAACAAAATTAGAAAGGTATGGAATTAGAGGATTAGTTTAGAATTGGGTTAAAAGTTACCCAGCAAACAGGAAGCAATTTGTAAAGCTAGGAAAATACACATCTGCAGGTTTAAATATTACCTGTGGAGTACCCCAGGGGTCAGTATTGGGACCCAAACTGTTCAACTTGTATATCAACGACATCTGCAAAGTGACGAAAGACTTAAAGTTGGTATTATTTGTGGATGATGCTACTGCCTTTTGTTCTGGGGAAAGCACACCAGAGCTGTGTCCTTTTGGACATGTGGAACTGTGACTTGAATTATGTGATGTATTCCATTGTAACTTGTATGCATGTTCAAATAAAATGAAACCATTACCATTACCCAATTTGTCATGACGCACACTGAATAACTTTTGTATATGATGATATGATCAATAAATAAACTTGCCTTCCCTACAGAGTAAATAATAGGTCATTCGGCTATAGAATATAATTTTTTCACATTTCTGTTCTTACCAGAATGATGGTGCGTCGCAAAAATGGGCTTCTCTTCGTTTTTGTAGGTTATAAAAGTTCAAATAATGTAACAATGCTTTATTTAAAAATATATATAAAAAAAAGCATAGGATGAGCAGGGTTTTTTTCAAAGAGTGAGGCGGGCCTCGCCTGAAAGGTGCCGGCAAACTTTAGGTGAGGCATAGCAGCTTGAGAAAAATAAACAAAAATCGCGCTTCGAACCTGTTAAACAAACAGATTTAGAGTTCTTGCAGTGAGTGAGTAAACACAGCCTGGGCTGAGCAGGAAACTAAACAAAATATGCTTGAGAAAATCGGTTTTTCAGGGGGTGGCTGACAGTGCCACAACTTGAAAAGCCCCTGTGATAGAGAATGTACATCTGTGTAATCAACTAAGTGATTCCTTCATTGATTTTTACCAAGATTACACACCAGAGCACAATACATTTACAAATAAAACATTTAAAAGTAAATGGAAATGGACTTTGACTTGTACAGCTCTTTTTTACCTTCAAGGTACTCGTAGCTCTTCGACACTATCCCACTTTAAAGACACGATTCCCACATTTACCTGCTGATGACACAGCATCAGGAGCAAGGGGGGGGTTCAGTGTCTTGCCCAAGGATACTTTCACATGGTCACGGAAGGACGGAGTGTCGAACCAGCAATGTTCAGGTGGGGAGACGACCGCTCTACCACCTGAGCCGTACCACCTCAAAAATAAGTACCACCGTTTATCTTGGACTGTGTGGCGTGCACTTGCAGCTAATTGGCTTGTGGTGCATGAGGCAAATTAAACGTTCATTTTGAATTTGGATGGTACCACTATTCCGTGTGTACATGTCTGCAATGTGATTGTATTTTTGCGGGTACACGTACCACAGTTTGCACATCACTGAGTGTCACTTATGGCTAATGATCTTAAAAAAGGGAAGTCATCCCAATGAATGGCTGGCTCCGCCTCTTCTCCTTCCGCGGGACCCCCACACGGTCCAAAAAAGCACTGTTCCCCATGCGAGCCGTCACATGCCAGGTTCTGGTAGCACTTTGGACTCTGGAGGTCTTCCGACTCCAACAGAGGCTGCGTGGACTCCGAGCGCAGGTACACGTGGGGGTGCTGCTGGGGTGGCGAGCATGGAGCGGGAAAAATGACGGTGGCGTAAGGGACGGAGTCACTGTTTGAGGACGAGAAGACGGGAAGGAAAGGGGAGCCGCAAATGGACTCTCCAAGGTCGCTGGTGTCTTCTGGGCCGTGAGACCAAGGACTATCATCTTCCTCTTCTTTGTTTGGTTTCATGGGGAGCTCCAGGAAACTCAGGTGGGACAGGTATATTGGATTAGGCTCTTCACTGCCCCAAGAAGATATGATATCCTGGAAAATGTTTACATTTTAGACATTTTAGGTTGAATGCACGTTTTATTTGATGCAAGCATTCCGGTGATATGATGCCTTATTATTATTTTTCAATTTTTTTGTGGACACACTATTTAGTGCTTAATCATATTGTATGTTTGTTTTATTATAATACTGATGTATTACAATTTCTTAGTCAGTATTTTATATCATTAACAATAAATTCATAATTAATAAATAAATCAATGGAATTTAAATGACTGAACAAAAAGTTAGATTGCAATAATTGCAGTTTCAATCATTACATTATTTTCTTATTACTCCTTTAATTGAATCCATCTGCAATACTTTTTATAATTTATTATATTGAAATTGAAGTACAATTTTTTTTATTATTTTCATAATTGCGTTTATTTAGTCAATCAATATATTATATAATATAACATATTATGTTCATTCACAAACGTATAAATAATTAATTAATGATTAATTTAATGCATTTTTTAAATATATTTCATAATGATTTGATTACATTTTATTTATTATTTTATTATGTATTAATATATTATATATAAATTATATTTACTGTACATTAACAAATTCACTAGACCACCTATCGTAAAAAAAGACAAAAGTAAAAAGTATGTTTTTTTTAATTGCTACATTTGAAATTTTTTCAAAGCTTTTTATTTTTTTTTTCAGACCATATAAATGTATTGGTATTTATTTGGAAAGTAACATGGAGTTATCTTTTTACATCCAAAATGTAACCACTAAAAGAATAAATAATAAGATACATTATTATATTAAAATATGATTGATTTACTATTCTTTTGTATGTATGGATAAGAATAATAATGCCATTTTAGCATGAAAACCCAGAGCTTCTACATACTTCCGTATCAACCGCTTCAGAAACATACATTATGTGTTGGTCTCATATATTTCTTGAGCACTTTTGTACATTTTGTGTTACCTGTGTGGATTCAGAAGTCCAACTTTTGATGCTGCTGTTTGCAGGATCGGGAACAGAGGGCCAAAAGCGCACTTTCAGCCTGGAAAAGGACGAGAATGAAAATGAATCCCACTGGTAATTTCCATCACGGCCGGCCCAGCCACGATCTTACCTGCTTTCTTTGGTGTAACAAGACACCACCGTGACAATGAAAAGCAGAGCTAAACCCACCCCGGGCAACACCACCATCAACACGACAGCCACCCCATCTGAGGAGGAACAATTTACAGTCCAACATTTTCTTTTGCAATGGGATCTGTGCAAATGCAAAATGATACAAACCCATTCCTTTGATATCAAAATGAACCATCGACCCGTTTCGGCTCCCGCCGTCCGTGCTCACCGTCAACACAGCATCGTAAACAGACAAGGCGTGGAGGCCTGTCAGGACCACTCGTCTCTCTTCCAGGTCTCCAATCGCCACTAAAATAAATAACAGGAGCACATTTATAGCTGAGATATAAATAAAAGACATTTCCATCGAAAATGTACCTACCATGAACTCGCTTTGCCTCATCCCAGTACAACAGTTTGTAGCTGCGAATAATCCCGTTGCGTTGGTCCAAAGGTATTTCATCCCAGGTGAGTTCCACGTGAGACTGCCAGTTCTTATCAATAGTTATATTTGGAACCACAGATGGCGCTAAAAAATGATTATTGCAGTCAGCAGACTATAATTTAAGCTAAAACAAAACAAATACAGCATACAATTCTTAGCTTTAGCCCTTAAAAACGTGCTTCATTATGAGGCATGCTTGCTACCACTAATTAAATACCATTATAATAATAATAAAAAATGATCCTGTTCTATACTGTAACATAAGTATGTTGTTATTGATAATAAAATACGCCATTTTAAAATAATTCATAGAATCAGACTCCTAAATTAGAGTTTGGCTTTAGCCTTTAAACAGGAAAGGAACCACTTTTGCTTCGCCTGCGTTTCATTGTGTGGTAAATAAGTACAATTATATGATTGCGCCCAGTGATAAAATATTTTCTTGTACTATTCATTAGTATTATGAATGTATTATTAGCAGTATTCATGCTTGTTTCCCACATACTTCATTATTAGGCAGTAGAATCCAAATAAAAAAGTACAATATAATGGCACATAATTATGTCATAAACAATAAGAAAATACAAAGTTAGTTTGAAATAATATTACATTTTACTGTAAACCTGTCCTTCGATGAATGACACATTTTGGTTTTAGCCCTTACAGGTAAGGAACCATATTTGGTTCCCTCCCATAATCACTCCCAGTAATTAAATTAAATGGGAATTATAAAAAAAATACATACATGTTTATAATGCACTTGTAAGTGGTAAATTAAAATAAATAAATAGTATTGTTTAATAATAATAATTAATATAGTGGAATATAAAGTTATTATTGATGATTACAAAGACAATTAGCAGAAATAATTCTATGAATACAGTACACATATACGACAATGAATATAGTATTTTTCAAAATGATTGTTATCCGCTATTGACTAACGACCAGTCCAGGGTGTACCCCGCCTCTCCCCCAGAGTCAGCTGGGATAGGCTCCAGCATACCCGCTACCCTGGTGAGGATAAGCGGCATAGAAGACGGATGGATGGAAAATGATTGCTATTGCATTTGTAAGTATTGTCATGTGTTTCTTACTAAAGGCCAACAAAACAGTTACTTTTCCAGCCACAAGAGGGCGCTCTTCTACCACACAACAGCGGCTCCTCATCCTTCCGCTTCACTTCACACAAAAGCAAAGCCCGTCTCCCTTCATGACACCTCGTCCAGCCCTCCTTTACTTACTCACCCTTCTGCAGCGAGTAGGCATTAACAGTCTGAGGCCGGCCGATCCCGTCCTTAAATCTGGGATACACGGAGATCCCGTAGGGCTTGTACGGCTCAAAGCCTGCGGATGAGAGCGAGGAGGTTGAGAGTGTATCAGTGCCCAGTAAGCTCCTAACAGGGGGTATAAGGCAGGTCACGGGCGAGATGAAGACCTTGTATATATGAGAGGGCAACTGGCGGGGAAGGAGATGAATGGGATATTAGGAAGATATGACGGATGGCAACATAACAAAGGCAGGGATGTTAAAACTGCAAATCTTTAGCCGCAATTCCAATTTAGTGTCTTTTTTTGGTATTCACTCTCCACACGCAACGACGCACATCCCAAATCCGGGTAAACAACAACGCACCAGTGCAGAAATGCAAGTGAACACAAAAGCAGCCATTTACGACACGCTGCACAGCATTTCATCTGGCCTGGACTGGTTTTTGGTAACCTGCGCGTTACTTTACTGGTCACCGTCAGCCACTTTTCCTCCCGTGTAATAGTCCATGGTCGTGATCTTCTGAGCGTCAGAAGACTTCAAGGACAGCTCGAGGCGCAGTAACTTCAAAAAAATAAAGGGAAACTTTGTTTTCAAACCCGCTTGGCTAACTTCAGGCGATAATTGGAGAGAGGCTTTGAAAAGTTCATGTTGTAACTTTAGTAATGATTTGTAGTGCATGAGAAAGTGGACAGAAAAACGAAGCTCGATTCTCTATTAACAAGTATTAACAAGTATATTGCACAACTCAACAGCAAGTGAACCAATGTTGTAATGGTGGTAAGGAACAAACTGCTCAGCCAGTATGGCAAGCGTAACACGCATGACTTTCAGCTGAAGAGCAACATCTTAAAGCACATGCACGGATAAAGCTGCGAGGTGATGCTGCCAGTGCAAATACTGCCATCTACAGTACCCAGAGGTTTCCTACAACTACAGCTGTTAAACTACAGTAATCCCATTTATTCCGGTTAATTGGCTGCAGACCCGATGTGACCAGTGAAAAACAGCATGATTTGTGAATTAGTATACTTTTGAAAAACTGTGAGAGTGAAGCCGCAAAATTCACAGAGCAAAGTGGCGAGGGACAACCGTAATTAATTACAGACCTCGTGGTTATTTGCATTTTGACTATAGCAGACTTGGCATTTCTTGGTTCTGTGTAAAAGGCAAAGGCGGATAAATGCCGGCTCTACTGCTGTGGTGATGATGTGGCACCTTAGCGGGCTCGTTGAGCGAAAGAAACACACACCTGTTATGACGAGGTTGGACATATTCCCGCCTGCCAGCTCAAACTGAACAAAGGAGAGGTCGTTCCGTAAAAGAGGTCTCCATTCCACCACGTAATCAACAAGATTGGCTGACGTGAGCTTCTTCCACTGGACCAGAAGGGATCCGTTATCAAGAGCGACGGCGCTGACGTCCGATATCGCCTCATGCGCTTAAAGACACACAGCAAATCTCGTCATTACAAGCATCGGCATGAACGGCGACACATTTTTTGGGCAATTCTGGGAAAAAAAAGAAACCTTTGGGACGGTAGATTCTGACTTGCGTAGGGGAGGATTTCCCAGCTGCATTCACTGCAATGATGTACACTTTCCTTGCTCTCCGGGGAAGCTGGAAGGTGCAATGACTCCTGGCGGTAGTGCAGAGCGTTCCCCTCTTACTCACCACTTTTTGCACCGAGACAATGTAAGACATGTTTCGCCCGTTGGCTCTGAACCACTGTGAGGGCTGAAACAAGGGAATGGGACTATTTTAATGACACGCATATTCCATCTACAACTACTACGACGTGTACCTTCCAAAACAAGAGCATTTGGAGCTGTTTGTGCATGTGATCCCCTGTCCCCCTCATCCATGTGTCCAGGAGTCCTGTGGGAGCTAAGAAAACAAAGATGGTTGTCAACTACTTAGGTAGGTGACACTTCGAAAAATGCTAGCTGAACACAGCATTAGGCATGAGATACACTATGAAGCAACAATTGGGTAGCAGGCCATTTAGGAGGCCAATTTTATCCTAGAGGAGACTGAGGGCAGCAGGAAAACGGAGCGCTACAGCAGTACGGAGACTGCGGACTACAAAACTGCATTTAAGGCAGCATAGGCTGACATTTGCACTTATGTTAATGTTTATTTTTGACACTCCTAGCCACGTATCATCAAATGTTACATGTTGCAGTTTACCAATCTTTTCTGCTTCCTACCTGGTAGTGCTGATAGGAATGGAATATTTTCCACTCTGTTTTGGATTCACTTTGTTCTCTTTTTTCTAGTAGTACCTGGTAGCACCCGCTTTTGCCGATGGAAAAGTGTCAACAGAGAGTCAAAATGAGAATATTTGACGTGAACGATGGTCTCGATGTATTTAGCTGGAAAATTTTATCCACAAGGAGACTGAGGGCAACAAGAAAATGGAGCGCCGCAGCAAGGCGGAGACTGCCGAGTATAAAACTGCATCTAAGGCAGTGTAAGCTAAAATTAGAACACGTTTATTTTTGGCACTTCTAGCCACGTATCCACAAATGTTATAGTGGCGCTACAGTTTGCCAATCTTCTATCCTTCCTAACTGGTAGCACTGTTAGGAATGGAATATGTTCCACTCTGTTTCGGATTCACTCTGTTCTCTGTCTTCTAGTAGAAATAATACCTGGTAGTGCCCACTTTTGCAGATGGAAAAGTGTCAACAGAGAGGACAAATGAGAATATTTGAGGTGACCGATTGGTCTCCATGTATTTAGTCGGCAAATTTTGTCCAAGAGGAGACTGAAGGCAGCGAGAAAATGAAGCACTCATTTCTGATGTTGGTTTTTATTTTTTTTTAATTTTCCAACTATTTCAACTTTCTTTTCCTAATATTGTAACATTATTCCCGTAGTATTTCGACTTTGGACACCCCCGGATGATGTCCTACCACTCTCCATGGTGACTGCAGATTGGCTGCTGCTCCATTCACTCCAGGGGCTTTGCTGGTATTGAACTCTGATCTGGGCCACGTACTGCATCCCGTGCAGCAGACGACACCGGTCCACAGGCTTCTTGGGCTGCACCCGAGACACCAGGATCTGAAATGTCATCCATCCAGTCTAAAACTAGTACGCTACAAGCTAGGAGGGCTACGTGGCTCATAAAGAGTTTGTACTTACTGGTGGTTGGTTCCACAGGCTGCTATCCGCCGTCTTCAGTCTGACTTCAAGGCTCATGTAGTCCTTCATCCAGTGCTCGTGCTTGGATAAGTCCCATCTTAGCCGGAGGCAGCCGAGCTGCACCGCTTGGATTTTCACAATCTTTGGCGGGTCAAATTTAGCTGAAAAAAAAGAAAAGAAGTAAATCCAGCGATGTAATTACCTCCCCCAAGCAACGTTTGTTTCTTGTCAGTTTGCAGCATAACAGAAAAACTACACAACCAATTTTTAATTGATCTTATTTATTATGTATTGTGTAAAACTAAGAGAGGAACAACATCAAATTAAAAGCACTACATGACTACAGACCCACCATCCACCAGTATGAGCTTGGAGTTTGTGCGCTGCATAAATATGCACATTAGCACATATCTTACCTTAATACACTCCCACATAGTATCAGCATTTGGGACCAAATATGAGGTGAAAGAAAAAGGGGGAAAAGTACAGTATAGTAGTCTATCTGTGCAGCGAGGGAGGAAGTTAGAAGGTGTGTTGAAGGGCCATCGAACAAAGTGGGACAAGTGGCGTTCACATTAAACATACAAAAACTGTGGGATTTCTAATTGTATGTTATTTTTTCCTCTCAATAGTAGGACTTTATTCCCCTCATATTTTGTCGTTATTCTTGTCAAATTGCTGCTCCTTTTTTCCATTATCCTGTTTTTTTCGTTTTCTTGTTTAATTGTATTTTTAGACCGTGCCGTGAGCCAATAAAAAAAACAGACGCAACCCCGAAATGGCCCCCGGGCCACACTTTGGCCACCGCTGATATAACTCGACGTACAGCACAAAGCCAATTTCCCAACATGATTACCTGAACTGACAGGCTCCAAAGTGAGCGGCGCTGAACTCGCTTCTCCCAGCTGATTCACAGCTTTTACATATATTTCCATTTCTGAGAATAACACAAAGCCGGTGCGAGGGATGGTATAGCTCTGGACCCCCGGTGGCAGCTCGTAAGCGTGGTTCTTGTTTAAACTCCTGAAATGAAGAACACATAAAACGTTGTGCAGCCCGAAGGAATACTGGCTGACATTCCACAGCAACAGCCTCACGGTATTCCTAAGGAATATTTACCCTATGTGTGTGTGGAGGGTGTACTTTGTGGGCAGGTGGGTCACTTGCAGGTTGGCTTCCCAGATACAGGTCAGGCTTCTGTGGGTGGAGAGGTTGGCCTGACAGCTTAGGTTCTGTGGCACTGGAGGGGGATCTATAGGAAATAGAATACATAACACACCATACCACATTTATTTTATTACACCTCTCAAAACCGGATTCATATCGGACTACGATTCCTCACATCCAGCACGGATTACCACCCCTCCGATGATCGGCATGGACGAGGTGTGGACGCAGCAGGTGAGGACGGCCTTGGTGTGTGTGAAACTGGGGATGACCACTCGATAGGATCTGTTGCTCCCATTGGCCACGGGTATGCTGGGAAAGACCAGGTCGTCCAGTCGCCACTCCACATCGCCAACGAGGAGGGGGCAGCCATTGGCGATCGTGCAGGTGGCTTCTACGGGCGACCCCATCGCCACCACTGAACTGGACGCGTGGACGCTCGCGCATGGCCGACTGTCACTCTCTGAGATGAGCGGAATAACAGCAAAAATCATCTGTGAAAGGTAGATCTTTGTTTTACTTTTCACACCTATGACAGCGGCGCTTACCGTTTTTCACCGCGTACACGTCCGCCACTCCTACCAGCATGACAACCACCGACATCCATGTGGCCGCCATGATGGCAAAACCTGTCAGGCACCAAAAACAGTTTTCATGTCCTTACAAAAGTAAGTACAGACCTCACATTTCAGCAATCATTACTATTACAATGCTTCTTAAGGGACAATGCTATATAAATCAACTTGGATATGCTTTCGAGTAGTCAGTGTACAGCTTGCATAGAAGTATAGATGTACTAGTCACTGAAAATGAGTCAAAACACAGCCATGATCGTCTAAATTGTTGGCAATACAAGCGAATAGCAGGATAGCAAGATGTTGGATTTCATGTTTCCCTCAATGAACCGCGTCTCCACCAGTGCCGGTAGCACTCATACAGCCCCAGACCATGCTTGACTGTTGGCAAGACACTGTTATCTTACTTCTCACCTGTGTTGCCAGCTATTTAGCCAATAATGGCTGTGTGTTGACTCATTTTCACTGCATAGTAAATGTACACTGCTATGCAAGCTGTACACTGACTACCGTTAAATGCACCCAAGTTTACTATCTATTGTATAGTTCCTTGACAAGATATACTACGAAAAAAAATCCAACGGAGCCCAGTATCCCAAGAGGGCGGGTCCTGCTCTGCTTCACAGCGTCACAAGACATGTTGAAATTCATGTTTCCCTTAATGAACCGCATCGCCACCAGTGCCAGTGGCACTCATGCAGCCCCAAACCATGACACTACTAACACCCTGCTTGACTCAATTACCTTGCTACTCACTTGTGTTACCAGTAATTTAGACAATAATGTCTGTTTTGACTCACTGTTGGCGGATAGTGAATCTACACTGCTGTACAAGCTGTACACAGACTACTCTAAAGTATATCCAAGTTTACAGTCTGTAGTATTGCCCCTGGAGAAGATATCATGAAATGCTTGCTGGAATGCAGCTAAAAGCGACACACATATGTTGTGTAATTTTCAGTTGGAAGGTGATGTTGTGCTATCACAAAAGTAATGTAGCGTCACAAAAAATGAGCAGCTGGGAGTGATTCTGCACTAAATTGCGCGTGTAATGTCACATCATCATCAACACGCTGCTTCTTCGAATGAACTCACCATTCCACAGACATCAAATCTTCACTGAAATCCAGGGTTTTCTCGTGTCTGCACTGGTTTGAAGGGATGGAAAACACAAAGCAATCATCGGAAAACTCCAAGTAAAAAGTAGAAAACCGGTCCAAACATTGACAGCACACAGCTGAGGCGTCCAGGGAGAGTTTGTAATATACTGTAGGTGGAAAAAGCGTATTATTAGTATGATCTTTGATCTTTTTGCTTTT
Organism: Dunckerocampus dactyliophorus; assembly: GCF_027744805.1. Classification (NCBI taxonomy): domain Eukaryota; kingdom Metazoa; phylum Chordata; class Actinopteri; order Syngnathiformes; family Syngnathidae; genus Dunckerocampus; species Dunckerocampus dactyliophorus. The sequence continues at coordinate 6,085,045 of NC_072825.1, forward strand.
GTTTGTTTTTTTAATTTTCCAAATATTTCAACTTTCTCCTAATCTCTGTAATTTTTTTCCAATAATACTAAGACTTTATTTCCATAATATTTTGACTTTATTGCCATAATATGATAATAGTGGTGTAACGATTCATCCACTACATCAATGCGTTGATTTATATTCCTATGATTCAACTACATCGATCTGGGTTCATACCTGTATATACTGTATATCTAATATGTAATATGTATCGATCTAAATTTGTTTAAAAGGTTATCAATCGATTGAATGGAAACGTTACACCCCTATGTTATTCCTTTTTCCACAACCTAATTTTCCCAAAACTGCAACTTTATTTTGTTTGTTTCACCTAATATTACAACTTTTATAATTTTTTTTCCTGTTTCATATTTAAACTCTATGCTAAAATTATATTATTTTTCCTCAGAATATTATGAGTTTATTCTTGTAAAATTGTGACTTTTTTTTGTTTTTTCTCTTAACATTTGGACTTTGTTCTTGTAAAATTACTCTTTTTTCCCATTTCTGCTGCTGTTTTTTAAAATTTAAATTTCCCAACTATTTTAACTTTCTTCCTGTAAATTTTCATCGCGTAATTATGACTTCATTCCCACAATATTTTGATTTTATTCACATAACATTAGAACTTTTTCACAGCTTAATTTTCGAAAAATGTAAACTTTACTTTGTTTTGTTTGTTTCTCACGATATTACAACGTCTAAAAAAATACGTATATTTTTATACTTTATGCTACTAAAATGACATTATTTTTCCTCATAATACAGGGTCAGGCAAAAATGATCTGACACATTTGTAGGTTAAATAAAAGGCAACTAAAGTAAAGAAACAAAAAAGTGTTTTTATTTTCAAAAAGTACATATCATGCCATCATTTTGCTTTGTTTCTTTATAATGCCATTGTTTTTTGTTTCTTTTTCAGTTGCTGCCATGACTTGGACTGGTGAGCATCGCGCTTTCACTGTGGAAACGTTTATCAAAACAAACGAATCTGTCACCGCAACACAACGAGCGTTCCGTTTGCACTTCAATCTTGGTAGCCATGATCCCGTACCAGCTCCAAACACCATTTTGTTATGGGTTACCAACGTCAGAGCTACTGGATCTGCTTTGAGTGTGTGGACAATAATGGATCCCATTTGACCGATTTAATTTTTAAAACATAATGAAACAGAATGGCATTATATGTACTTTTCGACTTTCGTACTTTCTTGTTTCTTTACTTTATTTGCCTTTTACTTAACCTACAAATGTGTCAGATCATTATTATGACGTTATTCTAGTGAAATTTAAAAATAATTTTCCTGGATTGAGTACAAGTTTGTCTCTTATTATTTTGACCTTATTCTTTTAAAATTACTTCAGATTTGTCCATTTTTGTTGTGTTTGTTTTTGAGTTTTCTTGTTAAATTATATTTTCAGGATGTGCCGCGGGCCAATGAAAAAACGGCGGCGGGCTGCACATTGTCCCTGGGCCGCACTTTAGACACCCCTGGTGTATACAATCGAATCTCAGTACAGTTAATGACCACCGTTCCTTTGACACTGTGACAAAAAAAATACACAAGGTCTGTGATGCCGCCCCAGAAGGGAACCAGTGATGGCAAAAGTGTGATAATAACCATAAAACCGGAATTGGAATTTTCAGTGATATGGGAAATGGTCAGGCTGCTCAGTACAATATGAGAACATGACAATGAATGACAATATACCAATTCAAACATGTCACTTTGCCAAGCAGATGCTAACATCTGCGATGCCAGCATCTTTAAAGGGTGAAATTAGCCACTTGCTATAATCATGAAAATGTTGATTAATATGCATTGTCTTTCTTAAATAAATAATTCTGTACCAGAAAACCATAAAATGGGGATTTATTTTAAAGGTATAACTTGATGTAATTTTACCAAGGGCGAATGTACATAGCATGTAGCTTAAAGCATAACCTATAATGCACTGTACAATGCTCATTAAGCTTATATTACTAGCTACTCAGTTTTGTTATAATACTACAGTTTGATTAACACACAATATATTATAGCCTATGGTTTTATAATGTTCCCTAAAACATGGCCTGTATTGGTTTTATAATGGTGACAGTTTGACCCTTGAACAGATAAATCCATCTTATGGGAAAAAAATGCTTTGAAATGACACCGACTTGTAAGTCAAGCATCGTCATGGAATGGATTGTGGCGGTTCCATCGTATTACAAGCCATTATTTTCCTGAATCAAACGTACTATGGCAGCAATTCTGCAGCAGAAAGCCCCAAAATGAGGGTGTATTACTTAGTCGCCTGCAGTCCACAGTAAGTCACGCTCCAGAATTGGTATTTCTTATCAGCCTTGTGCATTAAAGACCTCCAAAATCCCCCATTTAGGACTGTCTGATTACTTCCAGCAGGTAGTTTAGCCTGAGGCGCTAACAAGAATGTGAAGAAAAAGAGTGTGTTTTTTGTTTTGTGAGCGAGCAAATTTGATAAAGAAAGACCCGTAATTACACAAGCGGTGCCAGTGTGAGGTGTGAACGCATAACAGTGAGTCAATGATTGTACCGCCATATGTTTCCTTTTCCCCGCTGCTGTTTGAGGAGGGACGCGTCGTTACCACACTTTCAGGATTTGGCAACATCCTTAACACAGCGTACCATTACACACTCCACACCACTTCCCCTTTTTTGCCTTCTTTGTCAGTAGTACTCTGAAGAAGGAATTGGGAGAGAAGCACATTGGCTTTTGTGCAAAAAGCTGATTTTTCTGACCATTTAGAACAGAAGTGTCCAAACTTTTTCCACTGAGGGCTGCATACAGAAAATTGGAAGGATGCAGGGGGTCGCTTTGATACACTTTTGTGCAGTAGAGATGCTAAAAGCCATCCAGTCTCCGTCAGTATATGCTGAGGCAAGGTGTCTCGACCTGGGACCCGCATTTCCCCATGGCCGTGAAGTCAGAATACATTTTTATTTTTATTTAAGTCAAAGCAAGCAAATGTATTTATTAATACACATAATTACATTCATTTATGTAGTCATATATCAAGGCATTTTAACAAGGAATTGAGGAAGAACATGGCGACTGCGTGCACACAAATAATACATCAATTTAAAGGGTCACTGACATGATTTATCAACTTAAATATGTCCTATATTGATTCTAATTCTGTTCTACGTTCTTCGTTTTTTGAAAGCAACGGGTAAAGTCGTGTAAATTATATTTACAGTACGTGGCGGGAGCCGGAAGTGACGTCGGCCACGGCGCATGTAAACAAACATGGCGGCGTACGAGACAGAGGATGTTTACAGTGATTTTAGCAAAGATTTGAGCGATGTGTCATTTATTTTCGAGGAGGAAGAAACATCTGGAGTTGACATAGATAGAGAACATGCAGAACAGGGATTTAAGCCGTATTTATTCGAACTGTGGCGTTCAGAACCCGACTATGAAACTGGCGTGTCAGACACTGAGACACAGAATGGTAAGTGTTAATGACTTTGGAGACGCTTATCCTTACAATTATTGTTTTAAATCAGCTTCTTAATGAGCGTAAAGGGGTCTTCTGAGCCTTGTTTATTGTGTGTTTCGTCGCCAGTGCCGCCCCGCCCCGCACCGTCAACATATCGCTGTGAAAGTATGTTTTAGAACACGTACAATGCTTTGAATGCCTGTCGCTATGCTAGCATAGTGTTTAGAATACAATATGTCAATAAGACATGACTTAGTCCGTTCTGTGGCAACATCGTTTTTCTTCTCCGTTTTTTTTATGTGTAGCATAACATCAGGAATAGCATCCTAGCATCCAAAATGCATTTATCCCGTACATTCAAGCCAAATGCTTCTTGTAAAGGTGTTCCTTCAGGGAAATGAAGATTGCAAAGAACAGAACGCGAGGCCGGCGTCCATTTGTCTCTCGTTCTCTGTTGTTGTCTTAAACCTTCGTCTTTTGGAAAAAAACCACTTACAGTATCACTCGGACACTGTGACCAACGCAACGTTTTGGCATGACTACTATTTTGATTAAAAATAAAGCGAACAAAGTCGACGAGCCGCCTCCAGAAAGCCTTTTGTTTACGCTGCGCCCGTAGATACAGTACATATGCCGTCGCCGACGTCACTTCCGGTAAGGCCCCTTTTCAAGGACGGCTGTTTGTCATGGCTCCCGCCACGTACTGTAAATGTCATTTTCACGAATTTACCATTCGCTTTCAAACAACAGACAACATAGAACCTACAGTAGGTTTCCAAAGTGGGTACCCCCAGGGGTACACCAATCGTCATTGGGGAGACGTGAATACAAATCTTTTCTGCAGTATCTTTAGCGAGTGAAGTGTACTTTTATAGTTATTTCTCCACATCTCCACGCAGTAAGCTAGATATGGTAATACCAGGGCGCAATAGAGAGTGAGGACGAATATACTGGATAATAATTGTAAAAAAAATGTATTTGGCTACTTCACGGATTTCACTTATTGAGGGCTATTTTGGGAATCTGTCCCCTGCGATAAACGAGGGAACACTGTACATTTTCCAATAAACCTTTGTTTAAAATTATTAGTATTATTATCATATCTTTTTTAAAGTATTTTAGTCATTTTTATTTTGTTTCTTGGGACCCCACATGGTATAAATGTTTATTTATTTTCACGAATCAAAAACGGGCTGAAAATGGCCCTTTGGACACCCGGTGACTTGGACAAATTGACATTTAAGTCAGTCCCACTTACTTCAAAAAACAAGGAACTCCACTAGTTTCACATCCTCTTGTTTTTAAACTGCTGAAAAGAGCGTAAACATGGGCTAGCACACGCAATGATCGGGTTTACGCTAACATCCAAATGCCAAAAGAATTGCTCTATTATTATGTTTTTTGCTTCTTCACTTGGGAGGCTTTAATGGTGTAATAGATCAAATGTAGGCTTCTTCTTGTTGATTTAACAGGAAAAAGGACAAAAATAATACATGGTGGGGGATCATACCCCACAATGAGGCTTCAAAGGAGCATGAAAGGTGTTCAAAGACAAAGCAGAGATGTTATCAGCGATGCTGGCCTTGCACTTACCGCATGCAGCAGCTGTAGCAGCCCAGATCACGCCGCTCGAGACGCGAGGAGGCTCAAAGCGTCCCCGCTTGGACCACGCATGTGAAGCAGCAAGGACGCTTGTTTTGAAAGCAGTGAAACTTTCAAGGAAGAGGTCTCTGGGAGGAGGAGGAGGAGGGTGATGTTCAAATTCATGTTCAGTGTGGACATTTTTTGAGGTCACAAAATACTGAGTAATAATTCATAATTTAATAATTTAGTATCCGTTTTACTACATTTACCCGCACAATGGAGTCACAGAGATGCATTTTGCTGACAAATGTTTCTCACTTTTTCAACATTTTTTAAACCTAACATGACTCACTGACACACAAAAAAAAAAGAATTTTGGCCAAAATATATAAATATTAGGCACCCCTGCTAAATAATGATCATGTGTGGGGAGTAAATAAGATAATACCAAATGATAAACTAAGACAAATACAAAATAAATTAAATAGAAAATAAGAAATATGAAAATAAAATTGTATTATTTTTAAAAATTATTTTTCTTAAATGTTTTACATATTTTATATATATATATAATATATTAATTATTTTTTTACATTAATTTATTGTTAATTAATTTGATTTATTTCCTTAAGAACCCACCTAATATATATTTTTTTCCTACACAATTATGTGCCCCCCCCAAAAAAAATTAGCTTTAGTTGTTTGACAATAAGACATTTTAAATGGTAATTATATATATATATTTTTTAACTCTATTATTTTTTATTTTGTTTCCATAGTGGTTTCCTTGGGGACCCACCCAATATGTATTTTTTTTTACACCATTGTGCTTACAAAAGTTGTAAACTTGTTTTAGTCACTGTTCAATTGTGACAATAACATTTCATTATCAATATTAATACTATTATTATTTTGTCTCCACATTTGTTTCTTTGGGGACCCACCCAGTATGGAAATAAAGAAATGTGTGAGGGTTTGTATGACAGTTGTCTGGATCCCAGTATGCAGAGGCGTACACGAGTTATGAGAGAAAGAGTCTTTAATACTGGTGTAAGCAGCTCAGGAACAAAAAACTACGATGCCACGGAAAAGAAAAGGGCATCGCGGAAAAATGGAACAAGATATACTGTAACTGAAAAATATACCAAAGCTGGTCAGGCGGAGCTACCACAAAGCCGTGAGGAAAAACCAGGCGGGACTGGATGGCCGACGGCAGCAGCACGGATCTTGGCTTGGAGGTTCTGCCACGAGGAATCACCGAGTGCCATCCAGTCGCCACAGGTGAGCTTAAAAAAGGAGTGACCGACAATGAGGCACAGCTGTGCCTGTTCTGTAGCTCCGCCCAACTAGAGATCACCTGGGTCTGTGTGATGACACAAAAGCAGAAAATGAACAAGTGAAAGGAAATAAGCCACAAATAATAACCTGTACCCAAAATGTAAAACTAGTGTCTACGCCAGGCGTGACAGTATTCCCCCCCCTCATTCAATGGACGCCCCCTGGTGGACCACCTGGTTTGTCTGGGAACCTACGGTAAAAATCAGAAATGAGGTTATTGTCGAGAATAAGCGGCCGGGATATCCATGAACGGTCTTCGGGACCATAACCCTCCCAGTCCACCAGAAACTGCACACCCCTGCCTCGTCTCCTGGCGTCCAGGATCTCCTTGACGGTGTAGGCAAGATGACCATCCACAAGCCGGGGAGGTGGGGGGGTCGCCAATGGGGGGCTCAGAGTACTGGAGACCACTGGCTTCAGACGGGAAACATGGTGGACCGGATGAATCTTGAGAGAAGGGGGAAGTTTTAGGCGAGCCGTCACCGGATTGATCATCCGCTCTACCTCATAGGGACCAATAAATCTGGGCGCTAGCTTCTTAGTCTCTCCTGCCAGGGAGACATCCCGAGATGACAGCCATACCTTCTGGCCGGGCTTGTAGGCGGGGGCTGGTTTGCGGTGGCGATTGGCGAGCCTCTGATTACGCTTGGCCGTACGGGATAGAGCGGCCCTGGTACTGCGCCAGACGCGATGGGCACGGCGAAGGAATGCGGCCAGCGAGGGTACAGTGCAATCGGCCTCTTGGGAGGGAAAAATGGGGGGCTGAAAGCCGTGCACCACATGAAAGGGGGAAAGGCCTGTCGCAGAACAAATGAGGGTGTTGTGGGCGTACTCTACCCATGGGAGATACGTGGACCACGAAGAAGGACGCTGCTGGCACACACACCTCAGTGCTGCCCCCAAGTCCTGGTTGGCGCGCTCCGATTGTCCGTTGGATTGGGGATGGTAGCCAGATGATAAACTTGCAGATGCACCCAGAGACTTGCAAAAGGCTTTCCATGTGGCAGAGGAAAATTGAGGGCCCCTGTCCGACACCACGTCCTGAGGGATGCCGTGAAGGCGCACCACATGCTGAATGAGTAACTTGGCTGTCTCTATGGAGGAAGGGAGCTTGCGGAGGGGTATGAAGTGTGTGAACTTGGAAAATCTATCCACAATAGTGAGTATAACAGTGAATCCTCTTGAGGAGGGCAGACCGGTGACAAAATCCAAAGAGATGTGAGACCAAGGGCGAGACGGGATAGGGAGGGGGTGGAGCAGTCCTGCTGGCGCCTGATGGGACGACTTGCCTCGTGCACAGTTGTAGCAAGCCGCCACAAAGCTCTTGGTGTCCGCATGAAGGGTTGGCCACCAAAAACGTTGAGCGACAAGAAACGCTGTACGTCGGGCCCCTGGGTGACAAGCGATCTTAGAGCAATGAGCCCAGACCAGGACCTCTGAGCGAAGGGGTCTTGGGACAAAGAGGCGGCCAGGCGGACAACCACTTTGAGGAGGAGAATCCTTGGAGGCTTCTGCCACCCGTCTCTCGATCTCCCACCGCAGGGCACCCAGAATCCGAGACTGGGGGAGGATAGTCTCTGACTTCGGCTCTTCCACTGCCGGGGAATACATCCTGGATAATGCATCAGGTTTTCCATTGAGGGAACCAGGGCGGAACGTGATGCAAAAATCAAACCTCGTGAGGAAGAGGGCCCACCGCGCTTGGCGAGGGTTAAGGCGCTGGGCAGAACGGATGTAGGAGAGGTTACGATGGTCCGTGTAAATCACAAAGGGGTGAGCCGCCCCCTCCAGCCAATGTCTCCACTCTTGGAGAGCGAGTATAACTGCCAGAAGTTCTCGGTTGCCAATGTCATAATTCCTCTCTGCTGGTGAGAGGCGTCGAGAGAAAAAGGCACAGGGGTGCAGTTTCTGATCCGCTGTGGACCGCTGGGAGAGCACGGCCCCGACTCCGGTGTCAGATGCATCTACCTCAACAAAAAAGGGGAGAGTAGGGTTAGGATGAACAAGCACCGGAGCGGAAATAAAAAAATGTTTAAGGCGCCGAAAGGCTCGGTCTGCCTCCAGCGACCAACAAAAGGGAACTTTAGATGATGTGAGCTTATTCAGAGGTTCCGCCACCTTGCTGAAATCCCGTATAAAACGCCGGTAAAAATTGGCAAAACCCAGGAACCTCTGCAACAGCTTCCTTGATGTAGGAATGGGCCAGAGGGCCACAGCCTGGATCTTGGCTGGGTCAGGTCTGAGTTGCCCTTTTTCCACAATGAAACCCAAAAACGACACCGAAGACATGTGAAAAGTACACTTCTGGGGTTTAACGTACAACTTATTCTCTAGCAGTCTTTGAAGGACTATACTGACGTGCTGCCTGTGTTGTTGCGTGGAACGAGAAAAAATAAGGATGTCGTCTAAATAAACAAACACGAACCGGCCGATCATATCACGAAGAACGTCATTGATCAGGCACTGAAACACGGCAGGAGCATTAGTGAGACCGAAGGGCATGACGCAATACTCAAAATGCCCTAACGGTGTGTTGAAGGCAGTCTTCCATTCATCCCCTCTCCGTACCCGCACCAAATGATAGGCGTTGCGTAGGTCGAGCTTAGTAAATATGACCGCGTCATGAAGCGGCGTAAAAGCGGAATCGATGAGGGGCAGAGGATATTTATTACGGACCGTAATTTTATTGAGGGCGCGGAAATCTATACACGGACGTAGAGTACCGTCTTTCTTTTTAACGAAGAAGAACCCAGCTGCAAGCGGAGAGGAAGAAGGACGGATATGACCCGCAGCCAGGGAGGATGAGATATATTCCTCCAGTGCATGTTGTTCAGGTTGTGAAATATTGTACAAACGGGAGGAGGGGAGAGGAGATCCCGGCAACAAATCAATGGCGCAGTCGTATGGACGATGGGGGGGAAGAGAAAATGCTTTGATCTTGCAAAAAACCTCACTAATATGATGGTATTCTCTGGGTACAGATGACATATCGGGAGGAGTACAGGTGGAAGGTTTAACAGCACTGACAGGGGAAGAGGCAGCCCGGAGACAATGACTATGGCAAAAGGTGGACCAATTAGAAATTTTAAGAATAGACCAATCTATAGTAGGATTATGCCGCTGCAGCCAGGGCAACCCAAGCACCAACGGGGCTGAACGAGACGGAATAACAAAAAACTTAATTACCTCGTGGTGGTTACCCGCAAGCAGCAACGAGACCGCGTGTGTCTGGTGGGAAATACTCGCCAGGTGGCGCCCATCAAGAGAACGGACATTCTTAACATTATCCATCTTAGAAACTGGAATATTCATAGAATTAATCAGTCCACAATCAATAAAATTTTCATCAGCCCCCGAGTCAATAAGTGCCCGTACAGGACACGTTCCCCCCGGCCAAGAAAGAGTACCTTCTATTTGGAGACGTCCCACCATGGATGACGAAGCCGAGGCCTGAGTGAGAGGGAGGGGTCCTCCTCCCCGAGGCGTATCCCCAGTGGACGACGAACGACGTCTTGTGGGCCGGGCTGGGCAGGTTGCGATGTTGTGGCCCGCCTCCCCGCAGTAGAGGCATAGGTGCAACCTTCGGCGACGGCTCCTCTCCGCCGCCGACAGACGACTACCTCCGAGTTGCATGGGCACCACCCCCTCGGCGTCTTCTAGTGGCGTTCCGGCGCTGGAGGGTGGAAGCAGCGGGTTCGAACGAAGACCAAGCTGTGGAGCCGAATCAAGCCGGGGTGGTGGAAGAGGCTCCGCCTTCCGCTGTGCGCTGCGCTCCCGCAGGCGGTTGTCGAGGCGGATGGAGAGTGAGATGAGATCCTCCAAGGAGCGGGTCTCATCCCGAGCGGCCAATTCATCCTGGAGGCGAGCGTTGAGACTGGCCAGGTAGACACACCGCAGAGCCTTCTCATTCCAGCCGCTTTCTGCTGCCAAGATCCGGAAGGAGATTGAGTGATCCGCCACGGACGCGGCGCCTTGACGTATGGTAAGGAGGCGGCCGCCAGCCTCGCGTTCCCTTACGGGGTGATCAAACACACTCCGGAATTCTGCCGTGAAGAGAGGTAAGCTGGAGCACAGTTCCGGTTTGCTTTCGCACATCGCCATGGCCCAACTGGCGGCACGACCGGAGAGCAAGCTGAGCATATATGCCACTTTAGAGGAGTCCGTGGCGTACGTGTGGGGCTGTTGGGCGAAGATCAAGGAGCACTGGTGTATGAAGAGCTGACACTGGCCAAAGTCGCCGCCATACCTTGCTGGGTGTGGAATGCTGGGCTCACGGAAAGCGAAATGGGAGGATACAGCAAGTGTATCGCTTGCTGCTGCGGGCTGCGTTGGTTCAGCAGCCGCTGTCTGCGGGGCTCCCGTGATACTTGCGTGCAGCTCGCGCACCAGCGTGGTCAAGTCACTCAACGTTTGCTCGTGGGCACTAATGCGCTGGCCATGAGCCCGAAGAGCCATCTGGACCTGACTCTCCTCTGCGGGATCCATACTTATTGACTCGGTGATTCTGTGAGGGTTTGTATGACAGTTGTCTGGATCCCAGTATGCAGAGGCGTACACGAGTTATGAGAGAAAGAGTCTTTAATACTGGTGTAAGCAGCTCAGGAACAAAAAACTACGATGCCACGGAAAAGAAAAGGGCATCGCGGAAAAATGGAACAAGATATACTGTAACTGAAAAATATACCAAAGCTGGTCAGGCGGAGCTACCACAAAGCCGTGAGGAAAAACCAGGCGGGACTGGATGGCCGACGGCAGCAGCACGGATCTTGGCTTGGAGGTTCTGCCACGAGGAATCACCGAGTGCCATCCAGTCGCCACAGGTGAGCTTAAAAAAGGAGTGACCGACAATGAGGCACAGCTGTGCCTGTTCTGTAGCTCCGCCCAACTAGAGATCACCTGGGTCTGTGTGATGACACAAAAGCAGAAAATGAACAAGTGAAAGGAAATAAGCCACAAATAATAACCTGTACCCAAAATGTAAAACTAGTGTCTACGCCAGGCGTGACAAAATGAACACAATGTGGCCAAATACACACCCACCGTATGCCACAAATGTCTTTTGGTTTTTGGTTTAATTATCCAAATTTGTTTTCCCCGAATGTTGGGCTGAAAAGGGCCGATATTCTGTCATATTTGAAAAGCCGTCCTATACGACAGTTAAATAAATGGCTTTGCAGTGGTGTACAGCTGCAGTGCATCATGAACCTGTCAATCAAATCGTTACTATCTTTGAAAAAGCGCAATTTGTTGATACATCTTACTAAATTGCATGTGACCGTGTACCTAACAAAGTGTCCGCTGAGTGCACCATTTGTTTTAAATGAGTATTTTTTTGTATTTTGAGTGTGTAAATGTGTTGGCTGTCAAATGCCTGCACAGAATGACTCCACGGGCCTTTTTTTCCCCAAGCAGGAATGATGAATGTTAGTTAAACTGCCTTGATCCTGACCTTGGAATCGGCAGCATCAAGGAAGCTGATGGGTGTTTTGTTTTTGAGCCTTTGTGAGCACGGCACTAGAACAAGCTATTAAATGAGACTATAAACTGTGCCTTGACCCCCAGCCCCTGAAGGGCACTTCAAACTACTTGCCACATCCCGTTTATTAGCTAATTAAATTGTATTTCAAATGGTGACACTTTTGAATTGGCCCCCTCCACCGCTACGCCTTTTAAAAAAGCATAATGTGGGATAACTCTACATGAAGCAAGAAGCAACGGTGGGTTTTTCAATAAAGGCGACAAAAGAAGAAAGAGAGGGGGGAGTAGGCACTAATTAAAAATACATTAATGAGTTATCATGCAATGGCATATTTGGCTTGATCCTCTTCACTAATCAGCAGTAATGGAAGACACGCTCTCCATCCGCTGGGCATTTCACGCTACATTTCAGCAAGCGGAGAAATTAGCCCCCCGAAGCCGACGTACAAGCGATGAAGCCGACTTCGATTAGCGTCCTTGTTACCGTACTTCATAATAGAAAGGCTGCCTTCTCTCAGCTGATGTGACCGAGCTCGGATTAGTGACCGCTGGGACGATCCCGTCGAATGCCAGCTTTGCAGGGGTTCCATCGACGCCCAAGATGCTGTACATGCGCGCCGAGTAAGTTGGTGACGACAAAACGACATTAAATATACAAAACTACTGTAAATGCTCCAATTAGTCGTGGGGGTATGCTGGAGCCTATCCCAGCTGACGTAGGGTGAGAGGTGGGGTACACCATGGACCCAATCGCAGGGCAACCATTCACGCTCACATTCATAGCTATGGACAGTTTAGAGTCGCCAATGAACCTAACCTAACCTTAACCTAACATGCATCTTTTGGAATTTCGGAGGAAACTGGAGTACCCGCAGAAAACCCCAGGGAGAAGATGCAATCTCCAAGCGAAGATTCCCGATCTCCGGACTGTCTGACTGATCTCTGACTGATCTCCGGATGCTGACCACTCACCCACCGTGCGGCCTCCAATTAACACCTCTGTTCAAATACCCACTGAGTCTAAAAGCATGAACATTAACACCTATGGCTGTAGGCAACCTACTGATGACATTTTTCCACTAATGCCACAGTTTGCTCCTGACCACTATCACACCATCGGTTCTGTATTTTGCAATAGACTTGTTAATGATAAATGACCATGTGGTCAAAGAAAGCTACGGTCTTCAACTTTCTCATGTGCTCCGAATCATTCTGAAAGTTAAAGAAGGAACTTGTTATATAAAGTATAATGAGTCTCTCTTCAATTATCGCCTGCCGTTCAAAATGCAGATGTGCTTGGACTCTCCGATGGAGTAAACGTACCGTATATGCTGAAAGTGTGGCAATGTGCAACTTTCTGTTCCTCTTCTCCGCTGTGGGTTCTTATCAGCATGCACATACACACGCAACTGTCTCGCCAGACACTTTGAATCAGTGTCCTTTAATATGTCGATGTCATGTGACTACTGTATTAGACTATAAATCACACTTTTTTGCATGGTTTGGCTGGTCCTGTGACTTGTTCTCCGGAGTGACTAATATATGTTTTTTTTCCCCCACACACTGACAGCCGCGAGAGGGCGCTCTGGGCTTGTGTGCCAGTATCTGCTACTCCTATCACTCCTGCACCACTGAAAATGTACAATGTAAACATCAACTTACAGTATAAAGACAACTACGGGGTTATCCACACGGAAACGTTTTCAGGTGAAGTATTTTATCGCTTCAGCTTCCCATCCACACGAGAACGGCGTTCCGGGTGAAAACGATGGCCATCTTGTGGCCACCGTCATCTTTGACGACAAGCCGACATATTATCTGGATATTTGGATGGACATGACTCTCAGTCAACATTCTCCTGATATTTTGTCGTTTTGTACTCCATAATGACTCGCAGAAATAATTCCACTTCTCGTAAGCGCAAGACGACGGACTCATGCGCATCCGTTCTTTCTTCTTCTACGGTTTGGAGTGTCAAGTGGTTCCGTCTGCGTGCCTGTTCACAGCAGCACACGCCGCTTACAAAGACACCAGAGAAAGACGGAACACAAATACCCCCAAAAAGAAAATCATATTCTGCACATTACAAGCTGCAAGTAGTGCAATATGCAGCTGAAAACGGTAATCGAGCAGCAGAAAGAAAGTTTGGAGTGAATGAGAAACTTGTGAGGGACTGACGAAAAGTGGAGGAGACTCTAACTGCAATGAAGAAAAGAAAAAAAGCTAATCGCGAGCTAAAAGCTAGATGGCCACAGCTAGAGGAACAAGTTCACAAATGGGTGCTTGAGCAACGTGCTGCCAGGAGAGGCTTGTCAACAGTGCAGTTACGTCTCCACGCCCAGGTAGGTGCCAAGGCCATGAATAGAGATGACTTTGCGGGTTGTTAAGGCTGTAGTTATCTGAATAACTGTTAATATGTTACGTTAACATACCATCTATTCAAGTTACATTAACAGACGCCTATTTAGCCTGTTGTTCTCCAGTTCATTGTTACTATAACTTGCCTGTCAAGATGAAGTGTCTGTTCTTGGTCTCTGATGTCATAAAATACATTTCCCCCCAAAAACGCGACTTATAGGGGTAATAATGGACTCAGATCTGAATTGTAACAGCCACATTAAATCAATAACATAATCAGCTTTTTACCACCTAAAAAATATTGCCAAAATCGAGGGAATAGTGTCTAAGCCAGACTTAGAGAGACTAATCCGTGCCTTTGTCTCCAGCAGGCTAGACTCCCACCATATTGTTTTTAGAAGCCAAACTCTTTACTTAATTGTCCCCAGCAACTAAGCGAACTACATTCTTCATCACAAAAATCTGACCAGAACTGGACTTAGGAGACCAAGTGGGGGTAAGTCGCTGTTATTGGACTACAATGCTCATGGGGATGTCATACAACTTCATGTCAAAAAATCTGAACTATCCCTTTAAAACAGATGTGCTTGTGTACAAGTCTTCTCATGGTCTTGCGCCAAAGTACATCTCTGACATGTCCGAGCCACGTAAACCATCTCGAGCTCTGAGAAGCTCAGGGAGTGGTCTCCTGCGGGTGCCTAGAGTCAGGACTAAAGGCAGCGTTTCAGTTTTATGCTGCCAAAATCTGGAACAATCTTCCAGAAGATGTGCGACAATCCTCAACTTTGGCAACGTTCAAATCCAAGCTGAAAACACTTCTATTCAACTGTGCATTTGACAACTGAAACTTATCTATCTGCACTCTTTATTCTTAATCTTTTTTGGTTTATGGAACTTTATGGAATGATTTTAGAATGATTTTATGTTTGTATGGAATTATTTTAGGAAGTGATTTTACCCTTCTTTTCTGTAAAGCACTTTGAATTAGCTTGCGTATGAATTGTGCTCTATAAATAAACTTGCTTTGCCATGCCTTGCCTTATACATGTAGTCCTGTGTGGCTTATATATGTTTTTTTCCTCCTCATTTTGCATTTTTGGCTGGTGCGACTTATACTCCGGAGCGACTTAGTCCGGAAAATACAGGAATAATGTAAATGTGAATAATTGAGTCCATAATTTGGTATTCAATCAATACAACCTGCACATTAAGTAGGTCATGTTCTGTCATACAATATAGTTAAAAACAGCAAGCACCATTTTGGTGTCAAATAGTCTGCTGTCGAGATGGGTTTGGTTCAAACCAAAACTAAACAGCATCTCAGTAATTTTTCCGAATAGCTGTCACCTTGTTAGGTGACATTAAGTAAATGTATTTAGTAAAATGTCTTCAAAGTGAGTAAAATCATGTGTTACGTTGGACGCTTGCGCTTGAAGAACCTTAATGTTACTTCATACAAATGCTGAGAAGTGTGAAGGCTGGGGAGGGTCAGCCAAGCTTGGACTAGTGCTGGTGCTCCTTACATGCACCCAATCCACTCCTATCTAGTAGCTGTCACACGCTGGCTGCAAAATGGAATTGACTATTGATTTCCCCCTCCCCTTAGCACAGGTCACTTCTGAGCTCGCCTAGAGAAGGTGGAGGAGGGGTTGGGGGAACACACGGTCAAGACAACACACACAAACACAGACACACACATTGCTATTAACCGCACAGTGTGAGAAGTTGGTGGAGTGTGTGGGCGTTGCTTAAAAAGTGTCACAACATCTGCGAGCTGAGGGGAAAAAACACACTCACAGGATGTCACCGTGCAAGAGAGGAATGTTTGTGATGATTTTTAACGAGCGGATTGTAATATCTGTTAATATCTGTGATATATCTTGGATTAGGTGAACACAATATGCTTTAGATTAGACTGTACATGTGTACCTAATGCTACGGTTGGTTGGTTTGTATGTCCCGAGAAAAGCCATATGTCATATATAACATATTTAAAGACATATTTAAAGACAACCAGCCGGAGACACTGTTTGTTTTGGTGTCAAATATTCTGTGTAAATTAATGCAGAGGTTGCGGTGCGCTTTGGCTTCGTCCTGGGGTTTCGCCTGCGGGCGCGATGTCCTGAGCTCTTTGTGAATTGTGTATATTGAATACATTAAGTGTACAAATTCATTAGTGATTGCTGTGATATGGAAAGGAGGTATGACTGGCAAAAAACCTCTACAACAAATAAGCACACTTTACAACATAAAAACTCCTAAGGGGGAAAGGGTGGGTGTAGGTTACCCAGCGCAAGCCGGCAGCCAGACACTCGTCGACACTTTGCAGCCAGTGCCGTGATCCCCGCCGGTCAGCACTGGGGGGATGAAGAGGTGAAGACGTGGGATGGGGAGAGTGTGTGTGTAGCATATGTGCATGTGCGTGAATGTCCTTGAATGTGTTGCTCAGTCTAGCGCACAATTTTTTTGCTCCAGTCCGCAGGATGTCACCGCGATAACACAGAAGTTGTCTTGGGGGAGGAATCTTTAGACCGTCTAACTGCAGCAATCTCCTGGAGTAGTGTTCTAGCAGCGACCTTGGCCAGGCCGGTGCCAGGACGGGGGGAGGCCCAAATGCAGATTAATTCAATTGTTTGTGTTAGTGCTAGTAGCCGCATTCCAATAGACTCGGTTACTCTGTACATTCTGGTCCCTCAATCCATCCATGTGTCTTTGCAAAGCCGAAAGCTTCTCCAAGATGTTTTCCTCGTTGTGATTCATAGACACAGTCAGAGTGCTTTAGCCACCACATCGATCATGACGGGCAGCTGTTGGGCACGTTGAACCACTGCCTCAGTCTTCCGAATTTATGGTTTCACACACATATATTTGCATAATAACAATACAAAAAATCATTGGCTCATGCCCAGTGGGATACATCGTGGTCATCTACAGCACAACCATGCATTTACAGTTGTCTTGACAGTTCTTACTTTCACCTTTCCTATTATTGGATCAAAAAATGATCATTATGACTGATATTGGGGGCGCCATCATGATCTGGGGTGCTTTTTCCTTCAATGGAACAATGGAGCTTCAGGTTGTGCAGGGGCGTCAAAAGGCATTTTATTTCTATTTTATTTCTATTTTAGGGAGGAGTTTTTTTTTTTAGCTATTGTCTTCAACTTTCATCAGCTGATGAACTGCCTATTTCAGTTTCATGGTTGTTTGCAATAAACTGCTTACTCAAAATTGCTTTTTGTCTCCCTCCCATTTCTTCTTTTTGCATTTGAAACTCTACTTAGAACCTCCTTAAGATCCAATAGTCCAAATGTAAATTCATGCAATTCAATTTCAATTCAATTTTTTGGGGGGGTCTTAACATTTTGATCATGAGTGTATTTGAACAAAGTGATATGAATGTAAATATAAGCATAATTTTTTAATACTTTCATCATTGAACATATTGATTATATTTATGTCATATAAATGTGTGTTGATTTATTTACATTTGGATTCCCAAGAGGGATTCCATGCAGCGTGTTTAACAACACACTGAAAGCGAGCCAAACACACACAAAAGAGGAAGCGTACATGTGTGAGTGTTTGGCAGAGTCCGTTATTGTATTACTCATTATTTGCTGCCGCTGACTGCTCATTGTGCCCGTGTCGCCGCTGCAGTAACAGCCACCCGTGCGCCATTATCCTGACCGATTGTCATTGTTTTATATAATCCCTGTTTTGTCTTGAATAGCTATTGTTCAGTTGTGTACAAGACCTCCAATGCGAGCCTTTCCAGACGGACACAATTGCTCTCAGCAGGCAGGCTGGAGCATCGATTCGCAGCCAAGCTGAGGAAGTCGGAGGAAAAATAAGCCCTCATGCACAATGCATCGTGCTCCCAGACACAATGAACTTACAGGAAGAGGTGGTGTCCACAATGCTGCAAGTATTGCGTATATAAGAACACTGTGCTTGTTATGTCCATCCCTGACAACTGCTAGCAGACTTTTTCAAAATATGCACAAATAACAAGAATATTCTCCATGTGCATATATGCTTATACTATATATGGCTAGTGAACACCATAGTACTTTGTCATGCATTTTATTGTACAAATGTCTGTTTCAACTCAGGATGAAATGTCTTCCTACCTATGAAGCACCCTAATGGGGCTTCATTGCATATTTGTAGTCTTATCAGACTAAAAAAAGGTGATTACATCCTCATCATTTATTGTATTTGTAATTTATTATACTATTTTTCCACCCCTTTCTGGAAAGCCATTTCCCTATGCTGTATGTTGTCTATATTACATGCATGACACATATTATAATGGTTTTATTAGAGTAGGCCAGAGTGCTAGCAAGTTAGCCTGGTGAGCCAGCATACGCTACATGAATGAAGGCACAGAAGCGATGATTTTTAAGGAGAATGCCACATCCCCAGTGTGGGAATATTTTGGTTTTAAACAGAATGAACAGATTGAGTGCATGAACACCGACGCACTGATGCGTCACATTTGTTTGAAAGTAGTGACGAGGAAAAAGGTGAACGCGACAAACTTGCGCCGAAAGACGAAGCGCCGCAAAGAATCCTCGTAGTAATGTGGGAACAGCACCACCACAGAAGAAAGTTCACAAGTCTGCCAAGCCGTGTCCCCCTGCGTCTGCGTTTTTCTGGGTAGAAACGGCTCCTCCGGCAGCAGGAACTCTCGCACGTCAGCTAGGTAAGAAGACGCAGTCTGTTTGCCCCCCCCGTACTCTTGTTTCGCACAGCCGGCCACAATGTCCTGGATTTTAAGTAATTGCTGATGATCATACACTAGCAGAAAGTCGATGGTCCTCCCAACAAACAATAAAACAAAGATAAAACCGATACCGGAAGTGAGAAGCCAGACACAACGGCTTACAGTATATTATGCCATATAATTAATAGTCTAAAAAATGCCAATAAAATCGTTGATCACCAATAATTTGTAGCACAATTGCTGACCAGCAAAATTTGTCATCGTGACAGACCTATATTAAAATGATTATTACTATGTGCAAGAAATCAAGTCAAACAGGAGGCAAACAGGTATGCTGCATAATTGTATCAGTGGCCAGTTTTGCAGCAAAATATTATACAGTAATCCCTCGCCACTTCGGGCTTTGAAATTTGCAGCTTCCTCTATCACAGATTGTCAATAATATATTAATTAATACATCATGCTGTTTCATGGTTGAATACGGCATATTATTAGTCACAAAATATGCATATTTAAGCCAATTTTAATTTTTTTTGCCTAAATTAAGCATTTTTAAGCATAAAAATGGCTAAATGAACTAAAACAAAAATATAAGGCATTTACAAGACTCATCAAAAGATGTTCTGATGCTACGTAGGATTCTCCACTGGTCACTAGGTGTCAGTAATGTTACTGTGATGTTTGATGAGACACACAAATGCCAGACTTGACTGCCAGGCTTCTATTGCAGGTTTGAATTCAATTAAATTTAAATTAGATTGAATTCAATTACAGGCACAATAATCCCTAACATGAGCTACTTTAGCTGCCGTAACCCAAGATAAAACTCAACTTCCTGTCCGCCCCCCCCCCACTCAGCTCCCCTAGCACCGAAACACATTTAAAGCAACACACACGAGCATGAGTCTTATTTTTGTCTTTGGCTTATTTTCTGTTATTATGTATTCTATATTGGGTACTATAATGTACTATAATGAGTAATATTTGCCTGACTAGAGGGCTCCAATAATGTTCAAACCGTATTTCAACAGGATTTGATACAGTTTTATAAAAAAAAACAAAAAACAATACAGTGGGACCTTAAACATTTTTTTCCCATATAAAATAAAAATCTAAATAATCTGTTCCCGTGTCAAACTTTCCCCATCATGAAACGCTAGGCGTATAAATATGCACTCACCCTTGATGAACACCTCGCTGAATTCGTGATGTACACGTCGTCTTTTTTTTTCTTCTTCAGTTATCATCGCTCACTTGGCCATGTTGTACCGAGCAGCCTGGACACAAATGCATTTCCCACCAAAAAAATGAAGTTAAATAAATGAAAAGATTTTAACTCAAAGCTCATCCGGTCTGAAATTAATGCAAGGATAGTGTTTTTCTGGCAAAATGATGCATCATATACAACGTTTTTGGTGTGTTTTGAGAAGAAAAAACATTTGTTTAGAGAGTGTCATTCCAGGGGTATGTTCCAAGGGTCCGGATCAGCGCTCATTATCAACTCACCCTGACTCCTGATCGATGAATATATCAGAGAAAGAGGATTATCTACAGTATATGGCCAGCATCTGCTGAGTAACTCAAATTGCAAATCCGTTGATTTTGGGAGAAATAATTCAAAAATAGCCCACAGATTTGCAGCATAAATCTGACTTTCAAACACACGGCATCATTGAAAGGCTAAAGGGGGGTAGAATTAGCATAAAACACTAGTAGTACCAGAAAACAGCAGATTGTAAACAGATTACAGGATTTGTCCAAGGTTTGACCTTCTGTCAAACAGCACCTGTGAGCGCCGTGAGCCAAAATAAAAAATAAATCCTTTTTTTTTTTTAAAAACCCTTTAGAACCAACAGATGGCAGTCTGGTTCCATCCACGTCCACACAGGCCTGCAGATGAGAGTTCTGACCATTCATGGTCTGTATTCAACCTGTGCACGGGATTGTTTTGTTCTACAGGTGACACAGCAGCTGCCTTGTTTAAAAAAAAAAGAAAAGACAAAAAGAGCACTCACGAATAATGCTCATTTTGGAGATGTCCTTAAAGACAAGACATGATATGCTGCTGGGACCTTAGGTTACTGTTCTGGTGCTGGGAAAAGCATTAAGATGTACCAACAGCAGGTCCAAGCATCTCTTGATAGAATCCCCCATGTTGCGTCTGAAAGAAGACGAGCCAGGGGTCTTTGGTTACATTCATAGAGACCCCGTATTGAGAGCACAGGGGGTCTCATTGGGACAAAACGCATGAACACCAAGGTCAGGCTCGTTGTACACAAAAGAGCCCGGCTTGCTGAGACCTTGACCATGCACAAGGTCGAACCGGAAGGAGGGAGGAGCTTTGAGCTGAAGTGGGGTGGGGAGTCAACATGTCTGAATGGCTGACTTGTACTGCAAAAGTCAACACAAAATAAGTACAAAAAAAATCCTAAAGAAAGAAAAACCTCATATGCTTTAGTAGCGACACACAAATCACTCCGACACCTTAATTGATTAATTAATTGACTAATTAATCATGGAGGGCCGCACGGTGGCCTAGTGGTTAGCATGTTGGCCATGCAGTCAGGAGATCGAGAAGATCTGGGTTCGAATTTCCGTTGGGCATCTCTGTGTGGACTTCCATGCATGTTCTCCCCGTGTGTGGGTTTTCTCCAGGTACTCCAGTTTCCTCCCACATTCCAAAAAGGTTAGGTTAATCGGTGACTCTAAATTGTCCATAGGTATGAATGTGTTAATGAATGTTTGTTTGTCTATATGTGCCCTGCGATTGGCTGGCAACCAGTCCAGGGTGTACCCTGCCTCTCGCCCGAAGGCAGCTGGGATAGGTTCCAGCATAGCCGCGACCATAGTGAGGATAAGCAGCATAGAAGATGGATGGATGGTTGTCATGGAGACACACATTCAACCATTGCAATCAAGGGAACACATTACTTTCCTATAGGTGGGTATTTAAAAAGATACTAACAGCAACAAAACAAGACTTTTTGGGGGGTTTATGTTTCATTTAAGTGGGGAAAACACCCATTTAACATAAAATTACTTAATCTGTATTAAATTAGAAAAAATATCAATATATTATTTGTATTATATTCTAATTATTACAGTATAAAAAGCTATGTGTTTTCAACCAAACCTTCCATAGAACATGGGAGAGTTATTTTTCTGAAATCATCACCTGTCATTGACAAAACAGTTGAAGGGCTCGTCTGCAGTCTGAAGCCATCAACGTGCTGCCTTGATGAGTTACCCACTAGATTTCTAAAGTCTGTGCTGAGCAGTTTGCTACCACAACTCACTCGTCTAGTTAACATCACACTTCAGACTAGAACATTTCGAAAGGCCATTAAGCCTCTCCTGAAGAAGAGCAGTCTCGATGCCACACTAATGAACAACTATAGGCCCATATCAAACCTGCCATTCTTGGGAAAGGTTTTTAGAAAAGGTTGTATACCAACAGCTTCCTGACTTGCTCCTCTGTAACAATGTGTTTGATACTTTCCAATCAGGCTTTCGGCCCCACCACAGCACAGAGACAGCTCTGATCAAGGTGACAAATGACATCCATGTGAACACAGATGCAGGTCACAGATGCAAAGTCTGACTTTTAGTTCTGCTGGATCTGAGCACTGCCTTTGACACAGTTGGCCATGTGATCTTATTACAGAGGTGAGAAAACTGGGTGGGAATCTCTGGTACTGCTCTAAACTGGTTCAAGTCCTATCTGGTGGACAGGAAGAACTTTGTTGGAATTGGTAACTGTGTCTCAGACCAAATGGCTATGACCTGTGAGGTTCCCCAGGGGTCAATTCGGGGACCCATATTGTTCAGCCTTGAATCAATAACATCATCAGCTTTTGACCACCTAAAAACATTGCCAAAATCAAGGGAATAGTGTCTAAACCAGATTTAGAGAGACTAATTCATGCCTTTGTCTCCAGCAGAATAGACAACTGTAACAGCCTTCTCACCGGGCTCTCTAAACCAGCTGTAAAACAGCTGCAGTACATCCAGAAGGCTGCTGCTCAAGTCCTGACTTGACTGACTAGATCTGACTTTTTTTTTTTAACCCTATAGAGATATATTTAAAAAGTCATTGTTTTTTTTTATCAAATACAAAAAAAACAAAACATGACAATGGACAGTTGCATGATACAGTACACTACCACAATTAGAACCTGCATTACTACTAACAGGTCAAGGCAGATGGCCGCCCACAATGGATCTCGGGTCTGTTTCGTTTATTTAATTTTTATTTTTACCATAATTGCTAGCGCTGTTGGGTCTCTTTAATGTTCAATAAGTCTGGCCCAAAACATGCTGCATATAAAGAATGTCTTGAGATGACTTTAATTGTGCACCATCACTATATGAATACTTCTGACACACACAAACACACACATACACACACACACTTGCTGCCTGTGTATGTGGGGATCCAACAATGGAGCGTCCGGCAGCGGCGGAGGCCTTTAATTACTCACCCAAATTATTCCTGTCAGTGCTGACAAGCTAAATGGAGCCTTGATATCAATGTGTAATTGCACATTCACCTTTAACCCCGAACTCACACTTTGGTAATTAATTAATAGCCCGCGCTTTATTCCAAGGCTGGCATGACAAGTAATGGGAAATCAAACAGTCGCTGATGCGAAACAGTAAATGCCCAAAGAGTTCACGGTATATTCTGCAACCTGATGATGGAGCGGTGCTGCTACTGTGTTGGTTGCAGTTCAATGCTGGCTGGTGCCACCTACCAACTCACTATGTTGTGACATGTGACCTCCACAGGTGAGTGACATCTTGGCAAGTCACCACCTCTCCACCTTGACTCGACGCAGCGTCCCCTCGCTGCGTCGCTCGGTGTCCCCCTGTGGGCCTCATTTGCCACGAGTAGGAGGACCACGGCAATATGGCGTGTGAACTCTGACCCTGCATCCTCCGGTAATGACTCTGTGGGCCAGAGGCAACGACAACAAAACAGAGTTAGCTCGATGACGAAACCACACGCTGCATTTACTTTGCGGTGGAAATGTGAATCAGAATCAGTTAGGCCTGATGCTAATAATAATAACATGAACAATAATAATACCAACATACAGTAGTGTCCTCAGAGGATTGCCATCAAAGCACATAAGCGCACACAATCCAATTATGAGTGTTTATGCTTTACATTGAAATCCTCGGCTCTTTAAGCCAATCTGCATATCGGTAAACATTTGTGTGCGAGTCGGGGGAGATATAAATAGTTGTAGAGCATGTGCAGCCTTTCGTCTTCATCTTTATGTTTACTCAAATGCAATAGTGGTAATCGAGGTGCATCCTTAGTGCTCCATCTCTGTAACATTAGTTAATGTTTAATGCGCTATTACGTGAAGTTGAAGTTAAATGCCAACATGTACAAATTTATCGTACTCAACATGCGATTTGACTCTTGAATACGCTTGTATGCTTCACTGCTCTCCATTTTATTGCATTTTCCTGGTTTCAGATTTGAGTTCAGTCTGCACAGTACAGACAAATCAATAGATATCATCAGTTTCTCAATAGTATTTCAAATCGGGGGAGCATGAAAACATTTCTGTTCCCTGGGGGGGGGGGGCATGAAAGAAAGTAAGTGAGAACCACTGGGCAAAATCAACATTGAAGTACGACGTTGATTCAATGATCCAACGTTGAAAATTGTCACCTTGCTATCTGGGCTTCCTGTTCCTTCCCTCTATTATGTCCCGTAAAAAATGCAGCCTGTTGTTGCATGAGCCAGGAGAAAATTAATACGTTCATTGACATTTTTGAAAATGAAATGGTTGGAAGTCAACTAGCGCCATGTGATGGATTGTGTTCCAATTTGAAGATCCTGCTGTATTTAAGTACTTAAGTTTCCATCATGATATGTGTTTCAATAATAGACAAAAGCAAAAAAATGGCACAAAGGTGGTGATTTCATCAAAAGAGAAGAGCCTGCAGTTCGTTTTGCTGCTGGTGGCTCCCATAGGAGTGGGGCTAAAAGATGGAACGGCACATATCAGCTAATTTGGTACTTTTCACAACAACTTTTTGAAAGAAAAAGAAGAATAATGACTGCATGTTGTTACACAATTAGCAAAGCTCCTGTTCATGCCGCAGTCAACATAATAGCTTCCCATGCACCAGGCGTGCTGAGCCTGCACTTTGGGACAAACAATTAATTTCAGCTTTTTTTTAGGGGCCTGTCTTTCTCGTCATTTAACAAAGTGAAAACAGACTTCTGTTTGCGTCTCTCTCCCGGCTCTGACAGAGGACAAAAAAAAACAACCTCAAAAGACGTAGCAGCGCCCTGCAGTCTAATTTACAATGATGCCGCTCCAGTCTTCCCTTTTTAAGCTGCACACCAATTAGGGAAAAGACAAGTCAGCAGATATGCCTCGTAATGCACCACGTGGATGGTCCGCTAGCAGATCACAACGGGGATGCGGGCACCTTGTCAGGCCTCATTCCGACGTTCGCGGGAGGTTCCATTTTTCATGTTGCTGTCCCGAACGACTCTCTGCGCGATGCTCAGCGTCACACATTAATTACTCTGAGAGAAGGAAGGAAATCATGTTATGATGAATCAACAATTATGTCTCCGACAGTGATTCCATTTCTTTTGTTTTTAGGTTTTTGCAACCAAAGCAAAAGTTAGCATCGTAAGTCTTAAGCGGCAAACTGTGACATGATGAACTTGACGAACAAAGCAGCAAAGAAAACAGTGACTATACTCTTGTAAGTGTTGTCTTTGTTATTACCATATATTGTTACTTTTAGTCGCTATATTTATACATTTATTGAAAGTGTAAATTGTGGCTTAAAAGCCTTTGAAAAGAACCGGTTATTTGACAACTTTTTTAGCTTGGCACTGAGGTAGTCAGTCTAGCCACCAGGTAGGTAAACATAGTACTATGGCGTCTCCACAATACAGTACAGTAATAACAATACAGTAATTCAAGTGCCTTCAAGTGACAGGCGTGGTCTGTTTTGGTTCACACCGCAGCTTCCCTGCTGAAAAAAACAGCATAGACCAGCATGGTGCTGGTTTATGCTGGTTTATGCTGGTTTAGCTGGTGGACATTGCTGGTCTAGCGCTGGTCAGTGTTAGTCTATGCTGGTGCACCATGCTGGTCACCAGCACCATCATGCCAGCACAAAAACACAACATATGCTGGTCTATGCTGGCCGTGGTGGTAGCTAGTCAATGCTGGTTATTCCAGCTGGGTTCTTCTTGGGTTCCTCCGCTAGCATGACCTCGTCCGGGTGGTGCCGCTTGAAGTGGGCTCGGAGGTTGGTGGTATTTCCAGAGTGTTTTACATTCAAACGACACAGCTTGCAAAGCGCCGTGCTTCCATCTAAAGTGTGGGCGTCCTTTTTAAAACTGAAGAGCTCCCACACATCTGATTTTAAGCACCGAGGTTCCAGACTAATGTTTACTGCCACCATTGTCTCTCTGACTGCGTGAACCGGAAGAGGAAGACGTCACTTACTAACTTGCTAATACCAGCAATAACGACAGTAGCTGGTAGCTGACCTAATGTGTCTTCCAGGGATTTGACTGGGACTTATATTGATAATTGCGGCTGAAATATTCCTACTTTCTTTGAAAACAAACTATCGATATGAATCACAAGATCGATCAAATTGCCCAACCCTAAACAGAACATGCTACTAATTATTTTACGTGACGTTTGAGAGGAATCTAACGAGTCTAACCGCGGACTTAACCATGGGTGTTATTTTTGCTTGTATTGTTACTAGCAAAACTTGAAAATGTCTACAGTGATTTTTACGGAACTTTGCGGAGAGATGTGACGTGCCAAAGTACTTACGTTTTGGTGCAGACACAATGACATACAAGACTTCTTCTACTTCAGTTGTTATGCAAATTACTGTCACCCACCAGGCCTGGAGTGAAACTCGTTCACAAAGCAGGTCAATTCGTACATTTTTCATGTCAGTGTGTACAGCACAATTCCAATTTTTTCAAATGCCACCCAGGCCTGATTTGTATGTAGATATAAATCCGATATGCATACAAGCTCCTGCAGTCTGAACGGTGAAGTCACATATAACCGACCAACACGTCATCGAAAGGCGTGTTTTCCGTGCTTGCCGAGACTTGGATAAAAGTACTCACCGATGTAGGCAAAAATAATTCTTGTCATCCCAAAATAATTTTTAAAAAGTGTCAGTGAAGCGGCTCACGTCAATGTCCCACCACTCCTGGCTCCGACATCCACCCACGCCCTCCTCGGAACAGACATCGCAGCAAGTTCTCCACAGACTGCCACAACTAAAAGTCTTGTCCTCTTTCTTCTTAATCTTAATCATTTGGTTAACAAAATTTGGACTCCCGTCACACAAATTCTTGAAATTGCCACAAACGCACGAGGAGAGCCCAAATTGAAGCAATATTTACAGAAGCGTGTGACGTCGTGCTTTTGCGCATGTGCGTCACTTCCTGGACGCCCGTTCACACTGACAAGTGGTATTTTTTTGGTAATGTGATTGACCACATAAAAAAATCTAATTTTAGCAAATCCTGCCCTGCAGTGAGCACATAGCCTCTATTACCTACTTTATACAACGGAATGAAACATATTTGCAAATCTATTTTTTACATGTAGTATTAGAGAAATCTATAACGCTAGCTGGCATGTAGTTCAGCCTTGGCGGAAGTCTGCAGTCTACTGAGCGCTCTTGTATGTATTTGCTTCTGTTTACCGTTTTTCTTAAACACCCCATTGCCGACTTTTTGACAAATGTCGGAAACCCCCTTTGTCGACACATCAAAGCCCAGTTGACACGCTTGGGTTTGGTGCAAATCCAGCACAAATCCTTCAGTGTCGAATCTATTGACACAACCATGATGACACAACTTTTGGCACGGGATCAATCCGCAGAATCTCCTCCTTATCGCTATAATCACGCTGCCTCTGGTTGGGACTCCAGATGAGATTTAAGGATTAGAGATGGCTACGAGCTCCTGCAAGGCGAGTCAGCAGACTGGAAGTTTGCCCTCATGGACCGTGATTAGCTTGGATGCTTCAGAAAGGATGCGGCAAAAATCCCTCGCTGAGCTGTGACAGGCTGTGAATTAGGATGGTGTCTGCTGGTGTCGAGCGCCTGTGGACGTGGCCCGCAGCTGTCGCGGCGGGCGGTAAAGATCAGGAGGATTTGGTGAACAAGTTGGGCAGGAAAAATTGGGCGCTTGGGCAAAAGCAGAAAGAAACAGTGAGTGTGTGGGGCCCCGTCGTGAGTGTAAGTGAAAATATGACATGGACATTTTTACAAGCTTTGAGGTTCAAATGAATGTGACCCACGTATTCTGCCTAGCAACAAGAGGCCATGCAGACGTGTGACATGACCGGATAGAAGATTCATCAAACCTAAATCCGTGGATCGCCCGTTATCTCTTTTGTCTAACAACATGTTACCCGTTTTTTTGTTTTGGGGCTGGACACAAATATTGAAAAAAATTGTCAAAATTTATCAATTGTTATTTTGTTTTTTCTAGTTTTGGTTTTATTTTGAAGAACAAATGAAACACGGATTAATCTAAACCAGCCACGTGTTTCTTTCTGTGGTGATGTTCTATAATAGTCTAGTATTTGGTCCCTGGTATCCGTAGCCTAGCTAAGTGGATAGCCAACCTTTAAAAGCACCCCCGCGTATGTGTAAACTTGTGTTTGCATCATCAAATACTTTTTATTCTCCGTGACCATCTGGAAGGTAACCCCTACATTTTTCAGAGGCGTTTTTTCAGTCCCCCGCTCGCAGCATGCCGCCTCACAGCAGTCAACAGTTATTTGGTTTTGCTGAATAACACATTTTGGGGCGTGTAACTGGCCAGCAGCTCTGCAGAGAGACCTGACGGCACTGCAAATACGGCACAAAAACACAGATGGGAGCGTCAAATCAGGAAAAAACCCCAAGCAAAACAAACAACACAGTGTTTAATGATACTTTTCATAACCACTGCATACTATATTTATATTTATTCATACAATTAACAATAAATGATAGCTTTCCAAGGATGTTCCTGTTAAATATGAGCAAGAATGCACACACACAAAAATGTGATGGCAAATAATAATAATGATAATAACATTAACAATAATATATAAGTAATAATGAAGCCGTAATATTTTGGACACCTCAAGTGGTGAAACATGGTAAGCAAAGTATGATAAACAGCTGTCAGTATGTGCTTTGTGTTATCGGTGACAAAGCAAATGATTTGTATGACCTTTTTCTCATTACATCAGTCATTTTTCCTTTAAAAAAATACACTGATTTTGACTTTCTTCCCATGCATTTTTTCTCTTCATGTTATGTCTTTCTTCTCACTATATTTTTGACGTTATTATGCAATATTATAACTTTTACCCAACTTAATTTCCCTAAAATGTTAACTTTATTCTTGGTTTTGCTTGTTTCTCACTTTACAATTTTTTCCCTTTATTATTTTTGTCTTTATTCTCATAAAATTGCTGCTCTTTTTTTGGTTTGTTTTATTTTTCTTGTTTAATCGTATTTTTAGAATGTGCCGAGGGCCAGTTAAAAAAACAGGCAAAGCCCACGGGCCGCACTTTGGACACCTTTGTGCTATATTATAATAATAATTAACATAATAATGAATACCTCGCTCACACCATCATGAATATGAGCATTATTATATTTGTAAACATTTTTTTTTTAAGTATTAAGAAAATGTAGGAATAGTAGGGGATAGTTTGGATTTTTTGACATGAAGTTGTATGACATCCCCATCAGCAGCGTAGTCCATAAACAGCGACTTACCCCCCCACTTGGTTCCCTAAGTCCTGTTCTGGTCAGATTTCGGTGATAAAGAATGTAGTTCCAGGTAGGCACTGGGGTCTCACAAGTAAGGAGTTTGGCTTCTCAAAACAACATGCGTTCAGAAGAGTAATACATTTAAATAAAACATCAGACCTCACAAATGGCTCTGCGTTATATTTGTCTCCCGCCGTATCCCCGCGCACTGTTGCCTCTCCATTCTTGTGTATGTGATGAAGGCGCTCGCATCTTCCTCCGCTGTGGAACACACACGTAAACAAGATGGCCACCGTCGCCGTCGCAGGAGAAGATGCGAGCGTCTTCGTCACACACAAGAATGGGAGACAAATACAGGTGATTTTTTTCGAGGTGGCATTTTTATGATGCAAATGTATCACCCTTTTGCACGCATATTGTTGTGAGAAGCCACACTCCTTACTTGCCTAACCTCAGCGACTACTTGGAACTACGTTCTTCAGCACCGAAATCCGACCAGAACTGGACTTACGGGGGTAAGTCACTGTTGATGGACTCCACTGCTAAGGGGGATGTCATACAACCTCATGTAAACAAATCCAAACTATCCCTTTAAATATAACGCACAATGTATTTGATCTTTTCTCCTCGCATCGCTTGCATTGTAGACTGTGTAACCAGGCTAAAGGTCACGGGGCCGTAATAACATGCAAATCCAATATTAACTGAATTCAAAGTAGTGGGCGTGTTTAAGTAAAAGTAGCAGTTTGGTGCACTTTTTCCCCCGTTACACAACATGATGCATACGTTCCTCTTCTGTGATTAAGCCTATGTATGGGTTTTAATTACTGGAACAGAGTGAGACATTAATGCAAATTGAAATAAGCTCACCTGAAAAGCTACTATGCCATCGCCGTACTCCCACACATGCTGCTAAATTGCCTCAGCCCTGCAAGCACAAAAAAAAACAAAAGAAAAAATAAATTAAAAGGAGCATTATGGGAACTTGTGGCAGCGTGTTTGTGGAAATAAACAAGAGAGACTCAGTGAAGGGAGGGGAGAGAAAAACACTGATTGCCTTTTGTAGCACACCTCATAGTGGAGGCTAATCACAGCGCCTGACTGCTGTATAATAATAAGGCTTTTCAGTTTATTCCTGAATTTAAAAAAAAGAGAAGCTGATTGCACTCCATCACCGGCGAATCTCACAGGGTTTCATTCAATTGGTGAGGCAGAAATTGCTCCGGGTGTCATAAATTGACACATCTGTGCCGAATGACAAGCTGCACATGTTCGGCATCGCTGCGAGAAGACAACGCTGGCTTGCATTTACTGTACTGCGGATGACTGACAATCAAAAAAGGGCAATTCCAACTGAGGCTGTACAGCTCCGGATCTGACTGACATTTTTGTGAAAGACATGCCTCGAAAGTCGTACAAAACGGAGGAATCTAAACCGCAGTTATACCGTACATGACATCACCGTACACGTTACACACCTTTTATTGTACGACAAAAAAGCTGTTGAGAGAAAAACAACGTGAGGAGGGGACTCGTCACTTCAGATCAAAGGCAGAGGGGTTTGTTGTTTTTCAGGTTTTACAGTACAGCGGCCTTTTGCCTTTACATCTTAGTATTAACAGGGGTTAACTTTTCACCCTTTTTAAAACATCGTCAGGAGGGTAAAAAAACAACAGGTTTTTACATTGGCAATTTAACATTAAGCCAAGTTGAGGTCATACAGTACGTGACCATTAGGAATAATTAATACATGAGTCGCGTGATACCCTTGCGTGAAACGGTCGTCATTCGTTATGAAAGCATTAAATCTTAATATTAACGGCAGTTAGCTTCTTTTTACACAAGTGTGACAGTTCATGTTGTTAAAATGTGACCTAAAATTTGCCAGTAGAGCTAAAAAAAAAAAAAAAGGGGCTTTATGATGGCGACTTCATCTGAAGCCAAACACCCTGGAGGTTGTACAATATGGGACATTTTCGGGGGGAAAACAACTTTTAGAGTTCAAGGTGGTATTCTGCGAAGCCGACAGCGTTGCTTTTAGCAGTCATAACCTTTTGGGAGCTCCACATAACGCTCCATTATAATTACGTACTCATTTTTTGCTTCACTTTCCAGCGGAAGTAGAATAATATGACTATGGCACTCCGAATGCTTCTCTAGTTGATATTGAATCCTACTTCGCTTATTAACAGTGGCTAACTTCTTTTTACACTTGAATGACAGTAAACATTGTAAAACATTGCCAGCACATATGCCCGACGGCGACTTCACAGAGGTCGCAAAATTTGGAAAAGTCTTTTGAAAAAATCATTTTGGTGGATACGTTTTGTTGTTTTTATATTTAACAGTGGTTAACTTATTTTTACACTTACAACTGCAAACTACAACCACAAAGATAAACCTATATACTGTATGTATGATGCTATATACAGTATTATTCATTTGTGCAGGTGTACAGTGCTATAAATCCACCACAGCGGTCTTTCAGGGAGGGTTAGTGTGTTTATGTTTTGATCAACAACTCCAAACTCCAACAAAAAAAAAAGGTGTTTCTCAGCCAGCTGGAATCAGGAGACGCGGTGGTGACATTGGCTTCAAGTGGTGTTAATGCTGAAATATTCCAGCCTGCCGTACGAGTGGCGTTCCCTGGAGAGTAGCACTGATGTGCAGATTTTCCAACAAGGGACGGCGGCGCTTTAATGTCAAAGTAAGTAAGGCAAAGTATTGATCTGAGAGAGGAATCAATCTCAATTAGTCTCCCAGTGTATTATTCATCACTGGGACTGTCAGTCTGCTTATCCGCACGTATAGGACACTATCAAAGCACTTTCACTGACGCTAATTCAAATCTTTCTGGATATTTCTTCCCCGAGTCATTTTTAGAAGTAGAAATATAATACAATGTCCTTATTTCAGGGAGTTTCAAAGCTATTCTCTCAACGACACAACAACACAACTGCCGTTAGCTTAGCAGCTTTAAAAAAATAGTTTTTTCCCCTGTATTTTTTCTCGGGCTGCTGTGCCTCTCCTGAAATCTTCTGGTGTCTCCTTGTTATGTATTTGTGGAGAAAATCATGAATCAATCAAATCAATAATTGTATTTCATGTATTAAATGTTATTTTTTTGTATAAATTAATTAAAAATAAATTAAAGTGTAACATCTAAATGTAATTATTATGTATAAAGTGTAACATTTTATATAAACTTTTCAGAATTGTTATAAGAATTGTATTTTGTCAATATTTATATATACAGTACACAGTATACTGTATCAATTTTATTGTTATATTATATTTTAATTCTATTTTTGAGTGCGCAATATTGGACAGTGTGTTGCCGTCTTTAGGCCTGGTACTCTCTGCAGTTAAGTAAATAAATGCCCACCAACGCCAGCCACTATATGAGGATGATCAATATATGATATATGATATGATCAATAACGATTCCTTCTGAACAGGAGACTGGACCTCTCACTTTGCACCCTGGGTACCACCCTGTCCCCACATGCTCAAATTTAATTACAGTGGACCTTGGCACGCCTCGGCAGGGCCCACGCTGGGGCGGCAAAGAGCGCCAGCCGGGAACATCCTGTCTTGGGAGAGAGGAACATCAGACGCGACAGATGGCTCATAAATCATGGAGGTGCATGCGCCGCCTCGGTGGGAAGCCTTCCTCGGGAGAGAGAGCGGCGTTGAACGACGAGCAGGTGGGCAGAGGGGATGGGCGGGGTGCTTTGAACTCCGGCACGAGTGGGCGGGAAAAACACGGCGCTTTCTTTGTGCGCCCCACACACCCTGCGCTACGGCCACGTGGCGCTTCATTTTTCATTATAGAGAGCATGTTTTAATCAAGGCCTTGCCTTTGTGTGTTACATGTGTACTATTCTTAAAACGATACTTGCAACTCAATTATATGCAGGACAAAGGCCAGCTTTAGTTCCTGTTGGAGTTGGCTAGAATGAAACAATAGAAGTACTGTAGAATTAGACAATGGAAGCACAGACAGGTTGCTTGGCAACTTTATCTATCTGCCTGCCACAGCTTGCACACTTAGAAAGCACACACATGTACCCTACACTGACACAAGCTGGAGCCAGTTAAATGCAGACACATAGACACACACCACTGATCCACGTTCGGGAGAGGTCAGGCCCCTGCGAGGGCGTGACCCAAGGATGGGATAACAGGGCAGTTACTTTCAAGTTTCGGGGCTGTTTTTCTACCCTTCATCTCTTAGTGTTGGGTTGAGCGCCTCGGCGCCTAGCTTTGTTATATCTTCCAGAGCGTTCATTAAAAGGTTTATAATTCAGAAACTGCAGTCCGTCTTATTTCTTTTTTTTCTCTCCACACGGGACCAAAGAGACTGGTTGTTTCACATAATACATAAATGAAATAAAAATGAACTAATAATAGCAGGGCTCTCATAGTGTAGCAATGCTACACTATGCTATGCTACACTTTCCATGCTCTGTTACACTATATGAAGCTACTGTATACCAAGCAATGACACTGCTTTATTATGCTGTGCTATGCTATACTAAGCTTAGCTATGCCAGTGCTTTGGAAATCTAACCTTTGCTATACTAAGCTACTACCTCCTTTTCTATGCTATGCTATGCTATGCTGTACAAAGCTTGGCAATGCTATGCTACGCTATCCCAAGCTATGGCATCTGTGGCTATGGCATCTGTGACTTGTTGTGTGCGCCTTTAATAGTGAGGCCTGGGGAGTGGCGTGTGTGATATCAGCTAGTTAGAGTTGCTAGCAGCAGGTTGGCAGTGTAGAGAGTGGCTGTCAGCAGCTCCTGTGTGAATGTTCACGGCATATGTGTTCTCTGCTTGTTAATAAAGCGATTATTGTGCCTCTCTTTAACCACAACCAGCAGCAGTGTTCTACACTGGTCACGCGGTGTCAATAACGTTACATTGATGAGACAATAGCCACCTGAGGCTAATAGCTTTTCTGTGCTCTAACTATAAAATATTCAATTCAATAATATTGAATCGTATTTCATGAAAATTGACTTATCGTGGTTGGGTCGGGAACCAATTAACCATGCTAAGGGACGACTGCAGATAGTATTTTGTAATATACCAACTTTCTATTCATACAAAGGACGTGTACTTTAAATGTATTGCAACTATAAGGCATCTTTGAGGAAACTTTGAGTATCTCATTGCCGGGCTGAGTGTCCTGGTTTTCGGTAATCAAAATATGGTAAACCAAGTGCCTTTCTCTGCTACGCTATGCTGTGAAAATCCTTGTTTAGAACTAAATTGACTCTGTGATTAAAAAGCTGTTTTTTTCTTAGTCACATTTCGTATCAACTTGCGAAAGCGATTGATTGCGACCGGC
Source organism: Dunckerocampus dactyliophorus (assembly GCF_027744805.1). Taxonomy (NCBI): domain Eukaryota; kingdom Metazoa; phylum Chordata; class Actinopteri; order Syngnathiformes; family Syngnathidae; genus Dunckerocampus; species Dunckerocampus dactyliophorus. Next base: position 6,120,177 of record NC_072825.1, read on the forward strand.
ATCATCATTTCTCATTATTCATCTCTCGGCTTTTGTGAGTTAATTAATAAGACATGGCATTAATTGATCCTGATATGGTATTCATTCACAGGAAAAGTCATTTCCTCTTTTTTTGTGATTTCGAACCGCCTCGGATGCTAATCAACATGTTTACTTGCCGCCGGCTCGCTTGAACGCGTCCGTCACGTTGCACAGAAGAAGAATAACAACAAACAATCTTCCAGCAGATTGTGGCCCACTGGAGAAGTGAGTCAAGTCACATTCAATCACATAATCATCTAGAAACGACTTGTTCCTTATAGAATGCTAATTAACTGTCATTTTAATCATCATTATTGTGTTTGAGTGCTGTTTGAGTTTACATCAAACTTTTAGGGCTTATTAACTTTTTCTATACATACATATATTATTGTTGAAATGATGATATTTATATTTTGGGGATAATCCTTTATTTGTCAGATTGATATTTATAATAAAATTGTATTTCAAATACTGTGTGTATAATGTATGTGTAAATTACACAAATGTATAACGTATGTACAGTATGTATAAAAATAAACATATATACGTTACTTGGAACTAAGTTACATATATTTTTATAACAACTATTACTAATAAATATTAATTAGATTAAAATATTTATTCAATTTGTTGTTAGGTCTCCACAAATTGGCACAATTTATTTAGAAAATTATAAACGAACTATTTTTATATTTTAATTCATACAAATTCATGTATGAATTTGTGTTTTCATCCTCCATTTTTAATATTTTTTTATCTATATATTTATTATGTATTTACATTTTTATTCCTCAAACAAATTGCGAAAAGAATAAGTATAATACAAAATAAAAATAATATAGACAACAATATACTGTATTTTGTTCATAACCAAATAATTAAAAAAGAGATATATGGAGGCCACTATTTTAAATTAGGATGTTGGATTGGAGATCCCATATGCAAAAAAGGAGGCTACTGGTGTTCTGTTTTACTGCTGGCAGCACCACTGCAGATGTGCTCATTTCAGGGGGCCTGCGTCCTGACCCGTGTTTGTTACACTGACCTGGCATGGAACGACAACGTCCTTTTTCATCATCCAAAGTAAACAGCCACATGAAAAACGTGTGCTTCACTTCCTACTCACATCTCAGATTGTCCTGTCCTATCATGCCGTGTCTTGTATTGTCTTGCCCTGTGTTGTTGTTGTCGCTGTTGTTTACTTCGCTTCATCTTGCACTCTTGCACTCCGCTCATTCCTCAGGCTGCTGTCAGTCAAAATCAAGAATCGCCTTGCTCCATAGACCCCAGTGAAGCTCAGCTTCCCTTGAAGTGCCTTTTTTTGCCGGTTTATCTAATCAGAGTGTCGCTGTGAGCCTCCATGCTCTGAAGCTACAGCTTCAGTGGAGCTTTACCATAGCTTCCGTGCTGCTGCTGAGGGGAGAAAGCCTGCGTCGGAGAGCAAACTCACCAACAGCAGATTGATGCTCAACATACCCACAAAATTAAGTTAATTTGAGTGCACTTTTAATGCAGTTAAGTCTACACATTTAAGTTTAACAATGCATATTTGACAAGTTATTTTATTACAATTAAAGGGGAAGTTCAATTTCCCTTGTAGTCAATGAGCAATCGCCACTGATCTCCACTATTCGCAGGGGTTACATTCCATTCCAAGACACCCAGTAGATCCCGAATAATGGACACACACACAAAAAGCCCTAAAAATGCCTATCTCAAAGTCAACTAGGGGGGCGGGTCAGAGAGACGAGGCAACCTCTAGTATTCCACAAAAAAAGGGTTTAAAAATAACAAACAAAAAACAAATATAAATTTACGATATATTGTAGCATCGCCGAGAGTGCTTCTGTTTTCCCAGCATACCTTGCGGCACTTGTTTTGTAAGAAGTTGCTAAAGTTACATATTGAGAGTTATCGTAGCTACCGGTCACATGCTCTGCTGTCATGTTTGTGTTTGCGCTGTGATTGTAGTTAGTGTTCTGTGTAATGTTCATTTCACTTTATGACAAGCTCACTGCAAGTTCAGCGTTTGCTACGGCTTGCCCAGTTAAAGGGCCTCTCCCTTTAAGCAAGCTAAGTGCCTCTGGTCATCTCTTGTCGGACTCAAGACTACGGGTCACACTAACTGACATGTAGGAGGCCACAAAATATACTCCTAAGGTCTCAAATATAATTGGATGTAAATGTGCTAAAGTAGAGATACATAGATTACCTCAAATGTGTACGGAACAGGGATAGTGGGCCTCGTGAACATACATAAATAATATAGGGACTACATTAGAATTAGCCACATGCATTGTAATCCTCAGTGTACTGAAGTAAAGTAGTTCTTTACGAGGCAGAGAAGACGACTTTATGATTCAATAAACTTCTTCTTCTTGTCCCTCTGTTGTTGCGCTGGCGGCGATGCCAGCGCCTCTCGAGGAAACATCTGGCCCGTCCTCCGTCTCACTTTTCCGTACCACATATTTCACACGAGTCCCCCAAAGTGGATCACTGCCCAGGGTGTTTATTCTTTCCACCCGGCAACACACTGTGCGACAAATACGGGGGATGACACGTGATATATGATGATGAGAAGCGTCGCTAAAATGGAAACGCCAAATTCAGAAGAGCTGAATGTGGAATCTATGGGATAAATATGCCTCAAAAACACGTGACATGCCTCTGTCCTGGCTGCTCAGTATAAGTCAATATAGTCGACAATATAAATATGAGAACGAACAGGATGTACGTGAGACACGTATAAAAACAAATCTTTGTTGGGCGTCATCAATGTGAGACGACACAGTTTATTGTGAATACTTGTGGCTGACTTATTTTTACACTTACGAGTGTTCAAAATCCAAACAAATCTTGAGATTAGACTTGTAGCTTAGCCCTGTTATTTGCGACTCATTGTTTCCTGTTTCCGATGCTGCCAGATGCACAGCTCAGCAGCTGCGGCTAGCTACTTGAAATAACCTAACCAACAGCACCCCTGCTGGTTGCTGCCAAGTACTGCGCTCCATTTTTCCTCCTTTATACTTTACAATGCAAGACTGAAAACTTGGCGAACAACAAAACAAATGGCTACTCTTCTGCCCATCCTTACAGTGAAAAATTCCTATTTCCCGACAAACGGTGTAGAAAGTGCACTGGGCTCGTTTCACCTGACAAGATTAACATGCTGCCAGCGAGGAACATCTGCTAAGGGGAAGATCCGGCGTGAGGGATTTGCAAAGCCGGATCAATATGCTGCCTGCATGCCGCTACGTCCACACATGGGAGATGGAGAACAAGGCGGTCCTCGTCCCCATTCCCGCTTTCAGGAATGGCCTGGAGCGTTCTGTCACGGAACTTCACTGATGTTCCACATGAAGCACCAACGTATACGTATAATGGAGTCGCTATGTCAATGGAAACATCTTTAAAATCTTGAATGTGCACAGGCAGCAGAAACATACTGCAAATAGATGAGACCAGTGGTCACCAACCAGACCCCTGGTCTCGGTCTTAAACCTGCACAAGATCTACCCCCGACCCCCACCACCCACCCCAAACAAGCGGGATATGTACATTTGTATATATGTATATATATATTTATTTATTTATACACTAATAGTTGTTGGTTTCAACTTTTCAGCTTTTTTTGCCTTTTGTTGTATTTTTGCATTTTTGGGGGTCAGATGGCCCCTGACCCACACTTTGGACACGCCTACACCCCTACTTTTGTGGCTCTTGGTCCAGGTTGGGCTTGTGGCGTCTGCTTCATGAGCAGAGGCCACGTAAAATTGTAATATTAATATCGTAATACCTTGACATCCAGTATATATATACTGTATATACAGTATATATATATAGCATATAGATATCATATCGTACCCTCGCTGGCCACAACATTACCACGACACCTGGCATAGTGTATACTTGACCCCTCTTATGTAGCAAAAAAAGCTAACCACTGCAAACTACAACCACAATAATAATAATGAGCATATTGTTGACAATACTAATCTGTTAGTTCTTATACATAAGTGATCATTTACGGGTGTAACACTTATTTAATGATGCTTCTGTGGGTGTTGACGGTCCGAGCCTTTTAGTCCGCATGCATAATCATTTGAGGGCAGACATAAGGTCCTGAGATTGATCCAAATATGGAATCATTTTAACTGTGACATTGCTAAAAAGTCCAAATAAGCACAGAAGGAACATTTCTTCTTCTTCGTCTCCTGCTACTACTACTTGTTCTTCTTCTTGAGATGAGAACCAAGGACAAGAGCTGCAGGTGCTCTGACCTCCGTAATCATCGAGTGGTGAAATTGAGGTTGCTTTAGGTGGCGGCAATTAATTCACACAGGGATGCCCGCTCCAGACAATTGTCCCATTTTTTTCCTGCTCCTGGAATATGCACCTCTGCCAGCCAGCACCCACCTGATAACCTCCTACATGCATGCGCACTTTACAACGTTCTACACGTCTCACCTCGGAGAAGAAAACAAAGTATCATTAATGATTTTATTTTTAGCCAGTCTCCAACTCTGTAAATACATTTTTAGCATTTGGTTTTGCCCTTTTTGTCACCTGACAGCTGCATGTGGCTTGCGTCGCACGTCTCCAAATAGGATCAGGGAAGGATGAGCGACAATATGTGGGAGAAACACAATCCGCAATGGCGCTGAGATGTCACCTTCGCCATCACACACGGAGAGCACTCTCGATTGATGCCCACAATGCACATCTGCAGACATGTGGTGACACTTGCCAGACACTTTTCCCCCAAACCTCACACCTACGGTCTAGCATCTGGAACCCCTCTAGGTGGCACTGTGCAGCTGTGAGACGTCGCTCGCGGCGGTGACAATGCTTGTCTGTCTGCAACATTCCGAGAGGAATTTCAATGCCTCATTTCTAACTTCTTTCTGGGCTTTGCACAGCCAACTGCGCTTTCATAGCCCAGTCAGCAGGTCAATGGCAGTATAGGTCATACATCTGCTGCAGCGTGGCCTACAAAAACAAATAACCACCAGGGTCTCTAGGCATTGACAGGTGAGGCTGTAGGCAACCTCCTGATGTAGTTTTTTTAATTAACTCCACAAGATGGCTTGTAGCTGCAGTTGAAGTATCATGAGCGGTACGCATCCAGGAGGTTTATCTACCTGTGTATGCGCTTTAAAATGTTGGTTGGACTGGAACAAATATTCGGCCCTGGACTTCAGACTGGCCCCTCCTCACCCACTATTAGGAGCGGGGGCTCTAACTGTGCCAAGTCGCCTCCTCTTTTGAGATACATCTGCATGTTCCCACCTCACCCCGGGGAGGTAGCTGCCGTAATTACCAAGGCAAGGCGCAGCAATAGATACATAAATAAATAGCCATCAATCTGACGCATTATTGATCGGCCCACTGGGAAAACCCCCGGTACACTCGAAGGCCAGTCTGCCAATGGAAACAGCCTATCTACAATTGTCCGTTTCCAATTAACCCCTCTCCTCCTTTTGGTTGAGGTATTGTTAGAGCATTATGCAGTATGTTATTTTGAGCATAAAGGGCTGAACGCCAACAATAGATAAAACACAAATTTTTAAACTTCTATGGCAATGTAAAGAATATGTTAATATAATAGCAATGTTGCCTGAGTAGCCAGGTCAGAGACATCATATGTAAAGTAATCCCTCGTTTATCACGGTTAATTGGTTCCAGACCTGACCGTGATAAGTGCATTCCCGCAAAGTAGAATTCCTTATTTATAGATGGAGTACTGTCGGATTGTATCTATAAATAAGGAATCCTACCTCGCGGAAATTTGCTTATCACAGTCAGATCTGGAACCAAATAACCATGATAAACGAGGGATTACGATATATGTATAACTTCAGAAAGACACCACTCCCTAATTTCATCTGCTGCCTTTCACGCTTTTAATGTCATTTCATGTGCAGCCTAAAAGCCAAAGTGGCGTCTAATATGAATGGAAGAGGCCCTCGCAGTGTGCCGGTGTCAAACACCTGTAAAGATGAGTGAACACGTGCCTGGGAGTTCTCTCCGACTAAATGAGGCAGGCTAGCGTCTTCAATAAGGAGTCTTGGCAGCAGCTTTCACACTTCAACATCCTGCAAATCCATCTGCAGAAAAATATATATATAAAAATAACATTTTGCTTTTTGTTGTCAGCTCCCGACGGAGGAGTGGTTGCGGCACTAAGACAGCGGAGAAAACAGATAAGACACAGCCAAAGAGAGTCTATACCTTATCTCAGCGCCACAGTCTCGTGTTTAGCACCATTCCCCTCCTTGCAGAATGGGGAAAGGAGCCAAACAAAACAAAAGCTTTTTAAATGATTACAACAATTTGATACTGTAAGACTTCAGATAACTATAGTAATACTGGAAAACACATGATGAGCATTGAAAGGAGTCAGTGTTTCTGCCAGTCATCCTTCATTGCAGAACTTTAACCAGGTCTGAGATGTGGGTAAGCCTGTGCTGGGAAAACCCTTCTCTATTTCTACCAGGTGGATACTTAGGTTTTCCCAGGTCACCTGTGTGACTAATCTCTTCCAGAGTGTCTGCCCTGAGGCCTTCAACCAATGGGACATGCCTGGAACAACATACCAGGGAGGTGTCTGGGAGGTAGAAGATGATGTAACTGAGCTCTTTACTCTATCTCTAAGGGTAAGCCCAGACACCTACCCAAGCGACACCGGTTTCAGTCAAATGTACTTTCATCGTTTCGGTCACTACCCAACATTTACAGTATCACAAGAAAGGGTGGGACTGAGAGGTTTGCGGTTCGGTTTTGGTTCTACTTTCACTCCCCTGCGATAGTCCGATACAGTAACTTTGAATGCCACAACAACTCCCTGAGATCCTTTTTTTGAAAGAATACTGAAATACTTAAACTCATTCACTTCAGGGAAGGACTTCACTCCAAACCAAGAAACCGAGGCCTCAGATTCCCCAGAGGTTCTGCTTGACACTTCACAGATGCAAACTGCCTGACAGACTAGATGAAGCTAAATGAAACCATCAGAACCACATCATCAGCAAGATCCTAAAATGCAAAAGTCCTTACATTTATTGATGCAATACATCATTGGACAATTTTGCCCAGTATTTGAGAAATGTAGCCTGGTTTTCTTTTTTAGTGGGGTATCAGCCTCTGCACTCATTGCTACAAAATCTTCAACAAACTGTAATGCCCGTTCTTGTGATTAAGGAAGGTGTAGTCACAGATGTAATTCCAATCATGTTATTAATGTAAGATATTTTTTTATGACACCCTTATTTTGTTCACACAATTAGACAAGATGTGGCAAACAGCGCTTTTATTTTGAAGGCCGCACATGTGTTGTGTGTGTTGAGCATGTCTGTTGACAGTTAAGACGGGCCAGGTGCAGGAATAAATGCTATTTTAGAACCTGCACGTCGTCAGTGTGCATTGTAAAACACTCGCATTAAAGTGGTAAAACACAGCACAGTGTAAACACTCATCCAGCCTGAGTCGCACACCCGCACTAGCATGCTCTGCTAAACTAAGCTAATCCCGCTAGCTTCCATTCAGGCTCCGTAAGAGAGGAGTTTCCAAGGTTTTCAGCAACTTTCACCTGTCTTTTAGGCCGCCGTTTCGACATGTTTAGTTCGGGGGGGGGGGGATTAGTGTTTGGGATGAGATTGACCGGTCCACCAGGGAAATATTTCCCCCCACAAAAGTTCCTTCTCCTCACGAAGAAATAAATTCATTCACATTACGTCACCTCCAGCGAGATTCTGCATTTAACAGTGAATTCCGTTTTTTTTGGCCGCGATTCCGTCCGTGATTCCGTTTATGCGGAAATCATGGGCCTTTTATTTTACCTTCTGGATGTGAGGTTTGAATGAGGACTTCCTATCTAATACTCTTGAAAATACTTCTTCAAGGAAGCTACATTGTTGGACCACAAGCATCTGGGCGGCAGTGACTCAGGAGGTAGAGCAGGTCATCCAGAAACCAGAAACCAGAAGGTTGGAGGTTTGATCCTTGCTCCCTTCACCCACTCACTGTCGTTGTGTCCCTGGGCAAGACACTTCACCCACCTTGCCTCCAGTGCTGCCCACACTGGTGTATGTATGTGTATGAATGTTTGGTGGTTGGACAGGCCGTAGGAGCTAATTGGCAGCCACGTTTCTGTCAAGACAACCCCAGGCCAGGGGAGTGAATGAATAATTCACTTCATTGTGAAATGCTTTGGGTGCCTTGAAAAGCACTGCCAAATCGAATCCATTATTATTATTATTATTATTATTCACAGAACCACAACTCTAGTCTTCCGACTATAGCCATTAGGAGCGGGGGTCTCAAACTCAACTCATTTGGGGGCCACTGGAGGCAGGGTCTGGCTGAGGCTGGGCTGCATCAAGTATTTAGTCCGGAATCATGTTTTTAACCAAGTGACTAATTTGTCAACAAACAGGAGTTCATCACACAACATAATCTGACAGTGTCAAAAAACAGTGGTCCCCAATCTTTTTTGACCCACGGACCGGCTTGTGTTCCCACAAATCTCCTGCGGACCGGGGGGGGGGGGGGGGGGGGGGGGGTGTTTCGTACATTATAGCGATCTAATTGATCTTATCTCTGGAGTTTTTCCAGAGAGATGATTACATCGCTGTTTGACGTGTGTGGTAAAAGGCAGTGTGCTAGCATGAATTCACTTGAGACAAATGTGCACATTAGCACTCAATAAGTCATCAAAACTTACCTTTATGCATTCCCACATAGTATCAGCATTTGAGACCAAATATGAGGTGAAAGAAAAAGGATAAAAATACAGTAGTAGTCTATCTGTGCGGCGAGAGAAAGTTAGCGCACGCACAATGGACATGCGTCAAGTGAGACAGATGTAACAGAGAGAATCTGGCCACTTTTCAAAATAAAACATAACGAAAATAAATTTTTCCTTTCTGTGCGGCCCGGTACCAAATGGCTCGGGGGTTAGGAATCACTGTCATAAAAGACATAAGAGCACAACCATCACACCACAACACATAAGAGATAACACATACACAGGGACTCTAACTCTAAACATATACGCTCACTGCCAGTTCAGTGTTGGTTTGCTTGCCTATTTAAAGATCCACTTTTTTGATGCAAGCTAAAGTGCCTGTGGCGATCTCCCCACTAAAATGACACTTTTATTAGATGAGGCCAATAAACTGACTGACTGACTCAGAAATGCCATTCTACTGCACTCCTATAGCACAGGGCTACTGGAGGTCCAGATCTGGTTGGTCACAGCCCCACTTGAAGTCAATGCAAGTGCGCTCAAACTGCAATAGCTGCAAAACTAAGACGTTTTGCAGTATTTGGACTTTTACTCCACCATTTCTGAAAGTTACATGGAAATCTGTTGTGCAATTTTCTGTTATATTGATGGGTTTTTGGGGGTATTTTTTTCTGAATGGGACACTCTGCCTGCAAGACTTACCAACACCCTTGAAACAAAAAGACCATCTTCAGAATTTACTCTTAACGGGCTAAACTCAATCTATGAAAAAGGCCTTGCACTGATTCATTTATAGATAAAAAAAAAAGTTCAAATTGTCATTGGCTACAGCTGCTTCCCAGACATTAATTACCCTCTCCCCATCTTTATCATTAAAGCAGTGTATTGGACATTTATGAGAAAACTCTCCTAATTGGATGACAAACAGCAACCCGCTGTTCCGACTGTCTCCACGGGAAAGAAAAGGACAGTCATCAAACTGCGGACGACGCAAACCTGTCCGGGCCGTGCACATCAAGCGCGCACGCCTTTTTCTAAACAATTATGCTGAGACAACAGCTATTACTGCCTGTTGTCTTTTATGATTGGTTTCTCCAATACGCTATGACTTGTTAATATCTGTGCTGAGGGCATCGGAAGGACACCTGCTCGCTCTCATCAGCCTCACTGTCAATGAACGTCAGTCCCCACAGCGAGAGGGAGCGGTGGGGGCGGAGGAGGTAAAAAAAAAATAAATAAAAAAATCACTGCACCACAGAGGACTTGAGGTGGCTCTTGACATGAAGCGAATGAGACACAACATACTGTGCAAGGCTGTCTTTAAAATAACAGTATGGAACAGGTTTTTGCATCACAAAATAACACAACTACAAGTTCTGCCATCCAAAAATGGCGCTGTTTGTCCATTCCTACCTGATGTCATCCTCCATCAACTACAAAACAGACGGCTAGCAAACAAACTCGATGAGGTCAGTTGTTGCTAGGCAGAATTTGCAGGGCGGAATCATTGTGCCCCAAAGTTCAATGACAAGGCAGCAGTCACGCTTCGCATGTCGGCAGACACACTTGATAGGTATTAGACTGATATGAGGTGTTTTTTTTAAATGTTCCAAATATTTCAACTTGCTTCTTCAACAATCTTCGTAAATTTTCTTCTCGTAATATTAAGACATTATTCTCATATTTTGACTTTATTTACTTTTTACCCAACCTCAGTTTCCACAAATTAAAACTTTATTTTGTTTTGTTTGTTTCTTATATTACGACTTATAAAAACATACGTTTTTCTTTTATATTTCTTTTATATTTTCCTAATATTTTTCCTCACAATATTCCATTTTTCTGATAGAATTAAAATTTTTTCTTTTAATATTTTGACTTTATTATTGTAAAATTACTGCTGATTTTTCCCCTTTTGCTGTCGTTGTTTTTTGTTTTTTATAGTTTTCTTCTCATACTTTTAGAATGTGCCGCGGGCCAATAATAAAACAGGCGTGGACTGCACTTTGGACACCCCTGGCTTAGTGCCCCACACTGTAGAAAAATGACAGGGAGAGGCGGCAGTAACAGGAAGTCAGACTGACACATACTGAAGAAATTAGTCCAGGCTATGAACATGATGAACCACACTTATTTTTACACTTTAATTGATCATTTGCCTCATGACTCCATATTAGAAAAGCAATGCCATCTACACTGTAGGGTAGTCAATGGTTCAGGTACAGAAAGAGCGGCATCTTTATCCGTGGCTAACTGCCCGTTCCCAAGTGTCCCTTCCCATCGCGGCTGTTAAATGTGAACTCCAGCCAGCGACAGAGTGGAGAAAAAAAAAGTACCCGTGTTGCTTTTGAGCCACAAGCTTGACAGTTTATTGATCCCCCTCTCGTCTAATCAGTAGCCTTGTCACATTATAACAAAAGGGGAGCCGGGCCAAAATGAAAGCAATTTATTTCAGCTCAGTGAAGATTGCAGGACTGGCTGGCCGCGTTCGTTTGCACAGACCCCTTCATAGACAATCTGAGGCGGGCAGCTTGGTGGAGCAGAGGCTGAAATCAAAACAATGCCACAGACGGCTTATTCAGGCTGACGCTGGGGGCAAACAAACACTTGAATTGACTGCCCGTATGACTGCTCTTACTCGGGCTAGGCAGGATGTATCGAGAATAAAGAAACTCAAAATGTAGCTGAGTGGCTGACGAGGATAGAAACAATTACGTGTTCTGCCAGGTACAGAAGGCATTGCGATGGAGGATGTCCCTGTGTTTGCATCTGCAGGAAACATACAGTACATAAATACCATTACCATTTAGACTGTAAAGCTTGGCCTGCAGGTTTGACACAGAATGGCACTGAATAGGAGTAAAGCTACTTGCAAAAGTCAAATTTTTAATTGCCGTTTCAGACACTCACTTTAGTCCTTCATCAGGTGCTTCACAACCTTTTTTTTTCATCTCACAGGCACCTAAATAAGCAAGCAATACAAAATCATGGATACACTACAGACAAAACACATGCTACACACCTCTTAATTAATCGATTAAGGTTTAACTTAGACCCCTTAGTTCCCACTAAATCTTTATTTGAACGCTCCCAACTTTGTGGAAACACTTGTGTTTTCTGTTTTCAGAGCACAAAGCAAGGTCCATGGAGGCATGCTTGGGTGAGTTTGATGTGAAAGAACGAGTTTACACAGTACTGCTACAGTGGAAACTGTGAAGTTCAAACACAGTCCATTCCAGGAAGCTAGTCAACCTCTAGATTGATACATTTTCCTGTTGGAAATCATCTGTTCCAAGGTCAAGCTGTCACCATCATTACCATTTGACACTTTAACAGTCATAGTAATAATACATCCATCCATTCATCTCCTATGCCGCTTATCCTCACTAGCGCCGCCGGTATGCTGGAGCCTATCCCAGCTGACTTCGGGCGAGAGGCGGGGTACACCCGGGAGTGGTTGCCAGTCAAGCGCAGGGCACATATAGACAAACAAACATTCATACCTATGGACAATTTAGAGTCGCTCTCCTGATCAGCCTATTGATCCTGCTCCTGTCCCTGTCCGTGCTGCCCCCTCTCCAGCAGCCCACAGCATAGAAGATGGCTGAGGCCACCACAGAGTCATAAAAGGTCCGTAAGAGAGTCCTGCACACACCAAAGGACCTCAGTCTCCTCAGCAGGTGGAGGCGACTCTGGCCCTTCTTGTAGAGGGCGTGGGTGTTGACGGACCAGTCCAGTTTGTTGGTAAGGTGAACACCCAGGAATTTGTAGCTGTCTACCAACTCTATGTCCGCTCCCTGGATGTGAAGTGAGATGTTTTCCTCTGGAAGTTAATGATCATCTCCTTTGTCTTGCTGGTGTTGAGTTGCAGCTGGCTAAGCTCACTCCAGCTGACAAAGTCCCTGATGACCGTCCTGTATTCCAGATCGTTCCCCTCTGAAACACAACCCACAATGGCTGTGTCATCGGAGAACTTCTGGATGTGACACTGTGTGGAGTTGTGTGTGAGTCCGAGGTGTAGAGGGTGAAGAGGAAAGGGGAGAGCACCGTACCCTGAGGGGCACCTGTGCTGCAGAGTACCATGTCAGACACACAGTGACGAAGCCTCACATACTGTGGTCTGTTGGTGAGGTAGTCTATAACCCATGCAGTCAGGTGTTGGTCTACTCCCACACTCTCCATCTTCACTCTGAGTAGCGACGGCTGGATGGTGTTAAAGGCACTGGAGAAATCAAAAAACATGACCCTCACAGCGCTCCCGCTGTCCTCCAGGTATAGCAGTGATCTGTGCAGCAGGTAGATCACTGCGTCGTCCACTCTAATCCAAGGCCGGTAAGCAAACTGCAGGGGGTCCAGCTGAGTGCCCACCATGGGTTGCAGGTGCTGCAGGATAATCTTCTCCATGGTCTTCATCAGGTGAGAGGTCAAGGCAACAGGCCTGAAGTGGTAAGGCTCCTTGGGACGCGGTGTCTTTGGTATCGGGACCACACAGTTAGTCACTTTTAATGCAGTTGTCCCTCACAAAACAATTTATTAACAAATGATTACTGTTTCGTGGTTGACTTTAGCCTATTAGTCAAAAAATATTGAAAGACAAGTTACTGTATATGTTCCATTGATGAGACTTGCTTTTATATTAGATTACCTTCACACTGCATGGAGTCAGCCATGGCATGTCCGACATGATCGAGCGGAAGTGGTAAGTTTTTGGCTTCTTACTTTGTCCTTCTTCCCCACTCTGTTTGAAACACTTTTTAAAGTTTAGAATAAGTAAATTGGAGAGGCTAAGTACTTAGCTCGGTAGCTTGCTATGCTAGCTGCGTCCGTCTCTTTTCTCCCTGCAGTGATCCCTTGCCTGCGCAATGTGATGTAAACAAGGAACAATATGAGTGTAAAGTTGATTATATGGGTGTTATTTAATGTCTACAGGGCTCTAATAATGTTAAAAACCATAGAGCACAACACCTCCAATGCTAACATTGTGCATACGTTTTGTGTTTGAATTCAAGTGTATTTTCTTTCATTTTTCCTGTATGCTTTCAGGCCAGGTATAGCAATATACTTCATCTTTGCTGCACTTTCCACTTTAAATTAATAAGTGAGACCAAAAGCAGCACAGTTAACCTGCGCAACTTCAATATGTTTCTATCTATCATCAGTCTACACGGTTCAAAGTTCCTCAGGCAGCTTGAAAGGATTCACTTTCCATCCTTTGGGGTTGGGGTGGGGGGGACATTGCAGGAAAGTCTTGTTTACAGAGTAGAATTTCTCAAAAGCGTCTGAATGACATTGAAAGCGGTGGACTCCACAACCCTGGGCGAATCTTCGCATTACCCGCGACCCAGCCAGTTGACCCGAGCCTTTCTGGCGCTGTAAGCAGAAAACACGGTGAAAGGCAAGCTGAAACTGCACCTTCCAAAGCAGGAGGGAGAAGATAGGGAAAGAAATCATCACCAAAAAGCCTCCCAGTGTGGTGTGTCATACAGTATTAACAGTGCTCCCGTGTGAGTGTTTGCACTGCATCCCATTCAACACAGCATCCTCGCGGGGGTCAGAAAATGCCCTTGTTTCATTTTTGTTTGTTCGTCTTCCATCTGGCTTCTCCAGAGTCCTGCTTTTGGGACTCACATAGTTTTGGCCTTTTGGGGTGAGAGGTCAAACAGTGATGGACCAAAATCTATTGGACTTTCAGCTTGGCTATCAGAATGGACAAGGCAAAGCCTTTAGTGGTAAAGTATTTTCTTTACTGCCATATTTTGGACAAACATGAAGGCTTTATCCCAGTGCATCATTTTACGATTCCGCCTGGAAAAAAATGAAGGAGTTTTGTTTTTGGACTTTTGTATTTGTTTTGTTGGACTTTTAGATTTGTTTTTCAGCTGGTTTACAGATGTATCTAGACCAGAGGTGATCACACTTCTTCAGCCTGCGAGCTGCTTATAAAATCGCCAAGTCCCAAAGATCTACCTCCTACTAAAAACATAGCAAATATATATATTTACTATATTTATAAAAAAGCATATGAGTAGGTATTTATGTACAGTACGTTATACATGTACTGTATATCAGGGGTGCACACACTTTTTCAGCATGCGGGTTTCCAGTCCAAATGATCTACCTCTTTCTGTAAAACATAACATATATATAAAATCGAGCTGGTAAACTTTGAAATGCTATTGTCAATATTAACGATTGGTATTTCACATTCACATTTTCGAAGGTTACAGGTAATCAAAGTAGTTGCTATCATAATTAATATTCAATATGGCAATAACGATAATTACACATGATAGCTGTGTACATAACCTGAGTACTGCTAATATGTCAGTCAAAAAAGCTACATAGCGTTCATTAGGAGATAACAATTCTGATACACAAGAATTGAAAATGATTATGCAAAAGACAATGCAGCCGAAGTCAAGGCAACATATTAGGTTTCAACAATGGGCACATTTTTCATTTCATCATGAAATAATAGTTTAAGAAGCCGACGTGTAGAAAACACTGATTTCTGTCATGGAGTTCATAACGTTTGCTATAAATATAAGCATCTTACCGCTGAGTTAGTTTATCCGTATTCTGAATAATAAAGATAAAAGTTGCATCTCCGTGGGTAGCCTGACACGCCGCAAGGGAGTAGGAACGTTCAAATTGAGATGCAACTAGGCATGGGCCGGTTATCGGTTTCAAAGTATACCCATTCATTCATTTTTTATGCCGCTTATCCCCACCAGGTCAAGGTATACCACGATATGAAAAAGTCACTTTAAAAAAAACACAACAATTTGGCGTCATACCGTTTCGACGATATGAGAGAAAGTGGAGGTCTAGCGCAGACACTACGTGGAAATACTTTATCACATCCTGTGTTACTCCTTGCAGTCGAAACTGGGCTTCGATGTGTTGAAACCACAGGCGTGCGCTGGATTGCCATACGTCGGGCATAGATAGCACAGGAGTTGTTAGCTGCCTTAGCTTTGAGCGGCGGTTGAGAGTCACCAAATGTGGAGATGTGATTGAGAAGGAGACGAGAGTGGAGGAAAGTACAGTGGTGCGAAAAAGTGTTTGCCACCTTTCTTATCAGATCTTATAAGATCATCAAGCAAATTTAAATACTAGTCAATGACAACACAACTGAACAAAATGCAGTTTTTAAATGAAACTTTATGTTATTAAGGGAGGAAAAAAAAAAGTCATACCTACACGGCCCTGTGTGAAAAAGTGATTGCCCCTCCAATGTGGCTGAATAACTGTACAACAATTCTGCAAAGATGAGTGGGCAAAATTCCTCTGCAGCGCTGTAAGAGACTCATTGTAAGTTGTCACAAACACTTCATTGCAGCTGTTGCTGATAAGGGCGGCCCAACCTGTTATTAGGTTCAGGGGGCAATCACTTTTTCAAACAGGGCCAGGTAGGTTTGGAATTTTTTTTCTCCCTTAATAATAAAAAGTTTCAGTTAAAAAACGGATTATGTGTTCAGTTGTGTTGTCACTAACTAATACTTAAATTAGTTTGATGATCTGAAACGTTTAAGTGCGACAAAAATGCAAAAAAACAAGAAATCAGGGAGGGAAGGGAAACACTTTTTCACACCATTGTAAGTCCTCACAGGCCAAACATGCAAATATTTAGGTTTAGCACCCTCTGACCTAAAGGACCAACTCTAAAGGCATGATGGGTGCTTTTTGTTGAACTTTTTTATGTGTCTTTTCTGTTGTTGGTGAGGTGAAAGAGCAGAAACATGATGCTAAACTGCAATACTGCTAAATGAATTTGCTGTATTTTCAGTGCAGCTCTTCTATTGGACCTCCATGAGATACACCTAATGTTATGGACATCCTAGAGTAAAATTCTACAACTTGTATTGGCATTATCTATGCTACTGAGTCATATTGTGGCACTTTATTCTATGATTCTTTTGCAGTCCATTACCACTAGACAGCCCATTGATTTAATTTGGCTCCACAATCATTCACTTGCATTATGTTCTTTTCCAGGGTATCATGGTGTATTGTGCAAGCTTCCGTCCATTATGGCATCCTTTCTTTCCACGTATTACTGAAGTTAATGAAGCATCTGCACATTGGCTTCAGGGTCACACCGTAAATGTGAACTCTACCTTCACCTTCTTTCACCAACATCTAGCAAACATGTACCACCCTGAAGACAAACAGCCACAATGCGTCTGACTTTGTGTCGGACATCTTTGGAGAGCTGGCTATTAAATATTTCATTTGCCTTCAGACTGAGAGCATGAGCAGCATCCTCATATGTGCAGACTCTGCATCGGTCCGTTGTGGTGAAGAGAGAGCTGAGCCGAAAGGCAAAGCTCACAATTTACCGGTTCATTTACGTTCCTACCCTCACCTATGGTCATGAGCTTTGGGTAGTGACTGAAAGGACAAGATCGCTGGTAAAAGCGGCCAAAATTAGTTTTGGGCTCTCCCTTAGAGATGAGGTATGAAGGGAAAGGTATCTGGGAAAAACTAGAGTAGAAGCTCTAGAGGAGCCAGATGAGGTGGCTTGGGCATCTGGTCAGGATGCCTCCCGGATGTCTCCCTGGGGAGGTGGTTCAGGGCACGTCTGACTGGTAGGAGGCCTAGGAAGCTAGAGACTATGTTCCTCAACTGGCCTGGGGGGAGCTGGACGAAGTGGCCGTGGAGAGGGAAGTCTGCGCTTCCCTGCTTAGGCTGCTGCCCCCATGACTCGACCTCGGATGAGCGGTAGAAGATGGGTGGATGGACATCCTCATATGGCGTCACAGCGTTATTGTGAATGACAAAGAGGCAGAGTGGAGTCAATGCACAGCGAATGTGAAGCCTGGCTGTTAATCCTAGGAGAAAAGTGGGAATGTGTTACAGGTGAAGAATATAGAAGCTCAAAAAGCCACGTCGGTATCAACCTTTTTTTTTAATTAGTCCATATAGTGTTCTGGACAACTGCTTTCAAAATGTCAGGGATTAGCGATCATTAATCCAGGCTGTGATTTAGAAGGTTAATAGACTGACCCGCAGATTGTTTGCCAGAGTTGAACTTCATTTAATTCAAAGATCCGGAAGGCTCTGGCGGAGTCTATTAATCTGCCGCTGATAAGGCTTTATGTTACTCCTGATGGCCTCCATCAGTTTGATCTCATTAGAAGCAGTGTAATTGACTGCTTGCATTAAACAATGACCCGGGCCCTTCATTCTGCTCCCCTCCCGTCTGAGAAATTACGCCAAATTACCTACCGTTTGCGGCCTCAGACAGCAAAAACTGCAACAGAGAGGCTTTACTCTAACAAAGGGCGCTGAAAAACAAACGATGGATTAGGAATAATGGAGAATTTGGGCTTTTATACTTTGAAGAAATATACACTGGAACCGCTAACGTCAACTCCCAATTTGTTTGAACATTTCCCATAAGAAATTCTATCACAAATCTGTTTCAAGGTCAAGCTGTCCCCAACTGCAGAGGCAATAAAGTCATACAAGTGTAAAAATAAGTTAACCACTGCTAATATTAAACACAAAAACATGTCGTTTTTCCCCCCCCCCTGGGTGAAGCATCGTGTTTTTACAGACATCCTTATATGTCATGTGAGTGTGAAAAAAAGTTACCCACTGTACTGTACTGTATAAGCAATAAAACCTATGGTGCAGACCTTGACGTCTGTTGTTTGATGTTTTAGGTAACTTTTAAACACAAAGTGCACAAACACGGTAAAATAAATATAAAAACATAAACAGGAAACTGTCCTTAACTTTGAGGAGGAGTGACAGATACAATTTAGGAGGCGACTCTCTTCACATGCAGACTAAACTTCATGGTGTACGTTCCGTTGTATTATTATTATTTTGCTGATTTGTTGTCATTTTTGCCATATTGTACTGAGTAGCCAAAACAGCCCCTCAGGAAGTTTCAGAACAGGAAGAACAGGAAGTTCCATTTCCTGTTCGATGGGCATCATCACAATGTCACTCTTTGCCATTACCGGCACCCTTAAATGGCATCACAGAAAAAAGCAGAAGAAGACACAAAATACAGTGGTGGAGGTAATACTTCTCTCCAAAAGTGTTTTCTGTACTTTACTTGTCACTTTGTTACTAGAAACTAAATACAGTCGTCCCTTGCTCGTCATGGTTCGAACATTTCTCCCTCACTCTACGGCGGTTTTTCAAAAATTAATTAAGAAATGATTGCTGTTTTGTGGTTGACTACGGCCTATTATTAGTAAAAGGTTAAGCAAAGGTTAAGTATTCTTGGCCTAAATGAACTAAATGTTCTAAATGAACTAAAATACAAATACAACTTAAGGCAAAGACGCTGATGAACTATAGTAAACACTGGCCACAAGGTGTCACTAGTAACACGCACCAGACTTGATCACAACACGCTTTTATATCCGGTATGTAATAATTATTTATCTCACAATAGGCACAATAATACCATAATAATAATAATAATAATAATAATATTCATCATCATCATAACAAGGGCTACTGCTGTGGCCGTACTCTGGCAAAAACTCAACTCTGAATGCCCGACGTCCCTTCCTGTCCACACATGCAGAAGACATTTATTGAAACACAGACAAGCACGAGTCTTATTTATGTCTTAAATGGCTCTTTTTGTCTGATTCTATCTACTGTATTGAGTAATATGGGTGTAAATGTGACTATAGGGGTGTTATTTTATGTCTTGAGGTCTTTAATAATGGTAAAAATTGTATTTTGAAAGTCATAAACAGGTTTTCTATGCTCTAACTATAAAAATATTCTGTTTATTAATGTTGAATCCTACTTCGCGGAAATTCAGTCATTGTGGTCGGGTCTGGAACCAATTAATCGCGATAAACGAAGGATTACTGTACTTATTTGAAGATATAATCATTACATTTTCTTGCTAAAGTCTACAAAAAATTAGGACACCAATTTTGTTTTCACATAACTGTGAATGACACTGCTAGCGCCCCCCCCCATGGTTGTGTTCAAAATGCTTTGGAAGACATGCTAGCACACACGGAATACAGATAAACCAAAGATTTCTAATCATTAGACAAATGGTCAATGACTTATGGGCGATTATTTGCTAAGTCCCGCCCGTGCCCCTGCAAAGACTTTTGCTTGATGGCGGACATGTTTTTTCACCAATCTTGTCAGTGCCCTGAAGGTGTGTATCAAATTTCAGGGGTTTAATGACGACGCTCGTTAAACTCCAAATTGTTCATCCTCAGATTTTTGGAGGTTGCACCATAGTTGCAGTAGACGCTCCATTGGAAAAATGCACGGTGAGTAAAAGCCAAAAATATCCTGTTTTTAGCCATAAAGTGTAGCCTTGCGTAAACTGACTGGTATTGATTTATTCAGATCTGGAAGATTAAACAAGACTTTTTGTTGACTGAAACAATGTGTCAGCTGAATATAACTCTTCATAAAAATCTGATCATGAGTCCTGAGGGTTTATTTTTTTTGCTAAGAAAATGTTCCTTTGATGAGGGTGGGAGCATAAAATTCATCTGCGCCACAACTTCACATCTTTTGACATTTCATATCATTTGGTTTGATATCGCGGCCGCCCGTGGCATTATCTTCACTTCAGTGCTTTTTCCAATTTGAGATCCACTGCCTTCCTGATTTTACCCTCATTTGTAAATGTCACTTAAGGAGAAGAGACGGAAATAATTTGCACGGGTGTAAAATGAAGCATGTAAAACACAGAGGATGTAACAAAAAAGTGAAAGACAATGGTGGGGGGGTGGGTCATTTATTAAAACCATGTACATTGGAAGAAACGTGCTTGGCTGATTTTACTGTCAAAAATCATCAGTCAAAGGGATATTAAGGACATTTTGTGGCATTCATTTTTGTTACCAAGATATTTTCGCTGTGTTGAATGAATATATAGTGCAACTTCTTTTTGCATACACCTCAGTTAGCATGTTTTTTGGTTAACATCAAACATTTACAGCAAAATTTACAGCCTCAGTTTGCGAACATTTTCTACTTAGCATAGAATATGGCCCACATCTTGTCGCGTTATTAATACACTTTGTGAGTCCAACTGTGTTCTTTCTGTGTTTTTATCACAGAACGTTAGCTTTCTATTAGCTTGCTACTACATGTGAACAGGACCCGGAAGTCAGCTCCGTCGCCCGTCTATGATGTCATCAGCGGTTGACTCCGCAGTTCTTTGCTAACTGAGGTACACCACAAGTCTCTGCTTTTCTTTTGATCACAGCTGCAAAATAACCCACAATGGAGCCAAAGAACGTTGCAAGTGTCAGCATTTTGATGAAGAAGGTGAGAAACACTGTTGAATTCAAGAAATAACTCATAGCAAAACATGAAGTGTGTGAATTTCGCTGACACTACGCCATCTTTGTCAAAAGCGAATGAAGATGCGAGCGTCGCAGCCATCTTGTTTATGTATGTGTTCCACAGAGGATGATTCGTGAGGTCTGATTTTTTTCGAGGAGGCATTTTTGTGATGCAAATGTGTTGGTTTTTTGAACACATATTGTTTTGAGAAGCCAAACTCTTTACTTCAGTGGCCCCAGCAACTAAGCAGAACTACGTTCGACTGACCAGAGCTGGGCTGACGGGACCACGTGAGGGGTAAGTCACTGTTGATGCACTACACTGCTCAACGGGATGCCATACAACTTCATGTCAAAAAATCCGAACTATCCCTTTAATATATCGGTTGCTCAACAGGAGACATGTCGAGTGAATATGCTGGCCATGCAAGAATTAGGGTGTTTTCGGTTTCCAGGAATTGTGTACACATCCTTACAACATGGGGCTCTGCATTATCATGCTGCAGCATGAGGTGATGGTCGTGGATGAATGGCATCACAATGGGCCTCAGTCTGTCGTCACGATATCTCGTTGGGGATCACGTGGCCCACGATGGTGGTGGCTTTTTGGTATGGACAACAAACACAAGTGCATTTTATTGATAGCATTTTGAATGTACAGAGATGGGCATGTTTGGGATGCTCTGGATTGGTGTATACGGTACTTGAGACAATATGGTTAAACTGCACATTTTGGAGTGGCCTTTTATTGTGGCCAACCAAAGGCATACCTGTGCAGTAATCATGCTGTCTAGTCAGCATAGTCATATGCCACGCATGGATGAATTATGAATGTTAACTAGACAATATTTGACAAAATAGGCCTTTTATGTACATAGAAAAAACATCTTTGAGCTCAGCTCATGAAAAATGAGAGTAAAAATAAGTGTTGCATTTATATTTTTGGGGAGTGTATGTACTCCTACTAGCCTTTGAAGGGGTAAATATAATTCATTTTTGATGTTTATATTCTGGGCTAGTAAAGTAGGAAAAGTATGAATATACAGTATTTACAGCAGTTTAAGGAAAGCTGGCAATTTTGGCAGTAGGGTCAAATGTGTGGCTGAATTTAAAAGACCTCTTGTATGTTTGCTGATGGCTTAACCAGCCATTATAAGATATCGCCATAATACAATATAATATTGTCTTTTTCACCCAGCATGTCACACATACTCAGCCTTCCTTCCTGATTCTCTGCAGTCCTTCAGGGCTCCGCTCTGCCCTTGGTGTTACAGACAGGGTTAGCATTACAACTGGCTATTATGCGGCAGATAATTGCACTCGGTCACGCTGCAGTAGGGAGAATCGCAATGGGGGACTCGAATTGGAATAACACCCAGTCGTAGCAAATCCATCTTTCTCTCCCTGTGGTAATAATATGAATATGTTTCATACCCATTTATTTTCATGTACATGCTAGAGAGTGCACACACGCTACAGTCTCCAGGGGTGTCTAATTAGACGCAAGAAACTCATTACGGTCTTAGTGTTGACATGAAGAAGGAATGTCCCATGGCCTCCCACCACCACCAGGGGGCTCTCAGCAGGGAGTCAAGGCTTCTTGTTCCATCCAAGGTCATGTTTGTTATTAAATCATATCTAACGTGTTGATTATCTCCACAGCGGTAATGAGAGAAGTGTTTTTTGCATAATTGTGCAAATGGTCTCTCACATAAATAGAGGAACCTCCAAGGTTCAATATAATCCATGGTGGTTTGCTCAGATCTTAAACCAATTTTTCCCAATAGGAAATAATAGAAATATAAATACTCTGTTGCCATCAGTTAACCCTTAGCAATGCAGTGCTTTAAGTCGTACTAGTAAAAAAAGAATTGCTGTAATTAAGACACAGAAACAGGCTTAACGATGAAGTCGTAATGCGATGGTGATGTGTCGCAGTTGTGGTTTACACATAAGTGTAAAAAAAAGTTAGCCACTATAAATGCACATGCACTTACAGTACTTCCTGCAACTTCCTGCACATATTTTCGCTTGAAGTCGCAAGCGTGGCAAAAAAAAAAAAGCCAAAGAGAAAGCAGGGTAAGGGTTAGTCCTTTCATGTTAGGTGAACTGAGGTGTCCTGAGCTATGTAGCTATGTTCCGATTCTCCAGGGATCGTTCAAATGTTTTTATTTTGATTCCTAGTTTCGATGCCCACTTCGCCCACCGGAAGAAATAACCGTGAACACCAACGAAGAAGAAACCAGCGAGCACTGGCTTAACTTCATAAAAAAAGCGGTCGGCTCAGTGCAACATTTGCAACACAATGATTCCATATGCAAAGGAGGGTGCACGACCAACATGATAAATATTCACACATTCATGGGGTAGTACCTCGTCTTCGATGCGCTACGTCGAACTTCCTCGATGCAATCCGAATCAGGGAAGTTAAACAATAAATGACGTCTGTCTCATGCCAATGTAAGCGAAGGTTTCAGGAAGCTCGCTGATGTGGAAGTTCAGTGTCTATAAAGGACGGGAGCTACGGTTACGACCAGGCATGTTTATTCATTTGCACAGTCCGTCTCTGTTAGCAGCAGTAAGGGACGTTCTCAACTCACGCAACATACTTCCAGCCTTCAAAATAAGAGCGCTTTGGGCTATATCATGTTTGGGCTGTATCCTGTTTCCTTGTTGTATAAAATAAAGGTGCCAGTCGTGCACAGAACTAAACCAGATTTACGCCAGTTAGGTGAGCAGGTGAGGGGGATTATGGGCGATGTAGTCTTCCATTAATAAAATACAGTGTATAAATTCCACCATCTTTACTCATCCGTCCAACAGAGAGCACTGACAAGTTGATGTGATCGCTTTCAAAAACAATGCTTTTCATCTGCGGATGGAGCGTGTGCTCAGTTGTCATGGAGATGTTTTGCATCATATCGCCAGGACAACCGCCGCACCAATTCCATCTGCTGAAGACTGTCAAATGTATTTGGAATCACTGGTAAAAACAAAAGTATATGTATATACAGTGTATGACAACAACATCAGCGCTGTGTTGGTTTAGTGCTGTGATGAAGTGAAAAAAGTTAAGCTCACACTCCCATTGACTTAGCCACTTTTCTGACAAGAACAAGTGAGAAAGATGGCAAGTTCCATAAAAACTGTACATAAAATATTTGACCATTCTTTTAAAAATTAAATAGCGTCATACTCGAGTGAGGACGTCCTTCAGCTTTTAAACAAGCTTTAAACGTCAGATGAGTGGACGCTGGAAGTGTGTTTTTCCCCCTCCTTTTAAATGTTGTCTCAGAGGAACACGTTATTTCTACCAACATAAATGAACCAGCTGTTTTCTTGTGGGCAAACGATACAGGAACTTTGAAGCTGCGTTCTTTGAGGATGATATTAAAATGCTTTTCATAGTTCGCCACTGATCCATATTAATATGCTGGCACTTTTCCTGACGGTATTTGCATCATGACTTTCCTGTTAACATTTTACAATGGAAACCAAGGTCTCATGAACTGCTCTATAAGCTAAAACAGACATAAAGACAGTACAGTCGTCCCTCGCTACATCACAGTTCAAACATTGCGCCCTCACTCTATCACAGTTTTTCAAAAATGTATTAATGAATAAATGATTGCTGTTTCGTTGTTGAATATGGATAATTTGTATTTTAAAAATGCATATTTAAGCAAATTGTATGTATTCATGGCCTAAATTAAGCATTTTCAAGCATAACAGTGGCCAAAATGAACGAAAATACAAATATAAGGCATTCAAAAGATGTGATACAGTATCTATGACTTTAAGAAGTGACGTCTGTGATGTCAGCTGGCTAGAGTTGACTCTCAGCTGTAGGTTGGCAGTGTAAAGAGTGGCCGACAGCAGCTCCTGTGTGAACGTTCACTGCATGTGTTCTCTAGAGACCTGCCAAATATTATTCAGATAATGTCATTTATTCTTTCTTAAACACACACAAAAATAATCTGACTTTATTTTCATAAACGTTACAATTTTATTGATATAAGTCTTAATTGTAAACAAAAGCAAAAAGTGTTTGTCTTCCTGGTTCATGTAATATGACTTAAGATTGTACCATTTTGATTCTGTAGAGTGATGTATTTGTGTTTGTTGGTTTACCTGTTTGTTCATCTGTAGTTTGATGTTAAGACGTTAGGGACGAATTTGCATCATTTAGCAAAAGAATGAAGTTGGACGTTTGCCGAAATTTAAAGCAAAAATGCGATGGATTGTTCTTCTGCCAATCCTGCACAAAGGTTCCTCTAAATAGTTGGCGTAGTTTCGGCGTAATCATGCTAAGAAACAAATCGGTCGAAATACCATCCGCGCTATTAGGTTGAGGTAAAAATCTCTAGTAGTTTATGCATCACTTCATCTGTTAAGTAGTCTGGTGTACACTCACTATGGCAATCCTTCTGTGCCTGGGCCCACTTAAAACCTTAAGCACGGAATGTTTGACGAGTGTTTTGGCATAATTGGTAGAGGTGGGCTACGGCCCGACACGATTCCATGCACACACATCAGTGTATCAGAGTCATACCATAACTACTGAGATCACTCACAACAGATTACTTAATGATAACTGAAAAATGCCATAATAGAAATGAAATACAAACACTCAAAATAATCCAAAAGTCAAACCCACAGCATGCCTACTCAGGAATGCATTCATTTGACCAATAAAGATCTGTCATTTAATTCAGCGGTTCTCAACTACATTACCGGACGCACCATCACCGCTCAATGGTAAGCATTGACCCAAATTACGGAATTTTTTCGACACACATTTTGGACTCACTCAATGTTGTTTTCCTCAAGCTTGACAAAGTTAACCAAGCTATGTAAATTATTTCACAAAAATTGCAGTAATACAGCAGAAAAGAAGTGATAGGGCAAGAGTGAGTACGCCCTAAGTAGTAGCGCTAACGAACAAAATCAAAAGGTATAACAGTAAAGGCAGTAAGTGTCCATGATGTGGCATCATCAACGGCCCTTTTCGATGCAGGCTTATTTCTTCTTGTCGAACTACCTTCACAAAAGGCAAACAGCCGTGCTTAAATGCCGCAATCAAAACCTTAAAAACATGCCTTTTTCTTGGAGTTAAAAATGCAGGAAACGAGGAGCCGGCGGTGAATGCATGCAATCGGGCCTGATGGCTGGCTCCAAAGCAGCTTTTATCACGGCCCATTCAGACGCTGAAACGTGTTGATTCCTGCCGAGCTTTGCACAGATTTGGGACTCTTCTCGAGCGTTCGCGCAGCTGGAGGCGTCGGGCAGCTGCTCTCCTGATGTTCAGCTTCGAGTCGCTCATGTTAATCATCCACCGACTACATGAGCAGGGCATGGAGCGATGCTACCGCTATTATGTTATTTAGCCATAATGAGCTTCACTAACAAATCTCTGGGGTGTTCGTCAAAACAGATTTGATTGGATGTCTTGAAGACTTACATTATATTTAATTTATGGACTGTTTGGTTCAAGCTTTGTCGACAACACTTCCTCATTCCCCCTCTCATCCCATCTCCTACTCTTTATTCCACATGTGTCCTTCTTGCCCATCACCTTCCTCTGCGCCCCCGCTGCTGCTCTATCTATGGCGCCACATACAGTATGCTCAAGTGATGTATGGGTGGGAATAACAATTCCGATTTTTTCTTTTTCTTTGGAAAATTCTGCCGCAGCATATGCCATGCATGGCAGTCACGCTTGGGAGTTTCTCTTAAAAGTGCATCTTAGGACAACTTTGAATTTAATCATTTAGTTACTTGAAAAAATATGGGTGCCAGCCATTAATTGTATATCAGATACGGTAAGTCAGTAGATACACAAGCTATAGAATCATGTCTGTGGTGTCACAAATTTGTTTTTGAAGACTTTTGAGCTTGATTTAAATGTATTAAGGAATGTTTCAATGCAGGAATTCTCTGACGTCCTCACTATTATTATATACACAGGTGCATGATAATTACCGGACCGATAATTATTGGTCCGATATGAGGAATTATACGACGGACTTCCTCTCAGCAGTCAGAATCAGGCAAGTTATGTTGTTGGTTTTATTACAGTGACGGTGATGTCGCCAGTATGATTATAGTTTTTACAATTGTGTGCATTACAGTTATTGTCATTCTGATCACTATCATAGTTAATACTTTCATCACTACTATTGTGTGACTGTTTCAATGCAGTATTATCATTGTGGTTGTTGATATTATGTTGCCCTTTCCGTCAGGGTCTTTATAGCCATCACAGACATTTGCTGATGTAGTCCTGTTTGTTTCTGTTGTTTTGTTATCGTTGTCACAATTGCTGTTGTTGCTGTTGTCCTTGTCTCTCTCTTTTTTGTCTCCCTCTTATCCCCGCTCCCCCTCTCTGTTTTATTTTCTCTTCTTCCCTATCCCCTCCTGCTCCGTCCGGTCCGGCCGCTCCAAATTTGCATAACAACAATACATCAAAGTCAAATAAATTCTTTATAAAAGCGGAAGTTTGCACTTTGCACCACATCCTGTTTACTTGTCACTAAATAAGGCTGTCATATAAAGTATCTTACACGCAAACAAAGTATACTAGTGCTAAAACAATAGCTCAACTCAAATATCCAGATAACGTTAGCTCGTGTACTTTGCAGGCAAACCTTTTACAAGTTGTTTGTTTGATATTCTGCGCCCAGGTTAGTGCCTGCAGCATCACACACTCACTAACACATATGTGGAAATGTTTTTTCATGAGCTTTTCAAAAGTAAACCTCTTTTGTGAAAGTGTAATCCCGTGGAAATAAACTTCATAACATTTATATTCAAGTTGAATGGTTGAAAATCGCTCTGTGCGAAATTCCTAGTAAAGTTGCTAAAAAGTTCATATCATTAAAAAAAATGAATGAAGAAGTTCAGACGTTTCATGGAAAAAGAACTCTGCTTTAAACCATGCAGACTTTTATGACACTGCCTCTTAAAACATCCGAATCGAGAATCGTTAGGAAGCGAGACGAGGAATCCTACTCGGAACCGGACCTGTTCAAATTCAAACGAATCAAATTTCCTTCTCCAGGAAAAGCTGACACTTTGTTGTAAAAATATGATCACCTCCTTCATGAGTTTGGGTTATAATCCTCCATCTTGCCAATCAAAATAATTCATTTAGCTAATGCTAGTAGAAAGAAAAAAAAAGGCTGGCTTTGGCAGTGACAAGCACCTTCCAACTCACGCACGCCCTCTCCCCAGGATGCAGCGGTACTGCAAATGTCTCCCGTATGTAATTTCTAAGTATTTTATTGTCTGTTTAGCAAGAATAATGATGTCACACTAACATTAAAGACATTTTACAGGCTGTAGACCGTCCTGGTGTGAAATACATGTTGCAACATGATATTACTGGTGACATACTGACAAACAGAAACTGGCAGGCACCATGATCCAACTCAGTGCACACTAAGCTGGGAAGCCACGCTCACGGTGGCCTCACCTTAGGTTTTTGATCAAATCTACAAATTCTGCCATTTTTGATTAAGAAAATGTAAAAAAAAAACTATTGCAATCATACAGAAAATACATTTACAATACAGTTCCGTGGACAAATATGAATATTTATTTTTTGTATTTTTCATCATGAGAGGCTCTGCTTCACCTCACTGCACGTCACTGGGCTCCACCTAAATAGTAGCGCTGACTAATGATGAGAAACAGGTGCAGCTGCACGCACTTTCCCAAACCCAAAATAAGAGCACAAAACAGTAATTTGTTTTATTTTTTGAACACAATCAGTGTTTATTAACCCCTTGTCTGAAAGTATCACCTTGCAAGCAACACTTGCTTGCACCTCATCCACTCCTATCTCTTTACGACAACACCGCAGCCCACTAAATAGAGAGAAGATTATTGATTTTGCTCTCTTGGCCACCATTCAGAGATGTTCCATCAGGCTGTGTGTGTGCAGTAAGAGAAGTGGAAGAAGGAAAGCACAAGTCATTATGTATGCTGTCACACAATTACGCATCCAAATGGCGACAACGCTGGATAGATGTCTGAAAATACCTGCACTGCCGCAGCAAGTCTTCCAGGAGGGGTTTTCACGCTGCTAATGTCAATTCTGAGAGCTGGCTGGCAAAGATCCATATGCTGTTTTTGTATCGACCCCCTCCTGGCAGAAAACAGACAAGGTGAGCCTGTTTGGTTATCGATAGAGGCTCCGCGCTGAGAAAAACTCCCTGTTCATCAACAGAGACGTGGATATTGACGCGTGACATCACATCCCACAGGTGCTGGATTGATTTTGCAGTCAAATTCCATTGGGAGTCTCGTCAATGCAACATTCACTCAACAGTTTCTACTCAAATGATGCAAACCTGCTCTTGTGCACTTTGGAGTGCCCATTCATTTCAATACAAATGCTCTGCCGTGGAGCACAAACCAGAAAAACAACAGTCAACATTAGCCTGTTTTTGGCAAAGCCATAACAGACGATCCAGCATTTATCTGCCTATTCCTTTTTTCCCCTTAGCGCCATCTGGTGGATCTCAAGTACAACCACCCAGGTTCCCTGCTACGCAAAAGTAACTTTCTCACGATGTTGTAACAGTAATATGTGTCCCTAGGGCCTGTTTATGTGCACCAAACATCAGCTTCAGAACGCTACCTTTCTCTCTACAAATTGTTCGCTCGCAATGAAGAAAGCTAACAAGCTAAATGCATGGAAGCACTATCCAGGTTTAAGCTCTAAATATGCCTCACACACTGCGATTGGCTGGCGACCAGTCCAGGGTGTACCCCGCTTCTCGCCCAAAGTCAGCTGGGATAGGCTCCAGCATACCCCTGCGACCCTAGTGAGGATAAGTGGCATAGAAAACTTATTAAACGCATTTTAACTTATAAAATGTATAGGTAGTCACCACTAAAGAATGATGATGAAAAATGATCAATAGAGCACATGCAATCGGACTCACGGTCTAGCCTTTAGCCTCGTCGTCAGGCTAGCGCTAACACTTCCATCTCCAAGCCGCGTCTACATAATCCACACTGCTTGCCTGTTGTAATTCCAGTAACGACTTACCATCATATATTAACTTGTGCTCAGCTCTTTGCAAATTTTGAGGTCGGAATGTAACAGCGTTGAAAAAAAACCCTAAAACCTAGTGTTCCTCTTACATTGTGTTTTCTGCGGAAAAATACTACCTATTTTTGAAGAAAAATATAAAAATAGTGTAAATAAAACACATGTAGACAAGCATGGACAAACACAGTTTATGAGCATTAAAGCTGCATACACACTAAATGCAGCGTTCCCCATTTGGCTCACTAAAACCACTTTTAAAACCGTCTAAATTCCAGCATCAGTGCTAGACTTTGAACAACATACTTCCACTACATTATTGTAGGACCTCTGAAGCGCATTTGCAATTGTTGAAAAAGTACTATAATTTGTAGTACAATATGGCATAATGAACTGGCAAAAGTAGGCCAGCAACTAATGCGGCATTGAGGAATTTGTTCTTTTTGTTATGTTTCTATTGGGTCGATGTCAAAAATAATGAAAGTTCACCAACAAAGCAGGCAGCAGTTGAAGATGGATAAACTCCTTCTGAGTTCAATTATAATCTGTTTGGCTTCAAGCGGTGCTGGAGATCACTTTTGATTTATTGATTATACAAACCACAGGTGTTTGAGATGCAGGGAATTCTGAGCATGGAAGATCCAATGTAAAAGGGGAAAAGCGTAAACTTGCGCCAGTTTCCGATGATCTCTAATTTAGCCTGGTGATATTTAGAGAAGAACACCAGAAATCCTTGTACACGAGGTCCCCAACTTACGAACATCCAACTTGCGAACATTCGGAGATACGAACGCAGGCTGACTGGTCTATATTTTCATGATGTAGTAACTCCATATTTATACTGCTACATACTTGACCAGTAGAGGGCACTGTGACACTGCTAATGGGACCAACAGGTCGAGGAAGACGGTGGGGAGAGGGTGTAAAGGAGAAATGGAAAGCTAAATTGTAGCTGTACGATGCAACCCGGACAGAGCGTGTGATTAAAGTTTATGAAGAGTTAATAGGCCTGCTTAATTCTACACCACCCACAGAACACTACCTCTTTTAGAAGAGTCTAACGACGATAACGACTTGTCCTTTTTTTCAATATCTCCTCCTCCTCCACCACAACGATGTATGCTCAACCACTCCTCTTCAAAGGTAAATAACATTTATCATTACGTAT
This sequence comes from Dunckerocampus dactyliophorus, assembly GCF_027744805.1. Lineage (NCBI taxonomy): Eukaryota > Metazoa > Chordata > Actinopteri > Syngnathiformes > Syngnathidae > Dunckerocampus > Dunckerocampus dactyliophorus. The sequence goes on from NC_072825.1 coordinate 6,151,469, forward strand.
TATTATATCATTTTTATTATTATTGTATTTTTTCATGAATTATCCTCAATTAATATTACTACTGCATCCAAACTCATATTTACATACATACACATATACTGTATATGTATACACGTACATGTAGTACCTATATCATTGGTAATATTACCTTTTGTTGGACTTACGAACAAATCGACTTGCGAACGGTCATCTGGATCCAATTGTGTTCGTTAGTTGGGGACCTCGTGCATTTCTACCGCCTACAAGTGTGTGGGTTTGCCAGGAATGGTAAAAAAAAAGTGGACATCTGCTTCCAAACACAGTATTCACACATTCTGACATTGTTAGGAGGTGCAGGCGTGAGTGTGAGTGTGGCGTTCCCAATGCCGAGGATACAGAGTATGTGAGGTAGCAAACCGCAAACACGCGCATGCAGTGTCGGTGGTGTGTGTCATTTCTGAAATCTTCCAAAATTACACACATATACATACACACAGTGTCTGCCATCCTCTTATTTTGTTTGTGGACATAAAGCGGAGGGATGCATAATTCAACAGACAAAAGAAAAGAATAATATGTCAACAAATTGCATCATGTGTCTGCACCATAACTTTGCTGAAACCCAACAGTTAACTGAAACAGGACTTGCTGGGTGCAGGGGCTGACTTTCCATTTAGCAAACACAGGCGGTTGCCTGGGGCGAGATTTCCAGGGACCCCCTGGACCCCTCATCTCATAAAAACTGATTACTGAGTTTTTTCTTTGATCTAAAGTACATTTAACTGTTTTAGTCTTAATTCACGTGCTTAAAACGGCATCAAAATGCGTAATCTGTCATGCTCATTTCGACCGCCTGCCCCTCCCTTCTCATGCAATGGATTATACCATGTTACTGCGCATGTGCAGATTGATTTAGGAAGACGACTGGTGAATAATTATCTTTGATAGCTTAATTCTAACAGATTCACTCTCCAATAGTTGGCGTTCCCTGGTCCCCCAAGAGCAGCTGGAATCGATTAACCTGAGATTATCAGGGCTTTGAATTGATCACAACTGGACTGTTCAGGTTGTTTTAGAAGATGTTTCGCCTCTCTTACTGTATGAGGTGCCTTCATCAGTTTATGCTCACGACTAGATAGGACAGCTCTAGTCTGAGGGGATGGTGCAGGATCCAAGTATTTGTTCTCTTAGGTAGAGGCACGCCAAACCAAGAATGCAATACTAACGAGGGCGAGTCCACACAAACGATGGCTAGCAGAGGCCACACTCTGCTGTAGCTTAAACCAATGTAACAACCGGACCGATTTTTGCCGTTCCCCAAATTGCTTCGTTTGACATGACGAAGAACCTTTGCGTTCTGCGGCCAGTCTACGCTCGTAAAATCAGCACGTCACACGTTTTTGCACATAGACCGGCCGTAGAACCGCTTGTGACCTAGGCTTTAATGACTGCTGTTTTGCACCACAAAAGAGTGAAACCATTCTTTTTTGGCGCGTGCTTCTACCTTAGACAATAAATACTTGAGTCCTGCACCATCCCCTCAGATAGAGCTATCCCATCTACAGTGTAGTCGTGAGCATGAACTGATGAAGCCTGCTTGGATGAGAGACGAAACGTCTTCTAAGACAACCTGAACAGTCCAGTTGCGATCCATCCAATGCATTGAGAATACAATCAATTGGATGAATGAGAATATTCTCAGACATGAGAACCTGCGCTGTTATAGGCTGAAGGAGGGTGGTCCTGTTCCTCCTATTACACACTTACCCAATACAATGTGTATGTAACTCAGCGGAAGAAAAGGAACATTGCTTGCCTCGTCCTGCTTCCCCATCCATAATAAGATCTGACGTTGATGCTGAAGCAAACAGCACTCAGGATATAGCTCAGGTGCTCAAACCAGTGACCTTTCAACATCTACTTCCTGCCCCCAATCACTCTTCCCTCCCGATTGTGTCTCGTGAGCCGATTCCTGTTCCCTGGCTCACACTCTTTCAGGAGCTGTGACGTTCCCGACTCCTCTCCCTTCACTGACTGGTCTGATTGGATTTTATCGCTTCTCCACTGATGCAATCATAGCTGCACAAGGGAGCTGAATCCAGCAGTGAAGTGTTGAAATCAAAAGGATAGTCTTTGGCCTCTTTCGCTTCACTTTTCCGTGTTTGAGAAGTGCTTCCAGCGAAAACGAGAGACGTTGTGACATGCTTGCGGCTATCTGTATCAAAGTGCCAACATTTCCACAGTGTTTTTGTGTGAACTAGCTTGGCTCTGTAATCCATCGAAGTGAACATTTTCAGTAAATTTCTGTAAGCTTAGGCCCAGAAATGCCCACCTGTTATTTTATATGAATAATGAATTACATCACATACTAACATATAGGGATGAGCGAGTACGCCACCATCTGTATCTGTCTCTGTTAACCCATCTAAATTATCGGGATCTGTACTCGGAATGGGCGGGTCATAAACCAGAAGTGGGTGTGATTTAACCGAAAATGGGCTGGGCTTAAATCTGTAATTTTTTTAAAGTCTGAAATTGTTTATTATTCAGCTATATGTGTACTGTATATGTATGTGTGTAAGTGATCTGTAAGACTGTCAAAAATAGCGGTTAACGGTGGTAACTAATTTATTTAATTAATTACGTTAAATTTTTTAGCGTAATTAACGCATATGCATCATGGCAAGACACGGCTCTCTGTTATAACGACAGACAGCGGTACAGTTTAGCTCCCCACAGAGTCTGTCGCTAGCTCTAATCAAAATACCTCTAATAGTGCCACTTACCTGTGAGCTGCATGTAATTTTTTTTGGTTTCTATTCTTGTTTAAATCACACTTAAATGTAAACTGGAAATGACAATATATTTAAAAAAAACATTGGACATTCTCTTTTCTTTCTTTAGGTTAACATGTGATTAAATGTAGCTCCCAATTACAACGCGAGATGGGCACACGAATGCACCAGGGCAGCCGCGGAGCTTTGAGAGTTGTCGTAACACGGACCTTGTTTTTGATGTTAAACAACAGTGTGCATCTATAAACGTGAGTAACCTAGTTATTTCTTATTCGTTCAATGCTAGACGCGGTTTGCACTGAGATATTGTATTGTGTCGTGTGCCTTAAGGATCCACCCGCCGAGCTGGTCACTAACCGCTGAGCTGAGTTAGCCTATCTCCGTCACATTGCCACCAATTCATTATATTGTTAGCATGCTATTTCAATGTATGTAGTGTACTGCTGAGAGCTGAGATGTTATGTTGCTGTGCATTTGTGATTATGTATAGGGAGGGCCGGTCGAGTACACGCTGTACTTGTTTCATGCTCGTACTTGGCAAAAATGCATTATCTGTAATGGATACTCATCTACCATGAGTAGAGAGCGAAGCCGCATGAAGCATGATGTGGTGGTGATCTTAAGCCACTTGCAATTAGTCCCTTTAAATTAACATGTTTTTTTTTCCCACAGGCAGACATCAATGCAACTTTTTATTTTTTAGTTTTTAACATGATGACATTTTCATCATAAAAATGATTACATTTTATTGTATTCATTATTTTATTCCGTAAAATTACAAGATTATCTTTTATTAGGGCATTTGTTTTCTGTAACATTACAACGTTTTCCTCATAATATGAATTTATTCATAGTAGACCTTAATTGTTGTAATGAGAAACTATAGTCTTGTATTATGATTATATTCACAGGAAAAGTTTTTTCTTGTAAAATTACAATTATTTTCTTGAATTGTTTTTTATAAATAATATTTCGACTTTGTCTCAATTGCATGACCATCTATTTTCTATGCCGCTTATCCTCATTAGGGTCGCGGTGTTATGCTGGAGCCTATCCCAGCTGACTTTGGGTCACTGTACAGCTGTAATGTTCATTTGTAATGCTGAATAGCGTTGAAAAGACAATTTTGGTGAACAAAACAGTATGTGCAAACTGTATGTGAACAGTACTTTTAGCTAAAACACGAACACTGAATACATAAATCATAAATTGCTATGATTACTGCTTTTCTCTTTAATTCCCTCTAAGGTTTGCAACGTGGAGAATGCTGGAAATTGTGCAACCGTTCTCTGAAGCCAACAGCTCACAATGCATCGCGTGATGGCAACATGGCAGCCCCAATTACCATAAACGTTAAATATTTTGTTTATTTCAAGGTGTACAGTACATTTCCACGTTTTTTTGTTGGCTTACTTTCAGGGAGCTGTTTTTCATCTGACATTGTAACTAAACAACACGACTTTGAAGCCGATTCAGCAGGTGGGAGTCGTCTCCAGAAGAAGAGGGCGAGCAAGCGAAACAGGGGAGCGAGGCGGCGAGAGAAGGAATAAGATGGAGATGCAACCCGCAATTTCCTGACCTCTAGCAATTTCTGCATGACACGCCTTGCAAAGCGTGAAGTGATAGATTTTTCATGGCAGCGTTTCACTTTTTCCTCGCTTCTCTGCAGCCACTCGCAGGCTTTTGCAAGTCAAACAAGACTAGTTTTTTCCCCTCCTAAATCCCAAAAGGGAGGCCGTGCGGGTGTCCTCTGGCTTATGGTGGAATGCCACCAGTGGCACCAGCAGCCTGCAGGCATTACACCCACAAAGCCTTGCAAATCGTCCCCCAGGCTCGGGATGGAGGACATGATGTTATCTGCTTACACGATCCACTGATATGAGAGCAGGGCAAAAAAGGGAGTCACAAGTGTAAAATGGAGAATATGCTGGGGTTTAATTGTACACCCTTAATATGTACACCCTTAATGCTCAAAAATATGTTTAATTAATATGGGTTGACATTTTATTGCACAGTAGCAGTCAACTAGTGATTTTTAACTGTTGTATGTTCAATAAAAGTCAATTTAATGATTAAAAAAAACTTTCATATATTATTATAATTTATTCACCTTTGTTATTTACTATACCAATGTGAATGTGTGAATTTATTTATTTTTTACTGTGCTCGCATAATTTTAAATAGTGACATTTTGGATATAGTCACACTGTCAGGATTGTGTGCTGCGGTACTGCCTTCTACTGTTTCTCTGTTGCAGCACACTCCTGAGCACCCTGACGAGCTGATCATCTTCACCTGTACCTGATTAGTTGTGCAATGCTAGGTTCAGTGCCAGATTGTCCCTTTGCTACACCCTGTTCAGCTCCTTCCAGCTTGTTCTTGTGCGTTGTGTTTTGGCTTTCTGACCCTCGCTCTGCTCACCTGTAAGTACCTACCTGCCTGCTTGACGTCCTCAGCAGTAGCTGTATTCTTTGGTACTTCTGCTAGTTTTTTGTTAGCAGCTCTTTTTGTTCTTGTCTGTATTTTTCCCTGCTCAGCTCACCTTGCTAGCAGTGTTTTTTGTTACTGTTTCCCGCGACTAGGTCCGGATGTATTTTGGTTGTACTTTGTTTCTTGTGTTGTTTTTGGTACCTTTTTGTTATCCATTTTTGTATTAAAGACCTTTTCTGTTTTCACTTATTCGACTCTGCATTTTGGATTCCTGTATCACGGCCTTGGCCGTTCATAACAGAACAATCTGGCCAAACATGGAATCCGCAGAGTTCGCACATATAAAGGCCGCACTATCCCAACAAGGTGCGCTCGTCGGCAGCCATGAGCAATCCCTCCGGGGAGTTATGGAGTCCCTGGCCGCCCTCGCCACTAGCATTAGCGCTATTGAGCAGCATCTGGGACTTGGCTCTCACCCAGGACAGTCGGAGGGTGCAGCTCCCTCATCAGAGGTTGTTCGAATCGCACCTGCTGCCAGCAGCAGTAATAGTCGCGAGCCTAGCCTCCCACCCCCCCCACGCTTTTCGGGGGAATCTATGGATTGCAGACAATTTTTACACCAGTGTACCCTGATTTTTGACCAACAACCCAGCACTTACTATTCCGACCAGGCCAAGATAGCGTTTATAATGAGCCTACTTACTGATAAAGCAGCAGCGTGGGCTATAGCGGTGAGCAAAGCTAAGCCGGAGTTACGCACCTCCTATCCTGTTTTTTTGGAGGAGCTACGGCAGGTCTTCGATCACCCTATCCGTAGTAGGGAGGCCGGTAACCAATTGTTGGACCTACGACAGGGCAAACGCTCGGTAGCGGCTTTTTCTGTGGACTTTAGAGTGCTGGCGGCAGAAAGCCGATATGATGAGGAGGCTCTCCGCGGAATATTTCGCAAGGCTCTTAACGAGCGGATCAAGGATGAGCTGGCAGTGAGGGAGTTCACCACCACGCTCAACGAGCTTGTCGACCTAGCCATACGGCTGGATAATCGCCTCCGGGAACGTGATCGCGAACGCAGTGAGGGACTACCTGCAGGATCAGCCAAGAACCACCGTCAGGAGTTTCGGCTGATACCACTAACTTCCGGAACCAGCGGAACAGAGGGAGTCCCATCAACGACGGCCACCGAGGAGATTGCGGAGCCCATGCAACTCGGGGGAAGACGCCTGTCTGCTGCGGAGAGGTCGCGGAGGCTACGACTCCGCCTTTGCCTGTACTGCGGCGAACCCAACCACACCATCAACAGATGCCCCGCGCGCCCGGCACGCCGCGCCGGATCTCCTCCTGACGTCATTAAGGAGACTGGCGCAGGATCGACCGCCGTATCTAAGTCGAGGGAGAATCAGCCTACGCAGGACCGTTGTGAGTATGCTGAAATGCCTCCGGCGTCGGCTCCGACTCCAGCAGTCTTTAAGAGACTACAGGTGACTGGACTCATTACGGGGGGGGGCGTCAATGTTCGGATTTCTGCATTAGTCGATTCTGGGGCGGATGATTGCTTTATTGACTCTAATTTTGTTAAGGAACATGGCATTCAGGGGGTTGAGTTGAGAGACCATAAGGAGGTTCACTCACTGGATGGACGCCCCTTGGCGGTAGTCACTCATAGAACCGTTCCGTTATCTCTTCAATTGTCTGGCAACCACCATGAATCCATTAGTTTTTTTATCGCTCCGTCTCAATCCGCGCCCGTAGTTCTAGGTCTCACTTGGCTCCAGATTCATAACCCGACGGTGGATTGGACGAGGGGACAGATAGTTAATTGGGGCAGTCACTGTTTTGCTAGTTGCTTACGTTCCGCGGTACCCACAGTTTCAGGTAAACCTAGGAACACTGAGAAGATTGATGTCACTGGTGTTCCCGACGTCTATCATGACCTCCGCATGGTATTTAGCAAGGATAGAGCTCAGAGTTTACCCCCCCATCGTCCATATGACTGCGCTATTGAACTCCTTCCGGGAGCACCATTACCCAATGCTAGGCTTTATAGCATCTCTGGACCCGAGCAACTTGCGCTCAAAGAATACATTGCTTCCTCTCTAGCTGCCGGACTTATTCGCCCCTCGTCCTCTCCACTTGGGGCCGGCTTTTTCTTTGTCGAAAAGAAGGATAAGTCTCTACGGCCTTGTATTGATTTTCGCGGCATTAATGACATTACCATTAAGAACCGTTACCCGCTTCCTCTCATGGACTCCGCCTTTTCGTCTCTTCATTCGGCCAAGATCTTTTCCAAACTCGACCTTAGGAATGCTTACCACCTGGTTCGAATCAAAGAGGGGGACGAGTGGAAGACGGCTTTTAATACGCCACTCGGTCACTTTGAGTATCTTGTTATGCCCTTCGGCCTTACCAACGCACCCGCCGTATTCCAGTGTTTAATAAATGATATACTTAGGGATATGATTAACCACTGCTGTTTTGTTTACCTAGACGACATCCTGATTTTTTCTAATTCCCTCCAGGAGCATATCCAGCATGTACGCCGCATCCTTCAGCGGCTGTTGGAGAATCGCCTTTTTGTCAAGGCGGAGAAGTGCGAGTTTCATACCACATCCGTGTCCTTTTTAGGGTTTATAGTGGAGAAGGACAAGTTAAGAGCCGATCCCGCCAAGATCCAGGCGGTGGTCGATTGGCCTTCTCCCAAATCAAGGAAGCACTTGCAGAGGTTCTTGGGGTTCGCGAACTTCTACCGGAAGTTCATTCGTAATTTCAGCATAAAGGCAGAACCTCTGACAAGGCTTACATCAGTAAAGGTTCCCTTTGTATGGTCTCCCGAAGCTGAGGAAGCGTTTACCAAGCTTAAAGCACTGTTTACGTCTGCCCCTGTCCTTACTCACCCTGATCCTGCCTTGCAGTTTATCGTTGAGGTTGATGCCTCGGATACGGGAGTGGGGGCGGTTCTATCCCAGCGCTCACCAGTCGACCAGAAGCTGCACCCGTGTGCCTTTTTCTCACGTCGCCTCACCTCGGCAGAGAGAAATTATGATGTGGGCAATCGGGAACTGCTGGCCATTGTGCTTGCGCTGCGGGAGTGGAGACATTGGCTGGAGGGTGCAGCCCAGCCGTTGGTAGTTATTACGGACCACAAGAACCTGGCATATATACGCTCAGCGCACAGACTCAACTCTCGCCAAGCCAGATGGTCACTGTTCTTAACAAGGTTTAACTTCTCTATCACTTACAGACCTGGATCACGGAATATTAAGCCTGATGCACTATCGAGGATCTTTTCCCCGGTGGAGTCGGACTCACCACCGGAGACAATCGTACCTGTCGCCCGGATACTCGGCGCCCTCCAGTGGGAGGTGGAGAGGAAGGTCTCAGAGGCAGCGGGACAGACGGAACCACCAGAGGGGTGCCCAGAGGGGAGATTGTTTGTTCCTGAACGACTCAGATCCGAGGTGCTGCTGTGGGGTCACTCGTCTAAGATTGCCTGCCACCCGGGGATTCGACGAACCCTATTCCTGGTCTCCCAAAGGTTCTGGTGGCCTACCATGACAGCTGACGTGAAGAAGTTTGTCGCCGCCTGCTCCGTCTGCGCCAGAGGTAAAGCTTCCCATCGCCCTCCTGCCGGTTTGCTTCAGCCGTTACCTGTCCCTGGTCGGCCATGGTCCCACATCGCAATGGACTTCATCACTGGATTACCCTCGTCATATGGCCGGACCGTCATTCTCAATATCGTGGACAGGTTTTCGAAGATGGCGCATTTTGTGTCGCTCCCCAAGTTGCCCACGGCCCTAGAGACAGCTAAACTGTTGGTGAGGCACGTCTTCCGCCTACACGGGATACCTGCAGACATTGTTTCGGACAGAGGGCCTCAATTTGCTTCAAGAGTGTGGCGGGCATTTAATAAGGCATTGGGGGCGACCGTTAGTCTTTCTTCTGGTTACCACCCTCAGTCCAACGGCCAGACGGAGCGGGCCAACCAGGACTTGGAAGCAGCACTCAGGTGCGTTTGTCATCGACACCCCTCCTCCTGGTCGACCCACCTCCCCTGGATCGAGTATGCCCACAACTCGTTACCCTGCTCGGCGACAGGTATGTCACCCTTCAAGACTGTTTTTGGTTACCAGCCCCCGCTTTTCCCCTCCCAGGAAGCAGAAATTACCGTCCCGGCAGTTCATGTACACCTACGACGTGCCCGACGCATTTGGCGAGAGACCCGGGCTGCATTAACACGTACAGCAGAACACAACCGCCGGATTGCTGACAGGCACCGGGTTCCCGCACCTGATTACCAGCCTGGGATGGAGGTATGGCTGTCTTCTAAAGACCTTCCGCTTGCAGGGACCTCTCGGAAGCTGGCTCCAAGGTTCGTGGGACCTTACAAGATCAAGGCAATAGTTAACAAGTCAGCTGTCAAGCTGGAGCTCCCACCGGCTCTTAAAGTCCACCCAGTCTTCCACGTCTCCTGCATCAAGCCTGTCGCTACCAGTCCACTGTGCCCTTCGGTCGAGGCTCCACCCCCGCCCCGCATCATCGACGGTCAGCCCGCGTACACGGTGAGAGCCTTATTAGATTCGAGAAGAAGGGGGAGGGGGGTGCAGTATTTGGTCGACTGGGAGGGATATGGACCAGAAGAGCGCTCCTGGGTCGCCTGCTCCCGTATCCTGGATCCCTCTCTCATTTCCGACTTCCACTCCGCTCACCCCAATAAACCAGGTATGCCGCCAGGGGGCGTCTTATAAAAGGGGGGGATACTGTCAGGATTGTGTGCTGCGGTACTGCCTTCTACTGTTTCTCTGTTGCAGCACACTCCTGAGCACCCTGACGAGCTGATCATCTTCACCTGTACCTGATTAGTTGTGCAATGCTAGGTTCAGTGCCAGATTGTCCCTTTGCTACACCCTGTTCAGCTCCTTCCAGCTTGTTCTTGTGCATTGTGTTTTGGCTTTCTGACCCTCGCTCTGCTCACCTGTAAGTACCTACCTGCCTGCTTGACGTCCTCAGCAGTAGCTGTATTCTTTGGTACTTCTGCTAGTTTTTTGTTAGCAGCTCTTTTTGTTCTTGTCTGTATTTTTCCCTGCTCAGCTCACCTTGCTAGCAGTGTTTTTTGTTACTGTTTCCCGCGACTAGGTCCGGATGTATTTTGGTTGTACTTTGTTTCTTGTGTTGTTTTTGGTACCTTTTTGTTATCCATTTTTGTATTAAAGACCTTTTCTGTTTTCACTTATTCGACTCTGCATTTTGGATTCCTGTATCACGGCCTTGGCCGTTCATAACACACACAAAAGTAGCACAACAAATGTTTGTGGGAATTTTCTGCAAATTTGGGGAGGTTTTTGTTTTTTGCAAATTATAAAATAAAATCCAGTAAAATGAAAAATGTAAAAATGAATGTACTGACTTTGTTGATCGGTTGGATACAACCTCCGCTGTTGACTTTCAGCAGCAATGTGAATATCCATCCTTCCATTTTCTATACCGCTTCTCCTCATTAGGGTCGCGGGGGTATGCTGCTATCTCAGCTGACTTCGGGAGAGAGGCGGGGTACACCCTGGACTGGTAGCCAGCCAATCGCTGGGCACATATAGACAAACAACCATTCACACTCACATTCACACCTATGGACAATTTAGAGTTGTCAATTAACCTAACATGCATGTTTTTGGAATGTGGGAGGAAACCGGAGTACCCGGAGAAAACCCACGCGCGGGGAGAACATGCAAACTCCACACAGAAATGCCAGGGGAGAATTGAACCCAGATCTTCCCGATCTCCAGACTGTGGCTGTGTGGCCAACGTGCTAACCACTAGACCACCATGCGGCCCCAATGTGAATTGTACAATAAAAATTACCTCCGGATTTTATTGTATTAGATTCACACCATTAATTATGTTGAAAAGCTTGCTTTTAACTGAATTTACTGAATTTACTGACTGCATGATGCATTTCATTTAAATGCAGTTAAAACAAATACACGCTTAATTGGCTCCAACTGCATGTCACTGTTTTCAATTCAAATGAAGCTAAGTATTTGGTCTCATTTAATTCCCATTGTCTAATTATAAATCATGTAAATATGTAATATATCCCTTCTGAGATCAAAAACAGTGTCACAAAATTAAAAATAAAACAATATACAGTAAATACAAAAAGAATCACCATGATAACAAGAAATAAAATATGTAGAATAATGCATCAATATACTAAAACAACACATACATACACAGACAAATTCAGTACACCAGAATCACATGAAATACTGAACCTAATAAAGTGATGATGAATGTCCTGTTAAGGTAGGACCAAATCTTAATCGTGATCTTCACGTATGTTCGGCTGGCAGGTGGTTTGAGCCCACGGAAGCTTGTATCGACTACATTATGTACACGGTGATGGCACACACTGCGACCTGACAGCTTGACGAATGACACATAAAGGAGCTGATTGAATGATTTGTTTTGTATCTAATTGTCAAAATGTTGTCAAAACACGTGCAGCCCTCTTACCGGCGGGTCCTACGGACCTTAAGACGTGATCTGCAAACATGATTCTTTAGTCTGGATAAACAGGATGAAGTGTTATGGGCACAAACGAGGGAGGCACTAATGATGCTTTGTTGGTAGCAAACATTTCAAGGTTCACTATTGTATGTAATTGCATGGATATGTTTTATATTTTATGTATTATTCATATTCTACTATGCTGCCACACAATTAGGTACATTTTCAGCTATTCTATGGTTATAATCACACCCCTATGTGACAGGGGTATGCTGTTTTTAAGGTCTGAGTACAAATATGCTCTATTTGACATGAGCAATCTAATTGTTTTGAGGATCTATTGCAAAAACGCTTGCCAAAGGTCCCCTATCTGACAGAAGCTCTCTGCTGTTTTTGAGCACATACGGCAAAAACACTCGTCAAAGGAGCGCTCTACTGTTTTTGAGGAGCTACTGCAAAAAAGGTCATTTAAGATAGTCTATAAATTCTATATGACAGGAGCACTCTGCTGTTTTTGAGGAGCTATTCCAAAAGTGCTAGTCAAAGATCCTCCACTTGACATAAGTCATCTGATGTTTTGGAGGATCTACTGCAAAAACACTTGTCAAAGACCCTCTATATGACAGGCACACTGCTGATTTTGAGGAGCTACTGCAAAAATGCTAGTCAATGATCCTCCATTTGACATGAGCTATCTGATGTTTTTGAGGATCTCCTGCAGGAACACTAGTCAAAGATTCTCTATATGACAGAAGTGCTCTGCTGTTTTTAAGGACTTGGTGGAAAAACACTTGTCAAAGATCTTTGATATGACAGGATCACTCTGCTGTTTTTGAGGATCTACTGCAAAAACACTAGTCAAATGAGTGCTCTGCTGTTTTGGGGGGGCTACTGCAAAAACGCTCGTCTAAGATACTGCACATGACAGGAACACTCTGTTATTTTTGAGGAGCAACTGCAAAAACATTAGTCAAAGATCTATTACATGACAGAAGCTCACTGCTGTTTTTAAGTACCTACCCCAAAAATGCTTGTCAAACAGTACCTTCACTGCAGCCATGTTCATACACAAATTGGCCCGGTGCGATAAAAGATAAGTGTTGGCGTGCCGTCGCGGGGGCTCACTTACCCCGTATTTGTGTGCGTCTGAGCTGCAGCTCGCTATCTCCTCTCGTGTAATTAGAAAACAGCTTAGCCAGGTACTGATAATGGTCGGCTCATCTATAATTATCAAGCAGACAAAGTGCGCTGCCATGAGTTTACCCCAAAGCTTGAAAAATAAATAAAATACGAGACAAACTGTAGATTTGCATTTGCTTCAAATTGATTTTATTCTTTTGTATGAATATCAAGGTTTCAAGTCTTTTTCCCATTTTCCCACACGCTAGCTTGCATTCATCGGGACTGCTGTTCCGTGCAGATAAACAGTATTTTTTTTTGTTTGTGGCAATTATTGCCTGAGGATGGTTTTGAATGTGACTCGACTGTCAATGAGGAGGAAAGCAGGCAGGAGGGAGAAAGAGAAGAGGGAGAGGAGCGAGGAAGAGAAGAGGGAGAGGAGGGAGGAAGAAGACCAACTGCTTGTATGCATTCTGTCGCAGCCCCGGGGTGCAAAATGATGCATATGTGATTATTTTTATTACTATACAGTATCACGTTGTGTTTACTATTAACACTTGAAGGCTTTTTCTCCGAAACCACAATTTGGATGTCACCATCGAGTAAACAATAGTCACTTGGTTTTGTAAATGAATGTATTTTTACTAACACGACAGCTGAACAACAACACTGACAATTGTAGGCGTCACATAAAATACAATTTTAGTCCCAAAGATTAAAATCCCATGTTGCATATTGTAATAATGTAATGCTACTGGAGAGATTTTGCCCTTACAATTCTATTGTTATTTATATACATACATATTTATATTTATATACATTTATATACATATCAATATTTATTTTCATTTATATGTTGTATATTTTTGATAATGTATTTTTTTCATGCCCTGTAGTCCCTTGTCTTAATAAGAAGCATTATTGTGAGTGAAAGACTAAAATGCAATGTTGTGTCCGAGCATAATGTATTTCTTCTGATTACAATTCCCCTGAAAGTATATTTTTTAATTCTTCTATATGTGACAACGGAAATATTTATTTATATTTGTGAGATTTGAATATTTTTCTTTCATTTTAATATGCCCCATAGTCACTGGTCTCAATAAAAGGCAGCATGACTGCAATTAAAAGACTGAAATTGTGAATTAACATGATTCATTGCTGTGATTAGTATAAAAGTATGATTAGTATAAAGTATATTTTTATTTCAATATATGCAATATTACTGCATCAATATTTACATTTTTTTTCATTTGCATATACCCCATAGTAACGTGTCTCAATAAAAAGCAGATTAAAATAAAACTGTATACATATTTAGCATTATATATAGCATATTTTCTATATCATATATATTGTTTTTTTTGTTCATAGTCACTTGTCCCATAAAATACAGCATCATTGCTCCAAAAAGCCCTCTTGGAGATGCCACTCTATGAAGCAGTTGCTCTCTAATACGTCACAGTTATTTTAATTTCATGTGCGGTGCACGTGATCTTCACATGCGAGCATCACCGACCTCGTCAAGGTCATATGAGAAAGACTTTGCCTGCAGATAAGAGCTGCACAGAGTTGTATTTGCATGCATTATCATCAAAGTCGGCCATGTGAGGATGGGAGCCAGGTCGTGAGAGTAAGGGACTGACTGACAATTGTACAAACGGAAAAAAAAACAAAACAAAAAAAAGAAAAGGAAAAGAAGCAAGACTGGGAGACTTTTCAGTAAATTTGTTGCCCTTTCTTTGCAAACTGACTTCTTGGAGTGACTGTGCAGACAATGTTGCCTTTCTCCTGTGCACTTTTTCCCCAGACTAGATTCCATTTAGGGTTACAAAGGAGCCTTAGAGCCACAAAAGGACTCTACTGGAATCAGGCCACACAGTAAACAATAAAAGACATCCAGCATTTTGTTAATCAAATTCCATTAGTGACTAACATGGAAGTGACCGTCCTCTCTCAACCAATCAACTGTCTATCTGCAGTGTATTTAGCTCAGCCCTTTCAGTACCTGAGCACTGCCGTTTCACCTCACAAAGACAGTACCGCATGGTACCCTTTATAACACGTGTCAATAGAAACATAAAATAAAGCATATTCTTTCATTTTATATAATATATTATTGTAGTTTTTAAGATTTTATGTCTACATGCTCAAATTAAGTAAGTAGGCAATCTCCTAATGGAGTTTGTTCTTAAATTAACTGCATTCAAAGTATTGTGAGTGGTGGTGTACCAGTGGTTAGCATGTTGGCCTTACAGTTAGAAGGTCGAGGATTTCGAACCTCTTTGGGCATCTCTGTGTGGAGTCAAAAAAAAAGCCTTTCTTTTCCACTTAGTCATGCACTCCAAAGCATTATTGAAGTTTAAAAAATGACAGTTATATTTCATGACTTCACATTTCAGAAGTAACAACCGCAGCTGCAATTACAGCGCATTTACGGTATTCAGCGGAGGTGTGGACTGGAGTTATGCGACTTGGACTCCAGTCAGACTGAAGTTACAATTTTGATGAATTTGAACTCGACTTGACAATATCACCAAAGACAAGCAACTCGACTTGGACTTTAACGTCAGTGACTCGGTACCTGACTCAGACTTTATTCTGATGACTTGAAAATACGTGAGATTTTCAGTTAAAATGTGTCCCTTCAAAGTATTTGACTAACGTTATCGTTAAGTCATTTCCAGCAAGACAACAAACTTTCCCTCTGAATCGGCCTGATTGAATGCATCTATCAATCCAGTCACTTAATAAAGTACTAAAGTAATAGTACTTACTTAATAAAACATTTTTGTCATATTGCTGTCATAGATAAATAAACGACTATGAAATAGGATACACACTGCTTATCGCTGCTTATCTAGCCCTGGCATGGAACCCCGTACTATTATTCTAAGATTTGTAGAATAGATCTAGTTAAAAAAAAATATATAGATTTATTATTATGGAATTATTATTCTATAATTTGTGGTAACGCTGCAATCAAAAGCAACCCTTTGAATTTGTTGTTGCATGCTACAACAGATACCACATTAGCCGCCTAGCTACGCATCATAACCAAGCCAGTTACGAATCAACACTGCATTAGCCACCAGCACTAGGCTGGCGACTATGGAGAATATTAGCAGGAGAAATGTAGATTGACTTACTGCCACCTTGGCACGCTTTTCCACGGTCGAACGTCTTGTGGGTTTTTGACGTTTTATTTCCATCTGCAGGGCAGTATTGGAACATTCGTCCCACAAAGTTTGCTGGTGCATCTGATGGGGTGAATGGTGCCTTCAGCAAAACGAGCCTGCATAAAATTAAAAAAAAAACATATAACGAACAACAGAAATTCATCCCGAACTGGACCATAACAACGGGGGAAGCATTGGGGTGGACGGTAGCTTCCGGTGTAAACGTCACTTGCTCCTCCTCCCGTCCCGGAAGAAGTGACGAAAATTGGAAAAAATTTTAAATATTTCACCATTCGAGCACACGTCAAACGCAGGAAATATGCTTTCCAATGTTGTTTTTTTTTACAGCAGAAATAACAAGATTATGTTGTGTTTTGGTGTCATGAGCACTTTAAGAACAGACAATTAATGTGTGGATTACATAAATCCTGAATGCTATGTCAGCACTCTTTTTCTGTGACTAAGTCTTGTCACACTGGTCGTATTTTATTTAAAAAAATAAAACACTTCAAAATGCATTCATTGTATTTTTCAAATGTAATAGATTGTTACATTGTTAAAATGGCATTTTTCTTGGGAGACACTAAACAGTGCTATTGACTTGTAAGGACTAAATTTTCAACCCTGTGACTTCGGGTTTGACTCGACCTGTCTTGTCTTGACTTGAGACCTGACTTGGACTTGAACGTCTTTACTTGTGACTTAACTTGAGATGAAAGACTTGAGACCTACTTAAGACTTGCAAAACACAGACTTGCTCCCGCCTCTGGTATTCAGAATATCAACATAAAACGGAGACTCCTCAGCTATGAAGGTAACAACAACACTATCATAAAAATGGTTCTAAGTGTGTGCAACTACTGTACTAAGTGTAGAACGATACAAGTCCATTTAGCAGCACAAAGTAGGTTTTCAAGTGCTACCTTTAAGGTACAACACCACTGGCACATTCTGGAAGGCATCTGTGGGAGTGGGCGCCAGGAGAGCTCTTTACAGGAGAGAGGAAGGGAAATTACATTTTTATAACATTTATTCTCACTCAGGCCCTTGGTGGTGCCGTGGGGGTTGTTTGTCTCCGCTGTAGAGATGAGGGTGCATTACAAGACTTTCACTTTAACAGCCAGCTCGTCAAAAGTCACTGTTGTGAATATTGTCTTGTGTCTTTTGGGACAAAGCTCAGCGGGTAGCTGCTGAGTGCACTTCATCACCCTGAGGAGTCCCGGGAAAATCACTTAGAGGGAAGAGGTGCTTTTTAAGAAGGTTGTCAAAGTAGGATGTGAGACTTCATGATACACACATGCAGGTTTGGGGGACATGTACGGTGGCCTGTAGGGTCAAACGCGCAGCAAGATGGAATGAAAAGGTACATTTTTCTTTATTTTACATTATAGTCCTAGCTAATGTTAGTGTTGTAATGATACCAATGAGACGAGCTGTTTAACAAAGACATACAGAAAAATGTACCTTTCTGGATACTCATTTGCCGGCGGCGGCGGCTCTCACGAAGTCTGCCATGATTGGTAGTTGCAAACAGACACGTGCTTTCTATGCGGCTATCGCTGATGAAAGTAGTGTTAGTTCCTATCAGTGGCATATGTGAAATCAATGCACTCAGGAAAGAAGTTTTGGTAATGTTTAAAATGGCCAAAATATGGCAAAATACTGTAAGTATGACATATTATCATGACTACCCGTTACTGCATGCTCACAGCATGTATATAAAATGATCAAATGTTGTTGGAGGTTTTTTAGAGGTCTTCATAGTCGAAATAGGTGTGTCCCATGAAGTGTAAGCTCCCTCATGCTAACTGTTTTTCTCTCTTTAGACCGCACAGAAAAGGGATAAGACATGTGCTCATGTTTCACATTAGGATTGTGGATGATGGGCAAAATAAATAAAAAAAAGTCAATTTCAATTCTTTTGTTATATTTTCTCTTGTTTGTGTTTTTTGGTCGACACATAATCAAACGTGGACATACTAGTGACATAAATACAAGCAGTAAACAAATGAGACTTGACTTACCAAATATGTCTTCAGTGTAACATGTCCACGGTTAGCATAGCAGCATATCTAATAATAATTTGTTCAATACGTCCTCTCAAAGCGCACGCAAGTATTTGCTGCTGTACTGTAGGCTGCCATATTGTCTGTATAATAATGACTGAAGTTATCAACACAGGACAATTTTACAGGCCTTATTTCACGCGCAAAAAAACTTCCTGTTTACCCCTGGCGACCAATCAGGAAAGAGCTTGAACAACGGTAGTTTATTATGATACTTTCATGTTCAATGGGATTTTGTACCGCTTGCAAGTATTCAAGCGCAAAAACACAAGTTTACAAATTAATTCGTACCATAAAAAGTGAACTGTAGTTATGATGAAATTCTTTCTAACATTGTATGTATTTTATACCGAAAACACAGCGGGGATTCTGATTTTTGGGATAATTTCCTTAGTGTCCAATTCCCCATAAGAGTCAGTGAAGGCTATGAATCCTGCCTAAAAACAGCCAATCAATAGAGTGACTTGACCAGAAACAATTAGCAATTATGTTGAACTGCTTTGTTTTGCTTTTTAGCTAGCAAGCTTTATAAACATTTCAGATAATTAAAAGTAATTTCTACATTTTCTGTATTTAGATTAAGAGTGTGTATGTGTGTGTGCGTGTGTGTATAGTCAACACCATCCCTATCTATTTGTGTTACCAAATGTCCTCTTATATTATCATGAATGTTAATTGTGTGTTCGGTTGTTAAGTTGCCTGCTCCAGTTGCCATTTGTATGGCAGACACAGCTTGCTTATTGTTGATTAAATGTACAGTGTGAATTGATTTAGTGTCTTTATTTCATGCATGGCAGCTCTCTGCAAGCGTATTTATGAAATTAATTCAAAATATTCCTACACTGACATGGTTGCTGCATTATTCTGAAAAACAAAAGTATCTAAATATCTTGATTGTGAGCTGTGGGTAATAATATTTGGTACTGACATGTTTACACCCACAGCAACTGAACTATCCATCCATTTTCTATGCCGCCAATCATCATTAGGGTCACGGGGGTATGTTGGAGCCTATCCCAGCTGACTTCTGGCGAGAGGGTACACCCTGGACTGGTCACCAGCCAATCACAGGGCACATATAGACAAAGAACCATTCACACTCACATTCATATAGACTATGGACAATTTAGAGTCGCCAATTAACCTAACATGCATGTTTTTGGAATGTGGGAGGAAACCGCAGTACCCTGAGAAAACCCACACACGCACGGGGAGAACATGCAAACTCCACACAGAAATGCCAGGGGAGAATCAAACCCAGGTCTTCCCGATCTCCAGACTGTGACCAACATGCGTGTGTGGCCAACATGCAAACTCCACACAGAGATGCCCAAGCGAAGATTTGAACCCAGTATGAAATGTACAGTATATTATAGTGAATTTACACTGTGGATGTTGTTGTCTAGGGATATGTGACTAAGGAGTGATTGAAAATGGTGTCTAGCAGGGCCACGACAATGTGTGACATGTACTTGTACTTACTCTTCTTTGACCTGCTGGTCCCTCGTTTCAAATCAATTGACTTGAACCGACGACTCACTGGAAGCACTGCAGGCTCAGACGACTCATTTCAATTGGTTGACTAACTTGAGTCAGCAGACTTACAGGAAACACCACAGACTCAGGTGATTCTGTTGCATTGGTTCCCTGACTCCAGTTAGCAGACTCACTGTGAACAACGCAGACGCAGATCATTCATTTGCTTCAGTTTACTGACTCAAGCAGGTTGACTCCCTGGAAACACCGCAGACTCAGACGATTCAGAAGTTTAATTGGTTGACTGAGTCAAGTTAACAGACTCACATGATTGGAGTCAGTGGAGATACAGGAAACCCCACAGACTCATGTGATTAAGCTGAATTGCTGTATTGACACGAGTTAGCAGACTGATTGGAAACGCCGCAGACTCAGATGATGTAAGACTCAGATGAAAGTGACGCTGACTCAAGTGACTCAAGTGAACCCGAGTCTTTAAAATGAACAGAACTGACCGCCACTTTTGCGTATCTTAATATATCTCTTTACATTTCATTTTCCCTTTAATTGCGGGCTCTTTTTGCGACACAAATTTCCAGCTAAAAGGTTAAAAGTACACCAGCTCAATCAGCTGAGACAAGTAAAGCGGGCAGAAGGAGCAACAAAGCACTTTCCCCTTTTTAAAAGTCATTACACTCAAGGAATAGAGGACAAATTCCGGGAAAAAGCATTAGCAATTAGAGATCCGGCACCCGTCATGCTTTGTAATTATGGCCAATGAGCGTGATTAGGGTAAGAGCTTCAATAAATTACATTAACATACTTTTAGTATCGCCAGGGAAAACGTCTACAAGGACCCTAAAAGAGGCAGAATGCAAGTATTGATTTCACTTCCTCTCCACCCCCATGGAAATTTATTTGGTGGCTGCTGAGCAATGAGCTCGGCCTTCTTTTTCCCTGACAAATTCTTTTTCTGCTGGGCAAGTCATGTAAGAGAAGATCCTGCATATAGGCTGGTTAAAAAGCAACTTGGGAATGATAGATGAAGTTGTGTGGAGAGCCCTAAGTGATGGTGCATAGTGGTAACTTTTGTAGGCTATACATTAGAGTGTTTTGCTTTTTGTAGCTTTAGCACGGTTGCATGGCAGAGCCTAAAACGCAGCTGTTGGCTTTAATCGACTTTCGGGACTAGGGAAGATCTCCCAGTCCCAGGGACGCGCAACCTTCAAATCGGCTCAGAGGCTTGCTGGCATGGAAGCTTCTCTGTGGTCAAAATGGCACCTTTCAACCCGTCTGCTGCCTGGGAGAAGGTGCTGGCTGGCAGCGGGCTTTTACACGCAGCACAGGTCCAAACCCCCACAAGCACTGGCAGGTGTCCACACCTTCCCCAAAGATGGCTTATGGAGGAGTGCATCTCTTGTAGGGAAAAATATGGCTGGAAGCACAGACCAAGGTTTTCCTGCTTGTAAACAGCCTCTCTTTCCTCTGTTCCACCTCCAGTTTCTCTTGCAAACTTCCTCCAAGTGTCGCAAACACAGTTTTATATGTGATATTTCCATCATGAGGACAGTAGTTTGATTAGCTCTTGGTATTCTTGATCAATGGCATCACCTGGCCATTCATTGCAATGTATGTATTACATGTATAGTGGAACCTTGGTTAGCATCATTAATTCATTCCAGAAGGTCTGACTCTAACAGAAACAGCATTTTTCCAATTAATCCATCCCAGAAAGCCTAAACATGTTTTTTAGTTATACATTTATAGAGAACAATTCAAAACGCATATAATATAAATGACGAATTAAAAAGGTAAATGAATATTTAGGATATTGGGATTCTTGACACGACTGTTCCCAAAGACACGATGTGGTCGCCAGACACTTTCCTCTTCGACACCACTTTCATGTTTTGCCATGAGGCTTTTCTTGAATTTAATAGTGTTTCTCACGTCAATAACCCAAAATGGAGCCAAAGAAAGCTGCAAGTGCCAGCATTTGATAAAGAAGGTGGGAAACACTATTGAATTCAAGAAATAACCAATGACACAACAGGGAAACGGGGTACGTGTGGTGTCTCGCTGCCAACAGTTTTATCGTTTAACGTTTTATCCCTATCACTTTCATTCGACATTTATATACGTTTAGAATTGTTTTGTGCATGTAAAACTATAATTGTAAAGATAAAACAAGTTTTGTGTTAACATTTTTGAGAATTAACACTTATTGCATCACAGACGGGCGACATAGCTGACTTCTGGCTTCATGGAAAGCCGCAACTTTAAAAGGGAAGCGCCTCTTCTCTCAAAAGTGGAGCGAACAAGTGAGACATGATAGATTTTCCTCACAATTGGTGCTCATAAACAGGCTCCAGGGACACAGTTTACTGTTAGAACATCATTGAAAACAACACTTGTGCATAATAGGGAAGGTTTAACATGCTGGTGTGTCAAAAGAAGTTAACCACTGCTAGTATTAAAACGTTAAAAAAAACACTCAGTGAAGGCATAATGCAAAGGCGATTTGAGTCGCAGATGGGCCTTACACACATTTTTTAACACTCTTACGTGTCATACAAGTGTAAAAAACAAAGTTAAACGCAACACAAAAACGCAAAAACAACAAAAGAGTCCACCATAACTTTGATAACAAGTGAGGACACGTATGCTGACGCTGGAGTCCTACTGCTTAGCCTCCTTGTGGCTGCTATTCCGTGATAAAAGCAAAAGTAATCCTTTGATGTTAGAACAAAACAGTCTTGCTTAATGATGAAGGCAGAGAGCGAAGGCGGAAAGAGTTGCAGATGCATTTTATTTTGTAAATAATAAACTCTTACTTGTCATACAAGTGTCAAAAGAATCTAACCACTGTAAACCTAAACTTTATTTAACTTTAATAACAAGTGACTTCCTGTGTATCTTCTTCCCCTTTTCTTCTTTTAACACAACACACACATACATGCATAATAAAGGCGTTATTGTGATTTTCCGAGTGTCAGTGAATGCCCCTCGCTGTGGTATGGTGACAATGAGGAAGTGTTCCCAGGACGAGGTGACAGGTAGAGGCCTGTTTGTGAGTTGGAGATGCATTCAGTGTGTTGAAATTGCACTGCTGTTGATGTGTTCAGATCAGAATAAAGTTATTAACAAGTGGCAGACTCAGTGTGACGACAAAGTGGCTCAACAAACCCAGGCTTTGTCCAGAAGATGCAACTCGACGTAACCTAACATCCGCAATCAGACGCGACGGTGGTGATCAACTTACTTTGTCAGGTCCGGTTTTCGGCTTTGTGCTAAGTGGCGTTCCCATGAAAGGGGGCGTTTGATGTCATATTATTCTACTTGAAAATTTAAGCTATGCCAGCCAGTGTATTTTAAAAAAAATTAGTACGGAATTATTATGGAGCGTTATGAGGAGTTCTCAAAAGATTATGACTGCTAAAAGCAACACTGTCGCCGCCAACAGAGCGAGGAAGGGCCGCTGACAGAATAATGCTGAGCATGTAATGGGCAAGTTAACACTGATTTATTATACCAGCTATACACTGTTAGTCTTTTCATTTATTAATGCTCAACACTGGACAACTTTGAATTTTTAACACTTATCCATTTAAAAAAATAAATAAACTGGAGCAAAAACTTATTTATTTAAACCTTTGCAGTATGTCTTCTCGTATCTTGTTTGACGCGAGTACTCACGCAAGGACTGCGGTGACGTGTACGTCTGCTAATGTTGGCCTAATTACTCATACGCATATTATTCCTGGCGCTCGTGTGAGCATATCTCGCGTTTTCCCTCGTCTGGAAATCTATCTCGCTTATACATGCATAATATCATAAGGGAATGCTCTTTTTTTCATTATTTTTTTCTCCATGTCCCCTCGGGAACCTCGTAGGTTCTCAATAAATGGTGACGCCATCTCCGAATTAGTTAAACAGTGAACCATCGACACTTTCATAGCTGATTTTAAGCTGAAAGCCTGGACATAACCTGAGTTATGAGTTTAGCCTAAGTTACCATGGTGATAGAGCTGCTTTAAAAGAGCGCCACCTGAACACGCAAGTCCGGCTTTCAACCCAACACAGCTCGCTAACCCGCTGAACTCGCTCCG
This sequence comes from Dunckerocampus dactyliophorus, assembly GCF_027744805.1. Taxonomy (NCBI): domain Eukaryota; kingdom Metazoa; phylum Chordata; class Actinopteri; order Syngnathiformes; family Syngnathidae; genus Dunckerocampus; species Dunckerocampus dactyliophorus. Next base: position 6,175,123 of record NC_072825.1, read on the forward strand.
CAGAATACCTCCTCTGTGGGGACGCTATTGTGGCTCCGTCTGCCGTCATAACAGAAATGTAGCTTGACATGATGCGCATGCATTAATGAGGCTAAAGATTTTTACGTAATTAATGGGATAAATTTGTTACATTTTCCATGATACTTTTCTTTGATTTTTTTCAACAATTTCCTTTCTTTTCACACAGGAAGTGAACAAAATGCACATGACAACATGTAAGCAACCAAGTGTCAACATGTAAGAGTCAATATTCATGAACATGAATGATCAGTAATAGATATGCAGAAGGGGTAGGATTAGATAAGCTCCGCTTCTTCCTACTCCTTTTCAGACACCTTGAGTTGTGCAAATTGTGATGTTCCGTAATGTAACTTGATCGGCGTGTCTGAAACAAACAGCAGGTTTTAAGTGGAGCGTCAGCGCCCGAAAGCAAAAGAGCCGCCATTCGCCGGGAAAAAGAAAGCAGCACACCAGCATCATTAAGTGGATGAGACCCTCAAGGTGATGTCGGCAGTCTTCACGATACTCCTTGGTGCCATTTATTCCGCTTATGGAACCACTTACCTCCGAATGGACCCCCGTAATCTATTTTTAATATTTGCCACAGTGCGCTTAGACACATTCTTCCACAAAGAGGATGGGGTTTGATCATTAGAGGAAGAAAGGCATGGGAGGATATTGCTATCATTGATTGTCACAATAGGAACAATACAGTGCTTGAAGAGACAATAGGTGCTGCCTCACCTGCCTCCCCTGACTGCGTGCCACTGGAACACAGATAATAGAGCCATAAAGCGGGCCAACTTACCAGGTCCGTCACATCTCGCTGCTCGCTCATCATCAAGCCTATTGGCCTCCTCCCTCTCCTAATCACAGCCTCCTGACTGAGACGTCATAATTATCAATGTTGCTGAGAGGAATCAGCCGTGATTGATGAGCGCGAGCCGCCTGCTAATTAATGGCAAGTGTTTACGATGAAGATGATGACAGGTGGAGTGGCTTTGCTCCTCATTAGACCGCCGGTGAGACTCCACAAGACTTAGACCTGATCTTTAATGACGACTGATTTGACTCTTGACACTAATTTTGTCCTGACTGATTTGAAAGTGTAGTTGCTTCAAAGTTGTGACTGGCGAGGTACAATTTTATGACACTATATCTTCTCAAGAGGTTCGTAGAAAGTAAACGTAGGGGTCAGGGTTAGGGTTTATTAGTTAGGGCTAGTTTAAGCAGTCAGTGTACAGCTTGTGTAGCAGTATAGATTTACTATCCACTGAAAATGAGTCAACACACATCTGTTGTTGTCTAAATTTCTGGCAACACAAGTAAAGAGCAATACAGTTGTGTCTGGGGCTGCATGAGTGCTGGGGAGCTGCGGTTGATGGAGGAGAGACATGAATTCCAACATTGTGAAGAAGAAACTGAGCAGCATGGCGGTTTTCCAGCACACGTTGGCCTGTCATTCAAAATAACCCTGGAGCACCGGGAACACTCAAAGCCACCCTTGAGGATGAGATGGATTTAGGGGTGGGATTGTTTCCGTAAAGACCTCCCGTCAATCACAACCTCGGGAAGACATCACAGGGAGAACTGGGTGAGGCGCTCACCAGCAGTAGAAGCAAATCATAGCAATCATGGACAACTTTGCTGTCCATTATTCATTAGTCCTGAAGAGAACTTGAAGAGATTCAAGTTCTTGAACGCATCCAAACGTCACATTAATTGCATTTCAATCGCTGCTTTCAATTTAGAGAGGCAAAGAAAAGCGGGATCATCTTTGCCGTCCTTCCTTCCTGCTTCCTGCTGCAATCCGATTACAGACAATCCTTAGCAGTGGCAGCGCTCAGCCCATAGCATGACGCACACTTTCAACATCGGCAATGTTATAAAATACCAGCAGGCTCTTTGCAACAGCAGAAGCAGTAAATTGTGTAAGTCATCCGTACATGTGGACTTGAGCTGAGCTGCCTGCACGCAACAACATCATCTGCCCGATTGAGCTTTGAGGAGGGGAGGGAGGCGCTTCAAAAGGGCCAAGCCTCACTCGCCGTTTGATGCGCAACATAAGAGGTTGGCCGTGTGTTCTGGAGAGAGTTTCTGTACAGTGCAAGGGGAAATGTATTTTAGCTCTCAATGCAGCAATGGCAAAAACACATAATAAATATGATCAAATATAATGCAGTGAAAACTACAAAGTCAAGCAACTCCAAAAGTGGCATCATTCAGTTCAAGTGGAATTTTAGGGGGAAAAAAACAATGCATTTATTAAAATAAACAATAAGTTTATTACATACATTACATGTATATCATCAGTATCATCAGTAGGCTAAAACTAACCTGTATCACAATGGTCTACTCCCAGCACACGTTCCCTATTATATACAAGCGGTATACAAAATGAATGGAAAATGAATGGGTGGAAGGATATTTGGAAATATCAATTTAAAAATATGTTTACATAGCAGTTTGTAGTGGTGTATAACCATAAGAATTTCTTCTTCATATATTATTATTATTATTATTCTTGTTATTCCATCCATCCATCCATTTTCTATACCGCTTCTCCTCTTTAGGGTCACGGGGGCATGCTGGAGCCTTGTATTACTATATTTCTATTATCACCCATGCAAAGCGAAACAAATTTTCATATTTTTAGGGCTTTTTTTTAATCACGTCATGACATTATTTTAAATTTTAAATTACATTACATTTTTGAAGTCACTCAAGTCAACCACCAGTTGATTTATAAATAAACATTTTAATTTTTCTATTAATTACCAGGACTGAGATGTATTATAGAATATTATTTACTTTGTAAACAATGGATTTTATATGTTGTTTTTGTGTTCATAAGGCCTGGAAGTCTTTTATAAATGGCTTATCCTTGCAGTAGATGAAATGATATGAATTTCTCCCCCATCATTGCCCTTGTTGATTGTCTTTGGGGTTTGTTCTCCCTGAAATAAGCACGTCTCGTCTATATTTTATTATTCCACAAAGTTAGTCACGTGGCATATTACTCCTGCTGTGTTGTTGTTGTCTCCTGGTGACGACCAAGCAGACCTTTACCTCGCCCTCCATTTAATATTTGTTCAACTGTGCAGCCCCCTTTGTTTCAATTTCTCGCACGACACACTTCCAGGAGTGTTTTCAAATAACAGTATTTATGCTGATTACACACACTTTATCAGCCAAACATTTTGTTCACAAAAAAACAAAACAAATGAGTTTAACTGAAATTGCTTGATGTCTTCTTGAACGCTTAATCCGTATCTGGAAGGCTAAATTGGCCACCCACTTGATGTGTGAGGCCGAAGGGTGATTAAAAGTGTTGATTTAATAAGCACAAAAGGGAGAGTTTAATTACCAAACCTCAAATACTTTCAAATGAAGTTTGCTGATGCTGGTTCAGGGGGAAAATGGATGACTTTAGGAGATATTTGAAGTCTGAGCGTCTGCCTTATTTGTGTGGCGTGGATTTAGAAAGCAGGCGGAGATCAGAGATCAATACGCTTTAATAGGAGTGGGAATGAAATGATGCCAAAAGTGTCCCACGTCAATGAATCTGCTTATCGCTGGCAACCAAGAGTGAGCTGGAGAGCACTAAATAAATAAATAAGGCTTGAGTTGAGTTCAAATTGCTGCTTTTAACTTATCGGTGGAAACAGACAGTGTATGTTTTTTCAGGATTTGGTGCCCCTGTAAAAATGTTATTTTTTTAATTTTACTTTACTACAGGTGTGGGGCATCTAAAAGTCCAATCTTACAGTATGTTTTGCCATTTTAAAATAAGTGTCAGCGGTCCAATTGTGTATTGGAAGTGTTATCCAAAATGTAGCCTTGCTTGTCTCAGACAGAGTGTGTGTCTCCAAAAAGCCCAATTATCCACGCTTTGCCTAGACTTGTCCAACGTAATAGGTTCCATATAGTGTATCACATACAACAACATAACATTAAGAAGTGGGACAGGAGGACACAAAGTGAGTCAGAGGCTGTATCATGTCCATGAGGAGGGAGGTGTTTCTGTCATGAACAGCCGCAGCTTCAAACGCCTCATCTCTCCGAAGTGGAGCAAATAGCATAACGATTGGTGATCACAAACAGGCCGAAAGGACACCTTTTACTGTTAGAACATCATTAAAAGGTCACTTTTGTATCATAAGGTTCCCTTTAACCCTCATTTTACACTTGTTGCTTGTATTAATATTATTATTATTATTATTAGTGAGAAGTAGCCCTCCTAACTTTAATGATGCAAAGGTGAGGTATGAGGATAAAAACCCAGGACGACTAAGTTGTCTAAAATTCAAGTCACATTTCTCAACTTATCTTCATTAAAATATTGATCAAAGCAGCAAACCTTCTTAGAATACAAATAAAAATGGCCAGAGTTGTACAAATGTTACAGCAGGGGTGTCCAAAGTGTGGACACAGAGACTACTTGTAGCAGTAACCTCATATAGTGTACTACACATGTGTACACGTCGTTTGTAGTGGTTAATTGGAATAAATGGAATATTTTCATAGTTAGAACATAGAAAACCTAAATACATTTTTTTAAACATTATTAGAGCCCTGTAAACATGAAAAATAACACCCCATAGTCCTCTTTACACTCCTATTATTCATTTTTTACACCACATTGCAACTCTTATGCTGCAGGCACTCGAGACGGCCGCTAGCTAGCAGGCAAACCCGTGAACCTCAAATTTATTTCCTTTAAACTTAAGAAGCCACAAACTTACCACTTCCACATGAGATAGGAAAATAATTTTTTTTCACTCTATCATGTGGGACATGCCGTGGCTGACTTCATGACTTCATGTAGTGTTAAGGTAATATAATGTAAGGTAATGTCTTAATGTTTTGTGTCATTACTGCCACCTAGTGACCAGAATACTACATATCATTTGTATTTCAATATGTTTTGATTAATAATCGACCATAGTCTACCACAAAACAGCGATTATGAATTAATTAATTAATTTCTGAACCCGCAGTACAGTGTTCCCTTGTTTATCACGGGGGATAGGTTCCCAAAATAGCCCCGCAATAAGTGAAATCCGCAAAGTAGCCAACTTTATTGTATATGTTTTAAGGCTGTAAAACCCCTCACAATACACTTTGTACACTTTTCTCAGACAGGCATCAACATTTTCTCACATTTCTCTCTTGTTTTAACACTCTCAAAGTTCAAATTTTGTTTGAATTTCAATGCTCAATCTCTCGGATGCAAGAAATTATTAAGTGACTCATCGTATTTCCTCCTCTGACGTGCTTCGTCTTGGTGCCGTTTGCCTGTAGCGTTTTCGTTTTTGTATCCTTGTTAAAACACATTGTTGCTGTTGTAGCATTTTACTCCTCCTCGTAGTCCTCCATGAACCGAAGATTCATTTACAGTATTCCATAATGGCGCCCTAGCGATCATACAACTATGATTGCTAGCAAACAGGAAACACAGCAGTGCTGCGCAAAAGAGATTGATTTACAGCCATGATTGACATGGTCTACAGCCAGTCAGAACACAGAACACAATAGACGGGTTCTCCCTTAGCCAATCAGGACTGCTGTGGCTCTATATTTAGCCGGCTGATGAAGTGGAGGGACGAAATCTTTGCTCCAGCGGCACACGTCTTCAACTCTCACATGAGTATACAACGCCCTCTACTGGTAGCAGTAGTAAATACAATAACAGACACATACAACAGAGCACGGATAGCTCACTCTAATACACCACAAGGACACAGAACACAATGAGCGTTCATACGCTGTTAAAAACAACAGAAGATGAAAAGCGATGTAGCGAGGGAACACTGTATAGAAAGGGAGCATTAATCGAACCACAATATAGCGAGGGATGACTGTACTGTGTGCACACCACGCAATATCAAGGAAAAGGACACATTTCATATGTGATCACACTTCCACTCACTCCTTCTCACTCTTCACTCTTCTGTCTCACATCCACATATTGCATCTTTAAGGTTGTTTTTTATTGTGAATGATGGAGAAGAAAAAACGAGGCTAAATGCTCTCCTGGCACAGTCCGATAAGGCATGCTAACATGCACCCTGCCATTCCCTTATCTCACTGACATGCTCACGACGCCGCCGTGCCAGCGCTTGCACAGCTCGCCGTTATTAACGCGACAGAAAGAAGGGCCTTTTTTTTTTTTTTATTTCATGGCGTGCTATGAAAAAACGGAACTCCAAATGTGTTTCTTGGCTCTTGCTGGCTGCGCTGTGAGCAGAGCGAGTGACAGGGCAACACTTATCCACCGCACACTGGCAGCAGGTGTTGAGCAGGTGTTGATGTCCTGTCCTCATTTGACAACATGGAGGACAACTGGACCCTGAGATAACCCATAGGAAGCATCTCGCTAGGTTAGCTTATTTACTTTTAGCACAAAAAAACAATATGGCACGTATGCCACAGCCCGTTTAGTCAGAAGAAAACGATTGGGGTCCTCTTCTGGATAGTTCAGGAAAAAAAATGCTTCCATTACTTTAAAGGAAAACTGCACTTTTTAACATCCACATTCCTTATGTGAAACATGACCACACATGTCTTTCCCTTTTCTGTGCGTTCTAAAGGCAGAAAAACAGGGCGCTAACAATGCACGTCACTTTCGTGCACATGCGCTTTCGACTACAAAGCCCTCTAAAAAACCTCTAACAACGTGTTATTGTTTTATATACGTGCTGTGACCATGCACTAACACGTACGATAACATGCAATACGTATTTTGATCATTGTAAACATTACCGTAACATCTTTCCTGAGCACAGGGATTTCACATAGCCCATAGATAGGGACTAGCGCTACTTCTATCAACAACAGCAGCGTGTCAAGTGCGTGTCTGTTTGCGACTACTAATCATGGCAGACTTTCGAGAGTTACCGCCGGAGCATGAATATACGGAGGATGAGCTCCAGCCCGCTATAATTATTACAATGCCACAGCCCGTTTAGGCAGAAAAGTAGTATGTTTTATTAGTCGGTGTTGCCAAGCACTGAAATTCAACATGATTGGATTACTTGTTGACAACAATAGTGGGATGAATCTTAGAATGTCATACCACATTAAAGCAGAAAAAATGTGGGCCTAAAATACATGCACCCTCTGTTGATTGAGGTACTGAAAAAAATATACTTCCATTAAGATGTACTGTACGTCAGTACCAGTACCAGCATCGATCTGTGAATGCTACTGCCCGTTAAGGGCCTAAATGAGGCTCTCTGCTGGATAGCTCCAAGTACACTAAGTCCCCAACTAACGAACACAATTGGTTCCATACGACCGTTCTTATGTCGAAACGTTCTTAAGTCGGGTAAAAGGTAATATTACCAATGATATAGGTACTACATGTACGCGTATACATATACAGTATATATGTATGTATGTAAATATGAGTTTGGATGCAATAGTAACATTAAACGAGGATAATTAATGAAAAAAACAATAATAAAAGTGATATAATAATACGTAATGATAAATGTTATTTACCTTTGAAGATGAGTGGCTGAGCATACGTTGTTGTGGTGGAGGAGGAGGAGATATTGAAAAAAAGGACAAATTGTCGTCGTCGTTAGACTCTTCTAAAAGAGGTAGTGTTCTGTGGGTGGTGTAGAATTAAGCAGGCCTATTAACTCTTCATAAACTTTAATCACACGCTCTGTCCGGGTTGTATAATTTAGCTTTCCATTTAGCTTTACACTGTATCTCCCCAGCGTCTAACTCTTCCTCTGTTGGTCCCATTAGCTCTAACGCTTCCTGTGTTGGTCCCATTAGCAGTGTCACAGTGCCCTCTACTGGTCAAGCATGTACAGTAGCAGTATAAATACTGATTGAGCGACTGACTACAAGGCAAAATAAAATAAAATATAGACCAGTCGGCTTGTGTTCGTATCCGCGAGTGTTTGCTAGTCGGGTGTTCGTAAGTTGGGGACCTAGTGTATTTACATCCGTTATGACTCAACTTCTTGAAGACGTAGCGACTATGCAACACAATCATTGAATTCCACAGCCCATTTAGGCAGAAAATGAGTTGGCCCTTAATGACTGGCGCCCTCTGCTGGAAGCTGCCAAGAACTGAAATTCATATGCTTCCATTATTTAGAAAAAAAAGATCATACACATCAAATGTGAGATCCATTTTTGAATACTGAAGCCCGTTTAGGCGGTAAGCAGCTTATATCATTGGAGCAGTCTGCTGGTCTCGGTATTGAAATCCGGGTCCGTGTTTTACACTCATGTGCTGTAAATAGAATACTTGTACAATCAAAGTCTTTTCTTCATGTCACGCTGAAAAGACACGTTTTTATGTTGTCATTTTGATGGCACACAATGCAAAAGTGCCTCTTGTTTGACCTCATTATCTCCCACAGTAGGCTAGTCATCTATCAAACTGGCGACTGCCGTATGATTTTCGCCTTGAGAAATAACAACACCTGGTGCTGCTCGCAGCTCCCACACTCGTCCTTGGCCATAGTCTTGATAAATAAACAGTGACGTGGACATTGCAATGGAGAGGCAAGCTGCCAGGCGTGCGACATCCGCCAGCCCGACTACGTAGAGCTTGGAATTTTTTTTTTATTATTTCTTCCCTCGGCATTAATGAATGTTTAAGCCTCTGCCAAGTAGTGACCTTCATAAACACTGTAGACGCAATAACCTCTTTGAATGTGCTTCTTCAGCCATATTATACGCCGCATTCAACAGCAGAGTGCCGCACATTTCTGCACTTATAACATTTGAGTGGGCTTCAGTTTATTTTTGTCTTTGAACGCCACAGACCATTTAGGCAGCAAAATAGTTGAGTCTAAATTACAATTAAGACATTGCCTAGTATTGACATTCTGTGTGCATCCATTGTCTCTGATTGATACTGTCGTTAAATCAGTCTTTGATTGCCACAGCCCGTTTAGGCAGTGAATTGGGTAGACTGGATGTTGCAGAGTATTGAAATCCTCTATGCTTCTATTGTTTCAAGATGTAGCGACTATAGTCATTGATTACAGTTGTGAGATCAATTTTCAAGTCCACAGCCCGTTTAGGCCCCAAACTTGGTGAGCCTACATGGCTGGCCACCTCCGATGAATGTTGCCTAGTACTGAAATCATGTATGCTTCCATGCTTCAAAACATAGCAAGAATGCAACATAATGACGCTAAGTACAATGGTTCGAGTCTTTGAACACCATTGCCCGTTTAGGCTGCAAACTAGTTGGGATTGAATTACGAGTTCCTTCTGTTGCCAAATTCTGAAAAGATACTGTATGCCTCCATTGGCAGAGCATAATCTCTTTGATAGTCTTGTTACATACGTCTTTGAGCAACACGGCCCATGTAGGCAGCAAAGTAGTTTGTATTGAAATTGACAAAGGAGGAAGAGAGGATAAGAGGTTTTAAAGGAGGGGATTTAGCTTACAAAAGCTACTGAAAGACTAGCGGGATTGAATGTTTAATAATTCAATTTTATCCTGTAAATAAAAGCTGTGAGCTCATAGAAATGTGGCTTTACATGTAAGAAACAATGGCTGACAGTGGAAGTGTCACTTAGCTTTTATTGCCTTTTGTCCCTTCACTTATAAGCCTGTCCAACCACAATGACGAGATGATGAGGATTTACGTTGCAAACATGCCTCCGACGACCAAACTGGAGAGATTTTATGTGATACCCTCACATCAACGTCAACGTCTCACAGGCCACATTTCATTGGTCCCATGTTGCCCTCTACATTGACCGGCGGCGTACAATCGTGCACAAACAAGCAACTTTAAGGTTATTTAAAGGACAGTGATCAATAATGCTTCCGTAACTCCTACTTAATCTCCATAATGAGCTTTATTGCGGCAATTAATCACGTCTTAGCAGCCGCTGCCTGGCCTCCCCAAAGAACGCTGGCAGAATAAAGGCTGATTGGCGCGACGCTGCCCACAGCTGACTGCGCAAAGCTCCCATGGCGAGCAGAGCTGCGAGGTAGACTGTCCTCTTTGACTTAAAGGAAAACTGCACTTTTTTTTTTATTTTGCCTATCATCCACAATCTTTATGTGGAACATGAACACATACTGTATGTCTTTCTCTTTTCTGTGCGTTCTAAACATATAAAAACAGATAAAAAGACTTAGCTAAGAATGCACGAAATGGGAAACTCTTATTCCGCCTATAAAGCCTTCTGAAAAAAACTCCAAAAAGCGGCAACAACAATTTACATATAATGGGACGTGTATATTAACCAAGCTATAGCGACATTGTTTTTATTATTATTAACATTGTCATTAACACTGACACCTTGCCACACCACACCGGCCAGCTACTAACCAACTACCAACTGTCTACCACACACTCGCCCACAGCGCGTCAGCGCCGCGCTCACAGTGCCTCAGGCCACGACCAAAACATAACACTACATATTGGAGCTGCCTCTACTGCTGCTGTGTTTTTATTTTTGAGTTTGGAAAAGTTAAGGCGTTCGTTTCTGTGTTGCAATGTGAAATCAATGTGCCCAGGAAATGCTTCAAAGGACCAAAATACGGCAAAATACTGTAAGTATTACATGTTATCATGAATGTACCTGTTACTTCATGGTTACAGCTTGTATATAAAACCATAAAACCGTGTTGGAGGTTTTTGGAGGTGTTTTAATAGCGGTCTTTGTAGGCAGCATAGGTGTGTCCCATTACGTGCAGTCATGAGCTGTCTCTTTTTTTATATCTTTACAACGCACAGAAAAGAGAAAGCCGCGTGTGTTCATGTCTCACATAAGGATTGTGGATGATGGGCAAAGTTCCAAAAAAAAGTGCTGTTTTCCTTTCACTTGACATCTGTTTGATGTCGCAGGAAGGCATCGATCAAACTTGTGTTTAGATATGTGACAAGGCTAACATTTAAAACCCACAGAGTTGTTGATAAACAGCATGACAACATAGTCATCAAACAAGCCAGTCAAACAGTATACTGCATTTCACAGCGTCTTCAAACACCACAGTCCATTTAGGCAGTACACAAGTGGGGCCTAAATTACTCCCGCAATCTGCTGGATGGTGCCAAGTATTAAAATCCAATGTGCCTGCATTGCTTCAAGATGTAAAACAGTAAAATCCCGTTGAGTGAGATGAATCTATGAATGCCACACCCCATTTAGGCTAGTTGGACCCTCTGCCGCATACTGGCTCCTTTTAAGATTCATCATGGCTTCATTGCTTCAATACAGAATGCAACAAAATCTCATTGACTTTTAATTGAGAGATGTGTCTTTGATTGCCACAGCCCATTTAGGCTGCAAACTAGATGGGCCTACATGACTGCCACCCTCTCCTGGATGTTGGCTAGTATTAAAAGCCAACGTGATGACATTTCTTCAAGACGTAAAACAACAAAATTTCATTGACTGAGATGAATCTATGTATGCCACAGCCCATTTAGGCGGCAAACTAGCTGGACCCTCTGCCGCATGCTGGCTTGTACTGTATTCAAATTCATCACGGCTTCATTGATTCAATACAGAATGCAACAAAATCTCATTGACTTTTAATTGCGATCTACGTCTTTGATTGCCACAGCCCATTTAGGCTGCAAACTTGATGGGCCTAATTGACTGTCACCCTCTCCTGGATGTTGGCTAGTATTAAAAGCCAACGTGATGCCACATAATCTACTACAACTTTGAGATTAAACCTTTAAATGCCACAACCCTTTTGGATAATGTACAGTAGGTGCTAAATGAGAATTGTATTCTCAGACGGAATTCCAGCCTGAGTTGCTAGCTTGTGGGAAACGTGGCAATGACACCCTGTATTTACACATTGAATTCCAATTGGACTGTGGTGTTGTCTCCTTTTCTGCCCCAAGAAATGTCGTTAAATAGTTAGTCACGAGTCCGAATGTGCTGATGCTTTGTCTCAAAAATGATTTCCAAGCTCACTTTGCGTATTTAGCAGACTACCTATCTATTTTGGTCTGACACTAAATGTCGTAAGGAGCCAAGAGACATCAGGGAGCGCAGATGAGATTCACACAGCCGCTTGGCCTCTTATGATGAATGATTCCGCTTCCATTCGGAGAACTATCGATTCTGTCCCGCTCCTAATAGAAGGTGATGATGGCCCGGCAAGGTGAATCCATTAGCTTCTCGGAAGCTAATGTGGGTCCTTTCCCATTTGTCATCACCAATGTCTACGCAAAGTGGAGGACACCCTCAAGTGGAGGAGGAAGCAAAGGGTGACAGGATGTCCTACACTGTACGATTTCGGCATTTCATTATCAATTCGGCATATATTCTTTTGCTGCACTGTTGCTCGTTGTGTCCTGCTTTCTTGCATGTCATTGGCTGGCTTTTCAGCCTCTGTTCATGCAGTCATTGGCCGGTGTACATGTCAATCATGAAATAAGGCACCACTGATTGGCACCAATTTACATATTGACAGTATCAGATAGTATTCGGTAGGTAAATGTTATTTATTGTTGGGGTTTTTTGAGAGCCAAATGTTATACAGGATATTATTTGGACAAAAGGGATCTTCAGAAAGTGCAATAGGAGGGATAAAAATCTACTGGTTGTTTTAGCAAATGACTTTTGAATATGCCTTGAATCTGTGACGATAAATAGGATTGTTTGAACGTTCCGTTTGCATTCAGCTTGTTGTCTTAGTAAAGGCCATTGATATCTTAAAGCTTAAATGTGTGCTTCTGTGCCTCACAATTCACTGTTCTACGCAGGTGTAGTACAATCAATATTCCGTGGAATCCAGCCAAACACACAATCCATCAGCAGGCATGTTGTGCTTTCAGCACAAACAATCGTTCTTTTGATGTGTGGACTTTTGCCACTTGGCTGCCTTTGGCCCATAGGCTCAATGACTTGAGTGTTTTTTCCATAAAGGTCTTGTGACATTTCATTAGGGAGTACCTTGGGGAGGTCCTTCATGGCTCTACTTTCCTACTAGCAGCCTTGTAGGGGTATTTCTTTCAGCTCATATCTACTGTACACAAAAACAGTTATTTTTAAGGGGTTTGGAGGAGTTTATGGAAAATTATGATAAGGATGAAGGTCATCATTTGCCATTGTTGGTACAGTATTGTGCCTTTTCCCCTAGATTACTTTCTTCAGGCCTCTGATTGGCTTCAGTGAATTGAGAGCAGCCACTGAACGTGAATGCACACAAATACACTACCAAGGGAATTGTTTTGTGATGTGTGCGATTCAGCAGTGTCAGTTGGGGAACAGGCGATGACAAAACAATAAAATGATGTTCGTAAATTCTATTACATTTTGAAAATGTAACAAATTATAATAAAGGCCTGGTTTGCATTTATTGAAAGTGTGTATATTAGGAGTGCTCCGCTACATCAGCCACCGATCAGTAACAGCCGATTTCAGTGAAAAAACACGGTATCAGCATATTTCCGATCCGCTTCGTCAATCAGCTTCGCCCACATTGCTGCAGATGCCCACTTTCCCTTCACAAAGCCAAAACAAGCATGTCTGCCGTGTGGGACTTCCTGTCGTTGTGAGAGTGATCTAAGTTTTGCATCCTGAAAAACACACCTTAAAAATCTTTAGTTTGGTGCAGCATTTGGGGGGGCAGGAACTTGGCAGGGTGGGGTGAGTTTTCACAGCCGGGCGGGCGGCGCCTGATTAGCCAAAACGCGGGACACGCGCCCGTGATAGCCCAAACAGTGGTTGGATTCCTCAGACTCGTCGGACTGGACTGGATGTCATAAAAATGGACTAATGGCGTTTTTCCAATTCTTCTAAATTTTTTTCACAATTTTGGTGGTGAAAAAAAAAATCATTGTGACTTCACTTTAAAATATGTACATTTGAAATGAATACAAAGCAAATTAAATAAACAACTAAAATATCAATAAAATCATTTTTAAAAGATAAAAACATATTAAATTGCACATTCATTCATTAAAATTGGGACATATACTCTTGAATATCAAACCTCTTGGATTATTTCTTTTGTAGTCCATCTATTGATTTTCTATGCCGCTTACCCTCATTAGGGTCGCGTGGGTATGCTGGAGCCGATCCCAGCTGACTTTGGGCGAGAGGCGGGGTACGCCCTGGACTGGTCGCCAACCGGTCGCACGGCAAACAATCATTCACACTCACATTCACTCACATTCATACCCATGGACAATTTAGAGTCTAGCCAATTAACCCCACCCTTGTGTTTGGAATTTGGGAGGAAACCCACCACTCGGCCACCGTGCGGCCCCTATTTTGTAGTCCGTTTATAGATTTTATGGCCTATTTATATGTTTAACATACTTTTTCATATAATTATTATTTAATGTTTGTTTTTCATGATGTGGAATTGAAAAGCGTCTTTCAAGAAAATACATGGACGTTAACAAATAAATAAATAACAGTCAACTTGGTTCTAGAAAAAGTGATTTGTGGGATTTTTTAGCACTCCCTCATGTGGCTGGAGGACCAACTGCAGGCCGAACTCCATCCTGAATACTGTTCAATACTGTTCTTGCATCCAAACGTTCAGTGGTGTGCTAGCAATGATGTATTTTTAGCTTAGCAAAAAAAACAGTATAGAGCTTATGTAGCACCATCATATCATCAAAGTCCCACAAAGCGTCTTCAGACAAGCAAATCTTTGGCATATTTGTGTCCTTATAATTGATTCTATGTTACATTGCTGGCTTAAAATGCCACCCAGATATCGGCGCCACGGCTGGCATCAAACCCTCGCCAAGGTTTCATCGACTGTCACATCTTATCGCCCCTTTGAAACACCCGGCATAGAGCAAAAGGGGGGGGTAGAACACGCACTCGACTCCCCACTCCTCTCAAAGAATGACTCGCTAAATATTTTCAAAGCTGGTTTCAAATGTCAACGTGTATTTTGCGGGTTAGCGGGAATGAAAGTGAGATAGTGCTTGGAAGCTGACTTCAATTGGCAAACTTTTACATTTGGGAAGAAAAAAATGACAAGTTTGCTTATGGAACTTTGGGTATAAGCCATGGTAGAAACAAAAACATGGGTACACTTGGGAAAGGCCGCCGACACAATAGTGGGAATAATGAAGGCAAGCATTAGCAGGTGGCTAAGCAGCAGCTTACCTGGCCTTCATTCAGTTTCCCTAAAAGGTCTTTTATCAATAGATATTTGGTAAAAAAAAACATTTAAGTGTGACATTTAAGTAAAACAACAGCAAAAAGAAATGGGTTGTTGAATTTAACTTCATGCCGTATTTAGCCTCTAGAATTTTGGCGAGAGCAGGAAATAACGTAAAATCAGATGCTTAAAACACAAAACAAACACGGAAAATGCATTTTGTCCCTAAGGAGGTTTCAGCAATGAGCACATTTTCCCATTAATCGTGAAATAATAGTGTCACAAACTGAAGTGTAGAAATCGTAAATTTTTATAGCGGAGTATTTAGTACATAAATATGCACTTCTACTACCTGCATGAAATGACAGGCCTCTATGCCCTTCGGTTAGCAAAGCACCTAGCTAGCGTACCTAGCGGCTTTCTTACAAAAAGTACTTTCAAGTAGGATGACAGGATGGAGCAAAATTGTGATTAAGTGTATTTGTATCACGACTGAACATTTAAATAATGTTTGAGAATTCAATAAAAAATCCTTTGCCTTAAGCAGGGACTTTTGCGTGATGCCAGGCATTATTAGTCATGATTGGTCAATCAGTAGCCAAAGACAGGGAATGTCCGGGATTTGAACCCTGACCTCTCACACCCAAAGCGAGAATTCAATCATATCCCAGACCAGTGGTTCTCAATGAGTTTCTGTCATGCCCCCACTGGGGGACAGAAATGTTTTCGCCCCCACTGGGGAATAGAAATGTTTTTGCGCCTCACCCCCCACTACCCATCCCCCCCACCCCGCCCCGATTTGAACTACTATTGAGAAACTGATAAGATCTATTTATTTATCTGTACTGCACAGACTGAACTCGACACTGAAACCAGTGAAATGGAGAGCAGTGAAGCGTACAATCGTATTCAAGAGCCAACTTGTACGCCGAATACGACAAATTCATACTTGTTGGCAGGTCTGCACTGATACTGAAAGTCCTCCCTGCCTCTCACGTCCCCCCTGACAGTTCACTGCACCCCCATCCCATTATTTGGGAAGCACTTGGAATACCCATCTGGCCTGATCCCAAGATCGTGCGACTGATTAAACCGACAGGTCCCACATCAGTCGCTGACCGATGGACAGTTGACAGAGCTTTATTTTAAGATGCGTAGCGAAGCCTTTTTAAACCATCCTGCTATTTGAGCTCCTCCAATGACACCAATTATCATTAGTACACGTATTTAGTAAAGTGTGTATTTGGTATGTAAAATAGAGCAACATGAATTCAATTAAAAAGTTTAAACTGTTGGTACCACCCAAGCAATTGTTCAGCAAACTTCTGGGAAGTGTAAGATTCCGCAAGTCCCACTCCACCAAAGACGGGGCTCATCCGGGATTCAAACCCGGGACCTCTTTCACCCGAAGCAAGAATCACACCCCTAGACCAAGGAGCCATTAGAACTCACATTCTGCCCTTTAAACGACACTTGTTAGTGATGGGCGCACCGACAACAAAAACATTTATATCGGTTTTAGATTGAATGAATCTTAAGATGTGTAGCGAAGCCTTTTAAAATTGTAATTTTTGTTTTTACAAAACCTGGCATTAGACCAATTATTAGTCCATGGATTTCGTCTGTTAATGTTCTATTCATACGCCCAGAGGACATTTTGTGAGGGAAACGCCATCCTCCAGAGGAGGCTCTTCTGGCAACATCAGCATCCTCCTGGATGGAGCCAGACTCACCTGCAAAAAGATGGAGTGAGAGACAGTCAGGAGGGTGGGGGGAAGTTGGCAGCCATGTTCGGGAAATTAGAAGCGCTCGTGTGGCTTCATCGCGGCTAGGTGTCTCTGAGCGCTGTCCTCTCTGGGAAGAAGCCCTTGACTTTGACAAGGTCACACTGGAGGAGCAGCAGGCGGAGTGGCGTGGTGCCGACGACCTCTCGCCGCCATGCTGGTGACCTTGCTGGACTCAACGGCGCTCTCCTCGCAGATAATGATGGGGGTGGCTTCCCAAAGTACAGATTTTGCGGCGGTGTCGGAGATTACAAAGAGGGCGTTTGGGGTGGTGGAAGCACAGAGGTGAAGGTAACGTTGGATGTCCTCGTGCGTGGACATCACCATGGATGCACGAGTCCAACAAATACTCCCAATGAAGGTTGAGCGCTACGAAGGTTTAAAACATGGGAGCGTTTCTGCAGCAGCTTCCGAGTAACAGAGAGGTCCTATCACACAGAGAATCCTTGACTAGTCTTTCTGAAGTAAGTCATTTGAAACAGAAGTGTTCTTCTGAGGATCTTTGGATAGCATTTTTACAGTAGATCCTTAAAAAGTGCTACTGTCATATAGAAGATCTTTGACAAGCATTTTTGCGGTAGCGCTTTCAAAAAATGGCGAGAACTACTGTCATATAGAGCAGGGGTCCCCAACCACCGGGCCGGGGACCGGTACCGGTCCGTGGGCGGGGCCGAACTGGGCCGAGGAAACCTTTCAGGCGCACTGATAAAAAAAAATACACACACACAAAAAAATACTTTTGTAAATAACTAAATTGTCACGATCTGGTAGGCACGAGTTGAGGCTGTCGAGTGTTTGACCCCCAGTATGCAGAGACGAGGCGATGGAGTGCAAAAATAAAGGTTCTTTAATGGTGTCCAACAGGAGCAAACAAAAGGCGACAGAGGAAAAAAAGGCTCTGTGACAAAGGGTGCAGGTAGTCCAGGTAAGTAAATTGCTCAGGTGACAGCACTGACGAGGACACAAGGAGCCGAGGAGCAATGGTAACAACAGCGACAATGAACCAGCGCCGCACACTCGACGGCGCTGGCCTTTTAACCGCCACTAATGTTAATTGACCGCAGCTGCGCGGCCACCAGGCGTGAAGCGTCCTCCCCGGAGAAGGCACAGCCCGCCAAAATAAGAGCGCAGAAGAGGAGACGCTCGCTCCTGTCCTGCAGAGTGTGACATAAATACAATTATAAGTAAATGCATATCAATTTTGGAAATATGGGCCATTATTATGGACGCTACAGGAGTTTGAAGTCCAGGACCACAAGGCTGGCAAACAGCTTTTACCCACAGGCCATCAGGCTTCTCAACGAAGCACTCACACACGCCGCACGCAACACACGCACACACTCATAGCACTTTATTTATTTATTTATTTGTATTAATGTCTCTTCTGTTGTTGTTGCTTAATTTATTGGTATTTATGTTTCTGATGTTCTTATTCACTTTCTTGGGTTTTTCTTTCTTTCTTTGGGAGAATGAACAGAACAAGAATTTCATTGCATAGCAGAACTACCTGTTTTACTGTGCATATGACAATAAAAACTCTTGCATCTTGAATCTATTTTATTCAAAAAAGAATATAGTTTGAAGTTTTTGCATGTTTTGTTGTTTGTTGCGAGTGTTCCACTTTGTTTGACTGTCCTTGAACGCACCATACGTGCGCTAGCCTTCTCCCACTCTGCACAGATTGTCAACTGTACTGTATTTTTATCTGTTTTTTTCACTTCATATTTGCTCCCAAATGCTGATTCTCTGTGGGAATGCATAAAGGTCAAGTTTGATGACGTTATTGAGTGCTAATGTGTATATTTGTTGTGTGCACAGCCTCAAGTTAATTCACGCTAGCACACTGCCTGTTAGCACACGCGTCAAGCAGCGGCGCTATCAAGCTAACTCGCTAGCGGCGCTAACTCCAAGCTTCTTGTGGTGGATGGTGGGTCTGTATTCACTTTGTGCTTTTAATTTGATGTTGTTCCTGTCTTAGTTTTAAGCAATACATACTAAATAAGATAAATTACATTGCTGTACGACCCCCGCCACCACCCCCCGGTCCGCTGAGATTTGTGGGAACACAAGCCGGGCCGTGGGTCCAAAAAGGTTGTGGACCACTGATATAGAGGATCTACATGGCAAGCATTTTTGCAGTAGGTCCTCAAAAATAGAAAAGCGCTTATGTCAAATAGAGGATCTTTAACTCACGTTTTTACTGAACCTCCGCAAAAACAACAGAATACTCCTGTCACACAGAGGATCTTTGACAGGTGCTTCTGCAGTAGGTCCTCAAAAACAGCAGAGTGCTCCTGTCACATAGAGGATCCTTGACTAGCATTTTTGCAATAGCTCCTTAAAAAACAGCATTGTGCTCCTGTCATATAGAGGATCTTTGACAAGCATTTTTGCAGTAGGTCCTTAAAAACAGCAGAGGGCTCCTCTCATATACAGAATCTTTGATTCGTGTTTTTGCTGTAGCTCTTCAAAAGCAGCAGAGTGCTCCTGTCATATAGAAGATCTTTGACTATTGTTTATGCAGTAGGCCCTAAAAATCAGCACAGTGCTTCTGTTATTTAGAGTTTCTTTGACGATTGTTTTCGCATTAGAAACTTAAAAACAGCAAGAGGATCTTTGACAAGCAATTTTGCAGTAGGTCCTCAAAAACAAGCAGAGCGCTCCTGTCATATAGAGGATCTTGGACAAGCAGTTTTGCAGCAGATTCCTGCCGCGTTCATTCAAGCCCTTACAAGAAAATCCCATTAGTGAGTAGATGCCATGTCATTGCTGAAGCACTCCAGCAAAGTGAGTAGAGCAAATGTCCATTAATTACCAGGATGGTAAAATCTGTGCTGGTGTGGTCACCGCACATCATTAAATCTACAATGTTCATATGGGCAAAGTGTCCCACGGTGCTCGTCTGCCAGGCGGCGGGGATTATACGTGGCGGCCTGCCTGAGAGCTGCGCAAACACAATAAGCACTTAGCACTGCTAAACAAATGAACGTTGGATTGTATTACAGCCATCAATCCAAACAAAGTTGCGACAGATGGGAGGGAGGATTTATTCGCGTCTGCACAACTACACTGGAGGGATTAACAGTGCAAGTTGTTATTAAATTTCTACACTGTTATATTTCTGAGTTTGATTGTTTGTGGATGTAATGTTGCATGACAACACTGCAGAGAAAACCCCCGCCAGCTTCCTTTGATACATCTCTCCCTTTGGTACCATAAGGTCTGTTCACCCTCCCCTCTAGGCATGCATTATAAGAAGAAAGCCAATTTAATCTTCAAGGGACACAATCACTGGCGAGGGACCTGTTCTTGCTGCACCTCCCAAGCTTAGAAAAGAGAAAGTGTTGTCCTCTTTGGAGAAGTTTGGTCATATTTTTGCGAAAGTTATATGATAAATGCTTTTAAAAGTGCAAAGAACGCCTATAATTGCAAAGCGTAGCGAGGATAGCAACCTCGTAAGTCCACTTTATTACCATTTTGACGTTTTAACAAAATGTTTCTGTGTTCTCCTGGATGTACTGCTAAAGGTGTGTAACCGAACAACCAAAAGCTTGCTTTACAACGCCCTACACCATCACAAGAACAGTGGTACCTCCGTTTTCATATGCCCAAAAAACATGTGGTTGCTGATTTTTGCTTAAAAAGCAATTACAAAACATGGTAAAACAAGGAAAAACATGTGAATCATTAAAAACTTTATATAGTCGGTATTGTATGTTATCATGTAACTGGCTTCTGAAAAAAACACTGATCATGGCTTGAAAAGCGACACGTTCAACTGTGTTGTAATTGCTTGGTTCGACCACTGGGTGTGCTGTATGGTACACTGAGGCAGTACCATCAATGCCGCCATGCCATACTGTGTTCACGGCAGCCATATCGCTCCGTTTCTGCAGGCCTCAAGTTTGTCAGGTGGATTTTGGTGGTTGTTTGTTCTTATCAAGAATTCTCAAAGCTGTGTGCTGCCATGCAGGAAGTGACGACATAAGAATTACATTTATTGACGTGTTGTTCCTAAGCTATCCTACAGCACCTGAGGGACTCCCTGCGGAGATCCAGCTCTTCCTGGACGTGGACACCCTCAGCCGTGACCCACATAGCCCACAAGTCACATAGGAGAGTCATCTCTTCTTGGCTTGTCTTCTCGATAACGTTGGCGCTTGCTCAGGCTGTCGAGCCTTTTGCTGCCATCATTGTGCATGACGCTTTTGTTGCTTCATTGTCTAGTGCTGCCTGTTCATGCTATTTAAGGTCTGCCAGTGTTGGCACAGGTTGTTTTCATGCGGTCGCAAGTACGGCTGCTCATTTCTGCTGCTATTGTGTTCGCATGTGTTTGCTTGACTGCTGTATTGAATGGGGATATCCTGCTTGCAATGGCTGCATCTGCTCATTTGCTCGTAGACAGATTTCTTGCAAAAAACATGACTTTGACCGTTAGGCATGCTTGAAAAGATCAACTTCTACATTTGAAAAATAAAGAAGCTTCCCTCAAGTGGATGTTTTTACCCGTCTAGACTAACTTCCAGGTGATAAGCACGAGAAGTCAATATTTGGGCCTTCCTTCACTCAAGCTGATATCATTCAGCGGCTCGACAGCAGCCTCTCTGTTTCCGGCCCTCGTCATCTCGACGTCGCGACGAGCCACTATCCGACAGGAGAGCTCCCCCCGGTCATTGCTTCCACCTGTGTGACAACAAGGCGGCCTTATCTGCTCAGCCCCGATGTCAAGCCAGGGCTCCGGCGCTGATGAATAGACACGAGGTCGCGTCACCTCCCTCTCCGTCTCCATCTCACTTTTGCACTCACCCGTGAAGAAGCCATGAGCAGTACAGGCACTGGGAGTGAACCAAACCCAAATAGGTCATTACAGGGGGCGTAAAATCATGTGCGAGTACATACTTTATATAATACAAAATCTATATCTTTCCCCAAAGTGCTAATTTTTTTTAATTTTTTTTATAATTTTTGCCTGCAAACATTTTTTTTGCAACTTTTTTTGGTAGCATTTTTAAAAAGTGTCAAAATTATTGTGTAAATATTTTTTTTCAAATTGAAAAATTACATTGCAAAAATGCAGTGTAAATAAGTTTTTAATTGATTAATGGAATTTTTAATGGAAAAATATTTTAATGAGAAGTGGAAAAAATGGAGTGTATTTTATTAAAAACTAAAAGCTAATTTAAACATGTGGCAAAATGTAGCATAAATAATTTGTTAAAATAAAAAAAATAATTTAAATAAGTGACAAAAATGTGGTGTCATTTATTTAAAAAGAAATACGTTTTTAAATAAGTAGATAAAAATGTAGCGTAAACAAGTGTTTAAAAAAAATAATTGGAGACTGTAAATTGTCAATAGGTGTAATGCGAGCGTGGGATAAGCTTCAGCTTACGCGGGACCCTAATGAGGACAAGGGTAAATGGATGAATGGATGGAAAAAATGTCATGTAAATAAGCTTTTTTTTAATTACAAAAAGAAAAAAAGTGGGAAAAGTTATTATATTACAAACATTTCATAAAAATAAATTCATACTAATTATAATAATACCTATATATACTGTATATATATATATATATATATTTTTTAATGTGAATTTCAATTTTACAAAGTGCCATACAGAACGCAGTTCAACCCCGCACTCGGGCCCGTGCTGGAACCCACGTCCACAGATCCCCACTGCCTGAGAGTTGAGCGGTGCTATAGCCAACGAACCACAAGGCCGACAAGGTCAACTTGTTGTCCGGCTCAGCTCTTTAAGGGAGTGAGGTTCATCAACGTACTTTTGCACAGCCAACCAGCTTGCATCGCTTACACATAGATACAATAGAGTGGAAATAAGTTGCTTTAAATAATGAAAATAATGTCCACAACTGGCAAAAATGTGTGTAAACATTTTTTCTTGTAATAGTTTTTAACTATTTTTTTTCCATACACATTTATTCTTTTTTATTTTATTTTCTAATTTTCTAATTTCATTTTTTTAACTACCAAAAATATAAAGATAAAAATATATATATATTTTAAGTGCCCACCGTGAAGTGTGAATAAAGATTTTAAATTAAAATATAAAATTATTTTTTAAAGTGCCAAAAATGAAGTGTGAATAAAGGTTCTTTTAAATCCGCCCACACACAGCCAAGGATTTTTAATTAAAAGCCAGTGTGACAAGTGGCCTATTTCTTCGACAACTGTTTTAAATCGAGTGTGGGAGATAAGACTTTTTTAAGGAGCCCTTATCAAAATCATCTCTTTACTGCTGGCTAATTCTTTGTATCTTTTTAGGATGTTGGACAAAAAAATCCTCTTAAGTTGTTGAGCCTTCCACCTTCTACCTGCTGCACATGCTCAGTGACGCATCATTCACTGTAGCAGCAGCACGGAGTCGGTCTGATATGATGGCGGGTTTGCATGGCTCGTTGTGGAACGGGAGCATGCATGATGACAGAAGCAACATTAAAGTGTCCGCCGCAATCAGAAAGCAGCGTCTCCTGGCTCTATTTTAGCGTCCTGCTTCCTCGTACGCTTCATGTCACTGTGAGTTTGCCTGCATCATCAGCATAAAAGCTAAAAAGGCCCACTGAGGTTCTAACTCCTAACAGGGAGATATGACGAGCTGTGAAACATTTATGTTTGCTTTCCATTTGCTCTGCCAGGAATATAGAAGAAATAAAACCCACAACGCCTCTCGGACGCCGCCGCAGACGACTGAAGTGGATTTGCGAGCAAATGAGCTCCAGTGTTTGTGGTTTCGACCTTCAGAAGGGGCGAAAGGCGGTAATAAAGCACTTGTCACAAAGCCAGCCCTTCTGTGAGCGCCTTTGTCCGCTTAATGTAAGATGTGCGCGTCCACCACCGTCACTGCCAACATTCCGTCTTCATTCATTCTGGACCATTGCTCAGATACACACAGCAGGTGCAGGACCACGGCCAGGACGCACAGGCCTCACACGCTGCACTGCACCTACGGTACACCTGCAGACTCACTACTTAGTATTACTACATTTAGAATAACTATCACATTTTTTTCGTTTGGTTGCTTACATCAACATTTCTCTGATAGCCTTAAAAAAACTTTAAATTGTTGTTAATATGATTTATAATGTACTTATTTATTTATTTATTTTTAATCTGGCACTGTAGAAAAAAAATCACATGAAAATCAACAAATAAATACAAAATTATTTAAATATATATTTATTTTTTTACAATTAAAAACAGTACCAAAAAATTCATAAAAATTAGGGCTGTCAAATGAGTAAAACATTTTAATCAGATTAATCACGGCTTTCAAATGAATTAATCATGATTAATCACCATGTCATACTATGTCTGAAATATGGCCATTTTTACTGTATTTTATTGAAAGAAAAATAACTGACAGGGAAGGACTAAGCTCAGAGATGGCACACACGTCTGAAAATCTATTTACCCAACACTAGTTTATTTAAGAGCACACTAATATTTTGAAGAAATTTCTGGGATTTCTGAGCATACTCAAATTGTACCACATTAAAAGTTACAAAGTAAGTGTAAGAATATCCACTTATTGTTATTTTTTATTTAGACCACACATACACACATAATTCATGTTCGGAGTGTCCGTGAATGCATCTCGTGGTCTGCCTAGTGACAATGAGGAAGTGTTGTTGCCATGGACAAATGTTTGTTTGGAGTTGGAGATACATATGCTGTTGATGTGCTCGGGTCAGAATAAAGTTATAAAAGAGCGTCAGACTCCGTTTGACACTGTGA
Source organism: Dunckerocampus dactyliophorus (assembly GCF_027744805.1). Classification (NCBI taxonomy): domain Eukaryota; kingdom Metazoa; phylum Chordata; class Actinopteri; order Syngnathiformes; family Syngnathidae; genus Dunckerocampus; species Dunckerocampus dactyliophorus. The sequence continues at coordinate 6,199,745 of NC_072825.1, forward strand.
GGGGCTACATGTGCCACCGTCTGTCTTCATAACAGAGAGTCGTGGCTTGCCATGATGTATATGCGTTAATTAAGCTAAAAATTTAAGGTAATTAATGAATAAAGGGTTGGAATTGGTAACTGTGTCTCAGACCAAATGGCTATGAACTGTGGGGTTCCCCAGGGGTCAATCCTGGGACCCCTATTGTTCAATCTGTACATGCTTCCTTCAGGACAGCGAATACGCAGCTGCAATGTGTCCTACCACAGCTATGCAGACGACCCTCAGATCTGCGTGTCACTGACGGCCGGTGAACACGTCCTGCAGGTTTAATTTGTCACAGCATCAAACGCATCAGTGTGTGGATGCAAAACATCTTTCTCCGGCTAAACTCAGACAAAACTTAAATCATTGTGTTTGGCCCACAGAAACAAAGAGAAAGTGTCATTAGCCTTGAGACTCTTCCTCTAAAACCCAATCATCATCAGGTTTGAATCTCGGGATAATAACGGACGCAGATCTGAACTTTAACAGGAACATCATCAGCTTTTTACCACCTAAAAACATCAAGGGAATAGTGTCTGAGCCAGATTTAGAGAGACTTATCCATGCCTTTGTCTCCTGCAGGCTCGACTACTGTAACAGCCTTCTCAACGGGCTCTCGAAACAAGCTGTAAAGCGGCTGCAGTCATCCAGAACAGAACCAGGAAATGCGAGCATGTTAGTCCAGTACTCAGGTCTCTGCCCTGGCTTCCTGTGGCTCAGAGAGTAGACTTTAAAACAGATCTCCTTGTGTAAGTCTTTTCATATAATATTACATAATAATATAATCCCTATTTGATATGCTTATTGTAGCTGTTGACGCTGTTTAAAAACATTGTGTCATTTAAGGTGGATAAAAATATGAACATATATATTTTGTCATTAATGATAAATGGGTGAGGATATTTAAAGGACCTCTGAAGGTTTAACGATCAATTACGACAATGAGTATGAATAAAAGGCCCAGTAAATGCCCCCCCAAACATCTGGTAGGCTAATTTATATTTCAGCCTCTCCTCCCTCTTGCGGCGTTGGAGATCTTTGCAGCGTTGGAGCGCTGCCACAATGTAGCTTCGTGTCCTTGAGCTTCTATCCATTCCTCCCGCCTGGCTGCCTTCCGCCGTGCTCCATCACCCGTCTCCCTCCTTCACACCGGGAAGATTTTCTAATATCCATTACTTCCACCAGGGTCAGTGCAATCCCAGCGGGTCCGCCAAAGACGTGGCAGGTGGCGATAAGGGCCTTGCTCCAGACGCCGTAATAACTTAACAAATCCCTCCGTGACCCACAATGCCCCTTCACCGGTGCGGCGATATCGTGCTGTTTTCCATAAAACCATTAAAATCAATCAGTCAATCTTCAGTCGATGGGCCCAAATTGGCCCCAAAGAGTGTAGGCATATTTTGACATCTCTTCCATATATCTTGTAAAAATTAAAAACACAGTTAAAAATAAATAAAATACCAATTTCATGAAAAAAACATAGCAATTTATACATATACATATTTGGTGTCTTGAGGGTTAAAGCCAAAAATAAACAATGAGCAGCTGACAGTTTCTGATCCTGGCATCCTTTTACGTACTTTTGCATGTTTTTGGGAGCTATCCTGCAGCTCTTTATCAGATACCGCCTTCACTCGCCAGTCGCCCTTCCCCAAAAACCTCCAGCTGCCAATCAAGCTTTTGCTGCATTCAAGTGGCAGTAGTGCTAATGATTCATTTCCCTTGTAATCCCTTGCTCAGGCTCATAAAGCCGGCGACGGCTGCCGTTATTTGCGGCAGTTTTGCCATTGTTTGCGCTTTTAAATTAAGCCTCGGTGATCCATCCGCTGAGCCTCTGTGAGCAGAGCTGCTCTAATAGATTAACGCTATGCCACAAAGAAACGCTGTTTCGAGGAATAAGCATTTTGACACTAATCGTGTCTCATATTAAAAGCAAAAATCCCTGGGTCATCTTAGCCTGCCATGGAAACACCTTAATCCAATCCGGGTTCTAAAATGGGAATCATTGTACTGCAGTGTATGTTGGGTCAAGGTGACGCCCGTCAATCCTCTCCTTATGTTTATTTGGAGGCTAACATTGAGGTTTTGTACTTTTTTTAAGTAGGGGATCGTTAGTGCATCTATTTCCAAAGACAAGTCAGTCACAGGAGATTTTATTTGGGTCACCACATGTCCCACAACCCTGCAATTGATCTTGTGGCCACCAGAGGGCGTTTACGTCAAACGCTGTTAGTCATAAAAATAGTGCACTTTAACAAGTTATAGGAAACATATTTATACTTGTCCCTCACGTTGTGCCCACTTGAGAGTTTGTTAGGTGAGTTAGTGAGTTTATCGGATGACAACTAATCACATCAGACGGAAAAATAGGACGCTTTCTCGAGAAATAGGCCACAAGTGGAACCTGGACAACAGAGGGAGTCACGTGGAAAGATCACTTATCATTAGTTGTAAAAATAGGACACTATAACCCAAAATACAAACATAGATTTATATATGTAGCTCACTTTGTGGCCACCGGAGGGCTCCCAGGCACTCTGCGTGGCCTGATTTCAATACTTTGTCAGGAACTTTGAGATGCGTTAGAAATGCAGCCCACGTGGAAGACCAAGAATTATTTTACCCTGGTAAATAATTTCCTGGTATTGAAATTTACTGGAAATGTTGGTGGAAAAGGGGCTGGACGGTAGATTTATACCTGCAGTTCAGCTTGTGGACACCGGAGGGAGCATGTAAGTTCCAACTTACTGAAAAACAGACCTTAACAAGAAATAGCAAGTATGGACTTATATACCCGCAGTTCACCTTGTGGCCACTGGAGGGAGTTTGTTCATTCAGAAGCCTTGTAAGTAGTATATACAGGTTGAGATGGTATTTCCTGCTGGACATTTTGCCTGTCGCACCTCCTCCAGTGCACTTTGGGTCAGATGCAGGATCGTCAGCTGGTGCCACCTTTCACTGATGTTTCGCCCCCTAGCCAGTACATCTCCAGGTGGGGGGGCAAGTGGCATCTTGGGACGTCTCCCTACCACTCCCTGCATCCAACCCTATTGGGGTGTCTGACCCCATCTGCTATCTTTCCTCCTTAACCACAACCAGTAGCTTGCTTTTTCGGCCTCTTCTGCTAGCTCCTTGATTGCTCGCTGTAGTTTTGCCCCTGTTGTTCCTAGAGCGCGGAGAAGCTGGATCGCTGACCTGCCAACGAAGCCCCTGCACCCGACCTCCACTGGGTGGATGGATGCTGCCCACCCTGCCTCTTTGCACTCTGCTGCCAGCTCGGTGTACTTGAGCCGCTTGGTCTCGTGTGCAGATGGTATTCCCTCTTCCCACGGCACAGTTAACTCAATGATGAGGACCCGCTTGGCAGCTGTGGACCACATCACGATGTCTGGTCTTAGGGTTGATTGCACAATCTCGCTTGGGAAGATGAGCTGCCTGTCCAGGTCAACACGCATTTCCCACGCCTTCCCAGGGGTTAGCAATGATCTTGCCTGACTGCCCTGCGCCTTTTCCTGGGTCTCCCCTGGTCGTACGAAGGAGATGCTAGTCGTTTGGCCGCTTGCTGTTGCGTTAGCAGCTGTTCTTCTTGTCTCCAGGTGCTCTGCCAGCTTCCTCAGCACTTGATTGTGCCGCCATCTGAGACGTCCTTGTGACAGTGCCACTTTGCATGATGCCAGGATGTGTTGGAGGCCTACTTTGTCACTTTCACACAGCGAGCACCTGTCCTCACTCCCAAACCACGTGGAGAGGTTCTGAGGGCACGGGAGGGTGTCGTACGCTGCCCTGACCATGAAGCTGAGCCGTGCCTGTGGGGCTTGCCAGATGTCTTGCCAGGTTATGACCCTGTGGACAGTGTCCTCCCACCTGGTCCATGCCCCTTGCTTGCCCTGGGACACCGCTTTGATGAGATACTGCTCTTGCTCTGCTCGAGCCACTTCCTCCACAATCATGGCCCTTCTCTGCTGTCTTGAGGCTTTTGACCAGAATCTCATTGGTTCCCCGAAGCCGACTCCAGCCCGGCCTTCCTGCACTCTCCCGGTGATCTCTCTGTGTTGTAGCCTGCTGACAGCCTGATTCACTTCTGGTTGGGCCCTCCATTTGCGCCCCGTTCTGACGGCTACTGCCGCGGCTCTTATCGCAGGGTCCCTGGACTCCTTGAGTTCAAACACCAGGCGGGCCTTTTCCTGTTTGTACCCAAGGCCCACTGACTTCAATGGAAGCTGAAGTGCATTCTTTCCAAAGAGTCCTGCGTTGGAGAAGCAGCGAGGGAGACCCAACCATTTCCTTATATAGGTGTTTGCAATGCTGTCTAACCTGCTGACCGTGGTGGATGGAATCTCGCAGACTTTAAGTGGCCACATCACACGCTGGAATAGTGTGAACTGGTAGCACCACAGTTTGAACTTCCCGGGGAGCTGGCTGCTATCAATCCTGGCCAGGCCGTGCCCCAGCTGCTGTTGTACCCGCTTGCCCATCTGCCTGTCAGAGAGGTCAGCAGTGTATTCTCTTCCGAGGCTTCTAATAGGCTGCTCTGACAACAGGGGTATCCTCTCCCCCCCTACCATGAACACCGTCCTATCGGTCCTTACTCCTCTCCTGATTGACAGGCTCCGCGACTTGGCTGGCTTTATCTTCAGTCTTGCCCACTGCGTAAGCTCATCCAGGCGTTTGAGGACCCTTGCTGTACATGGAGCGGTCTGTAGGATGCTTGTCACATCGTCCATGTACCCTCTCAGGGCGGGAAGTCTTTCTCCAGATGGCAGCCTCACACCTCCAACCACTTGTCTTGCTCCACGGAGAATGAGCTCAAAGGCAGCCACGAAGAGTATGGGCGAAATCGCGCAGCCCATTGCAATGCCGACCTCCAGCTGTTGCCACCTTGTTGCCGAACCTTCTCGGGTGAAGCACATGTGGAAATTGCTGAAGTATTTGGCTATGATGGTGCTGACAGCTGTTGGGATGTGAAAGAACTCCACTGCATAGTCAATCACCTTGTGTGGTACTGACCCATACGCATTGGCCAAGTCTAGCCATACCACATGGAGGTCAGTGCGCTCCCTCTTGGCCCGCTGGATCTGCTCCCAGATCACGGCTGAGTGCTCAATACACCCTGGGAACCCTGGGATCCCCGCCTTCTGGCAACTTGTGTCAACATACCCATTGCCCTTAAGGAAGTTGGTCATTCTCCTTGCGAGAATCGAGAAGAACAGCTTCCCCTCCACGTTCAGTAATGCGATGCTCCTGAACTGGTCGATGGTGGTAGAATTCAATTCCTTTGGGATGAATACGCCAACTGCCTGCTGCCACTCGGCTGGGATGGACTCCTTCTTCCAAGCCACCCTCATCAGCCTCCACAAGATTTTGGTCACTTGTGGGCTGTTCTTGTAGAACTTATAGGACAGCCCATTTGGTCCGGGTGCTGAGGCTGATCTTGCTTTCCTCAGGACCTCTGTAAGCTCACTTAGTCTTGGTGGAGAGGTGTCAAAGGCAATGGTTGGTGGTGGCGGCCGTGGTATGTGGCCTGGGGAACCAAGTGGTTTGTCTCTGTCTGCATCGGTGTAGTGGGTCTTTGCATATTGCTCCAGCTCTTCCTTGGAGATGTCCAGCCTTCCGCTCCGTTTCTCATCCAGCAGCTGTCTGGCATACCTGTATGGGTCCTGGAAGAAGGCTCTTCTTTCCTTCTCCTTTCTCTTTCTCCGCTTCCTGATCCGGTCTGCGCGGCGAAGTTTTGCAAGTTTTTGTTTGAGCTCATCCCAGAGTAGCTTTAGACCTGGTTTCTCGTCTGGGGTTGCTTTCCTCCACCTTTTCCGGAGTTGGCGTCTGTTGCATAGGAGCTCCTCGATCTGTTTCTCCCTTCGCCCTTTCTGGGTAGGAAGTGAGCGTGTGGCTCGTTTCCCTGTGATTTCTCCGAACCTTTCTTTACACTCCTGGAAGCAGATGTTACTGAGGGCCCTCAGCTTGTCCTCAAATTTGCCTCGCAACGCTTGCTCCAGGATGCCGCTCAGGTCTCTGTCAAGTTTGCTCCATGCGCCTCTCTCCTTTGCAGTTGGCCACTTGATCCTGCCACGCTGCTCTAGCTGCTTGGGCATACTTCCTGTTTGTTTGGCTGAAGTAGGGACAGTGTGTCCACCATCCAGGCTTGCTGTCTCCATCTCTTGCCCCGTTTCCTCTGCTGTTGCCCTTCCTGCACTGTCGGGTCCTGCTACACTGTGGTTTGCTCCCTGGCTTTGGGTCCCTTTCGTCTGACCTGCCGAAGCAGTGCGATTGTGCTGTCTGGGCTGCCTGCCACACTTCATCTTTCCTTGATGGATATGCAAGCCTCTTAGTGAGGTCACTTTCTGCCACCCACAACTACACTTCCGGAGGAACTTCTCGTAGTCATTATCCATTCCATTCATTACCGTTTGGTCCGTCCTGGTGGGCCCTTCTTCCACCCCGCCTCTCGGAGGGCCCTCGGGTTGTTTCTTCTTATTTGTTTTCGTAGTCAGTGAGGATGGCTCCGACTTGGGGAGCCGGTGGGTAGGGTGACTAACCGCCCACTCCTGGTGCAGTCTCTCCCGCTGTCCTCCGGTCTTTCCCGGACGCCCGCCAGTCTTCCCTGGCTTCCAACTGCTCTTTCGCAGTGGTCACTGGTCTTCCAGATGAGTCAGTAGTATATACAGGTTGAGATGGTATTTCCTGCTGGACATTTTGCCTGTCGCACCTCCTCCAGTGCACTTTGGGTCAGATGCAGGATCGTCAGCTGGTGCCACCTTTCACTGATGTTTCGCCCCCTAGCCAGTACATCTCCAGGTGGGGGGGCAAGTGGCATCTTGGGACGTCTCCCTACCACTCCCTGCATCCAACCCTATTGGGGTGTCTGACCCCATCTGCTATCTTTCCTCCTTAACCACAACCAGTAGCTTGCTTTTTCGGCCTCTTCTGCTAGCTCCTTGATTGCTCGCTGTAGTTTTGCCCCTGTTGTTCCTAGAGCGCGGAGAAGCTGGATCGCTGACCTGCCAACGAAGCCCCTGCACCCGACCTCCACTGGGTGGATGGATGCTGCCCACCCTGCCTCTTTGCACTCTGCTGCCAGCTCGGTGTACTTGAGCCGCTTGGTCTCGTGTGCAGATGGTATTCCCTCTTCCCGCGGCACAGTTAACTCAATGATGAGGACCCGCTTGGCAGCTGTGGACCACATCACGATGTCTGGTCTTAGGGTTGATTGCACAATCTCGCTTGGGAAGATGAGCTGCCTGTCCAGGTCAACACGCATTTCCCACGCCTTCCCAGGGGTTAGCAATGATCTTGCCTGACTGCCCTGCGCCTTTTCCTGGGTCTCCCCTGGTCGTACGAAGGAGATGCTAGTCGTTTGGCCGCTTGCTGTTGCGTTAGCAGCTGTTCTTCTTGTCTCCAGGTGCTCTGCCAGCTTCCTCAGCACTTGATTGTGCCGCCATCTGAGACGTCCTTGTGACAGTGCCACTTTGCATGATGCCAGGATGTGTTGGAGGCCTACTTTGTCACTTTCACACAGCGAGCACCTGTCCTCACTCCCAAACCACGTGGAGAGGTTCTGAGGGCACGGGAGGGTGTCGTACGCTGCCCTGACCATGAAGCTGAGCCGTGCCTGTGGGGCTTGCCAGATGTCTTGCCAGGTTATGACCCTGTGGACAGTGTCCTCCCACCTGGTCCATGCCCCTTGCTTGCCCTGGGACACCGCTTTGATGAGATACTGTAAGACTGTAATGTATTACATTAATCAGAAAAATCGAACACTTCAACGTGTCAAAGAAACAGATATACGCCTGTAGTTCATCTTGTGGCTACTGGAGCAAGTTTGCTCGTAACTTGAAATAGAAGCACAGGTTTCCTTGCAGTTCATCCTGTGGCCACTAGAGGGAGAGCTTTGTAGTTTGTAATAGCCAGTGGTAAAAATGTGCCTCTTGAGATGGAAAGTGGAAGCATAGATTTATACATGCAGTTCATTATGCGGCCACCAAAGAGAGCCTGCCAATTCACAGGATCACTTATCACATCACTCGTAAAAATTGGCTGCCAAATGCTTCAAATGAACGTGTCCAATATGTCCAAAGCCATGTTTATTAATAGTACTTTAAGCAAACAGAAGACAATTCTTATTGGGGAGGCTCTTTCTTCTCTTACTCTTCTTTATTATTGGACGTTGCCAGTGTTGGGATCGCCCTGGTTCCTTCCTGATTGCTAAATGTAACAATATGTTAAAAATGTTTCATTTTTAGTTCAGGAATGTCTTGTATCTATTCCCCCAAAGACCTCAAATGTTACGTTATTCTACTACGTTATTCTTCCCTTCCTGCAAGCCACACTGCATGCATTCATTCCTTGACCTTCAATTTCTATATTTTCATCATTAAAACAGAGCGCCTTGCCATTGTGGAAGTGTGACGTGAGAGGTAATTTGCGCCCTGAGAAGCGTCAAATTTAGAATGCACCAACAGCGACCCATATTATCTTTTGATTCAGTCAAAAGCCCCGGAGGGTGTTCTAATGTTCCAATGTTCCAGCCTCCCTGCGTTATAATTGTCACATCACTGCGGTTGGCATATAGGCCACCTTTGTTTGCCGCTCCAGCTACATCACTGTTATTCTCGTGTAGGTGTTTAAATGAAATATCCACGCATGGAGTGTTTTAATAATATTTAATAATATTTATATTTGGCTGTCAGGTGCCACTAATACCTGACATTTTACAGGACGACATAACGAGGCAAGAAACCTGAGATAGAAATCAAGCAACTTTGTCCAAAAATATTAGGAAACAGAATTCTCATTTTAATGCAATACTATCATCCATAGTGCTGCATAAACTACTCTTTCAGTTTTCTTATCACCGATGCACAGGTTAAACTGTACATTAATAGATATAATATACGCTGTACATAATACAACACAACTAATGTAGTTGAGGTCTGTGGTAAAATCAGTGAAATTGTAATATTTTAGCTTAATTTTTAGGTTTTTAAAATTAGTATTATTTTATTTTCATTATTATGAAAATTAAACAAAATAAAAAAAAACAAACTAACACAAATCTCATCTAGGTCACGTCAGTGTCTTGTTCATAGTTACTACTGTAAATTTTGGTGTATAAGCCGCTCCGGTGTATAAGCCACACCCACTGAATTTAGGGGAAAAAACAGATTTGTACACATTTAAGTCGCACAGATGTATAAGCTGCACGTATAAACAAGCAGCATAGAAAATGGTGCATGGTGCTGCAATGCTGACTCTGTCCACCGGAGGGAGACAGAGAAGCCTGGAGCCCAGAGGGAGGCTGATGTCATTGCAGCGCCCCGATGAATGCGTTGCTCAGACGTAATGCATTATGAGAAAACTTTAAAAGAGTTGTTTTTCGTATTGGCACATGTTTATATATTTCTCAGGTATACATTTTGAGTGTTATGTTGCTGTGTGATGAGTTTAGTGTTGTAAAACGACACTGTGAGTCAAACTGTTGTATTGTTACACTGTTATATATATGACCGCCTGAGATTTCTAGTGGGTTGACAAGCTTGTTGTGAGTGCACTGATAGCTCCTGATTGGCTCCTGCCAAAGAAGCAGCCACTGTTTCCTCACTGACTTGTGAGCAGCACAGTATGTAAACAAGTAATACTAGTTCTGAAGTAAAGGAGATATCATGAAATCAGAATTTAGCCGTAAATTAGTTGTATAAGCCGCAGGGTTCAAAGTTGAAGAAAAAAGTAGCGGCTTATACATGGGAATTTACGGTAAATGTTGTGTGTGGATGCAGCGCTACGGGCTACGCTCACACTTGTGGTTTGGTGCTCTGGTTTGGAACCAAAAATGTAAAAAGATGTTTTGTACCTTGTTAAGCATGTTTGAAACAAATAAAGCATGACCAATGTGAGCAATTAGTGAGCCACACAGCATTGTGATTAATGCTATTCATTTGCTCTTGAGCCACAACAACAGCACGCTGAGACACGGTGTGCTGGATGCCAGCCTTGTGTCATACACGTGGAGGCTCCGCACAGGGTCATGAATGACAATGAGTTGGCGCCATCGGCACATGCTGGCGATGCTGTGCATAATACAAAACAATGATGGTGTTTGTGTCTAGTTTTCACTTACTAACAACAGCTTGTTGTCCATCCGCTGTATTTTTATTCCGTCCCTCCATCCCTTGTCAAGGCTTTGCTTCCTCCAGCCTCCGCCTCCCCAAGGAGAGTGGCTTCAGTGAAGGTGGAGGACCTGCAGGACACTGATAAGTCATTTCCTTTAAAGCCCAGCACCAAAGACACACAGTGTGCAAGGAGCGGCACAGTGTGGAGAAGCCCCCCCCCCCTTTAATATAAAAAAAGATGCCACAGAGCTGTACAGGGTGTACAATATGAAAACATATTAAATAGTAAAGGATACTGCAGGGGGTACCAGGCTTTTATTTGAAGGCGGTGTCTCTTTTAGTCACTGCCTTTATTGAAACTAACTACATGGTCTTCCAGCCATGCCACAAGTCCAAATCTTAAGCCATCTCATTATAGCGCGCATCTAAATCAACCTAATGCTTGTATCTTATAAAAAGGTCTCAAATATACGGTTAAACACAAAATTACTCATATCCTTTATCAGATTCATCAGCACAGTCTCACAGCCGTGCCACAAGTGCAAACCTTAAGCCACTGAATTATATCTCACGTCTAAATCAACATAATGCTTTTATCTTACGAAAAAAGCCTCAAGTATGTAGTTAAATTATTTATATTCATCGTCAAATTCATTAGCGTGGTCTTACGGCCATGCCGCGAGTGCAAAACTGATAAGACATTGTATAGTGTCTGTTTGTATTATGTTATTGCAGAGTTTGATCAATTGAAATCATCTGTTCTTTTGCCGCCTATGTCTAAAGAATACATGTCTCTTATTATAAGCAAGGTGAGTGGCTTTGTATGTTATCATTTTTGGCCAAAGGTGTCTTTTTGTTTAATCAAGGCATGGCATCTATTAGGGCGGAGGTCAGTACTGGAAGATTTAAAGCAAAAACATGACTAATTGTGTTCCACATCCAGATTTATGTGAGGTGAAACTGTACTGCGGGACATCTATTCAGGTTTGCACTTGCGGCACGGCTGTCGGACCGTGCTGATGTGCCTTTTGCATGTTGTCATGTACTGTATAAACCAAAGGGGCCCCATTCTACCGTTGCAGCTTTTCAGATTCATGTACTGTATACGTTTAAAATGTTGTCCTCTTGTTTCACATGCTGTGGAAGTGCCACATGGGATAATTCTTTTGTTTTCTGCGGAGCTAAAGACCTACCTCAGCGCCACTGCTTCTCTGCTCTCGCCATTTGACAGACAGCTGCCTTGTGAACAGAGCACAGTTCGATGTCGGATTCTCCGATGTTCAGCCAGTTACGGTGTATCCATTGTACTGTACGGTATTGATAACTATTACCACATAACCACGTGAGGGGTGGGGCTTGTCTCTTTGCACCAATTGCAAGCGAGTAGGCGTAGTCAGGGGAGGAGCCTGCCAAAACTGAGAGTTTTGTCCAAGAGGAGAAGAATGCAGATTTACCCTGTATTTTATTAAAAGAAACTTACCAAAACCCCTTTAATACATGTTTGTTTTTAGCATTGTGGGGCCTGTTTGGGGAAAACTGTTAATTTGTTGTAGTATTTAATGGGGGCGTGGCATCTACTACAACGGAGGCCACTATTGGAGGATTTACAGCAACAAAAAAAACTATTTGACAGCAAGGACAAATCTCATAAAGACAGGGTATTATTGCCAGTAAAATGAAGAACACAATCCCTCTTAATCTCTGTCAAATTTAGCCTGAGTAAAAAGCGATAATGCAAAAAATAAAACCAGAATGTTCTTACGCCGGCGGCTGTCAGGCAGGTTATTTATTTTATCCCACCTTTCCATCTCTTCGCAGGCGGTTTTTTTTTTTTTTTGTAAAGATATAAGCCCTTTCACCACAACACCTGTCATGGCTGTAATCTCCACGGCTGGAGATGGACAGATATCATCTCCAAACTAGCTTTTCATTACACTCTGCTTCTCCCCTTACTTCCTCCACCCAAGCATGCTCGGAGCAGCGTCGGCCCTTGTGGAGAAATGAAGGAAGTCCTTCAGGAAGTCATTGGGAACATTTGGTAGAAATATAGTTTTTCTAAACCTCAAAAGGCTGATTTTTGTTGTGTTGGTCAGAGCATCATCCTTAAACATGATCTTTGTTTGAAGACGCTCGAGGTAGTGAGGTAGTACTGTAGGTAGTAGGGGTGAAAGGTCTTCCAGGTGCAAACATTAGCAGGAGAAGCAGCATTTCATGCCTCGCTGTGGGCAAACGTACACAAAAAAGGTGGTGGAAACAGAATCAATATTTAATGTGCAATGCACAGAATATTGTGTTGACATATAAAATAAATCTCTTGCATTTTGACAGTTGAAATAGAAGTTCTAACCTTTTGCTTTTTGTTAAATTCGTGCACAACGTACCAGGGAACACTTTTTGAAAGCTAGCATTCATTTCGATGCATGCTTTACAATCAAAAATGGCCTTGTACAGTTTTTTGTGTAATCGAATTTGACAAAAAATGTATTTGAAAATGTTTTTGCATGCACTGTATTATTAGTATTTTTATTTGTTTGTGTATTTAATTATTTTATTTAACTGTATTATTTGAGTATCTGAAAAATGAGCTGTGTTAATTATTTTAAACATTACTTATATTATATGCATATTATTATTATTATTATTATTTTTAAGCGTATTTGAGCATCTTATGACTAAATAAGTCAAAAAAATTCTGCTAGCATGAAAATAAAAAGTATTTATTTTAAGTAAAAATACATTTACATCAGAAATAATGGACTAGTTAAGCCCAAGAGCACAAATTTCATATTATGCAAAAAAAAAAAAACAGTGAAAAAAAACAGATTTCACCTTGTTAAAAAATAAAGCAAAATAAAAATAAATCATGCCTTCTTAGTGAGTTCTTGAACCCACATTTACTGTTTTAAATCATTATTAAAGTAATTAATAATCCATAATTATTACATTTGGAGTATTAATTTAATGTCATGACACACCATGGAACAGTCAAGGAATGTTTTCACTTTCAACGCCGATGATCAAATCCGATTGGTTGGTCAAGAGGAACGATTCCTGCAGAGTTGAGGAGAGCTCTTGTGCAGCAGGTGGGAGGTGTTTATCGGCGTGCACACTTGGACTTGCTAATGTCATTGATCCGGAGTGCGTCCTGATTGCACTTCATAATCACATGTAAAGACGGAGTGGTGCGTTCATGTGCATCGCATTAATCAGCCCCAACGCTAATTTTGGGTTTACGTTACTGCCTATTTGTGTTGTGCTAGTCAGTGACCTTTCGCATTGCTAGCAGTAAAACTGAGCTAAAAAAAGAAGAAGACAGGATTGATGTTCATGGATGTTTGTCGTGGGGACAAAGGCTGAGCAGTAAAGAACGTGTGCACTAAGTAAGGACTTGACTGAGCGGCTTTTGTGACGTAATTCAAATATTTCAAACCAAAATGCCGTCTGCTGGTTTGAATACATAGCTTACTGTTATAATCTGCTATTTTTACCATCTTAGATTTCATGAAAAGATTCCAAAATACACTTTTAAAGAGAGAGCAGAGCAGAGAGCACTTCCAATGCATTTTCTTTGACATATTTCTTGTTTCTGCATGTTTTTTATTGTTACTTTAACACGGGTCCATGTCGCATTGACGTGCAGCAGTGTCCTGAGTCTGCACACCGGTTTTCACTTCACTGCACTCGAACCAAAAACCAAACACAACCCACAAAACTTGACAAAGTTGGAGCATGAATATTCCGACAGTGTGCCCTCCTCCTCCTAGTCCTCTTCCCGAGCACCTGTCCCAAAGCTAGTTATGCAGACGCTCCATTTCGATTCTTTAATTTCAGGAGAAAAACCCCCCATTGATCTACTTTGCTGTGCAGCTGCTGGTGACTTGGTGCAGCTACAAAACTCTAAAAAAGTCCATTTGTTTTGGCGTTGATGTTGTACACGCTGCTGTACATTTTTAAGCTTTAGTGTGCTGCAGTTGCCTTCCAGAACCTTAAAGCGGTGGTCCCCATCCTTTTTTGACCCGCCGAGTGTTCCCACAAATCTCCCGCGGACCGGATGTGTGGCGGCGTCGCTGTCTCCACGCTGAGCAGGGCGGACCGGATGTGTGGCGGCGTCGCTGTCTCCACGCTGAGCAGGGGCAGGGGCGGGGTTAAACACGCTGTGAGCCGATTCGTTCCTGAGAAATTTGCATGAAGACATTTGACCTGTTTTGACCTACTTTGCCTATTGAGATGGTCTTTGTTTTTATAACATCACATTATATTCTAATATATTTTTGTAGCTGTTCATTGAGGTTTGAATAAATACATTTAAATAATAAACATTTGATATCATGTTTTTTTTACATTGGTCATTCATTTTACACAAAACACATCATTTGCTAATAAATTAATTCAAGACAGCAAAAAAATCTCAGGAGCCACTTGGGAGCCGAAGGAGATGGCTCTTTTTATTGAGCCCATCCAAAAGAACCGGCTCTCTAAAAAGAGCTGAAATTTCCATGACTAACACTGACTACCCTAAAGTACGTCCAAGTGGGGATTCTTTCTATAGGATTGTCCCCAGACGAGATGGATCATAAAATGCTTGTATGCAATCTGTGACATGACGACGCCGCTGTGTAAAGTCGCTGTGATGAAGTTTCCAACATGCAAGTGTCAAAAGGCTGAATCAATAGGTGGTTTTGCGGCCGGGCGGGAGTGGCGGGAGTCAATATCCTGCATCAAGCAAGCCAATTCAAAGCCCACAGGGAGGCTGGTAAAAGGATTACCCTCTGCTACCCTTAAGTTTGCTCTCTATAATTGTCTTTGAGCGCCAATGATCATGGCTTTGTGTCTCCAACCCACACTTCCACTGTGCGGGAAATCAATACACATATCTAAGCCTCCAACCCCTTGGCCACTTGATGGCATTTCTATTCTAGTGTTGCATATATTTCAAAAAAAAAAGAAAAAGTTCAACAGCCTGGAAATGATTCAGGAGGTAGTTGAGGATGTATAATCCCGGTGATTGCAAGGATCCTGATGACACTAATCTGGACCTTTTTCTCCTGTAAGCTTTTTGTTTACTGATGCGTGCGCTACAGCCAATGATATCCTGCTTATTGGGCCGAGAGCTATGAATAGGAAGAGTGAATGAATCAAGCCTTAATGTGAGCATTATCCTTTCAGACATTGGTGCTTATTGCACTAATGCTTGTCACTGGAGACGGAGTGGGACAGTATGGGAGGGAGGGAGGATTTTTAATGTCTGCTTTTATTGTCCGTCCCTTCCCCTCCAACGGTGTAAGACTTCACACTTGCAGGCCCGGAGATATCTTAATAATGTACAGCATCACACTCGGATAACCACTGTGGCTGTGAGAATAGTGTTCAGTCCGTCCGAGGCCTCTCTGAGGGTTGAACTTGTACAAGCAAAAGGGTCACCGCAGTTTTGTTTCTGGTGTCAACGACTGATGGTGATTTTGAAAGAGCTAGTTTGTGCATCCCGCAACCCTCATGAGGAGGAGCGACATGGAAAATGGATGGAAGGATGGATGGATGGATGGATAGTTTGTGCATCAAATTTAGCCTTTATTAGGGGTGTCACATGAGGGTCACTTTCGAATGTAGTAAAGCAACACATGTAGATTTGCTAAAAGTTCAAATATTTCAAGAAAAACTGCATCTTAGCTTTGTGAAAAAGCCCATTATTCCTATCAACTTCACTCTCCCATTTTTGATGTTGATTTTCCAAATATTTCAACTTTCTTCTTCAGTAATGTTTGCCAATTTTCTTTTTGCAATATTTGGACTTCATTCCCATAACATTATAACCTTTTACCCAACCAATTTTCCAAAAACTACAGCTTTATTTTGTATTGTTTGTTTCTCATACGATTACGACTTTTAAAAAATGTGGTTTTTATTCAATATTTATTTTATACTGTATGCTAGTAAAATTGCATTATTTTTCCTCATAATATTACAACTTTATTCTCATAAACTTTTTTTCTCGTTAGAATACAACTATTTTTTTTACTTTATTCTGGTAACGTTATTCCTTTTTCGGCAGCCTAATTTTTCAAAAATTATACCTTTTTGTTTTCTTTATTTTTCTTTATATATTGACTTAAAAAATAAAGTTTTTTTCTTAAATTGTTTCAAATTGATGCCACTAAAATGGCATTATTTTTCCATATAATATTACATTATTTTAATTACATTTTATAAAATATTTCTCTTAATATTTTCACTGTATTCTGCTGAATTTTCAAATTTTTATTTTTTTTTAGTTTTCTTGTTAATTTCTACTTTTTAAATGTGCCACTGGCCAATAAAAAAACAGCCACGGGCCACAAATAGACCCTGGGTTGCACTTTGGACGCCCCTGCTTGAAATCGTCCTTAAATTACTGCTGAAGTCGATCCTTTGCCAAGGCCAAGGTTTGTTTGTTTTTCAGTGTGTTAGCAAACCACGTCCTGGTTCACATGAAGAATTTGGCAGTGACAAACAAAAAAAATGGCAAAAAAACCCGAAATAAAGGCATTTAACAAAAGTATTACAATCATAAAGTGCTGCAGGTTTCTGCAATATGCAGCGCGTGCTCTGACAGGAACGAGGCAGTGATTGCCTTTTATTGTGACGCCGCATAAAAGCAAAAAGAAGAAGCCGTCAGTCAAACAAACACAAGTCAACATAAAGAACAAAAAGAGAAATCATGTACCTTTTAACAAGAATGATAAAGTGGTGGAATGCGGCGTTGACCTATTAGCACCGTAGCAAGCGGCATTCTGTGCTCTTTTGCGTCCTCGTAAGTGAGGATTTTCGCTCCCGTAGGGGAAAAAGTACGCCGCTCTCGTTGTCATGGTGGATCGGTGACTCTGTGATCGATAGCGGAGTCTATTTCAGGCTTGATTCATCCGTGTCTACTCATCCTGGCTTGGGCTTTGTGCAACCAATTAAGCTTGGATGCTCTTGTTTTGGGTTGGTTGAGCTCAGTCATTTGCCGTGGATGCCTGAATCCTACTTTTGTGCAACGGGCCCCTGGTCAAATGTTAGGACTGCACTATGGAGTTGGGGGACACCAAAAACAATTCCTGCGTCTGCGTTTTTATCCGGATTTGCACCAAAACGGAACAGTTCTTGCTCGTCACATATATTACCCATTCACAAACTTTTACCGAAATCGGTTGAATAGCTGTATAGTTTTTTTTGCTAACTAGCCACCCGGAAACAACAACACACGGCCAACAATACCCACCTCATTATTGTCCGTAATCCCTTTGGCACAGTCAGCTCCTCGAAAGGGATTTATCCTCTTTTGTGTCATTTTATTTCTTGCGTGGAGCTTGGTTTTGTTTGAGTGTTTCTGTAAAGATTGAAGGAGGCCCACCTGAAATGATTGGCTGACCCCCCCACCCACCCACCCATTCTAAGGCCGCTCCGATTGAAAGAATTGAAAAGAAAGAGGCAAAGGAGTGTGTTGTGACTTTTTACTTTGCCTAGACAGTGATGGGACACGGGCGGCGAAGGGGGCGACTTATGCCTGCTGGCATGTGACCCCTGCCCGCGGACCGTCTGAGTCAACAAGGAGGATCAAAACTTCCAGGGGCTATTCTGTTGAAGAGATGCCGCACAGCTCCGAATATTTGGATTGACACAACCAGAGAGGTGTTGGTGTAACAATATGTTTAGTATTATGCTTGTAATATGCGTTGCATCATCACCGAGCTGCTCCACAATAAGAGCGCATGCACAGATGGCGCTATACGCAGCACAATTAGCGTGTGAATTGATGATGATGATGCCGGCTCAGCGCTAATTGGAGGCAAGTAAATGAATGTGATTCACCTCCCAGCGTCTCGCCGGGCCTTGTAGGTCTATTTCTGTTTTACGATCCCCCCGCCACTACGCGCATAATGCGGAGATAATAAAATCGCGTTTGCGGTCGACATGAAATAAAGATTTAGCATGTTGCAGCCGACCATTTAAAAAGGGCTATGAATGATTCTCGACAAGCGCGGGCCCGCTGAGCGATAATTAATTAAGGAGTCACTTAGTAAATCCCTCATGTGCAGATTAATCTCTCCAACAAATGTTAGTTATAGTTGTCTCCTCGCTTATGAGGAATTAGGGGGGGACTCTTTCCTGGCTAGCGAGAGCTGCCTTGTAATACCGCTTTGTGCCACACGAGGCGGCAGTGAGCCAAAAGAGGTGTGGCCTGTCAGAGCTGGAAAGTGAAAACTTTCATTTCAAATTGAAACAGTATTCAATAAACCTGTTAGAAGTTGGAATTTTGAAGTAATTGGAAAAAAAAGTTAATTATATTATAGATAAATAATAAATATATAAAATATTAATACAAAAATATTAATACATATGTAATATAATATAAAATAAATAATAAAATAAAAATAATAAAATAATACATAATAATAAAATAAATAATATGAAAAATAAATAGCCTCGCCCAAAATTATTATTATTTGTTTTAGAATGATTGCTTTATATAACACAATATTTCATATTTTATTATAACAGTAATTCTAAACTCGTGGAGCAAATTCAGCACAAGCAGTTGTCATATTTAAGATGTAAATGTATGAATTTTGTCTTCATATTATTTAAATGTTTAATTTTTTTCATTTGATCAAAATAGAAAAAATTAATTTTCGGTCCATTCAACACCAACACTATAATTAATATGATTAAAACTTAGAGGGAATTATTACAAGCTGTTGCAGGTTATTTATCATTTGAAAGTACAATACATGTTTGTTTTCATTTCATTTAAGTTGAAAAAAAAAAGACGTTTTTGGTGCGTTAAACATTGTAATACTATAATTAATATTTTACACAAAAATTCCTGATTCTGGCCTAGTGGTTAGCATGTTGGTCACATAGTAAGGAGATCGGGTAGACCTCCAGGGTGTACCCCGCCTCTCGGCCAAAGTCAGCCTGGCCCAAAGTCAGCTGGGATAGGCTCCAGCACACCCGCGACCCTAGTGAGGATGAGCGACATAGAAGATGGATGGATTCCAAATTCCTAGCTACAATTATTAAAGTACAATACATATTGTGTTATTGTGTTCTTTTAATTTTAGTAAATGTTGTTGATCCATAAGCCTCACTGATAGCTAATCATGTTATCAGTAATATCCTATTCATGGAGTATTCGTTTATTTATGTATCATTCCATTCCACTTGGGCCTCCTGGTTAGTTCAATCCTGGGGACTCTTTCCTCTCTTTCAAGCTGCCAATCAGTCCCCTGCAGGAAACTAGCAGCAGCAGTAAATCAATAGCGTCGCCTCGTGGACCAATGACGAGCCATCTTGTTTGGCGGCCTGCTTCGTTTCACAACATGCCGCCTAGCCTTCTCAACCCAAGGTAGGAGGAAATATCGTCCCCAACGCTAAATCAGACTGGGAGGCTGGTGGTCGGCGAAAAAAGGAAAAAAAAAAAAAACGCTCAATTTTTCTCAGCACAGGTGAGCTTCCTGCACCTCCTGCTGATTCAATACATCAAGGGCACACCCCTAATTGTGTCATCTGTCTT
This sequence comes from Dunckerocampus dactyliophorus, assembly GCF_027744805.1. NCBI lineage: Eukaryota > Metazoa > Chordata > Actinopteri > Syngnathiformes > Syngnathidae > Dunckerocampus > Dunckerocampus dactyliophorus. Next base: position 6,219,404 of record NC_072825.1, read on the forward strand.
CCAAATAAGCGAAGAAACAAAAAAGCCTGGAGGGTGACAGGAATAGAGTGACTGGAGAGTGAGTGGTGTTGTCATAGATTGTTTTGGGGGTCCTTGTGAGGGATTATCAACCTCCGCTATGTGAAGAATGACACAATCTGACTTCAAGGGGCCTATTCTTGTTGAAAGGAGTCTTTCAGATGCCAAAATGATGAGCTTGCCCTTTCCGAAAAAGTATTTTGCTTTTATATACAGTAGCTTGTGATAAGAGTGCAGTACTAGTCTGTAACCAGCAGAGGCGCTGTTGAGTCAGTCGGAGCTATTTTGCGATCAGACTCTAGGGATGTAGCCTGCAACCGTACATGGAAAAAGGAGTTCAGAACATTCCTAAAAATTCATCTAATAATGGGTGATCAAGGGAAAAGTATTTTAGTGAGAAAACGTCCTATCCGACCATCTTATCGCTCATCAGCGTGCTTTGGAGTGGCCGCATTAATTGGGTCATACCTGAAGCGCAGCGAGGGAGTTTGTGCAGGCGCCTCCTGAGAGCGTGTGCTAAATTCCGATAAGCCTCCGCCGCATGGATTCTCCATCTTATCTCTGGCCGCCAATAGGACTGCCAGATTGAATAATCTGGCAGGGTTGGGGGAAAGGTTGAGGAGCAATAGCTCAAGTATCTTATAGGTTCTTGGAAAGCAATCTTTTGACAATATGTCCACCTGCTAATAAGTCTGGCTTGTGCCAGGGAGCGAGGACTTCCTCACTTATAACGAAACAGGACTCTGTAGTCTTTGGTTTCTGTCTTCGACTAAGAATTTTCATAGTTTTTTTCACTCATTTATTTTTTTAGAGCGCAGCTAATGAGGATCTCCACAAACAAACCGGTCTCACTTGTGAGAAAATAGCTAAAAGACTCAGATAAACGAATAAGCTGTGTAACAAGAGTTATTGAGCGACACTGAATGCAGGATGAACAAAACCAAAACACCGTCCCTGTTGGCAGGTGGTCATTGGACACATCGGGAAAAGTGCACATCAAATGGGAACAACGTGGCTTGACAAAGAACAACTTGCCAAAACTCTCAGTTAGCAAGTTAGTTTATTGGATTAAAATCCGCAATGTCGTATTCTATTGTTAAACGATGCCAACGCGTCAGATCATGAGGTTTGCGCATTTGGAAGTGAGACCCGAAAGCAGAGACCCATTGGCATCAACGCAACCCCAGCTGACTTCGGGAGAGAGGCAGGTTACACCCTGGGCAGGTCGCCGGCCAATCACAGGGCACATATAGACAAACAATACCTGTGGAAAATTTAAAGTCGCCAATTAACCTAACATGCATGTTTTTGGAATGTGAGGGGGGGACCGAAGCACCCGGAGAAAACCCACGTACGCACGGGGGAGAACATGCAAACTCCACACAGAGATTTGAACCCAGATCTTCCCGATCTCCAGACTGTGTGGCTAACATGCTAACCACTAGGCCACCGTGGAAAAAGTTTGACCACCCCCTGGTGTATAAAGCAGTCACCAGTCCCTGTGCCAAAGACCTGGTATTTGGTACACACCTGAACAAAATGGGCATGTCAAGGCCAGAACATTGGCGGATAATTCCAGTATTCTTTCCGACAGACAGATTTTAGTGCAGAGTTTGACTATTGAAGATGATGGTCTTAAACAGGCTGTTCATTAGCTAATCAACAGTTTAAGACTGCAGCCGTAAAAAGTCCAAATCTGTGCTAAAACCTTTCCTGTCATTTTGTGTCACGTATTTATGCTGCCAGGGAAAAGGCAAAATTGCTTATCGTCTTGAACATGGCAGGACTGTTGAACTGCACGAATGAAGCCTCTTGCCGCCGAGGTCGGATGCTGTGATTTCAAATTAAACCAACCTGAGGATTATGAGCCGAAGAAGCCAAGAGGCAAACCCCCGACAAAAATGTGGTTGCGGTCAGCATCAGTAAGGGCATTCATTTGGGTCGAGGATTAGTCTTCATGGACAAAAGAGTTGGATCCTCCGACTTTTTAGGGGGTCTACCACTTGACTTGTTTGTCCCCCAAATGCCCCGTGTCCAACCTCTATAGAAAAAGCGCCTTGCGAAAGAGGCCTTGCTCGTGTAGTTCAACAATGCTGCCCTACGTTCAAAGACAGAAAGTCATTCTGCCTTTGCCATCAGGAGCAGTGTGAACATCTGACAGGAAATGACAGCAAAGACCAATTTTAGAGTGGATTTTGACTTTTTCAGGCTCTGGTTTGAAATGTTTACTCAGCCTGTCGGAGTTTGAATGCAATTTTTAATAAATTGCGGATTCTTTATGTTTTTGGTCGCCGTCCACATTTCACATATCTCTTAACAATATGATTTGTGTGAAATGCAAAAATGTGTAATTTTCCACCGATCTTATGATTTTGTTCCAGACTGTATCAAGCTCTGTTTGACTTTGTAAAAGATTTCATACCTATCAGGAAGAAAAAATGCGGTGTCCCCCATCACCAGGCAAAACCATAACAAATAAAAGAAGCAGTGGAAACCACAGACAATATAATCTGGACATCTGTGAGCCAATGGAATTATTCCATCACTTGCCGCCTGCAGGCTAAACGTAAACACCTACTTAAGTGTGCCTCCGTTTATGGGGGAAGGAATTTGTAATAAAAACTGCCACCGAACACCCACGAATGCTCTCTGGTGTCCTCTTGAAGACCAGACCAGTCGTCTACCACCTTCCTCCTCCTCCTCCTCCTCAGAAGAAAACAATACATTGTCCTTTGGTTCATATGATCCCAGAGAGGCTGTGAAGTGTTCGCGATGCTGCATCATTCATCCAACAACATTCAGTCCTTAGCACCTTTCTACCCTTTTCAGTGGGAATTAGTTTCTTGGGATAAATTGTTGCTGACATAAGGACCTCGAGGGTTCATTTTCTTTCTGTTCATCAGGTTTGAGCCTGAGGCAATGGCAACGAATCAGCCCCATGAACTGTGATTGTATCAGTCCTTCACATACTGTAGCTGAGGTTGACAGTCCTTCACAAGGATCAACACACTCTAGTCTCTCCATTACCACCGGGTGTCCTGCAGTTGCTGGGTGCGTGGTCTCCAAAAACAAATAACCGCCACGTCTCTCCTCAGCGCAGGGTCAAAAAACATTGGCATCAACAACTGTGGCTGTAGATAACCCCTTGGTGTAGTTTTTATTAACGCCACAAGATGGAGCTTGCTGTATTTTATCATGAGTTGTTAGCATCCAGCAGCTTTGTTTTACCTCTGCACATGCTTTAAAATGCTGCTTCACAGCCGTTGGTGTGCTACACTTGTCGTACTGCTCTTTTCAGCGCTATTAATGCTGACTGAGCAGTTTGCTCCTCACGGTATTACAACATTGGTTCTGTTGCTACTGTGTTGTGCAATACACTTGTTAATAAATGACCATGTGGTCAAAGAGTTGTAGAGATTAGTGTGTCTTAGCAATTCCACATTTCCAATTAGGCAGTGCTGTGGTATTGTTGTCATAATGTAGTTAGTCGGCAGCTAAGACGTCCCAAAGCTTGGTCTTAATAATAGAAAAAGGCTAAAAATGATGCGTTTAACAGCGACTAGCCCATTTGTCTCTCAAGCACTAGCAATATACAGTATCTGTAAAACAATAAGAAAGTCACCGAGCTGTGTACCTCGTAATCACTTCACTGTACTGTATATCCACAGGAAGCGCAGAGCCTCTGGTTCCTTCCAAGTATGGATTGTGTGCATCCTGGGAGGGATGTAAAACAAAGTGGTACTAAAGACTTTGGCTGCATCACCTCAGATGTGAGATCCTTATTGACTGTACTAATCCGAGGGCAAATGGTGGCCCAGGAGAAAAGATGTAGGAGCGAGGAAATGCCTGCTGGTACAAGACACGACCCCAACGCTTGGACGTAAAGGCTATGCTGTTTAATTAGCAAAACAATTACACTATTCATACAAAATACCAGTTCACGAGACGAGACGATACATGAGATTGGGTCTACAAGAATGAAATGAGATTTTAAAATGTTTAGATTTAAAAATATTTAAAAAATATATGACAATATATTACAATGCACTAATTCTACTACGTTACCTTGCATTGCTCCTCACGAGGCTACACTCTCCTGCACTCTGTGTGTATGCTACCGGCCCCGCCTCCACCGACCAAAGAGACTGTATGTCTGACAAAAGGGCTCAGTCCGTTCATGCCATTGTTCTATGGAACAAATGTGCTGAAACCAATGCACAGAGTGAACTCTCTTCATGCCTGTTTGGAAGTGGGAGACGAGGAAAGCAGACACGCGTACACATGGCCATAAACTGATGAGGCCGGCAAAATGATGGAGTTGATCATTTAAGTGTGATGAATTCATTTCTTTATTATATTTATGTTGTCATTTATCCCAGGGTAGTGCCCGTGAGGCAGTTTTCTTCTGAACAAGAAATCTTCCTACAAGGTATTACAAATGCAGTCATTTATTTCTTAAGCTTATTTCATTTTTATTTTATAATTAAGCCCTTTTTTCTGGTTCAATTGCAAGTCTTTTCTCCTCATAATTATTACTTATGACTCCATATTACTGTTACAGCATTGTCATTGTCATAAAATGCATTTATTCTCATAATATACTTTTCACTTTTAGTTTTCACTTTTATTTTAATATTATTAGTATTTTTTAATATATGCATTTTCAGTGTGGACCTAATGTTCCTCCCTGGGAAGCAGGTTTACCTGTCCCACATTCTTTTTCAGGTAAAGGACTTTTTAAAGACTGTGTCCATGTAATGGAAATGCCTGTTATAGTTGTCTAAGTTTTGGTTTGGAGGAGGAACTGAAGAATTATGACATCATCAGTTATTTTTCTGTGCTGTTGGGCTGAAAGAACGTCAAACATACCTGTAACTAAATGTCTCGCTGTTAACCACCCCTAAAATAGTGACGTCTTGCTAAAATTGAGGTGTGTGAGGCCCAACGATAGTCTTAAAGTTCTCTCCCTGGATCTTAAATGAAGTCTCCAGTGGACCCAAGTCCTCTTATATTATAAAAGATGATCTATTATGTTCTTCTTGGGCCATTGTTTCGCGATGCAGCCTCGTAAATGATCCCCAACCAATAAAAACTGTCATTACCACCGAAAGAACATTGGGAGCCCGATTCTTTTAGGAAGCAACTTTATCAGAACGCTGTGTAGCAGAACGGCGAGAGGAGAAAGAGTGATGCATGTGAAGCCAGTCTGCAGCCGTAATGGAAACTATTATAGCAGCCGCAGTAAATGTCAAGTCCGTGTTAGTGACTTACTCATGGAGTAGCCTTAAAAAAGTGATAAAGCGCTTCATGGATTTTTTTTTTTTTGCACAACAGGGGATGTTAGTGATGAACCTTCATCTCGGGGCTGATGAGGCTGTTTTCCTGCGTGTCAGCATCTATGCACACTACAGAGGGAACTACAATGAGCAGCTACATTAGTCAACTAACCCCCCCCCAAAAGACTTGCTAAGTGCAGCCAACTGTTCCCCCAGATGCTGAGTCAGTGCTAGCTGATAATTGGATGCTACCTGATTCGTCTCAGTCTTCACGTATGGCTTTTGTTGCCACGATGCTATCAGTCCACCGCCAGGAAGATGTGTGCCTTTCAAACGAGCCTCTCATCTAGAATTTAACCAGAAGGGTGCTCTGAAGTAACACCGCCTTTCATATCATCACATATCCTTGTGAAGTTCAGGAAAACCGTGTGTGTGTGCGTGTGTGTGTGCGTGTGTGTGTAGAAAGTTGCAGGTCTCAAGTAATCGAGCACAGTGAGGAGTCGACTCCTTTTGTTGCACTGCGACAAACCAATTTCCTCAATCTATTGACTCAAATCAGAATAAATCTACGCTAAGATCACCAGATTCCTCATCGCACAAATAGCAAGAGATCACAATGCCGAGGAGGTGGAGCAAGCAGCTTTGACTTGTTGTTTGGCGACCTGAATGGAAAGGTTCCGTGATTGAATGGAGGGCGCCTGACTCATCGGCTCTGATAATGACGACGATGGCGGCCATCCCATAATAAGCTTTAGCTTTTATGTAGCTGGAATTGAATTGCTTCATTTCCTTTGTGGGTGTCTAATTCTTTTGTTACGCTAAGATACCCAAAGCTAACTTTCCTTACGAGTGGCTCTGTGGGAACTCTATGAATTTGGAGACACCCTTTTAAAGTGGCATTGGGCATAATCATCATTTAGTGGGTTAACATAGCATATCTGTGGAATGAAGTTCAATACAACTCAAATAAAGTAAACTGTCACACAAGCTCACAAGGAAGTTAAACATTGTGTGAAATAAAGCTACATACAAATCAAACAAAGTGAAACTGTGTTATTTACTGGTATACACGCACGAACGACGTCTAAAATATGAACAAATGTATAAAATAAACCCAAAATAAAACAAAAGTATAGTCTTTACAGTCATATAACCCATGAATAAAATACAACTAAATAAAAGTGAAATAAAGGTATATTTTTAACTGTCATGCAAGACTGAAATGAAGTGAACCAGTGTACTAAATAACATGGAAAAAAGTAAAATTATATTCTTAACTAAAATCCACATAAAAGTAAACCTTTACTGTAATATAATCATTGTATAAATTAAGCTAAATAAAATAAAAACTCAATTAAAACTAAAATAAAAATAAAATAAAAGTGTCACACAAGTGCGGAAAACAAGTTGTATAAAATTAAATCTAAATAAATTAAAAGTATTTCATATCTTACTATTAAGCATTTGGTAGTTTAGTTCTTCACTCATAAAACCACTGTATAAAACAAAGTTAAATAAAAAAAATAAAGGATAAATATATGCTTTACCGCCATATGACCAATGTATACAATAAAGCTAACTATATAACAAGCTAAATAAATCTAAAATAAAGTATACTTTTTGCTCTCACACAACCAGACAAGGAGTCAAAGCTAAATAAAACTGAATTAAGAAAAGTATATTGTTCACTGTCTTAAAAGCACAGCTAGAAATGAACTAAAATATAAAATAAAACCAAAATGAAGTAAAATTACATTCTTAACTGTCCTTTAACCGTTTCTTTATAAATAAATAACCACTGTGTAAAACCATTGCTTGTTTAAAACTAAAATAAAGTAATGTATGTTGTTTACTACCATACATGCACAGAAGTAGTTAACCACTGTATTAATAAAGCTAAATAAAACAAAAATAAAGAATATTCTTAACTGCCATACAATCAAGAAAGAAGTTAACCAATGTATTAAATTAAAACCAAAATAAAGTAAAAGTATATTTTTTCCTGTCATATAACAATCGTACAAAATAAAGCTAAATCAAATTTGGATTGTTAAAAAAAAGCATATTCTTGTCATATCAACAAAAAATAAGTCAATCACAATATAAACTGAAGCTAAATAAAACTAAATAAAGTAAATGTATATTATTAATGCAAGTGTAAGAAAAAAGTAGTTCTTTTCAGTATAAAGCTTATCTTTGTGCTGTGGATGTGTCAGTATTACATTATACTCCACAGTGGCCATTTTACCACAGCGCTTCGTTGTCTTGCTGCCCTCAGTGTCCTCTTGGATAAAATTCAAAATCTTCGAACGACACCTTTTAATCGAGTTGCCTCCTTTCTGACACAGCTGCCGGGCCAAAGGCCAACCCAAATTAGAAGTCCCTGTGCAAAATTGACAGTCACAAGAGGTTGCAGCTCATCTGGCGGGGGCGCTTGTTTACAGGAAAGCAATCCGGCATGTTCCACTCTGTGACCTTATCACAGTGCGGCCATGCTCACATAAATCTTGAAGAGGAGCGTTATTACCGGATGTATCAAGGCAGCGATTGCTGTGTTCCACCTTGGTCATCCCGAGGTGTGAAGTCACAGACTTCTCTGTTGACAGCCAACGCACCACGCCCACAAATGCATCATTATGTCTTTAAAATATGTTCTGTTGGTTATCCAAGGGATTTAAGTAAAAAGCCAAACAATGAACTGTGTTGGCTGAAACAATGAAGACATTTAAACAGCATGCCTCCCTGTCAATATTGCAGTTTTATCTGTTGTGTTACAGAGCTGCCCTGCAGTAACAGCACAAACACCCCCCCCCATCATTCATTTGCTGCTGCTTCTTTCATTTTTCCTCATAATACAACTTTTTTTTCCTCTCTCCCTTCATTAACTCTTTTCTTTATCTAAGAACAACAGCCAGAACAGCGGCTTTAAAGCAAAAAAAAAAGACACAGCTGCTAATCCACATTAATATTCATAGCAATTAAATCCTCAAAGGGCCGGCACTATCAAAATTAGAAAATGATTTGAATGAAAATAGGAAAATAAACCTCCGGGTTTCCTTGTTGGTGACGTTTGTGAGCAAAAACATTAAATAAAAATAAAATAAAAACATGTTTAAAAAGACACTCTTGTGCAAAAACTGACCAAAGTTTGATGTTCTTTGACTTTAAAATAAATATATACGTATTTCGATTAAAACAATAGTTGTTTCCACAGTTTTCATTAAAACAACAACAATAGAAAACCATAGCGTTTTTGTTTTTTTTAAAAAAAGGGACCGTTTAATATAAAACAGTATTTTCCTTCACTAGAAAACAGCACCTTATATTTGGGGTCTGAGGATTTACACATGCTCACTGAGCTTTCCCACCGAGTTCACCAGAGCTTTTCTTCCTGTCACTCACACACACACACACACCAGTGACCTGGAGGGAATTGTTAGCAAAAAAGCAGGAAGAGCTATTTTTTTTAATCATGGTTCAGCACAGCTAAGAAATATAATTACATTGTATTGAAATAATATATTTTTAAAATTTTGTCTTAAAAATAAAAAACAGATATATAAATAAAAAACAGAGGTCGTCTTCGATTCAGTGTTGTCTTATATTTGGGTCAATACGGTATTGTGTGCTCATGTCAACGACAAAAATAGTTTTTGTTTGTTGAAGGCATGTGCATCATAACAAAAACAACACTGGTGGTCCACAGAGCTGCGGTTATGAAGACCGGCATGCAGGTTTGCAGGTTTCCACATGCAGTGTTCCCTCGTTTATCGTGGAGGATCCCAAAATAGCCCAGTAAGTGAAATCCGCAAAGCAGCCAACTAAATTTTGGTACAATTACTATATATGTTTTAAGGCTGTAAACCCCCCCACCATACACCTGATACACTTTTCTCAGACAGGCATGAACATTTTATCACACTCTAAAACACTTTAAACACTCTAAAAGTTCAAATTTTGTTTGAATTTTAATGATCAGATTGGACACAAGAAATTAAGTGACTCATCTCACTTCTCTGATCGTGGCTCGTCCTGGCGCTGTTAGGCTGTAGCGTTTTTCTATCCTTGTTAAAACATATTCCTCCTCGTCCTCCGCTGAAGATTCATTTACAGTATTCCATTCAGAAAGTGTGATCGCTAGCAGCTAGTGATCACACAACAGGAAACAGGCAGTCCTGCACGAAGGAGACTGATTGACAATGGTCTACAGCCAATCAGAATGCAGAACACAATGGGTGGGTTCTCCCTTAGCCAATCAGGACTGTTGTGACTCTATTTTTACTGAGACAAACTGGACACGTCTTCAACTCTGACATGAGTATACAACACCCTCTACTGGCAGCAGTGGTAAATACAATAACAGACACATGCAACAGAGCACCGATGGATCAGTCTAATGCACCACAAGGATGCAGAACACAATGCACGTTCAAACGCTGTTAAAAAAAGTGCTTTAAAAAGACCCGCAAAAGAGCCAATCTGCGAAAGGTGAACCGCGATGTAGAGAGGGAGCACCATACAGGGATAGTTTTGGCACATCTTTAATATGCATGTGAAACTTACCGCCTCCATCACTGTTTGGTACGGTAACTGTACAACACGTGATAGGAAGGCACTCCAGCGGGTGATCAAGACCTCACAGAACATTGTTGGGGCAGCCCTCCCCTCACTGCAAGACATTTATACATCTAGAGTCCTACGCAGAACACACAACCTCATCAAGGACAGCACACATCCACAACACTCATTATTCACACTCCTGCCATCAGGCAGACGCTACAGGAGTTTGAAGTCCAGGACCACAAGGCTGGCAAACAGCTTTTACCCACAGGCCATCAGGCTCCTCAACGAAGCACTCGCACACGCCGCACGCAACACACGCACACACTCATAGCACTTTATTTATTTATTTATTTATTTATTTGTATTATTTACTTGTATTAATGTCTCTTCTGTTGTTGTTGCTTAATTTATTGGTATATATGTTTATGTGTTTATGTTTCTTATGTTCTTATTCTTTCATTTGTTTTCTTTCTTTTCTTGGGAGAATGAACAGAATAAGATTTTCATTGCATGGTATAACTGCTGTTTTACCATGCACATGACAATAAAACTCTCTTGATCTTGATCTTGAACTTGACAACAAAAACAGAGGACGCATTTTCACATTTTTCCTTGTTATCATGTGAAAACACACCTTAGTTTTTTGACCAGTGTGCATCATTTTGCTGAGTTGCTTTGAAAAAAAAACCCCTCTCCCCTTAAAGAAAAAAGCATATGCGAAGGAGAGAGCATCCTTGCATCCCTGGATGTTTGCCAAAGTTCAGCATCTGGAGGCTGACTGTTTTTCCATTAAGATTAACAGTGTAGTGGGGGCGGCCTATCTCTTGTTGCCTCCAGCTGACACTTGTACCTCCCCCTGCCCTGCACACTTGCAAGTATGCACACACACACACACACACACACACACACGTGGTATGCCGTGCTATCAAACAATGACAGTGTTTTCATGACGCCGCCATGAGGCAAGTGCAAGAAGCAGTCACATTTTGACATCAATCACATCATAACAGCAACATCACACCAGGTACTCCCATGTCTGACTGACGGATAGTTGGCACAGCTTCAGGCTTCATTTTAAAACGTACTGCGAAGCCTGCTCTTTTGAATGTATTTTTTTTTATCCTACTCACAAAACAAAAGGGTTAAGCACAACTGTTATGTTAGACAACAGCAAGTTGTGCATCATGTATTGAACATGTTGGACATGTGCATTGAAAATTAGACAAGCTAAGTTCGCCTGTAAAGTTTAAACAGTATTATATTTTAGGTTCATCCTAAAATGTATCTGAAATTTCCCTAACTTCTTGTTAGTAATATATTTATACAAAGCTGTCATTTGTGAAGCGATGGGCGGACACATAAAAAAATGACGGCAAAATTTTGCTTTGGTTTGTGTAGATTTTCATTAAGGGGTGCGTCTTGTCGCATTATTAATGCACTGCATGAGTGCGACTGTGTTCTTAATGTGTTTTTAATCACAAAACATCCCTGTTAGCATCATGTTAGCTCGCCAATACATGGAAATAGGAACCGGACGTCAATGCCGTCGCCCGTCTATGATGTCATCAGTGGATGACTCTGTAATTCTTTGCTAACTAACACAGTTACACCGCAAGTCTCAAAATGTCAACCCAAACACGTTTTTATAGTTTTACATGTAGAAAAACATTCTAAATGCATATAAATAATGAATTAAAGGGATAGATGGCGAGAGGCGGGGTACACCCTGGACTGGTCGCCAGCCAGGTTGTACCCCGCCTCTCGCCTGAAGTCAGCTGGAATAGGCTCCAGCATGCCCCCGCGACCCTAATGAGGAAAAGCGGCATAGAAAATGGATGGATGGATTTACCTTCATTAAGACGTGATGGTTGACAAAGACATGACGTGGCAACGAGATGAACACGGACACCACCTTCCTCTTTTGCTATGAGTTATTTCTCGAATTATTTCTTACCTTCTTTATCAAGCCACTTTCTTGGGCTCCATTTGGGGGTTATTGTGCGGCTGTGATCACAAGAAAAGCAGAGATTTGAGCTGAGAAACACGACTGAATTCAACAAATAACTCATTGGAAATGAGTGGAAATTGTAATTATAGGTTAACTCAACTAATTGTATGTCTCCAACTGTTATGATGAACACCTTATCAAATACTTTTGTTGCTTCCACCCTTAGTGTCATCCTCAGTCTCTGAGCACACTACATTTCCTCCAAGTGTCGCCTCACCTGATCAGCAATTTAGTACATTACACTTTAATTGAACACATTTCTTTATATTCTCCCTAAAGCGTCTGAGAGGGAATGTTTTTCAGTATTTGGAGCCGGGACCCGGGACCCAAGAGTCCCCTGTTTAGATGAGTTTTCCTTAAGTCATTATAGGTTTGAGAGCAGCTTGCTCACTGCCTGTCCAAGTAAGAAGAAGAAGAAGACGACCAGAAAGCTTCAGTGCTTTCCAACCATGCTATGGGTACATCTGTTAGAGGGAAATCCCAATTATTTCTGACATCCACCAAGAAGCATACTCATCGTCGTAGTTCCTCAAACCTTCCCCCCATTTCCCTCTTGGATTCCTGCTCTTCATTTTCACTAAAGTGCACTACCATCACAAATCAGTTTTGTGATATATGTGAAAAAGTCTATTATTAGTATGAACTTTGCTCTTTTTTCCCCTTATTTTTGCTGTTTTTCTTGTTTTCATTTCCCAAATATTTTCAACTTTCTTCGTGAAGAATCTTCGTAGATGTTCTTCTCGTAATATTATGACTTTATTCCCATAATATTTTGATGTTGTTCTCATATTATATTTTTTCCCCAGCTTAATTTTGACAACTTTATTTTGTTTTGTTTGTTTCCTCATAATATTATGATTTTAGATAAAATGACATATTTTTTCTCTAACATTCCAACTCTGTGCAACTAAAATGACAAATGAATGTTCTCATTATAATGAGTCTATTCTCCTAAAATTGCGACTCTTTTTCCTCATTAGAATATTACCTTTTTTCTTAATATTTTGACTTTATTCTTGTAAAATGACTGCAGATTTGTCTATTTTTACTGTTTTAAAAACATTTTCTTGTTATATTTTTAGAATGTGCGGGGGGCCACAAAATGGCCCCCGGGCCTCACTTTGGACACCTGTGTTTTAGGATGTAAATAATAACATTGCAGGGTGAAACTTAAATAGGCGGAAACAAATTCGATTACGTCTGAAGCAGAAGACGATGGCACAGATGGCAGAGGACTTAGCACCTCGTCGTGCTGGAGCGGTTTTTGTTTTTGTTTTTTTAGTTGCGACCATATGTCGAATGTTAGCACCAGATATGGCAGTTTTCTTCAAGCCTTCTGTTGTCTATTTAAGACCAGCGTTTGGCAAGGACACGTTGTGGCTTGGAGCAACAAACACCTCATTGCACTTCTTGCGGTATCTTCCTGTATCATCTTCAGTGCACTGATATCAGGTTAAAGGGAACGCGTGTGTTGAATGTAGAATGTCACAGGAAGTTTTCATTTTGACTGGTCTTGTAGCCGCACGTTTCAAAGGAAATTGTTTACATTGGATTAGCTGCTTTAAAATGGTACTCTGGCTTATAATGAGGAGTCTTTTTCCCAGAGGAGTTCTTTTCCCTGGGCGCAAACATGTCCTGGTTGGTTTTTGAAATGGTGCTGCCTTTTATTAACTCAGTCTGAATGCGTTCTTCCTTTTCATCTTTCAGTTGCCGTACCGTCATTTGCCAGTGCGTCAGTCACAGCGCATGCAGTCAGTGGGCTGCCTGTCAGTCGTTATACATGTGGCATCAGTGATTGGTCAGAAAGACTTCATGCAAACATACTTGTCAGCTTTGAAGGCGTCAGTAGCACCTGTTATTGGTCATGACGTCCATCAGTCTTCAGGCAGTCACTGGCCACACATATCAGTCATTATATGTATATTCGTATGGCAACAGACATGATTGCTTTTGTTTTGAAGGAAAGTGGGAGGACGACACTGCCCAAGATGTTAGTTAGGGCGAGATGCTACACTGCACGACAAGATCGCTGCGGCTGCAATAGTGCTAGCCACAGGTGATCGGTGCATATGCCGATCATGCAATTTTTTACGGAAATCGTCCGATACTGATCGTCTGATATTAGGGGTGTGAAAAGGGGTTTGCCTCCTTCCTGATTTGTTATTTTTTTGCATGTTTGTCACACTTAAATGTTTCAGGTCATCAAACAAACTTAAATATTACTCAATGACAACACAACTGAACAGAAAACGCATTTTTTAAATGAAACTTTTTATTATTAAAGGAGAAAAAAAATCAAAACCTACATGGCCCTGTGTGAAAAAGTAATTGTCCCTCCATTGCCTCCCCCAGAAAGAAAGTAATTGAGATCTGTCAGTCTGGAAAAGGTTATCAAGCCATTTGTAAAAACTTTGGGACTCCAGCAAACCACAGTGAGAGCCATTATCCACAAATGGCGAAAACATGGAACAATGGTGAACCTTCCCAGGAGTGGCCGGCCAACCACAATGACCCCAGGAGCGCAGCGACGACTCATCCAAGAGGTCACAAAAGACCCCACAACAACATCCAAAGAACTGCAGGCCTCACTTGCCTCAGTTAAGGTCAGTGTTCACGACTCTATCATAAGAAAGACACTGGGGCAAAATATGTATGTATGTATACCACCATCAGTCTTCATGTAGTCATCGGTCGGTCTATGTGCCAGTCACTCTACATAGCACAGACTGGTCATGATGTCACTCAGTCGTCATACAGCCATTGGCCGGTCATTATACAGTATACAGCACCAAGGTCATCACCTCAGTCCTTTATGGTCTATGTGTCTGTCATTATACTGTATGTATTACTATGTATTATGTCAAATATGACTACTCTGGCATGTTGTTTGTTCGGCTAATGAAGTGGAAAATAAGAAATGGGCGAAGGAAACGTTACGCCTTAGAATAAAAGACGAGCCGTTAGAAGGTTAATGGCTGACATTTCTATGTTGTTTGTTCATTATTCAAATGGCAAACAGGCCAAGTTTAATCAGCGCTTTTAGCGCCACACACACACGAATGACACCTTTTTTGCAATATGTTCATTTGGAATTCCTCATGTTTTATTAAAGTAATCAGATGGTAATGATCTCGCACTCTTGTCACAAGTGGCTGCTTTGATGCTCAAACGAGCCGACGGTGTGAAGTTTATTTGGACTTAGGGCGATGAGACATGGGGATGATGCTTTATGTAGCAGTGACGTGCAGTGAGGTTCATGGCTGGTGAGGCACTGACATGTTGTTAATGTTAATACCGTTGCCCATTAAGATAAGAAAAAGAAGAGAATAATTAACTTTATTTCGATATTTTGTTTCCAATACTTCTTTGTCCAATGTATTTATTTGTTTATTTATTTTGGATTAAAAAGCTAATAATTTGTGGTCTTACCTTTTATCTGCATACGATGTATCCATGTGCGTATTCTTCCCAAGGAAAAGCTCTGTTACTCGGCTCTAAAGTCTGGTCGCCTTCTGTTTTCTTTGAAAGTCTATTTGGGATACGTTTTGGAGTTTGGCTACACCGCGGAACCTCGGTTAGCATACGCCTCGGTTGCCGTGTTTTTGGTTAAAGTTGAAAATCATGCCAAAATTTTGTCTCGGTGAGCGTTTACAATTATGGGGATAAATGAGATATTTTACAATTATAGGGATAAATGAACATTTAAGGGTAGTTGATCGAAGACGTGACTGTTCCCACAACCTGGCAGCGAGACCAACACCTTCCTCTTCAACACCAGCTTCTTGTTTTGTAGAATACAATCGTGTTTATCACCTTCTTCATCAAAATGCTAGCACTTGCAACATTCTTTGGCTCCATTTGGGTTATTCAGGTGAGGAACACTTATGAATTGAAGAAATAACTCATGGCAAAACAGGAAGGTGGTGTTGAAAAGGAAGGTGTTGATCTCGCTGTGTTATTGTGTCTTTGAGAACAGCCACTTTAAGAATGATGTCTTCAGTGAAGGTAAAAGTAACCTGAAATGTTCATTTGTCATTTATATGTATCTATCTTTGAATGGTTTTCTGCAAGCCAAAATGGAAAACTATAAAAACATCTTTTGCCTTAACATTTCTGGCTTTCCGGAACGGATTTGTTAGCTTTACATGATTTAATTTGGTTAGCGTCCCTTTCGGTTAGAGTCGGATCTTCTGGAATGAATTCATGATGATAACTGAGGTTCCATTGTACTGTACATGGAAAAAGGAACTGGAAGTCAGCAGTGGCGCCCGTCTAGGTTGTCAGGAGCGGTTGACACGGTAGTCGTTTGCTAACAAACACAGTTATGCCGCAAGTCTCAGAAATGTTAACACAAAACACATTTTTGTAGTTTTACAATTATAGTTTTACATGCAGAAAACAATTCTAAATGATGACTGAAAGGGATAAATGAACATTTAAGGTTACTTTTACCTTCATTGAAGACATGATTGTTGATTGTTGACAAAGCAGGCGATGTTGCAGCGAGATCACCACGGACACCACCCTCGTGTTTTGTCATTCAGTCGTGTTTCTCACCTTTTTTTAGCAAAACGCTGGCACTTGCATCTTTCTTTGGCTCCATTTTGGGTTGTTTTGCAGCCGAGATCAAAAGAAAAGCAGACACTTGAGGTGAGAAAGACGATATCTGATGGGGGAAAAGACGAACAAAAGAGAGGTCAACTAGCGTCCCGTCCCCCGGTACACATTATCTCCCAACAAATAGAGCTGAATGTCAAAATGACCTGAGAGGTGGAAACGAATTAGCAGGCAGGTCTAAGCGGGCGTCAGGGTTCCCCCAATCAGCCTTTTCCTGCTTGAAATGAAACCCAAACACACACACACACACACACACACACACACACACACAAGACACTACTGTGTTGTATTAACTACCATTTAGCCTGCAGCACGCCACAGTGTGCATGAATATTGTTTGTCCTGAATGTGTGCAGACAGCTCTTTAGGTGCAAGGCCAAATTTAATCAACAAACTGAATGAGGTGCTTCTTCCCAGTCAACCTCACTTTCAAGCGATTGACTCACCGGGGGGCTGCAGGCAGTGGGGGGGAGTTAATAAAGCACAAAGCATGGCCGTTCAAATGAAAGTTAAAGGGCAACTCTTGCTGCATATAAATCTTGACCGGGGGAATGTATCTACTGATGGAATCCATCTTTTGTAATTACCAAAGAATGTGCGGAAAATCGTGCGACGATGGAGGAGGAGGAAGGAGAGCCGCTGAATGTTATTACGAGGCGGGAGTGAGGCGGCTGGTGTGGAATAATAACTTCCTGCACCGCATTTGTGTTGGCCCCTGATAAGATCATTGGGAAAATGGCAGCTGTTGGAAATAATGTAATTCATTTCATGTTGCTGCGGGACACTGCGGGCCTCCTAAATGAAGCATGTCTTCTATTAGAGCCCTAAAGAAACAAACTAATAGCCCTGGAAAGACTTGCCATTTATAATACAACTATAATTCCTATGATTCATTAAGCAGGGACACAAGACGATAGTATACACTGATTAGAATCGTCCTCAGGGGAAATGTTTATGTTAATTTATTCTGAACGCTCGCATTGACTAAGCAACTTGTCGGGATATTGTGTGGATGAACTCCCCGTTTCCCATTATGCTGCACTTGCCTATTGTCTCTGCAGTACATAGAAATGATTCATTGTTTACCTATGTTCAATTTGTCACCTTTTTTTAAACATAGTCGACCCTTTGACTTTGTTCCGAACACCAACCGAGCTCCAAAATAGATTTTAGATCATTTTGTTGTCCATATCGGTCTCAGGGTCTTGTTTGTCACTCTTGGTATTACCTAATTATGCTTATATGAGCTTACTGGCTGGGTTTGACGTCTTCAATTGACAGATGCAGACGTCTTCCAAGGCTCAGTGAAGTTTGTAACGCAGGAAGGAAGGAAGTTCCCATGCATTCTTTCTGTAGGATCCAAGGGAGCAAAATGCAGTTATTAATGCTCCTATTCAACGGGATGGTACCTACTCAGTTTGGCACCGCTCCGTCTGGGCTCCCAGTGACTCATGTGTATGGGAATAATATTTATGGGAATACATTCAAAAAATATTATGAGAGGAAATATGCATTTTAGAAGTAGATCTGAATTTTCAGAGAAAAAAAATCTGGTAATTTTACTGAATAATTTTAGACTGAAAAAATGTAAATACATTGGAAAAAAGAAGTTGCAGTATTCTGACAGTGCAGTGATTTGTTCCATATTTATTTAATTATTCACTTTATTTTGAAAAACCTGCACCGGAATCAACTGTATGCCCTGTTGGCACTTGACAGATAAGGAAAGGAAGAAAAGGCGGAGAGAAAGTTATTTAAAGCTAATTAATGCATTTGCTGTTCAAGCCCGTGAAAAAGGACCCTAATGTTGACATTATTACCGACAGTAAATTTAAATATTAAAAAAAAAAGCCCTGCCACAGCGACGCAGGAGCGGCAGTCCGCTTCCCATGCAGCCCACCGCCACAGCTTCAATAAAATCCTATGGGAAAGCCTGTTATTACTATGACAAAAACATTTAGGAACATTTTATGAAAACAGTTTTTTATTTAAACTTAAAATTTTGTTTTAATATTACAAGAAGAAGAATTACATTATTATGAAAACAAATCATAATTTGATGCCAAAAAATAATTTTATGAGAAAAAAACACAAGAGAAAAGTTATTTAAAAAGACTAAAGTTTGATTTTTCCTTGAGTTCGTTTCGTTATGATGAAAAAACAGTCAATATTTAATGAAAAAAATTTGTATTTCATCAGTAAAAAGTTTAATTTACGCAAAAAGTGGAATTGCATGAGAAAAGTTATTTTTTTTGCAAAGAAAATCTCATGAAAAAAATAATTTTGCAAAAATAAAGTTGCGTTATTGTGAGAAAAAAAAAGTTGGAATTCTATTAAAAAAAACACCCATGTGTTTCACAAGACAAACGTTCATTTCACAAGAATAAAACTGCAATAAGATGAAACATTTCATATGAGAAGTTATAATTTCATGAGAAGAAAGTCATTTTGCAGGAATTGTGTTGCATTGCTAAGACAGAAAAAAGTCAACATTTTACGCAAAACTTAATTTCATCATTCATTCATCATAAAAAAGTCATTTCATGAAAAAAGTTGTCATTTTCCAAGAATAACATTCTTATTATTATTATTAGGAAAAAAGTCCATTTTATGCCATGAAAGTCATTTTATGAAGTTTGTCTTCATTGTAACTTTTGACGATAAATGTTACATATTCTACGTTAGCTTCCGCAGGATGCTGCAGTATACTCCACAGTCTCCACTTTGCTGCTGCCCTCTGTCTCCTCTTGGATAAAATTATCCTTACACTTGTTATGTTAGGGTTTAATGTTTCCCCCTAATTGTAAGATACTGTAGGATGGGATAGGATGTGTTTGTTTGAGGACGGGATGAAGTTCATCCAAACACTGCACAGAATCCTTGATCGTAACGCTAGCACAGATGCTAACCTATGAAGTACTGATTTTTCCAGCTTAAGAATGGCAATGAGATAGATTCTTGTTTCGGTGCTCTTGATCATCATATTCATCTCTAACGTCCCGATATTCCAAAACTGTTGCTTTTTTTTGTGCGATGTTTCACCTTGCAGCTGTGCACACCGCTGCTTTATGGGGCTGCGAAAACACATCAATTCTACGTCCACCTGCGAGTTTGAGTCAGCAGGGTTTGGTTTCGCGGGGGGGCTAGCCGTGTTGGTGTCCGCCTGCTTGGTCCATTCATCTAAACCTTAATAGGCAGCCTGAGCGTGGGCGAGCGAGCTGCAGGGATCCGTGACGGTAATGCATCCTCATCGAGGCCGC
The DNA here is from genome assembly GCF_027744805.1 of Dunckerocampus dactyliophorus. Taxonomy (NCBI): domain Eukaryota; kingdom Metazoa; phylum Chordata; class Actinopteri; order Syngnathiformes; family Syngnathidae; genus Dunckerocampus; species Dunckerocampus dactyliophorus. The sequence goes on from NC_072825.1 coordinate 6,239,146, forward strand.
TCACCGCTAGCCAAAAACATTGTTTGTTAATTACGGCAACTTTTGACTGGTCGACTCGTTTATCTTTGCTTCCTGCTGCAAAGAGCAGAAGGCGTGCTGACAGACCTTCCCCTGGCTGCCATGCAAGGGCAAAAGTCTAGAAGGACATTTCTTATTATCCAAGAACACTGAAGTGGTCAAAGATGATATTTTTAGTTGAGCAAACATGTTTGACATTTGAATAAGATGTGAATGTCTGAATTCTCCTTTTCTAGCAACCAACTTTGAATATGTCATGTTTTTAACTTCTTCATTGGCCGTTTTATGACCGTTTTGTGGAAAATGACTTCTTTGGTCCTGTGCTGTTTAACGTCATTCTCACATATTATTTCAGTGTTATTCTCCAAAAATTACAACTGAATCCTCAAGGGTGGAATACTTTTTTTTCTTAAAGTATGATCTGTGTTTTGGTCCAAAAATACATTTTTGGACCAAAATATTCCAGTGTCTTTCGTAAAATTGCGTTTTTTTTCTCATAAAATTTGGACTTCATGCACATATTATTATTATTATTATTATTATTATTATTATTATTATTATTATTATTATTTTTAAATAATAATAATATTGAAACATTATTCTTAAAACAAATTTATTCTCCCAGCATTCTGACTGCATCATGGTAAAAGCATGACTTTATTCTTGGAATTTTATTTGATTTTTTCAGTCCTGAAATGCTTTTTTCTTGTAATATGATGACTTTATGTATGTAATTTTAAAACATAATTATTTTGGCATTATTTTCAAAAAATGCTAACCTTTTTATAATAATGCATGTCATTTTTGTCAAATTAAAACTTTTTTTCTGAAATTACTTCCCCCCCCCCCCCCACACACACACACACAATTGCATTTTTTTCTTATAATAATGCAACTTTACTCTCTTCAAATAGCTTTTTTCTCATTAAAAATGTTACTTTTTCATATTAAAATTACATTTTTTTTGTGGTAAAATTATGACTTTATTCCTGGAATTTTATCATTATTATTTTTTTCAGTTCAGAAATGTTTTTTTTCCTGTAACATTATGACTTTATCCATGTAATATTCAAACATTATTTTGGTGTTATTAAAAAAAAAAGTAATACTTTTTTCAGAATAATGCAATGTCATTTTTCTCAAATTAAAACTGTTTTTTGGGAAATTACTTTCCCCCCTCATAAAATTGCAGTTTTTTTTATAACAACACAACTTTATTCTTTTCAAATTACTTTTTTCTCATTGAATTAACTTTTTCACATTAAAATCACTTGTTTTTTTCTTCATTCTTGTACAATAACCTGTGGGGAAATTGCAACTTTATCAAGTTAAAAAGAGGTGGATCCAAAGGCGGCGTTCTCGGGTCAGCCTTGACACTTTGAGCAAATGTTGTTACACAGGAAATCAGTCCATATAAAAAAAGGTGCGGCCCCAGGAAGGCAAGATGAGCCAAGAAGAGGGCGGGACCACATGGCCTGGCAGGTGGCAGACATGCCAGTTAAATAGAAATGTAGTTTTTGCATAGATTTGCATTTTCCTTGCGAAATTACTTTTTGCAACGCTCTTCTAAAATAACTTTTTACTTTTTTGTCACAAGAATGCAACTTTATTCTTGTCCATTTTTTTGGTGAAATTCTGACTTGATCCATGTCATTGTCGTTTCATATTTCAGTGTTATTTAAAACAAGAAAAATACTTTCTTCTCATAAAATCCATTTTAAAATACAAGTTTATTCTTCCATTTTTTTAAATAAAAAAAATCCCACCCCTTATGACATTTTTCTTGTATCATTTTAACATAATTTTTGTAAAATTATGACTTTATTCTGGTAAATTATTTATTTTCTTGAAAAAAAACACATTTTCTTGTAACAATGTGACTTTATTCATATTATTACATACATACAGTATTTTATTTGTATATATATTATGTACATATTATACATGTGTACTTTTGTAAAATACAACTTTATTACTATTAAGACTTTATGATGTTAAAATGTACATATATTTCCTAAAATGATTTTTTTCTTGTAATGTGACATTTTCCTCTTATTACGACTTCCTTCTTGGAGTGCAATCTAATACTTACATAATACTTCAATAGGGCTCATGTAATGCTGCCATTGTGATGCATACTGCAGCTGCAAAAGGCCTAAAGATGCACGCAACCCAGGTGAGCATCTCTTGTGCTAAAAGTCATGCACACATGCAGCCGTACATTTAATAAAAGCAGCCACTCTGGCTCTCAAGAGCAGAGTGACCTTGTCCATTCACAAACCACAGAATAATATTAATAATCACGATAAAAAAAAAACACTCGCTTTTCTCATCACCGCTCAATTCACTTTATCTCTCCGCTGCCTGTCGCCGGCCAGAAGCTGTGAGCTGAAGAGCAAACTCTCGTCTCCTTCAGTTTAGGTCACATTGTGTGGGTGGGGGGTCGCATGAAAGTCATGCGTTGGTAGCATCAGGGCACTTTGGCCTCCCGGTGATGCGCCACCACCACAACGACAATACAAATAATATATTCATAATAACGCATGTGACTGGTGGCACGCACACACATTTGTTTTTAGGATTTTCACGCTTTTGTACATTTTTAGTCATGTTTTAACATCAGGATTTTTGGGAAAATGGGACACAGCAAAGACAAAATAAGCAATACTTCTTTCATTTCAACATTTTTACCAAGAAAAAAACTGCTTCAGAGTGACCAATGAGGGTATTGTGTCTGGTGATTGACATATAGACTGATCAATGACCACACCAGTAACGGATGAGATGCTAGCCTATGACGTGCAAGTGGCTTTACAGGTACCAAGTTTGGGAAAATATGACGTCTTGGGCCTGTGTGTGTGTTTTTAATAGTACCAGTGAGGGCAAACAGGGAAAAATGTGACGATAACCACAGAACCGAAAGCAGGACTTACTGACACGTTTCTTTATGATCCGGATGCTAATGTAAATAACATGTAGCTGAGCATAATGGAAATGACCAGAGAGGATGCCATCAAGCAGAAATGTGATGATAACCATAGAAGAAGTGCGAGCCATTGCCCCGTAGGGCTAGCATGTAGTGATAGAAGTGGTATATCAGGCTATATCAATAATAAATCTAATGTAGACGCCATGCTATTGTTATTTCCATGTTATTTTTCCAATGGGGGGGAGGACAGATTTTTAACGAAGCAGATGCAAAAATGTGATGATGATAACCTTAGAATGTAGTGCTAACATAGCGACAGAAGTGGTACACTTGTTTTTGTCTTGGCTGCTCAGTACAATACCGTCACATCAGGGGTGTCCAAAGTGCAGCCCGGGGGGCCATTTGGGGCCTGTGGCTGTTTTTTTTTACTGGCTCGCAGCACATTCTAAAAATATAATTTAACAAGAAAGCTTTAAAGAACAAAAACAGCAAGAACGAAGTCAAAATGTGAAGAGAAAAAAGTTGTAATCGAATGAGAAAAGGCCACATTTTGTTGTAATATTTTGAGGAAAAAGTACATCGTAGCATCACGTTGAAATATTCAAGAAAAAGAATGTTTTTTTAAATGTTTTTTTAATGTCGAAAAACGCTGAATGAAAAACAAACAAAACAAAATTAAATGTTCATTTTGGGGGGGAAACCAGCTTAGGTGAAAAGTTATTATAGGAATAATATCATAATATTTAAAAAATGACTAGAAAAAAGATGAAATAGTTGGAAAAGAAAAAAGAAAAAACGCCAACAGAACGTGTTTACTATTGCAACAACAGGACATCAGTAGGGGTTTTTTTCGTACACTTGTTCTTTAATACAACTTTTTGATATTTTTTGAAACATATACATCACTTGATGTGACTTGATGTACAAACGACCTGATCTACCACAGAAATGGAAAAAAACAGCCGTAATTGTACGAGAATAAATTGAAAATGTGGCCATTGCATCCTTTTATTTTTCTGGATGTGGCCTTTGCTGGAAAAAGTTTGGACACCCCTGGGCTACATCAGTAATAAAAGAACAGAATGTTTGGTCAGAAGGCAAAGACACGCATGCAGTACTCCTCCCTCTTCAGTGGTACATGAAAACGTAGATAGTAAATGTTGGACTGTTTCCTTTTGATGTTTTTCATGTGGAAATTGTTGTCAAGTTAAATCTGAGGTGTACTGGCATCCCCCAAAAAGTGGACATCCCCAGGGACCGAAGGGATGTCGTGGACATAGACCACATTTCCGTCCCTCCAGACCGTATGAGATGCGGCGTGACAGACGAGCGAGGCCCTTCACAAAGCGTCGCATCCTCTTTTTACGGCGCCCACCTTAACTCCACCTGACACCTGACGCTGAGCATGAGCTCCCAACGCGGGACAGAGAGCGTCGCGGCACACTACTCTACTCTACACACGGCGAAACTTGATGAATTGCCACAGCGGACTACGGCGCTCGTCCCACAGATGCAGCAGGCCTCCGGAGACGAGGCGTCATTCCGCCCACCTGACGGTTGGCCGAGTAGAAATGGCAGCGGGAGGATGCTGACGGTGCACATGTCACTGGCAGTCTTCTTCTCGGTCTAAGATGGCGGTTGCTAGTTGGGAGGTGAAAACAGGACAAACCCGAAAGCGGGAAAACTCTGTAGCGTGTTATGTGGCGTTTTCTCCTCACCCCAGACTCATTTCACTAATTACACAAACTAAAAACCCATTTTTGTTGCTTTGAAAAATACTTTTTTCCTCTTTTTTCCTACCTTGATATTAATACGCTTTTCATTTGTATTTATTTATGAAACATTTACGTTACATTATGTATATTCAATGTTTTTATTACAATTATTTTATAGTATAAGAGGGTGTCCAAACTGCGGCCCAGGGGACATTTAGAGCGGTGGCTGTTTTTTTTTTTTTGGCTCATGGCACATTCTAAAAACAACAACAAAAATTGCAGTCATTTACAAGAATAAAGTCAAAATATTAAGAGAAAAAGTTATAATCTACCAAAAAGAAGATGTCATTTCACCAGAATAAATTCATAAAAGAAAAACAGTCATTTTAGCAGCATAAAACTAAAATATTACAGAAAAAAGATGTAATAAAAAAAAGACGTGATATTATGAGAAACAAACAAAACAAGAATGAAGTTTTCATTTTTGGAAAATCAGGTTGGGAGAAAAGTTAGAATAATGCTGGAATAAAGTCATAATATGATATTATTATTATATTATTTGATTATTTTATGGAATTCTGTCCATAAAAGTAATGAACAGAATCGGTGACAAAGAGTCCGACTTATTGCCAGAAATACGAACCAACCTTTGACACGGTCAGTGATGGAAAGGACAAGATGGCGGGTGGCTGGGTTCTGCCTTAGAGATAGGATGAAAAGCACTGTCGTCTGGGGGAAACTCGAACCTAGACCTAGAACCTAGAACCGCTGAGAGGAACCAGATGAGGTGAGTCGGGCATCTGGTCAGGATGCCTCCGGGACATCTCCCTGGGGAGATAGTATACACTCGGGGAAGACCCAGGACACGTTGGAGAGACAATGTCTCTCAACTGCCCTGGGAACGCCTCGGGATCCGTCGGAAGGAGCTGGACGAAGTAGCTGGGGAGAGGGAAGTCTGGGATTCCCTGCTTAGGCTGCTGCCCTCGCAACCCGATCTTGGATAAGCGGAAGAAGATGGATGGATGGATTTTCAGTTTTGTTCATGACTTTTCCTGTGAGATTTTTGAATGAAAAAATATGACAATTGTATATTCTAATAATATGGCTATTCTGGTGAACTAATTCTCCTTTTTAATGTAAAAAGTCTACTTTGCTGGTACAGTTCATAAAAGTTTTTCTAAATGATGCATAGAGATTACAGTAGACGCCCCTACAACGTAAATAATCCGCTCCGAGAACGTTTACATTATGGGGTTTTATGTTATACGAAGCGTAAAATACATGTAAATAGCCTAATCCGTTCCAAGATCTTCCCAAACTCACCCCTTTGGCCACAATGAGGAAGGGAGCTTGAAGGGAGAAGCCTGTCTCTCACACAAACTCACGTACGCGCTGGATAAGTCAGCCAATGAGATGAGAGCGTAGGCGGTGCCCCGATAATCAGCCAATGAGAGCGTGAAGCGTCAGAAGGCGTCACCAAGTGTACTCTGTTAGTCATGGAAAATGTTTCCCTCTCTCTGTAGCGCGAGCTATTCAAATCGAATTTCTGAACTTGCACCGACTTGACGCTTTACGTTATATGGAATTTCTTACGTAATACGATGCAAAAACTTTATATAAATTCTTTACGTTCAGTGGAATTTACATAAAAGGAGGTTTACGTTATGCGAGGTACTACTGTTAATGTATTTGTCTTACTTCCTACGGGAAACAACTCGGAAGCCAAACAGCATCACTGAATGGATTGTGGTTGATTTTGGAGGTTCCACTAGTTAGCGTTTGGACCATAGTGTTACTAAAACAACAACCACTTCACATTTTATTTGAAATTTTCAAATTTTTTACTGTTAGGGGCATGAAACCCCCCGAAGTAGCAATATTTTCAAAGCCATGATGGCGTTCTTATTTGCAGTAACGCTCCATTCTTCCGTCTAAAGTGTCTTTGCTAATTGAGTGCAATGAGGACTCAGAAAGGACTCAGAAAGTTTGCCTGCACATTTCTGAGCTTCTTTTTTTTTTGTCATTTTCCAGCTAATTATGCAAAATAAAGTGACTTCTAAAGTTAAGGGGTTTGATTGCCCCCGCTGCGTCTGAGACAGCCTCCGGTGCTTCCTCCTCTTCTTGCCTCTTCTTGCACAAGCACCTTTTGATTCTAATCAGCCTCGTTTGGTAATTTAGACTGACAGTGCTGTTCGGCGATGTAGGATCCCGTCGTCGCCACGGCAACCACAGAAGAGACTTGAGTCTTGATCATGGGGAAGCTGACGTCTCCTGATTACATCCTTCTCATCTTTGCTTTGACTGAGGCAGCCATCTATGACAAAGATGGAAACATTTTTCTTTACTGCTTGTTAAAAATAGTTGGCGTAACATTGCCGAGGCAATTTGTTGACAGGGATTTCTATTTATTTTTTTAATCCAAGCGCTCTTTGTTTTTAAAAAAAATTCATTTCATTTTTTTTATTTCTAAAAATGCTTGACCTTACTGTTAAGTTGCTTGTTCAATATAATGTAAAAAATACATATTTAGAACAAAATATATATTTTCCTATAAATGATTCATTTCAAATCAGAATGTACTTTTAACAAATCAATCTATAAGTTATACTGTATTATACTATACTATAGAATATATGATTAGAAATGAGTATTTTTTATTTTAAAACCCCATCATACACATTATTAAACACATATAACAGATACACACACACTTACACACATTTACTATTATTAAAATCATACAAATTATATTATTTTCATCAACCTAATAATTAAATATTAAAATATCAGGTGGCTCTAACATTAAATAATAATGAATATTTATTTAATAATTTTCTTAAATTAATATTTGGTTATTTACATCATTAAATAATTAAAAAAAATATATTAACTGTGGAAAAAACATGCTCTTGACTGAACAACAACAAAAATGCAGTTGTATGAAACCGAAAACATATTTTATCAAATTAATTATTCGTTAAAATCCACCTTTTTTGTGAGTACAGTACTTGAATTTAGCCTTGCAAAAGCTGTCATGAAATTAGGACGTTTTTCAATACCATACTGTAGTCAGATCGTCCATATTTTGCCAATAAGATCCTCTTTGTACCTGCTTTACATCATGATTTTATCTCCTCTCCCATCTCGTGAAAAGCAGATGATGTTCAAAGATGCTCCCTCACATCAGGCTGAAGCAACGGAGTGACAGTGGACGAGCCTTGGGGCTGAAGGAGGGTTAGTTGGGAGGGCAGCGTGCTCTCTTGAGTTTTACCCTCCTGCTCCTGCCACGGCCCCGCATGCAAAGAATTCGTGAAATGTTTGCAGAAGCCTGACAACCTGGAGCTACACGCTTGCCATTCGCGGCTAACCTAATATGACATGTATCCCTGCAGCGCTGCACGCTTAATGCTGCGTAATCCGGCTACACACAGCAACGTGGAATCCCATTTTGGTGCATTTACCTCCAGAAATGTCTTTAACCGACACGACAATGCTGCAGTTGAAGCCTCCAGTTTCTATTATGTCATGTGCCATGTGACAACTGCAGAGCGTGACTGTTCACTTTTGATTTGTTTCATGTTAGTTATGTAATTCTTCCAGTAGAAGTAACAGTGATTACCTCGGTGACTTATTGACTCTATTGAGATCACACAAACATCAAACTGTTTGGCTAACCAAAACAGCAGCACCTAGTGAGTTTTTCAGATGAATAAGGTTACCACATGTCGCACACAAGCTGGAGTTGTTGTAATGTGGAGTCTCTTGCGGCGATTTGCGTTGCTTGTTAGACATTGGATACTCCACTCTTCATACCGTATTTCCTCATATTGTTGCCGTCCCCCTAACGGATGCCCAAATAGTTCACTTAAAACACAATCGCCTTCCCAGTTGCAACAGTAATCACCTCAGTTGGTGTAGGCACTTTTGTTCACACACAAACATGAAAGAGAAAACTGCATTGCTGACCAAAACAGCAGCACCCACCGAGGCGACGCATGACGCATGTTGAACAAGAGTTCCTTATGCACTATTAAAGTGCTCATGAGACCAACAAAAGTTTGAAAAAAAACAAGAACAAAATGAAAGTACTCACTTAATACAACATTTTTGTTAAACTGCTATCAAGGATATGCAACTATGAAAGTGGTGGAAAGTGGTGGTTTTCTGAACCAACGCCATCTTGGCAGTGACGTCACGACCACAACACGTTTCAGGAAACAGACTCAAACACTGTAGGAAGTGACATATTCACAACAATAACACAATAATAACATTCACTGACAGCTCTATGCACACTGCAAAATAAAAGACCAGTAAGCAGCAATCGATGCTTATTTAGCCCTGGAATGAAACCACAAACTATCATACTAAGATTCCTAGAATAGATTAAAAAAATAATGAATACGAATAGTCAAAAAATATAGATTTACTTACTGAAACTGACAGATCGACTGCAAGATAGGCCAGAAAGACGAATGAAAGAAAGAAAGTGACATATTCACAATAATAGCATTCACTAATATTGTGTTGTGAGGAGTATGATATGTTTTACTGGCAGTGATAGCCTTGCCACCTATCAGCTAGCTCTTTGCACACTGCACAGAGCTGAAGACGAGAGACAGTTGTTGTCTGATGAAGCAATTTGCCATGAAAACCCAAAGTATTATTCAAAGATTCGTAGTGATGTTGCAATCAAAGATGACCCTTTGGATTTATTGTTGCACACTATATCAGATACCACATTAGCTGCCTAGCTAGCGCGTCATAGCAAGCCAGAAAGGAATTCTCACTTCATTAGCCGCCAGCATTCAACACGGGTAATACGCCTTTCGATGTTATTTTTCACAGCAGAAATGACCAGATTAGCATGTGTTTTGGTGTCATGAGCACTTCAAACACTACCTTGTTATACCGGGTCTTTTGCGGTGATTGGTGATTGGATATTCAACTCGTCTAACCGTGTTTTCTCAAATAACGTGCGCCCCTCTAAAAGACGCCATGCCCCAAATAGTTGCTGGGCGCATCATCTACTAAAAACAAATACACTTCTACGTCAAAAAGATGTTTGTAGTAACAGAAATTGGTAAAGATGCTATTGTTCACACGCAATAGAGTAAAGTGTTGCTAATCAAAACAGCAAGATTCAAGAGATTCAAGATTCAAGAGAGTTTTATTGTCATGTGCATAGTACAACAGCAGTTATACCATGCAATGAAAATCTTATTCTGTTCATTCTCCCAAGAAAAGAAAGAAAACAAATGAAAGAATAAGAACATAAGAAACATAAACACATAAACATATATACCAATAAATTAAGCAACAACAACAGAAGAGACATTAATACAAGTAAATAATACAAATAAATAAATAAATAAAGTGCTATGAGTGTGTGCGTGTGTTGCGTGCGGCGTGTGCGAGTGCTTCGTTGAGGAGCCTGATGGCCTGTGGGTAAAAGCTGTTTGCCAGCCTTGTGGTCCTGGACTTCAAACTCCTGTAGCGCCTGCCTGACGGTAGGAGTGTGAATAATGAGTGTTGTGGATGTGTGCTGTCCTTGATGAGGTTGTGTGTTCTGCGTAGGACTCTAGATGTATAAATGTCTTGCAGTGAGGGGAGGGCTGCCCCAACAATGTTCTGTGAGGTCTTGATCACCCGCTGGAGTGCCTTCCTATCACGTGTTGTACAGTTACCGTACCAAACAGTGATGGAGGCGGTAAGGACACTTTCGATAGTGCATCTGTAGAAGCAACTCAGGATTGTGGTGGACATGCCAAATTTCCTCAGTCTTCTCAGGAAGTACAGTCTCCTTTGGGACTTCTTCAGAATTTGTTGGGTGTTGTGAGACCAGGTGAGGTCCTCGCTGATGTGTGTGCCAAGGAACTTGAAGGTTTTCACCCTCTCCACCTCAGTCTCATCAATAAACAGGGGTCTATGCGGCTCCTTTTCCCTTGTTCTTGGGTCGATGATCATCTCTTTAGTCTTATCTGTATTGAGAAGGAGATTGTTATCACGACACCAAGCTATGAGGTCCGCCACCTCTCTTCTGTATGATGTTTCAACACCACCAGTGATCAGTCCGATGACTGTAGTGTCATCTGCAAATTTAATGATGCTGGTGTTGTTCTGGGAGGCCACGCAATCGTAGGTGAAGAGCGTGTAGAGGAGTGGACTCAGCACACACCCCTGTGGGGTCCCAGTGCTCACAATTCTTGAGCTGGATGTGCGGTTGTGGACTCTGACTGACTGGGGCCTGCCTGTGAGAAAGTTAAACACCCAGTTACAGAGGGAGGGAGACAGGCCAAGTGTGAGGAGCTTATCTGTGAGTTTGTGGGGGCTGACTGTATTAAAAGCAGAGCTATAGTCTATAAATAGCATTCTGACGTATGTGTCCTGGCCCTGTAGGTGAGAAAGGGCTGTGTGGATGGCAGTGTTGACTGCATCATCCGTGGACCGGTTCTGGCGATATGCAAACTGTAGAGGGTCCACGGTTGCCGCCGGGATGCTCTTTTTGATGTGGGTCATGACTAATCTTTCAAAGCACTTCATAACAATAGGAGTGAGTGCTATAGGGCGATAGTCATTCAAGCAGGTCACGTTGCTCTTCTTGGGTACGGGCACTATGGTGGTGGACTTAAAGCAGGTCGGTACAGATGCTTGTGCAAGCGACAGGTTAAATATGTCAGCAAGCACATCAGCTAGCTCTGATGAGCAAACCCGAAGTGCACGTCCTGAGATGTTGTCTGGCCCTGCTGCTTTTCGTGGGTTTGTTTTGTTTAGAACCCTGCGCACATCAGCTGATGTCACCATGAGAGGTGAGTCCTGTGTGCTCCCCAGGTTCAGCCACCCTCTCTGCTCATCAGGAGTTTGGGTGTCAAAGCGGGCATAGAACTCATTCAACTCATCAGGAAGTGTGGTTTGGCTGGACGTGGCTACGCTACTCTGCTGTCGATAGTGCAGCACCTACCATGGCATGCAAACAGTGTCTCAGCTACATAAGGACTGGTGTAGTAGCTCCACAATGTTGTGTGTGCCCAGCCAAGCGCTTTATAATAATAATAATAATAATAATGATCATTTTTATACTCAAAGATGTTTCTTTATTATTGGTTTGCCTTGGTCTCCTCTTTTAAACTCTAGTTTCATGACATGCCACTAAATAATTTCAACTAATACAAAGTGACTACCTCCTTAAGCTATTTAGTCGCCAAAAATACATACTAAACCCACACACGTGCAAAGTAAATGACCCCTCACAAGAGTATGTGGCGCCGTGGAGCAAACCAAAGTGTTCCTTGCAGCAGCTTCAAGTGGCTTGTTTACATGCGTCATCTCTTGCCTGTAAAGATGACAAACGGTAAATCAAAGAGGCCAATGGGTCATCACAGTAGTGTAAAATGTCCTCTGCATGTCTGCGGCTCGTTCAAGTGTACCACGCGGCGCCTTTGATGTCCAGCAGAGCGCAAAAAGCCCAGCGTCAGAGCTAAAGACTTGTGTCACGAGGTAATGAAACGCATGAAAGTGTGTGCACTAAAAAGCGCATCCCGAGGAAAAAAACACATCATAAAAACCATCACAGTAGTCCTATCTCAGTCACTTCATTACCCCTTCATGTCAATTTCTCACATTTGCTGAGACATGCGCTATTCTCCGAGGCTTGTTGGCCCTAAAAAAAAATGCATGAGCGGCACAATTTTGAGGGGGGAAAAAAAAAAATCCCTGTGAGCCTCAGCAAACACATTGAGCTCCTATTCGGATTGGCTGCACTTTGTAATTACACAAATACACGTGCACACTCTTGTAGTGGTTATGTCCTAGTGTAGTTCGTTCACTGGAGTGTGTGTTTGTGTAAGCGTGTGAACGTTTCATTGTGTGGAAGAAGCATTTTGGGGAGAAATACATGCTGACGAGTGCACTGCTGGTAATGGATAGCAGGCCAATTGTGGTGTTCTTCAGGCGGATAAAGAGAGAAGCAGATCTTGTCATTTAATGCGCTGCCACCATCTTGCACAAACAATTCAACTTTTACTGGGACAGCTTTTATTGCGCAGGTTTTGTTTGACTTGAAACTAATACTATGTCACCTTCATCGTCTGTGCCACTTTATTACTGTTATTTCACTGAAGAATATGTATGGGATATTTAGAGGCAATTAGAGAGGACTATACTATTTGGATACTTTTTGTAATACTTTTTTTGTTTTATTTTTACCATATGATTTCTTTGTCACGCTTAAATGTTGCAGATCATCGGACAATCTTAGTCAATGACAACACAACTCAACACAAAATGCAGTTTTGAAATGAAACTTTTTATTATTAAGGGAGACAAAAAATCCAGAATAACCTAACTGAGATTACTTGGAATCTATCAGTGTGGAAAAGGTTAGAAAGCCATTTCTAAAGCTGGGACTCCAGCAAACCACAGTGAGAGCCATTATACACAAATGGCGAAAACATGGAACGGTGGTGAACCTTCCCAGGAGTCAACCAAAATTAGCCCAAGAGCGCAGCAGCGACTCATCCAAGAGGTCACAAAAGACCCCACAACAACATCCAAACAACTTTAGGACTCACCTGCCTCAGTTAAGGTCAGTATTCATGACTCCACCATAAGAAAGACACTGAGCAAAAACGGCCACAGTATATGTATACCACCATCGACTGGTCACAATGCCACTCAGTCTTCATGTAGTCATTGGCCGGTCTATGAGCAGAAGTTCATCCTTTGACGTGAACTGTGCTGTAAGCAGTGTGACATCATTCAGCATATTTGCATTCTTTCCTTGCGTGCATCTCCACCAGTCAACCAAAAAAACATCTCGAGGTTCTCCTCCCGATAAGGCAGGCCCATAAATCCAAGCTTGTTTTCGACATTAGCTAACCAATAAAGCACTAACGAGATAGCGATCAGAGCGTCGACTCCAAAGGCTGCCTGATCGCTTGGCAGGGCTTGATGATGTCTTTTTTTTTTCATCTGACTTCACATAATTCCTTCTTTTTTTTTTCCTAATCAAGTAAACGCTTAATTATGACTAATTAATTCCATCTAGAGCTCCAGTAAACATGTCTGTCAAACGACATCCTGCTGATTGACAGACATGAACGTTATATGCCAAGATGGCTGCAGTCCCATTTGGACTTGAATGTGATGCTCAGTGTGTGATGCTGCTACTATGTTTACTTAAACTAGGCTTTAAAATGTCTTCCAGTGAGGAATAATTGTTATATTAATTGTTATATAATTGTTCTATTATATCACTATAGGACCTGTACTGTTTTTCAAGACCCATGACCCAAAAATTGCATCTCTCCAGGTCATCGGTTTTGTGTGATTGACAGGAAGAAAAGCTCTGACTCACGTGAGGAGGAGACGTGGTTTGGAGCTACCTGTAGGTTTGCTTGTCTGGATTTCTAGACCCTGAACATAAGATGACATGTCTTCTTCAGAGTCTTATATTCGAGTCCTGTTACACCGCTACTACTTTTCGATAGCTTATAAACTATATATTTACAGTATGTCATAAAAGTAAGCATGTCAAATCATATTTCATGCTCATATTGCACCTTATTTCTACTGCACAGTACTGACTCTGCTGTCTTGCTTGGCTGGTGGTGTTTTACCTAACATAGCGCCACAGGAAATTGCAAAAAACACGCCACATTGAACACATCTGTCAAAACATGACACGCTAACTAACAAGACCAACTGAGGGGAGCTGTATTTACGTCTTGGCATAAGCTGAGGATGAGTATAATAACGACAGAGTCCAGCGCTAACAGGGTAAGCTAACGTTAGCATGTGCGTGTTTTTCTGGCTGTGATAGCCAAACTGGTACTGGCTTGGAACCCTGGCTGACCAGGTACTAGACATAATACCTCGTATTACCTGATTTTTTCTGGTAATGCTTTAATTTATTTTAAACAAGCTTAGCAAAGTCACCTTGAAGTACAAGTCCAAAAAGGAGTAGGAAGGAGTCGGAAGTCATTGTCCCCGGGCTCCGTCACTTGTCATCAGCACTGTTGCCAACTTTTCAGTAACAAAAGTAGCTACGAGCTGTCCTAGAAGTCAGTAGATGGCGCCATCGTCATCGTCCTAATTTGCCCCCGCCGTTGCTCAGTGAGAACATAAAAATGCAGAACAATATGTGCTTTCACCATACTACAAAAGTCCCCAACGACGCCAGAAAAAGTCGCTAGATTTGTCGCTTGTTGATTTTGAGAAAATATGTCGTCAAAGGGGGTTGGAATGTGGCCAAGTTGGCAACACTAGTCATCGGCGGTTGACTGTGTAGTTCGTTGTTAACTAACACAGTTATGCAACAGGTCTCTGCTTTTCTTATTGATCACGGCTGCAAAATAACGCATAATGAAGTCAAATAAAGTTGCAAGTGCCGGCAAGAAGGTGAGAAACACTATTGAATCCAAGAAATAATTCATAGCAAAACAGGAAGGTGGTGTCCGAATGGATCTCGCTGCGTCATAGCCATCTTTGATCGCTTTGGTTCTTCATTTGTATGAAACTTGATTTGGTTAGCGTACGTTTCATTTTGAGCGGGACCTTATGGAAAGGATTCATGACACTAACCAAGGTTCTGCCATTTAACAAAAAGTGATGAGTTCAGGATATTTTATAATTTTTGCTGCATCTCCTGTGCTGGATCTCCGTGGTGCATATTAACCCAAATGTGTCTTCATGTCTCCATCTTGGAGAGACACAGCCCTGCGTCCTTCACACGCCTATTTAAGATGGTAGCCGTGTCATGCGTAACAGCTGCTCTCCCCGTGTCACGTAAACACAATTTAAAGCTGACGATCGCTCTCAAGTGAGAAGCCCGCTTGCCGACTAACAGATGGTATTGAAGACGCTAAATTAAAAAAGAAGCACAGACGACACTTGAAACTGTAATTTGAGCATCAAATGTTCGCTGCTATATTTGCTGTGGACCAAAAAATCCAACATTATCAAACACTGTCTTGGCTGCGTGCTGTAGGATCGGAGCGCTCCTCCACAAAGCTGTTGACCGTTAGACCTTCCTGGAGGGGTGGGTGGATCGAATACTACCAAGGCAGCTATCGGTGTCGGATCTCACGCACATGATGAGATTGACATTTTTGGTTCCGGTCAATGTTTATGTCCACATATATGTGTTTATACCCCTTGTGGTGTCTATATTGTCCACATCGTTGATATAATCTATACAAACTCCTGATCAAAATCTTAAGACCAGTTAAAAAATTTGCAAGAATTTATATTTTGCACTGTTGGATCTTAAGGAGGTTCTAAGTAGAGCTTCAAAATGCAAAAAGAAAAAATGGGAGTGCGACAAAAATCATTTACTTAAAGTATTCCCTCGTTTATCGCGGGGGATAGGTTCCCAAAATAGCCTACAATAAGTGAAATTAGAAGTAGCCTACTTTATTTGTTTACAGTTATTATATATGTTTTAAGGCTGGAAAAGCCCTCACCATACACTTATACATTTTATACACAGACAGGCATTAACATTTGCTCATATTTTAAACACTCTCAAAGTTCAAATTTAGTTTGGATTTTAATGATCAATCCACTAGGTTGGACACAAGAAATTATTAAGTGACTTGCACTATTCACTCTTCTGACCGCACTCCGTCCTGGTGCCGTTCGGCCTTGTTAAAACATATTGCTCCTGCCGTCGTCCTCCTCCTCGTCCTACTCCTTGAACAGAAGATTCATTTAGCCGGTTAGCTTCTTCTTCTTCTTCGTATTCTATTGTTTATTGGTGGTTAGCAAGCAGCTCACGCAGTTAGCCAGTTTGCTAGCGACACCATGAAGGAAATTGACTGACAATGGTCTACAGCCAATCAGAACACAGAACACAATGGGCAGGTTCTCCCTTAGCCAATAAGGACTGCTCTATATTTAGCTGGCTATTGTCTACTGTGGATCTGTATGCTCTACAGGCACGTAACCACGCTTAGACAGGTGGAGCTGCACACGCCTTCAACATGAGTATACAACCCCCTCTACTGGTAGCAGTAGTAAATACAATAATAGACACATACAACAGAGCACTGATAGATCGCTCTAATACTGTACACCACAAGGACACAAGTACACAATGCACATTCATACACTGTTAAAAACATATTTGCAAAACTGCACTTAAAAAATCCGCGAAACAGCGAATCCGCAAAAGGTCAACAGCGATGTAGCGAGGGAACACTCAGGTTGACTGCCTTACTGCGCCCAACCACAGCAATGGCGCGCTGCGAGAGGCCTTGCTTATGCAGCCCAACAATCTGACCGTGTTCAAAGAGAGAAAGCTTTTTTGCCTTTGCCATCAAGAGATCATAACAATGTGAATACCTGACGGAAAATGACATTGAATACACATTTTTTCTAAGATTTTGGCTTTTAAAGACTGCTGTCATAAATTTTTGATCAGCTGATGAACGGCCTATTTCACTTTAATGCTTGTTTACAATAAATCGCTTACTCAAAAATGTTTTTGTCTCATTCCCATTTCTTCTGCATTTTGAAGCTCCACTTAGAAACTCCTTAAGGTCGAACAGTGCAAAATATTGCAATTTTTGAAGTGGTCTTAAAATTTAGATCAGGAGTTGTTATATTGTTTACAAACCCAGGGAATAAGTTCTTGGGCACAGGATGATGGCTTTGGGGGCAAAAAGCCAAGCAATTTCAATGACAGCCAGTTGTAGTTTTTGATTTTGTATGCTTATTTTCCACGATGAACTTTATTTTGCTCTTTAGAAATGCTGCAAGTTTACAGAGCTAAACGCAGGTTAGCCTGGTTACTAGGGGTGCCAGGCCTGATGGACATCCATTTTTAAAGACTTAAGATGTAATATTTATGGGCCTCCCTGTGGAGAAATGAGGTTTGCAACAGCTAGCAGGCCCATCAACATTTCCAAAGGAATTTTTCAAGTTACGATATTAGTGATTTTTATGGCCAAGTTCTGAACAAAGACAAAGGAAAATGTACCAACCAACTTTCTCCTGGGCATCCTGCTCTTTAAAGGTGGATGTCCCTCAGGTCTGACACCCCCGGTAGCCTTTTGTTCTGTAAACTTACAGCATTTCTGTCATTCATGTGTTTTGGGGGTTTGTGTGCGTTTTGGGCATTTGCAGTACTTTCATTTTGCATTTGTTTTTTTCCCCCTGCAGTGCAGCATTTTCCCGTTCCCGTGTATGATGGTGTTTGTGTGTGTTTGGTTTTGGATCATTTCTCTGTTTGCAGTGTTTGGACGTAAATTTGCTGTATCGCCCACCCCTACCTTCATGAATCCACTTCCTTGTTAATGAGGCCAATAGAATCATTGTTCATCTCACAGATGTGACACACTTCAAATGTTAATCACTACGGCTACTTTTGCAAATGGACAGCAGCTCCATGCATCCATCGCTACATGGAAAGGCTAAACATCCAGTCAAAGGGAGTCCCCTGCCGACCCCTTGTTTTACAGTCTTCACCTTACCGCTGTGGTAACCGACAACGCAGTGACGCTCCCATCCAGCTGAGATGATGGCGCCTGGCCCACTGACAAGGTCCCATCTGGGGTCCCTTCATCATCATGTCAGCTTGCAACAAAAAAGGTCTTGTGTGCTCTTTGCAGTCAGCGAGCCTCACAGGAAGGAGAACTGAAACAGGGCTGTCCAAACTTTTCCCACTGAGGGCCACATATGAAAAAATAGAAGGATGCACGGACCAATTTAATACATTTTGTGCATTAAAAATGCTAAAACGATGTAAGTCACCGTTTGCTAAGCTATCATTGACATCTTAGCTTTGTTATATAGGTGACCAATAAGTGTAATACCTTATAATATATCCTCCTTAACACAGTAGAATTATTGTGTTAGTATTGCATAACTCTCCGAAAAACTTTTGGCTTTTTGTTTGTTTGTGTGGGATTACACAAATTTACTTAACCCATTTGTGGAGGCGTGCGGCATGGGTCAAGCAACAACCAATTAGGAGTATACATCATTATGGAAGCACCAGTCCCACAGGAGCTGCAGAACATTGCTTATTCTTTGTTTCTCATTCTTTCCATCATGCACATTACTGCCACTTGCGGACCTGGAGTGGAATATTCTTCACTTTGAAAACAACAAAACAAACATTTTTAATGATCTTTCTAGCACCTTCTCAAAAAAATGAAACATCGACACAATAGTTTATGAATTGTCAGTTTTAAAACACATTTTTATAGGTATCAGAATATTTTTTATTCTTGCGGTGGATTTTGTACAATATAAAATATTGCTACATAATACAATATTGTTATAATAATATTCAAGCTAAAATATTTAATTTTTTGTCTATTATTTTAATATACTTTTATATTTTTTAAGTTCTTATTTAATTTTGTGTATAATAATAATAATAATAATTTCATTAATAATAATAACAAACTTCACAATAATACTTTTTAAAATGTAATTTAATAATTTAGCCTTGTTATTATGTTGTTTTATAATAATAATAATAATAATAATAATAATAATAATAATAATTATTATTATTATTATTATTATTATTATTATTATTTATAATCCAAATTTTATATATATATATATATATATATATATATATATATATATATATATATATATATATATATAATATATATATTATATATGTTATAATAAAATAACATAATATTAAGTTTTCTTCATTCAAGCATTCGTTTTCTATGCATCTTAATCCTCATTAGGGTCACGGCCCAACCTTTCACACTCACATTCATACCTACGGACAATTTAGAGTCACCAGTTAATCAATCAAGTTTTAATGTAAAATGCATTTGCATAAAATGCTATTAAAATACAACTGTGTCAAAATAAAATACTGCTTACCGTGCACAAAATCCAATGTCTCATGTAACACGTCAAAGAATAACAACATAATAATAAAAGAAAAGTTACACTTCCATGTCCACGTCCGCATCATGTCTTCTGGGGTAGACTCCAGCCTTCTTTGACCCTGCACAGTGTTATAGAAAAAGAATCAATGTGTGTTTTCCTGACAAATAACCGAGACACACAAACTACTGTTCAAGTGTGACGTCCAATCATAAAGCAGGGAACTTCCTTACTTGGTCGTGCTTCCCCTGAGGTTCCACTTCCTTATTGACTCTCCCTCTTGTTTACGCTCAGCACACAAAACTGGCCCGGGTCACTCTTTAGCTCCTTGGTCGCAGTTATGGATTTCACTCCTGGGAAAGCAGAACAATCTATATTTATATTTCTATCCAGAAGCAGTACTCTGCTATATAATGAATTGCACACAAACCTCATCCTGCAAATCCACATCAATTCTGGTTGCAGGTGGTTCCGAATGTTCCGGAACACTGATGACCACGGGGGGAAGTTTGTTGTGGTGCCTGCTAAAATCGTTCATTGCGTAGAGGTGTGTTCAGTATCAGCATAAGTATGAGAAGAAGGGAAAAAAACATGTTTTGACATCAGGTTTGACATGTTTGCAAACACTGATAGCCGAGGTGATATTCCTCACTCTGTGTACACGCTTAGACCCATGGAAAACACCGAGATTTATTGTCTGACAGCCGCGCGTCTTCTTAAAGCTCAGCCTCGGATACACAAGTGTCAAAAGGCAGGCGAGATAACGCTCTTTAATCACAATGCACAGCAGCTTGCTGGGGATGTTATACCACCGGCACTGCCACAAGAGGTTATCAAGCAAATTATAGGAGTTTGCACCGCCATGGCGTAGACGTGGGTGGAATGGCCATGCATGGCCACGCAGCTGTGAGCTACCAGGCCGTAGTAGACCATATGAGGTAATATGAATATTAACAAGTAGGAAAAAAACCATTATTTTTCCAGGAGGAGAGAGTGGAAATCAACACCAGGGCCTGAGCTTAAAACACACATGCACAGAATTCTGTTCCTTTGACCCCACATACAAGCGAGGTTGAATACTAATGGCATGCCTTCATCACTCGACTCGGCACAATAGAATACAACATTACATAATAAAATATGCACATATGCAGTAGCTGTCATTTCTCACTTAAGGACTGAAATGAGTATAATCAATAAATCAAATCAAATATTCTGTAACATAATATAAATAACGGCAGTAAATTACAATACAACATTAAAATACAACAATTACAACATCATATAATTTAAGAGAAAAATAATTTTGATTTCAATGTAAAGCTAGCATTATTATTATTATTTTTTCAAGGTGACATTTTTGTATGTTTAATGTAAATAAAGTTCATCCATCCATCCATCCATCTTCTACCACTTATCCGAGATCGGGTCGCGGGGTCAGCAGCCTAAGCAGGGAGGCTCACACTTTCCTCTCCCCGGCCACTTAGTCCTGCTCCTCCCGGCAGACCCCGAGGCATTACCAGGCCAATTGGGAGACATAGTCTCACCAACATGTCCTGGGTATTCCCAGAGGCCTTCTACCGGTCAGACTTGCCCTGAACACCTCCCCAGGGAGGCGTCCGGGAGGCATTCTGACCAGATGCCCAAGCCACCTCATCTGGCTCCTCTCAATGCGGAGGAGTTGCAGTTCTACTCCGAGTCACTCCCGGATGACAGTGCTTCTTACCTTATCTCTAAGGGAGAGCCCAGCCACCCTACGGAGAAAACTCATTTCGGCCGCTTGCACCCGCGATCTTGTCCTTTCGGTCACTACCCAAAGCTCGTGACCATAAGTGAGGGTAGGAGCGTAGATTGACTGGTAAATTGAGAGCTTTGCCTTTCGGCTCAGCTCTCTCTTCACCACAACGGACCGATGCGGAGTCTGCATCACTGCAGACGCTGCACCGATTCGCCTGTCGATCTCGTGTTCCATCCTTCCCTCACTCGTGAACAAGACCCCGAGGCACCTAAACTCCTCCACTTGGGGCAGCATCTCATCCCTGACCCGGAGATGGCACTCCACCCTTTTTCCATAAAATATTTTAAACAGTTTACATGATATACATTTATTTTTAAGCCTTTTTTTATTCCCTGGGGAATTTTTCTTTCTTCTTTTTAACACTGCATAAACTAGATGAGAACATTTGTTTACCTATTTGCTCATTAATATTTTATTTTTTCAAAACCTTCCCTTCCTCCCCTTTCCCTTACACAGGAAGTGAGCAAGTGTTAAATGACAAAATGTAAACAAACAAAATATTGTAAGTGTCAACATGTGAAAGATATGGCGTGAATGAATCTTCAGTAGTAAACTAAATGTAGAAGCGTTTGGACGAAGAAAGCGCTTACTCATTTTTGGATATGTTGAATAGCGCAAATGTAACTGCAGTCGTCCCTCGCTACTTCGCGGCTCGAACATCACTCCCTCGCTGTGTCGCGGTTTTCCAAAAATGAATTAATTAAAATGATCGGGTTTCGTGGTGACTATGGCCTAAAAAATATGAAAAGACAAGTCATGTGTAGTATCGTGGTCAATAGGTGACAGTAATAACACACTGATGACACATGACGTTACATTACATTACCTTAACACGGCATGGAGGCAGCCATGCTATGTGACGTTGTGAAAACAAGTAAACAAAGCAAGAAACTCTTTGTGTGAACCACAGTGTCAGTGTGATGTAAAACTACATTGAAAACACTCTGAGAAGTTGCTGTCTGAGTGAATTGTGTCAAAAAAAAAACAGTGACACTTTACAAGGCTTGGGAAAAGCTCCAGATAAACATATGGCGTCTTCAATCTTGCTAAGCCGAGGGGGCCCAGCAGTGACTGATACACTGAGGACTTCCATTAAGCACCAACTGCTGCTGCTGCTGCTTGTATTTGCTTTTTGTGACGACTGCAAATAGATGCTCCCTTCTTCCATGACATTGTTTCCACTGACGTCTCGTTGACAAAGTGCTCGGTTCTTCTCATATTTTTTTATTTGTTGCAGCGCAGACACAAGTACACACTCGACCACTACTCCATTCAATTAAGACACCATTGTTCGATGAATAGATACCACTGTCTGGAATATGGTAATGGAAAGCCCTGAGTGCACTTATCAAGGACTATGAAGTATTGCTAGAACTAAAAGCTGCCTTTTCTTTGAGTGTGACAGACAGAAGGCTTCCTTTTGTCAAGAGCTCACTGAGGTAACACTGGGGTAGGTAACCACTAAACTGGTTCCTGGTAATAGGAAGATACCTGTCAGTCAAACAGCCACCACATTACCTTGGAGCACAGATGTAGGTGGTTGGTCAGTCACCTGAAATGAGGCTACAATAGCCCCTTTTCCATTAACATTACCAGGAACTTGTGTCACCAGGAATTCATTTACCCGGAAAGAAAGTTCCTGCTAATTTGCATGGTTCGTGTTTCCACTGCCCATCAACGGTTCCTGAGAATTGGAAATTTTGTCCACTATTTGCCTGGTGTGTCAAACTCAGGCCAAGTCAGGAGTGAGCGCTCACGTATTACCAAAGTGCCAAAGTGAAAAAAAACAGTACAAAATAGATACAGTGCTAAAAGGAGAAAAATGTCCGAAGATATTTACAAATATACAGTCATCCTTCGCCACTTCACGCTTCGAATTTCGTAGTTTCACCCTATGACAGTTTTTCAAAAATACATGAATTAACAAATCATGCTGTTTTGTGTTTGAATCGGGCCCACAATTAGTCAATTTAAACAAATGTTACATATGCATTTGGCTTAACTAATCATTTTCAAGCATAAAAATGGCTAAATGAACTAAAGTACAAATATAAGACGTTCAGATAACCATGGGTGCCACCATTCCTCCAATAATCCGTGTACAAAAATACATTACAAAAAATAATTGCAAATTTTTTTTCTGCCTCGAAGAATCACGTACGTCACCAACACGCTTCCATCACCCACGCGGAGGATGAAGAAGGAAGCGGATGGCGCGGGAAGATTGAGGAGGCGAGAGAAAGAAGTTGAACACCGTGACGCGCGTCCGTTGTAACGTGGCGCTTACATACCACAACAGCACATCTTACATGTTGCATCATCTCCTCCCGAATGAAGCGTATGATCCGATACACGTAGCGCAAATCAGTGTGCTTAAGGTTAATGTACGTTACTAACATAACGTTAGCCGTGCGGAGGGCTAGCTTTGCCTTAATTATGACTACTGTCGATTGTGTGGTAGTTTATTACGATGGTAACGTGACTTCATACCGGGTTTATTTCACCTGCAAAACCACAGCGATGTGATGGAAAATAAATACATTTTAGCTCACGAATCAGTAGCCGCTCATGCCTAGCAGACAATACCGTGTAATGGAACAAGGAATTCCTTGTAGTGAGGTTCTCACTCACTTAGTTAAGAGTTACTGTATGTGTTCCACTACAGGAGTCTTCATTTGACTTTGAACACTGCAAAAGCCCCATATATTCTAATATATATAGTAATTTTATAGTCTGGGATGGATCAATTCATCGACAAAAGCACCGTCATGTTCAGTAGTCCATCAGTCCATCAGACCCCCAAAAATACAGTTTGTTCATACTGTATATGCACAATGTGAATTTAAGAAATAAAACGGTTGATTATGTACAAAATTAAAGCAATTGCTCGTTCATTATTTAGTGAAATGTTTCATTTTCTCTTGTGTATTCATAATTGCTCTTTAAAAAAAAGCAAAAATATGTTTAATTGAAAAAACAGTTCAGCAGAATACTCGATTACTAAAATAGTCGATAGCTGCAACGCTACAGCTAAATCACTGAATGACGATGACATTTAGTATTCTAGGTGTCAGTGGTGTCAGTAATGTTACTGTAATGTTCGGTGAGACACACAAATACCAGCCTTGGCCACCAGAATAACAGACTTTTATTGCAGCTTTGAATGATCTCAAAACAGGTACAATAATCCCTAATAAAAACATGGGCTATTGTTGTGGCCGTAATCCATGGAAAGATGAAACTCAACTCTCAACCCCCGACATCACTTCCTGTCCGCCTATCACTCCTCTTCTTTAGGAAACACATTTATGGCAACACACACAAGCATGATTCTTATGCATGCCTTCAAATGGCTTATTCTTATTATGTCTACTATATTGGGTAATATGAGTGTAAAAGTGACTATAGGCTTGTTAATTCATGTCTGGAGAGCTCTACTAACGTAAAAACCCATATTTGGAAGGTCGTTTAGAAGCTTTTCTTTGCTCTACAAAAATATTCCATTTAGAAATAAAGAACCCTACTTCCAGGAAATTAACTAATCGAATCGATTAATTGCGATGAAAGAGGAATGACTGTACTTACAACACAGTGATGAGTGTAAGTGACGTGCGAGTATGTACTGTGTGTGCGTGATGTGTATGCAACAGACACTAAACTACTCCCAAGTGTGCACCCTTGGTGTGTTTTATCAGTGGGAAAGAGGGAGAAAAGTAATGAAACGAATGGGACGGAGAGCGGGGAAAGTCAGCGTGTGTGTGTGTGGGTGGGTGTGTGTGTGTGTGTGTGTGTACTGCTGGTAGTAAGTGAAGGACGTGCTCCGTCACACCCAGGTAATGTTGCTGGAAATTAAGGTTATTCAAAATCCGGGGTAAATGAGAAAAGTTCCTGTGATAGAAAAAGGCCTTTGATTCAGGTTATGTTCGACATTATTATTACACCTTTAGATTCAGTCTATTAGCTCAGTGCAGAGTCAGTCTAATAGCTTCTCATAGAAGGAAGGCCTTCTTGGTACACACACACTCACATAGTACAATCAGAGTTGCGCAACAGTTACATATGACTGACGGAAAAAGAGGAGCTTAACACAAGCTTAACTCACTTCTACACAAACATGGGGTGCAACAACTGCTACATAGACTTTGTGTACTTTGATTCTGGGCTCTTTCCTCGATTTTCCTCGTTGATGATAAGCGCCCAGTGTTCTAACCAGTGTTCTTGCTTTTATTCTTTAATACAGTTTGAAAACCCTTCCGATACCGATCATCCAGGACTGAATCGTCCGATACCGATGCCGATCACATGGATTAATTATACATTTTTCAATTTATTTATAATGCTATTGGCTAATAATATAATGCTAATAATGCTACCATTATTAGTGCTATTGGCCAGGTGTGCCGTATAAAGGGGAGAAGTCAGGACAATTCCAAGGTCTCTTGACTGCCAGAGGACCCAAAAAATTGGAAATTACTAATAAAATCATAAAATCACCTTAATTTAGACAAAACATATTTGACTTCTGCTGAATCTGGTGTCTTCCACTGCTAAGAAAGGCTGGTCTCCTTGTCCGATGAATTCAATTATGTTTCGCGTTATTAGCTTAGCCTTCGGACTGTCACACACACACGTGTTGGTAGTTAAGTTCCTCACGGCAGACATTATTTTGATTGTGGGAAACGTGGGAGGTACGACACTGCCAAAGACGTTAGGTAGGTCAAGACACTACACTGCACGGAAGGATCACCTAGCTAGCCACAGGTATCGGCTTTTTTGATTGGCGTTCCAAGGCATTTACCTGCATATGCCGAACTCGTGATTTTTCACAGAAATCGGTTGATCGGAGCAGCCCTACTTTTAAACCGTGTGATCATTGGCTACTTCTGCGATAGCATTGCAGTCCCAAGAACCACAAAGAAAGACTAAAGAGAAGCGATCGCCTTTGCAGTTAAAACTCTGAAAATGACCAGGACATTCCTCTGACTCACACTTGCACAGACAATTTTTTTGTCACACACACTTTTGCCACACTTTTGTGTCAGGCGCTACTTTAAAATGTATTTATAGCCTCTTAAAATGGTACAGGGGCACTGTCCTAAAATGGAAGAAAAAGCTTTGACAGCTTTGGGGAGAAGCCGCTCGGCGCCACCTGTTGGTTTGCGTGTATAATCTCCGAATACAGTGGGAAAAAATGCCGTGTTATATTCAGGTCAGTAAGGTCCTGTCATGTGATGCATTGTCTGTCATTGGTCATCAGTTATGGATGAGTGCCGCTACGATTGACTTCATATTACTCATTAAGATGTCACGCGCGTGCTAACGTTGCTGCCATTTCCGCCCATTTAATACAGATTTGCATTGGTTGGCCGTTTAATAACGTCCCGATTAGACTCAATATTGCCTCTGTCACAAGCGTTATTGCTGTCATACGTTACGATACACTGGCGGCGCCGGTGGTTGTCAGAGAGGCAGATATTTCAACAGGGGTGACCTCACTTTTAAGGGAACGTTTCACTCGGATCGGGATGCATATTTGAAAGCGGATAAAGGATTAACTCCAGAGTTAATGCTTTTCTTTGGCTTTTTGGTGGAAAACGAAAGGTTTGATGAATGAGAAATGCAACCTCTGCCTCAAACAGTACACTTTCTCATGCTATTAAATGAGAATGTGTGTCCAAACGTCTGACTGCTAGTGCAGCTGCTTAGTACAATATGAGCTATACAGTGAAAGCTCGGCTTCTCTACGCCGCACTTTTTATCGGATTTGTTTTCCAATGAAAGTTTCTGTGTATTTTGGATTTTTTTTAAGAAGTGCGAGGGCTAAACAGCCAACCTTGGTAAAATAGGTTCCGGCAAAAGTTGTAATGTTGCGAGAACAAAGTAAAAATATTATGGGAATAAGGTCATATTTACCAGAGGAAAATTCACAAGAAGAAAACTTAAATAGTTGGGAAATTAAAAACAGAAACAGAAATGGAAAAAAACAACTGTACTTTTACAAGAATAACGTCAAAAAGATATTAAGAGAAAAATCTGGTATTCTAAAGCGAAAAGGCGCAATTTTGGGAGAATAAACTCCTAATATAATGAGGAAAAATTATGTCATTTTAGTAGCATAGAGTTGACATATTAAATAAAAAAATATGTTTCTTTTTCAAAGTCCTAATATTATGAGAAACAAACAAAACAAAAACAAATTTTCTTTTTTGGAAAATTTGGTTCGGAAAAAAGTTACAATATTATGGGAATAAAGTCAAAATATTCCAAATATATATATATATATATATATATATATATATATATATATATATATATATATATATATATATATATATATTTTATTTATTTAAGAAGAAGAACAACAACAACACAAACACCAGAATAAAATTGGGGAAAAAACCACCACTGAATACGTTACAGTGGTATGTCTACCCACTCTTGCACTTACTACTAACTCTGCATTTCTTAGGACTTCTTGAAGTACTACATTGTTTGTACTCACTCATCATCCAACTATGTTTCTCAACATAGTTGACATAGTTGACGTTAGGGGTATTATTTCATGTCTAGAGGGCTCTAATAATGTTAAAACTCATATTTAGAAGGTTGTAAATAGGTTTTCGAACTACGAAAAAATTCCATTTATAAAAAAGGAATCCACCTTTGCCGAAATTCACTTATCACGGTTGGATCTGGAAACAATTGACCGTGATAAATGAGGGATTATTGTATTTACTGTCGTCTTGCATTTACAGTAGTCCTATTCCAGAAAAATATCATTTTTGGGGTTCGCTTGTATCATTTTTGCCATTTAGCAGTTAGTAATACAAAATATTTGAAAAAAATGAAGAGGGTTCATGCATTCAGGGTCGTCTTGTATTCGGATTAATACGGTAAAACAGGAACTAAAGTTTATGATTAACTACAACTTTTTAGCATGCAAAAGTTTCACCCTGAAACGAATTAATGCATTGACTTTGTTACTTATTGTGATATTCATTCCTAATTCTGATGAATTGTCTTTGAATTCCGATGATTCGCTGCAGGCAACGCTAGTGGAAGACGGACATGGATCTGATAAGAGTAGCAGATACTGACATCATCCTTATCCATCGTGGAAGTGACAGCAAACAAACAACACCTGAACAGCTACAGGCATCTCACCACCATCCTGGGGGTAAGGGCTCCCCGCAAAGCACCCGGACGTGCTATTCCACCATAAAACATCCTCGCTGGACCAGTTGAAGTCATAATGGCAGCGTGGAACGAATTGACGATTGCCGTGTTTCCTCAGATGCGCCTCCTGAGTCCCACTCGTGGCTTTTGTGGCCTTCTTAATTTGATATCATCGACGAGCACACAGTGAGGCCTGGCCTGGCGGTGGCGGCGGCAGCGGCGGTGGTGCTGTGGGTTGCCGCTACTGGCGGTCCCTGCTGGATGCTAATGAGACTCTGATCACATTTGGTACATCCTCATCTAGCAGGTCAACAAGCGTGCAAAAAGCAGTGTTCTCATTAGGGCACAGAACATTGATTAAAATGAAAAGGCGTACCGTGAGGCCCGAGGATGCCCGAGGATGCCCGAGACTGACGTCGATATTTAAAGCACCGATGCTTGTGTTTGCTCTCACAAACTAGACTGTTGTTACTCGTCCACGTCTTCCCAACATACTTTTATCCCTACAGTATGTCAGAGTGACTCTCCCACGATACTGACCATGTGTGGTCTGGCACTAAACAGGAAACACATACAGTACGTGTGGATGGGTGGATGTGTAACTCAGGATGTGGTATGCTTTGGATGCGTTCCATAGAATGATGGATGGTTAGATAAATCTATAAATCTATATTTAAAACTCGATGTGGTAAGCTTCGGCTCATGCACGTCTTCTTTCCATACATCAACTGCCACATTTTTATACCATTTTTATACACCGAGAAGAATGCACCTCGATTTTATTATCAGTGACAATGACAGTCAAATATCGTCGAGTCTAAAAAATTGTAAAAATGTTTACGTAGAAGAGAATCCAAGATCTATTGTGAAGTATTATTCCAAAGTCATTTACTGTATTCAAATGTTCGCTATCTAGCAGCTGGCAGAACGTTGATTGTGCTCAAACTATTTTTCTTTTTACATTTGCGTAGCCACTTGTTGCTAGGCAGATTTCTTGGGGCTCAATCATAACTGCCCGTCCAGCCAATGACAATTTGGCACGTGAAAGTCGTGGCCACGAGGCTATGTGAATGACAAACCAGCGACTGGCGACTCCGCGCCCCTGGACACAAAGCCAATGGAATAAATAGCCTTCATTTGAGCAGCCTTCCTCTAAGCCAGGGGTGTCCAAACCTTTTCCACAAGGGGCTGCATACTGACAAATCAAAAGATGCGGGGGTCGCTTTTACAACTCTTTCTCCAAATTTGTGGCTGTTTTTTTTGTGTTTTTTTTACAAATATGTCAACATTGTACTTGCACATTTTTCCCCTCATGCTAATATGACTTATTCTCATAATATTTTGACTTTATTATCATAACATTATGGAAATTACCCAACTTCATTTTCCTAAAGTTTCAACTTCTTTGTTTGGTTTGTTTCTTATATTACAACTTTTTTCCTATAGTAATTCAGATGTTTGCTATTTTTTTCTGTTAATATAATGACTTTAGTCCCTTAATGTTTTGTCTTTATTCCTGTACAATCACTGCTTTTTTTCCCATTCATCCTGTTTTTTTATTTTTTATTTTATTGTTTAATCATATTTTTAGAACGTGCCGAGGGCCAATAAAGAAGCAGTCGTGGGCCTTAAATGGGCCCCGGGCTGCACTTTGGACACCCCTGCTCTTAGCCCTACAGTGGCCCTTAAGGGTACAAAAAAAAAGTCGTTATACTTTCACTAGAGGACCGAAACAGCGCTGAAAACACGGTGAGACATTTTTATTTGAAGACGTTAATTTCCAGCAACACAGGCTGGTCGAAAACCCAATGGAAGCTGAATCTGCATGTGTTCTTTTTTTATTTTCAAACAGTCACGGACTATTGTTTCTAATCAAAGCCCACGAAGGAAAGGAGGCGAGCGTCTTTTATCAGAAGTGTACCCCAATGGGACGCCTATGGCCAGCCGAGTCGCCTCAGTGACGGCGAATGCTTTCTCGGCCGTCGGGTTCGCCACCTGATTGCTATCAGACGGCACCCGGCGGCTCCTGGCGGATATCAGGCCATTATCTCAGGTCTAGCACAGCCTCTTAATCACAGCAGACGCACTAAGTCATTAGTCCCTGTCAGTTTTCTACACCACTCAACAAGCGTGATTGTAATCTGCGGGGTGTTTTTGGCTTGGCTTCTGGAAAACAGTATCATACCATGAACCTTGTGCCACGGCTCGTTGCACGCACTCTCATGGAAGGTATCATCATCTTGCTGCACTGCAATCTTTAATTCACCCTACACGTCTTTTCTATTTGGCATTTCTCCCGTAACGTTTGCTAGACGACACACGCTGACAGAGTGCGACCAGATGTGTTCCAATATTCATCCTTAAAGGTACCGTAGAAAACATGGACGCGTTCAATATTATTTTTGTTTATGCCTCTGCACGGACTTATTTTTTTGCTTATAGAGAAATCGATGGGTCTTGGTTGAGTTATCAAATCGTACGTCTCTTGGAAAGAAATTGCCAAAGGGGGCTGCAAAATCAATGGTGAGATATTGCCTTGTTTAACAGGCGGCCATAAATAGTGTAGCATGATGATGGGAACTGTCGTTACAGTGAGAACAAAGAGAGGTCACGCAGCATGAACCTTTCACTTTGGCCTTGCATGAGGTAATAGTGCATTTATTATTGTTTATGTTTTTAATTATTAGATGTATTTGTTTCTTCTTTTCATTTCTGAATTTATTAATAATAAAATTGTGTTTTAATTCCAATGATAATATTTTTAAACCAATTTTTTAAAATTTATTTTAAAGTCTACTTTTAATTTTGACTGTCAATCTAATAGTTATGTATTTTGTACATTAAAATGTTGATTCGTTAAAAGTTAGGCTTGAATTTAACATTTGAAATCTTTATTTTGTGTTTAATTTAAACACAACCTTTAGTTGTAACTTTCTCACAGTTGTGACCCCGTGATCACACAAAGAGACTTTTGTGACGGGACAGTCAAAATTAATCGATCAGCAAAAACTCGAGCACGCTCCAGAAATCACTTCGTCAATAGCGACCATTCATCAATTTTAAGAGGACAGCAAAATCAATGCATAATCAAGGAGGGACATTGGTCCAGGGAAATCATTGTCATCGAAGCGAGAAGGCAGAGGAATGGATGCCGTTAGCCACCACAGTCACACTGACCGTTGATTTATGTGTTCTGTGTCTTTAAGAGGGGACAGCGTGCATTTATTTTGCAATTCTGGTTCATTCATTGAGTTGTCACAAAGGCACAGTTGATTAAAGTGAATTAACGGCGCATTTGTTGCCTATCAGCGAACGGTGGAAAGCCATAATTGATAATGGGGAGATCTTGCGCAGGTTTACGGCCGAGACCAGAGATCTTATGCTCCAAAAGGTTGGTGACCACTGCTCTAGATGAATCCATCATTGCGCTCTGCTTATGCTTGTTTACGTTCACATATCACTGCATTTTATGTGTCGTTTTATTGTATTTATTTATGTATCTTATACGCAACCCAATATATGACGTTCACGTCTGCGCTACGTGCGTTGCATAAGTTCTTACATAGCTCAGTGTTGGTGAATAAAGACGGCAGCAACATCTCACTAATAACATAAGCCCCAATATATTACATATATGAGGTATGGTTATTGACCAAAATATGAATAATAACGACCATATAAGCACGCAGCGTTGCAGAAGTTACTGTTCCTACAGGTGCATACTGTTGCTTTAAGACAGGGGTGTCCATTTTCGGCCGGCAGTTCATTTTTTATTGTCTCTTGAATATCACACTGAGAACTATTTCCTTTGTCACCTTAAATACAAAGCGAAGATACGGATGCTTTGCATATGTTGATCTACACTGGATCGGTTTTAGCATCTTTAATGCACAAAAGGTATCAAAGTGGCCCCCCGCATCCCTCAGTGTTTGTGTATGCGGCATTTGTTCCATTCATTAAGTCCAATTGCAGCTTTGATAGCGTGGTAAATAGCTGCTTCTGTCGTAATTACCAAGGGCCGCACATCTGAATGTGCCACCACGGTAAACGTGCTGCAGCAGCATCTGCTGCTGACACCTGAAATCGGCATCCTTTTGTGTGCACGCGTGCCCGCCACACTTCTAACTTCTCGCGACGCCTCGGCCGGAGTACAAAGAAAACGTGGCTTATCGCCAGTTTTATCCGCGTTGTTGCAGCGGCAGCGTTGCTCAAGGTTAAATCTAAATTCAGAATTGAAAAGTAACAGGATGAAATAAGCGAAATATACTTTGAATGTTTATGGTGAATCGAATCATGGCTTGTCTGGCCTTGCCAGTGTAATACTGACATGCGTACGTTTGTCGGTGAGATATTCATTTCACGACATGTTTCTTGTTTTGGTTGGAAATAAACTGAGGACTCGTTTTTAGTATTTTACACAGCAGTATTCAAATAAAACAATGTGCAAGACATTATGAACTGAAAGTAGGACATTCTGAGTCAAAAATAACTACTTGATGAGGTAAGTCATTGTGGTTGCTTTTTGTGTAGTTCTGTATTTTAGTGTCCCAGCCTGTAAAAGCCGTCGTTCGTCTGTGCGGTTGTCTGTGTGGTTGTCTGGGTGGTTGTCTGTGCGGTTGTCTGGGTGGTTGTCTGGGTGGTTGTCTGGGTGGTTGTCTGTGTGGTTGTCTGGGTGGTTGTCTGTGTGGTTGTCTGGGTGGTTGTCTGGGTGGTTGTCTGCGTGGTTGTCTGGGTGGTTGTCTGGGTGGTTGTCTGGGTGGTTCATGTGGTTAATGCAGAGGCTGAAGATAACACCCGGCGCTTCCCCCGCCCTTTTGTGTTGAAAGCAATTGTCGCTGTCCCAGAATCTTGCTGCATGCCATGCTTTGGTAATGTCCCTTTTCGTTGTGTTCTGTGAGAAAGCCATGCGCAAATAAATGCCATATTTACAGTTCTGGTGCTGATGATCTTTGTGGAAAAGAACCTCCAGCTTTATTGTGAAAGACCTGCTCTGTTGTCCTCACGTTCAAAAATACATTTTGCCTGTGTGAAAGGATATTCCATAATGCCCGGACAAGGGTGTGAAGTTCCCCAAATAACTTTTACTCCTCACTGCCATGTTATTGCGTGAATGCGTTCAACGCATATAAAACTCTCCGCCGTTTTTCATCCGTTTATTATTCTGCCGTATTTTGTCTTCTAACGCCTCCTTCATTTTTCAACCGATTCAAACCATTCAAGCATGAAATCGTTCAGCTCATTTGGGAATTGTGCGCTATCTATTCAGATTTTTCAAAATATTCCCAGATTTTCCAAAAAAATCCCCAAATTCCACAAAAGTTTCCCCATTGAAAATGAATGGGTCATTTTTCAAACTTCCACCATTCATGCGTTTCTCAACCATTCAAACCATTCCACCATGGGAACATTCCACACACCCGGGGCTTCAAATGATCGGTTTTCAACATTCCAAGAATTCCAACTTTTCCCAACATTCCTACTTTTACTTTGATCTTAAATACTGTAATTTCCTGTGATCTAACTACTTCAACATTTTTCAACCACTTCTAACAATTCCAACATCAAATCGTTCAGCACAATCCAGACATGGAGACTACCTATTTTTCACATTTAAAAAATTAACATTTTTCCCCAAATCCCAACTTTTCCAGAAAACAAATGACCTCTTAAGGAATGCTGCTACTTGTACTGTTCTCGATTGACCTCATTCCAACATCAACTCATTCAGCTAAGTCAGGACATTTGTGCTATTATCCATAGCACAAAAATTCTCACTTTTCCCGACATGCCCATTTGTCCGGAATACTGAATGCCTTTGATTTAATTAGATCAAAGGCATCAAACCATTCAAAAATTCAGGACATTTGTGCTATTATCCACATCACAGAAATTCCCACTTTTCCCGACATTCCTATTTTTCCAGAATGCTGAATGCTTTGATCTAATTAGATCAAAGGCATTCAGCAACAACTTCCACATTTCTCAACACATTCAAACTGTTCCAACATCAACATGGACACTTTCCTGCACATTTTTGTTTTTTTCCCCCCTTCATCAGGCTCACATATTCACACTCTATGTCTCCTGACATTGCAATCATCAAGTTTTGCAGGCAATTTTGCTGTTTTGCCGTGTGAAAGCACACACGTAATGCAATATCCCGCCTTGGCTGGGCTCTGTGTAAAAGGCACAGGTGGATGAATGCTGCATGTTTGTGATAAGATATTCCACCATGTCTGGACTGGGGTGTGAATTTGAACACCAGACAGTCGCTTCTCACACCATGTGTTAAAAGCAATTGTTGCCGAAAATCATTTTGCGGGATGCTGTGATTTAGTCCAATTTGTTGTGTTGTGTGTGAAAGGCATGCGTAAATAATACCAGATATACAGTTTTAGTGCTGATGCACCAATTTTGCAGGATCTCTGTGTGAAAAAATTTCCAGCTTACTTTATATCAGACGTTTATTTTATTATGAAAAGATCGGCCTGTTGCCCTCCCGTGCAAAAACCCACAAATGTGTTGACCATTAGCTTTTTATGCTGCGTGTTCTCATTATTGTGGAACTATTTGTCCAGGAAGAAGCAATCCACTGGCGGCCACAGATCAACAGATGAGGTCTCTCTCTCGGTGGGAGCAGCAGTCGCCGCTTATTGATGACCTCATTAGAATGCCGCCTGTTCTGGCTCTGGCTCGCTTTGAAGGACTTCTCAGGGCACATACCGCCACCAAACGACGCTTGTTTTGCTGACCTCGTGCCAAAGAGGCGCTTCCTAACGGCCGAAACGGTGAGTGATTGCAGTGAGTGTCACAGTGTCTGTCTAGCTTAACGCTTCTCACAGGAAGCTTTTAAGTTCCTCCTTTCCAACTGTTTGTGACGGAACATCCAGTCGGTTAGGCGGTCACAGACTCATGTGTTTAACGACGTTTAATTATAATGTGGCACCCTGTTGATGCTTGAGCCACAGGTGCTGCCTCCATCTTGCAAGAACAAAAGCCTCATTGAGCAATCATGAGGGTAATTAAACTTTCTCATGAATCCTGGGTGAAAAAAAAAACAAAAGATGGGGAGGACATATATTAAAACACGCTGTTGTGGATATTAAAAGCGCTGTAGCACGGTGGTAGTCTACATAAAGGAGCCTTGTTCTTCTGTATATGCCAATTCAATGACTCATAATTACGGTGAACACATCATTTTTTTCATATTATTGGTGACATTTGTCTGCCCGCCACTCGACTCCCCCGTGGCAACACACGCGAGTCTTATTTATGTCTTGAATGGCTTATTTACTCTTATTATGTCTACTATATTGGGTAATATGAGTGTCAAATTGACAATATGGTGTTATTTCATGTCTAGAGGGCTCTAATAATGTTAACAACCATATTTAGAAGGTCGTAAATAGGTGCTCTAACTACAAAAATATTATATATACAAGGACTCCTACTTCACGGAAATTCACTTAACACGTCCGCGTCTGGAACCATTTATCTGCGATAAACGAGGGATTACTGTACCGCAATTGTCAGACACAAAAAAGTCGAAATAATCTACTTAAATTTGATATACAGTAGTACCTCGCATAACATAAACCTCCTTTTACATAAATTCCACTGAACATAAAGAATTTATGTAAAGTTTTTGCTTCGTATTACAGAAGAAATTCCATGTAACATAAAGCATCAAGTCAGTGCAAGTCTTTTTTTTTTAAATCAACTTTATTAATGCCTCAAGTCGGTGCAAGTTCAGACGCCTACTGATGCATCACGCTCTCATTGGCTGATTTTCAGGGCACCGCCTCCGCTCTCATCTCATTGACTGATTATCGGGGCACCGCCTACGCTCTCATCTCATTGGCTGATTATCGGGGCACCGCCTACGCTCTCATCTCATTGGCTGAGTTATCCAGCGCGTACGTGAGTTTGTGTGAGAGACAGGCTTCTCCCTTCAACCTCCTTCCTCTTCGTAGTCCCCCTGAAACTAACTTAAACAATTAAGTTAAGTTACAAATTAAAATTTTGCACACAGCATTATCGTGTAGTGCATGTGCGTTTGTCTGTGAGACCAGCTGACTCTTACACTCTTTGAGTCGCGTTTCGACTCAGGCTAGTCCTCCTCCTCCTTCCTGCCTTCCTTGCGCTCCTGATCAGGACATCTCGTGAACGGTAGTATTGTTTTTGTTTTTCAGTTTTATTCATTTAGAGTAATCTTATTTATTACCTTATTTTATATTGGGATGTTACTCTACTATGTTTATGCTAATGTTTTCTTATATTTTCCCACCATATTTGGTGGACTTGGGAAGATCTTGGAACGGATTAGGCTATTTACATGTATTTTATGCTTCGTATAACATAAAAACCCTACAACATAAAGCAGGGGTCACCAACGTTTTTTCTTGCAAGAGCTACTTTTAGAAAATGAAAATGGCCACGAGCTACTCATTTTTGTAGAAATGATTTTCATACCTCATTTTAACCCAAACAGATCAAATATGCTTGTTTTACCAAAACATTCACAAAATGCTGGTGTCCACAACTCACATTTTATGTTTCAGAATGCTTTTCTTTCTAGTGTTCTCACATTATTAACTGAAAACCTGAATGAAAAGCAGGCTTGCAGGCACCTCATGTGGTCGTGGGGGGCTACCTGGTGCCCGCGGGCACCACGTTGGTGACCCCAGACATAAAGGTTCTCGGAACGGATTATTTACGTTGTACGGGTGTCTACTGTATAAATGTACTTATGAATGATTCGATACAAGTACCACCTAAAATTATATTTCACTATTTTTGCTATTGCCACTTACCATCACATGTTAGCTTTGAAATTGAGGCTAGCACACACAGTTCTAAATATGAGTTATAATATATCAATACAAATAACATAGCATTTCTGTAAAGGAAAATTTGATTTGAATTCAATATCAGTGAGTTAATACATTTGTATTTTTGCGATTCATTCATAAATATTTCATGTACGGTATGGATTTGAAATAATAAATGGCTTACTTGCCACAGTTTATTGACATTATAAAGGCTTCCACTAAACAACAGCACCAACAGGTAGCTCACTTATCTTATTGTCCAAGTCCCACTGTTGTTCATCAGCATGCTGCAGCAGGAGCCGGGATTTGTCAGCCCCGTTCCTCTATCTGGGCCGGGAGAGTGATGTAGCTTAAGCTGCTTTTCGGCTTTACGCGAAAAGGGATATTGCGCTTCAGCCCGCAGGAAGGCTCCATCTTTGTGGTAATGAGATGCCCTTGTGCAAACTACAGCCACATTTAACCTGCGTGTTAGCATCGGGATACATCTTGTCACAGCACCCCGTGAGAGGGGTTCCTCGCATGAGTCGGATGTGCCGGGGAACCAGCTTCTTCGTTTTTTAAAGGTCAACAATGCGGAACTGTTGGATCATGTGCATGCAAACATGAGATGTGTCCAAATTCAGCAGCTGCTTCCTTTAAGAGAATGCGTTTGACAGCCAAGGTATGTGATAACGCCACGCGAAGACCGTCCTATTTTGAATTACAGCTTTTGTTTTTTTTTGAAGGCTAGACCCTACTATCCTTTGCGGCTATCATAACCCCAAGGTTCTTTGCACTACCATTTTCCGGGATGTTGACATGACAAGATGGTTCTGTCTCACTCACAATACCAGCCCAGAAGGGGAAGGCGGGTGAAACATCCATCCTGGCTCCCCTCAGGTGCGGCAGGTGAAGCACAGCCTTCAGGCGCCAGCCTTGTAGTGAGGAGTCGAACATCACCAACTGACAGCCCTGTCAAGGCTATCAAAAAGAACTCCGGTCCGGGTACGAGTAGGCTGGGTAGGACAACATGGAGGGTGCAACAGAGCGAGGCGGACTTGACTGTACGGAGGCAGCAGGCCGATGAGCAGCGTTAGTTTGAACAGGCTGCTCTGCACACGTCTACATAGGAGGACAATGTGAGGAGGCCACTTTGTCACAGTTCCTATAACAATGTTTAAAAACTCTAAATGTCCATATGACAACATATTTGCAGGCTGTCAAGTGCATGCCAGAGCAACAGCTGGCGCTGTAGCCTGTCCCCGCCCTGCACACCCACGCTGCCCCATAGAATACACAGCTAACAAAAGCAAACAAACATCACAGTAAAAAGAATCATTCAAATGAATGACCGGATTTTCCAATCAGAAAAGCCACAGTCAAGTGACCTGAAACACAGTGTGAAAAACAAAAGGCCAAACGCATAAAAACTCTTATATCACCTTACCTCTATGCTTGGCCAGCCAAAAGAAATCTGAAGAAAGTCATTTCTGGAAAAGGCGCAATTACAACACAATTGAAGAAAATTGCTTTGATGAGAAGTCTGTTTTCGTTGACCTGCGTGTGGACAAAAGGACAAGTACATAGAAAAGTATATGTTCAGTTTGCACAGAGAGAAAGATTACAGTCAAACTAAGGTTACCCCTAAATATTATTGGCAAATAAAAAAAAAAAAAAAACAAAATGAAAAAAAAACTGTTAGAAGATACCGTAAGAAGATAACATTAAAAAATGAAATAACCACGACAAATATGTCCAATGGACAACAAGCGGGGTACCTAACAAGTTGGGTTTCTAACAAGTCGGATATCTACCAAGTCAGATTTCCAACAAGTCGGGTTTCTAACAAGTCAGCCTTCACCAAGTGTGGTTTCCCAAAGTGCACTGAAATACCCCCGAGTCATTTATGACACCGCTTGCTCAAAGTATGTAAAAGCGCTGTTGATGAATAGCTCCCCATTAGCCTGAGCCCCATTAACATTAAATCAAAGAGACATTTCCGTCTTCAAAAAAAAATCTTCAAAAGACTCTCAGGTAATTGAGCGCTAGACTTCATGCAAGCGCCTTTTAAGGGAATTTTCCCTTTTCATTAATGTTCTTTCTTTGTAGCTCAAGGGTATTTGGTTGACCTATTTTTCGAGATGACGTGCATTATTGCAGCATTGGTAGGGCAGTTTTTCAGCCTGTCTTTAAACGTCGACAAAGTGTTGAACCAGCCTCACATTTCGCTTTAATGTTGCCCCAATGGAAGCTTAGCCTGTTTGCCCCGATTTAATTCTTTTCATATTATTATTATTATTCTTCTCCCACCATTCTTATTCCTCTCCCGTGTCCTCTTGCTCTTTCCACATACTCTCGATGCACTCCTGCTCTGTCCACAAGGATGAATTGATAGTGAAAGATAATAAATCTTCCCATTAGGGCCCATCGCTCATTATATGCCTGCTGCTTCTCAACATAGGTCGGGTTTCCCTCGACTTTTTTTCCTTTCCTGCTCCGTCTGTTTTATATTCCGATCCTCTGTCTTTAGCACACGTCTGGCGTCTTGACAGCGGCAAGGTTAATCTCTCCTTATCGCCATCGATCTCTCATCATTCACCCGTGATCGCCACTCTGAGACGACGGTGTTTATTTCGTTAGCTTTGCTTCACTCGGGAACATTTTGGAAAAATTGCAATGCATTTTTTTTTTGTTTTTACCTCAATTACATATGAAAATGAATGATATATTCCTGGATGGCTACTTTCATCTCGAGTAGAACGTCATACAATTTGGAATTCACCAAGATATTTGAGAAAAGTAAGCCTCTGAAGGCGCAAAATACGTCCATCATGCAAGATACGGTGGGAGATGAAATTCTCCGCAACCTGCTAAAGGTCAAAAGGACCATTTTAGAAATGAATTAAGCCAATTTCACCTCCCCTTACGTGTCCGTTAATCTCCCGGTATGAGAAGGAAAGAAGACTCACACTCTGGTACTAGACTTGCAAAATGTATTGAAAATAAATCAGACAGAATAAGTTTGCATTCTTCGGATGTCCGGGATAGCTGTCCCCACTAATGTCCTCCTGTGGCTTCCTGACTTTAGAATTGTTTCCTCAGACCATTGGCGCCAGTGTCTCCCAAGATAACTGCCTCCCAGATTCTCTGACAAAGCTTGTGTGACGCCTGCACGTGATAGTCAGAGCTTTCGCTGACTTGTTGACACTTTTGTTGCACAAACAGCACATACCCGTCTGTCTCAAGGCCTACTTTGACTATGTTTTGTTGCCATATCTGGCTGCTGGTCCCGGCTGGCCTTCGCTAATTGTACACTATGTGTAAGGTATAAAATGCAGTTCTAAAAAATTGAAATGGAAAAAACACAATATGGAAAAAATATGGGCCTTTCGTCCACATGGCAAAAACACTTAAAACACTAAAAACACTTTCCAAAGTGGGACAATCTGATCCTTGCCATGTGGACAAGCGTAACACTACTTTCTGAAGACGATCTCGATGCCACGTCACAAGCGGTTGTGTACTGCTGCCGAAAAGCCAACCTAATATCCGAATATTTTGACTGGCATGACTCCTAGTCGACATTCTCCTGATATTTTTTTGCCTTATACTCCAGAAGTAATTCTACTTCACGTCATAAGTCTGAACAAGCCGGACAAGCAGAAGACGGCAGACCTCATGCGCATGCGTTCTTTCTTCTTCTAGCTTTGGTGTGTCACGTGGTTCTGTCGGTGGCACATGTGGGTGTGCCTTATGTATTACATCGTTTTCGCCCAGTGATCCGCTCCCGTGTGAATGTGCCGGTTTAGTGATCTGTGTGGACGCAAAAATAAAAATTAAATAAAAATAAAAATAAAAATAAAAAAAATATACACTGTTATATATTTTCGTATTATAAAAATAAAACAAATTCATTATTAATGAGATGTATTATTTGATATTGTACTGATTCACAGTAACTTTCTTGGTGACTTGGTGACTGTGAAGCTGCAACTTGAGTCATAGAGTATGTCAGATGATCTTCACCGCATTAAAACTTGAACAAAATTGAACAAAACATACTGTTTGTATATATTTTTTTATTTAAAACTTCATATAACCCATACAGCAAACTGTACAATTGAATAATTCACAGTGTCTTAAAAAGAAAATAGCTCCATAACTTTTTTTTAAAATTTTTATTCCGATACTATTTAGTTGAATATTCCCACATTTACTCCGATGTCTGTAATTCTCATGGTCTCTGAACACATACACTTACTAGTAAACCCCCCCTTTTATCACTCCCCTTACATATTTTTCTCTTTTTTGTAAAAAAAACTTACAAAAACTATATTCATAGAAATTCTCCATGTCCACAAAGAAAACCCTGGTTGGCACCAACATGTTTGAGAGTTGTTGTTTTTTTGTTGTATTTTCTTTACTGACAAATGGTAGAAGCAGCACAACTCAAGAGGAAAGGCAGAGTGACGGACCCCCCCCCATCCTCCCCCTACAAAAAACTCATATCCCACTCTGCGAAGGGAGCACGTTATTTCACCTTCCTTTACATCTCATACAATTTGATGTAGAATGACATTCAAATTATTCACATTGATGAATCCGTAAAATTTTTAATAAAAAGACAAAATGAAGATTTGAATTACCTCCACCAAGGAAATTATGTTTTTAGTCTACTGTATTTCTTGTTTTGTATTTTGGGGGAAAGTCGCAAACAGTGCTTTCTTCAGATTTCAATGAAACTTTGTAAGGATCCATTTTTTCCCCAATCTCGCTAACATTGCTCAAGTATGGAAAAAAAAGCCCTATCGCTAATAACTTTTCATAGAGACATAAAAGCAACTCTACATGGATTGCAAAGGAGTGCATGTTTGTGCATGTAATATTTGTGGACTGTGAGAAATAACCTCATGTTGGATTCTGGCAGTCGTCTTCAAAGATCATCTGTAAATGCCTAAAATTTGCATTAAGCTAAGGAACTGTGATGAAAACATACCCTTCTGGAAGGTTACTGCCTCCCTTTAGCTGTTTTTCCTGGTTCTTTGGACCATGTTGCTATCTGAGAAGTAGTCAATGATCACACCATTTAAAAAGTTTTCAAATTGTATTAAAAATAAGAGCAATATTTTTGGTTATAGCGCTGTACTCTTATAATCAATGAGGAAGATCGACAAAAGCACCCAGAATGAAAGTACAGTGTTCCCTCGTTTATGGCGGGAATAGGTTCCCAAAATAGCCCGCAGTAAGTGGAATCCGCAAAGTAGCTAACTTTATTTTTTTTGTGTTTTAAGGCTGTAAAACCCTTTCTCAGACAGGCATTAACATTTTCTCACATTTCTCTTTTGTCTAAACACTCTCAAACTGTTCAAGCCTTTGTTTGAATTTGAATAATCAACCTACGAGGTTGGACACAAGAAATGATTGCGTGACTCACACATATTTCACTCCTCTGACCGTGCCTCTGCGTGCTGGCGCCGCCCTGCTGAAGCGTTTTTGCATCCTTGTAAAAAACATTGTTGCTGTCATCCTATTTTCCTCGTCCTCTTCCTCCTCCAAGAACCGAAGATTTGTTTATTCCGTAAAGGCCCCCTACAGCCGTGTAGCTTCTACATTCCTTCAGAATGTCCAGAAGTTCAACTTTTTGTGCGATGGTTGGCTTTCTCTGCCTTTTGGGTGCAGAACGTTTCGTGGATATTGTGGGTTTTGTCTGGGAGGAAACGTGCAAACATACAGAGTCTCTGCAAGCTGTTTGCTGGCGATCACACGACACGAAGCAGATTGCTTGACAATGAGTCTACAGCCAATCAGGATGCAGAACACAATGGGCACCTTCTCCCTTAGCCAATCAGGATGCAGAAGACAATGGGTGGCTTCTCCCTTAGCCAATAAGGATGCAGAACACAATAGGCAGGTTGTCCCTTAGCCAATAAGGATGCAGAACACAATGCGTGGGTTCTCCCATAGCCAATCAGGCTGCAGAACACAATGCTTGTTCATACACTGTAAAAAAAAAAAAAAAGCACTAAAATTGCACTAAAAACCCCGAGAAATAGCGAGGGAACACTGTACGCAGAGTCTACATGGCAGTTGCAGCGCCCCTGTAGAAAGTGAAAGTTAGGCTTGTGTGCCTGGGAAGTGAAAGTTAGGTTTGTGTGAGACGGACTGGCTCGAACTGTTTATAACTATGTTGATAGCGTGTCCGTGTACTAGCTTCTCCTCTCAGTACTTTTCTATGGGTTTATCTGTGAGTGTTGTGGAACTCTAGTTGTGCTATGTGAGTGTGTGTGGCAACAAGGCCTTCTATGACAAGCTATTAGACTGAAAATGCACTGAGCTATTAGACATGTGTAATAATATCTAACACTTCCTTGGTAGAGGTCATTTTTTAGCTTATTTTTTTAGTCTTTTGAGCACCTGCATGAAAACCCATTTGACATGGGGGATAGATAGAAATATAATCAACAAAGACACAGACTTTTCCCCATCAGACTGATGGCCACATCACCATAATAATATGCATTTTCTATTCAATCGATAAACAAGGTCCAGTGCCGTGGATGTGGGCTAAAGTGAGCAAGTAGGGTTAAAATGAGCTCTCTATTGAAATAAATATCATCTATGACGTTTGAGCGTGGAGAGAATTCATTTATAACAGTAGAAATGTAGCAAAATACATTTTCCTCTCCCGCTCATCTTTATCTACACACTTTGCA
The DNA here is from genome assembly GCF_027744805.1 of Dunckerocampus dactyliophorus. Lineage (NCBI taxonomy): Eukaryota > Metazoa > Chordata > Actinopteri > Syngnathiformes > Syngnathidae > Dunckerocampus > Dunckerocampus dactyliophorus. The sequence goes on from NC_072825.1 coordinate 6,283,167, forward strand.
GAAGGGTTAAACAATTATACAGCGGGTCTCTACTCAACCAATGCTAAGGTTTACACACTGGAGTTTTCGTCAACGGTAAATACTCTTTTTTATGATTTTTTTTCTATTTATATATATATTTGTCGTCTCTTGTGATGTATTTGCAAACCTCACAGAGGTTTTTGCCACACGTGCGCTCTGTCCATAGGTCCAATTGAACACTTACGTTGTCACACATGTGATTTGGTTCGGACCAAAAAACGTAAAAAAAGATGCGCAAATTAGTCTGGTTCCCTTATTGGTCACACCGGATAGCTTGTCACGGTTCCAAATGTGGCGGAGTAGTGAACATTAATAAAATAAAGACTTGATTGGGCATCTTTTGTGACATATTACGTGACGTAACTGAAATATTCCAAACCGAAATGCTGTCTGCTGCGTTAAATACGTCGGTTGTTTTCATAGTTTGCTGGATTTACCAGCTTAGACGAGACCAGAGGTTTGAAAGAGTCTATGACTTATTTGCTGTTTCTGCATGCTTTTTGCCGTCATTTTAACACCGACCCGTGTCTTTGCTCCACGTAGCGTCGACATCTGAGCTCAAGTGAACTGAACTGCACCAAAGCTCATTTGTAAGTGTACTGACACCCACCTCACAAGCAGTCTCGATGTGTTTGTTTGGTGCACGCCAGCGTTCGGATGATCGTGTTCACACTTGACCAAACGACTTGTACTAGCAGAGCAAACGAGTTTCTTGTAACCGAACCGAACATGATAAGGATGGACTTCATGTCGACAGCACTGATGCAAGGATCGGGACTTTCTAGTTTGGTGGTCAATGGTCAGTGTCAATTGTCCACTCTGGACACCCCTGAATTAGGAATAGAATAATAAATCATCAATGAATTGATTAATTGTTGTTTTACATATTAATGAGATGGGAAACCGTTCTGAACTGCTGCTGGCATGCCACTGTTGTGTTGAGAAGACTAATGCTCGACCTGGAGGAGTTGCCATAGCGTGGATGTAGCTCAAATTTCCATTGTGATCGCCTTCTTTAGACAGCAAACTACTACTAAAATTTTGATGTAAGTCGATTCAAAATACGATTAATCAACAACCAATCGATGATGATGCCCATCCTTTCTGAGAACAGTCAGTAGTTCCAACTGATAGTCCACATTTTCATGAATATGTCACAAATGTATTTGTTAGGAATAAACTCAGAGTTTCGCTTCAAATGATCCTAGACGGAACCGGTTTCAAACCACACCGATCAAGAAGGAAGCTGGTTTGTGCGCTCATTCATTTGTTGGCTCATTTGTTCGTTCTTTTTTCTGTTTGGATCTTTGTAATCCAATTTGCACTGCATACAAGATGAACACTTGCTATGAGTGGCGCTGGGACTGAGCCGGTTTGAAACCATGCCAACAAAAGTTCGGTCATTCTTTCGTTTGCTCATTCCTTTGTTTGTTCATTCGTTCATAGTGTTTTTTGGTTTGGATCGTTATAATCCCATTTGTACTGCACACAAGATGAATTGGCTTGCTAACTTGCGCACGAGTGGCGCTGGGACTGAACCGGTTTGAAACCACGAAACCAACAAGGATGTTCATTCGTTCCATCGCCCATTTGTTCATTCTGTTTTTTGGTTTGGATCTCCATAATCCCATTTGCACTGATAATCCCATTTGCAGATGATAAAAATATGTGCACATCCGTGGCGCTAGGACTGAGCTGGTTTGAAAGCACGGCAACCAAGAGCGATCTTTCGTTTCTTCATTCTGTTTTTCGGTTTGGATTCCTAAATCCCATTTGCAAAGAACACTTGCTTACATGCGCACACGAGCGGCGCTGGTCGTCTACGGAAAGGTCACATCTTTGGCAATAAAGGTGTCTGAAACAGATGAAAGTCCACTAGTGTACAAAATCACATGAGGGCTTGAACACATACTGTATAATCCCGTAAAAGTGTCCACTCTCCTTGTGAGTTCATTGCTTGTCTAGTGAAATTACACATCACAACCTCTAAAAGTGTGTTTTTAGGAACTGAATCTGAGGTACAAAAGCCCACAAATGACCCTAATTGAAAGTACGTCAGATATTTATTGCCGTCCGCTGATTATGATTTTTCTTCATTGCTTTGTGTTCTCTTGTGTTTTTGTGTTGCGCACGTAAACATCGGACTTGAAACTAAGCATCCGAGTATAACAGAATAAAAATAACATCCCTATTTCCCTCCGGGATGATGTCTTTTTGGGTGGCGGCGGTTCGCGTTGTCATACCTGCGTGGCCGACGCTGCCATTTTGAGTTGTCCATGTTTGGTCAGTGTCCCCATGTCACTGTGGTGGTTCATGGTGAACCGGAGGATTCCGTCGATGCCATTGTCTCTGGTCTCGGGCACCGCCCCCGACACGTTGCTCAGGAGGCTTTTGCCCTGCGGGGAGCACAGGGTCACGGAAAGACGGGGGTCATCCCAGCGCTGCAGCTCAGGCTGTCCTTTCCTGGGAGACGGCGGTCGTTGTAGGCGTGCATGTTGATCACTGCATCCGTCTTCGCCGCGGCCAGGGGCTGCGGCTTGTGTTTCACCCGCCTCTCGCAGGTGAACGACAGTCTGATCTCGTCCACCATGGCACTGCACAAAGACCTCTGGGCAAAAATGGAGGGCGAGGGGAGGTGGGTCGGCGTGGGGGGGGGAAGAAGGGGGCAAAGGGGTAAAGGCCTTAGCTTTAATTTGTTCTGACGGCACAGAGTGTCCACAAAATGCGTTCAAATGTCACATTCATGTTGCGTTACTGCACTATGTCGCTTGGAGCATTCCTGTGTAGTATGTGTGGGCCTCTTGTGTGTGTGTGTGTAGCATGTTTACGTGGTCTGTGTATCACCCATGCATGTGTGTGACCAGAAGTCCTCTTTTCCAGCACATTTTAGGGCCTATGTAAAATATGTAAAATGCATTTTGCAATGCATTTTTGAAGCTTTTTCTGGGTCCACATGGGTCCACATGGAACGTGATCCCCACAACTGCCTACTGTAAAGTAAACTTCCACTTTGAACAGGCTGTGTGAAAGAGGCTTTGTTGGATTAAGTGAAGCAGTGCCCAAGTTTAATTATTAAGATTACTATCAATTATACCTTGGCACCGTTACCGTTACTCTGACCATTACCTTTTACCGTGTCAAAGTTGTTTTTTTTTATTTTATATTTTTGCATTTCTTTGGAGTGATTGCATCTTTGCCATGTGCGGCTTGCGTGTGGAGCATATGCTAATGTGACTAATTTGTACACAACATGCATTGTGCAGCATATATATAGCATCTGTGTGTGTGTGTTTGCCAGCAATGTCAGCTGCCAGCACTCGTCATTAGTGCTGCTGTGAACAAGTTGTGTACTGGAGCATGCAGCAGCCACTCACTTAAACTCAGTGTAGTGCTTTACAACATTAAAGGGGGTCATCTGCGATGTCGAGTAATGGATTAATTCTCTTTGCTCCAATTTGCATTCATGCCTATTAAAATAAGTAAATATTGTGGCCAAGCAGGGATTAGATTAGCCGCAGGCGTGCAAATCCTTTTATATCACGTTTAAACTATAAGCCGTGACGCTTCACATCGCAACAACCTTCTTCGCAGAAATGAAGTGTTAATGGAGTCCAAATCAGATAGGAGGCTTCTTTGTGGGCAGGATTCACAGCGGACACGTACCTGCTCACGCTCCGCTGTCTTCCTCAGCTTGTAGACAAATTCGGCGATGGCAACAAAGACGGAGAGCAGCAGGCCAGATGCCAGCACGATAAATATGCCACCCAGGTTTTGGATGCCCATGGGGCCCGTCTCTCTGCGCTCGTCATCCAAGCAGCTGCTCCCACTCCACCACTTCTCCTTCAGCATGTGTAGGCGTCCGTCCTCCATGATGTTCAGGATGGCTATGGAGATTTTGTCCCTGTACGGCGAGCCTGGAAGCAACATGAGGCCGCTTTTAGTTCTTTGGATGAAGAGCCAGCTGGATGCGTAATGAGATCCACAAACACACACAGTGGTGGCACGCGGGCTGCAAAAAAAAAAGGTGTGCAGTTGCATCCTCTAAGAAACCGTCCGTCATCGTCAAAAAGGGGAGCCTTACTAAGGTGATACCATTTCACATTTTTCATTCAGTGACAACGACGTATCTCCATTGGTTGCTTGAAATGCCTGTCAAAAATGATCAAGGCAAGTGTCAAATAGGATTTTGAATGGTTACAATTCAGATTCCAATTCCTCGCTTCGATTCCGGTTCCTAAAGATTCTCAATTCCGATCCTTTTAACTCATTCAGTACCAAAGACGTATTTACAGTGTTCCCAAAATACCCCGTAAAAAGTGAAATCCGTGAAGTAGCCAACTTCATTGTTTTACAATAACATATATGTTTTAAGGCTGTAAAACACCACACTTTATACAATTTTCTCAGACAGGCAATAACATTTTCTCACATTTCTCTCTTGTTTAAACACTCTCAAAAAAGTTCAAACCTTTGTTTCAATTTTAATGATCAACCTCAATGATCCACACAAGAATTATGAAGTCACTAACGCATATTTCACTCCTGTGGCCGTGCCTTTTCTTCCTGGCGCCGTTCCGCTGCACTGTAGCGTTTTTTAATCGTTCTTAAAACATATTGCTCTACTTAGATCCTCCTTAAGATCCAATCATGCAAAATGTAAATTATTGCAATTTTCAACTGGTCTTAAAATTTTGTTCAGGATTGTACTTTACACCTTTGTCCCCATTGTGGAATACTCCTCCACACAGGTGTCGTCCCACCTCTGTTCGGGCTGTCATACGACCTCCAAAGCTGAAAAATTGCTGGGTCGACTTAAAAGGACAGGATATTTTCCTGTTGAACAGTTGCTCGAAACATGTTTTTCATCACTGGACAGCTATAATATTCAGAGGTCATTCTTTGGGTCTTACCGAGGGGGGTGCCGATCCCGTAGCCTTTCATGTCAATGAGGCCCCCCACTTGCGTCAGGTTACAGTTGCGTCTAGTGATGTAGTCAATGGTGGTGGACTCCATAATGAGGGCGTAGTCGGACTTGAGCACCCGCTGAATGCCGTCCTCGATGGACTTGACCAGTGACGTGCTGTGCTTGCTGCTCATGAAGGCCCACATCTTCTCGTAAGTCGACACCTTGGATTTCTGACATAAGGGAGAGCAGAAACCGGAGCTCCTTTTAACCGAACCAAACATGACAAGTGTGAACGCACCCTGAGAGTCAACCGTCATGTGTATTTTCCAGAATCTGACCACTTTCAGTTTCTTATCCCTTTGAGCCACAGATGGACACGATTCTATTTGCTTTGTTACAGGATTAGGCGACAGTGCATTAAAGCCAGGCACACGTTTATCCTCATGCTACTCAAGTAGCCATACGCAGACACTCCATTAGTCTTGCATCAGGCAATGGTATTTCATGCCTTTTTTTCTTTTTTAATATCAGGTCACATTTGTGCCATGTCTAATCCCGGATAATTGCTGTCTAAAGACTGAGAGCCACTTCAAATCGGGAGAGACGGTGTTATACTAAAACGAAGCAGCCACTGCTCCTGTTTACTTTAAAAAGTAGAATGTTAATATAAGGACGTTGAAAAGTGACAGTTTGGAGATATGGCGAGCGACAGATGCAAAGTTTAATGAGTTTTTAATCTTGAACGTGTGCTTTTAAGAGGGTTGGAAGACAAGCTGGAACCTTGGCAAAGCTGATGTTTGCGGTAATACACAAAGAGAAAGAAAACCAACTTGGTTCTTTCCTTGAGATACTGCTCATACGGTTGCTTCAAAAGTGGTACAATTTGGAGTTCAACCACATTTTTCTGGGAAAAAATGCCGCAAAAAAACAAGGCTTTAACACAAACCACCACCATTTCAGAAAAAAAATGTCTTGCGGTAATAAATGAATTAAAATGAATAAATGAATTTATTGTATTGTTTCCTCCCACATTCCAAAATCATGCATATTAGGTCTCTAAATTGTCCATAGGTATGAATGTGTTAGTGAATGGTTGTCTATATGTGCCCTGCGATTGGCTGGCGACCAGTCCAGGGTGTACCCCGCCTGTCGCCCAAAGTCAGCTGGGATAGGCTCCAGCATGCCCCCGCGACCCTAATGAGGATGAAGCGGAATAGAAAATGGATGGAAAAATAATGTACCCATTTAAGCACACCCATTTCTGGTTAAACCACGGTCACTTATGGTTTATGCCCCGCCTACTCGGAGTACAGATACGGCTACAGATCAATTAGATGGGTGACCAGACACAGACCCAGATACCGATAGTGTTGTGCTCGCTCATCCCCAATAATCACGCTTCAGTGTGTACCTCGGTTTTAAGGTCACAGTTCGCACAAAAAATAAAACTGCTTCGCTTTTGTGTCAAAAACGTGAACTTTAAGTTACAGTTCCAGATTACAAATACATGTACTGTATCGCTACACCCCTAGTTCTCCAGAATTTGTCCAATGGGATACGTCTTGGTAGTCCCCAAAGCATTTCTAGTTCCTTCAATCTATGATTTAAATGATATTTTTCATCATTTATGCCGCACCTTGAAGAAAGTCATGGTTGCTCCGTCACGCACCACCCCGTACTCGATCTTGGTTTGCTTGGCGATGTCGTCCGCCGAGTCTGCCGGCGAGTCCATCCTCTCCACAGTGAGGAACGCTGCCAGGTTGGCCGTGTAGGACGATATGATGATGAGCGTGAAGAACCACCAGATCCCGCCGATGATCCTGGTGGACAGGGCTTTGGGCATCAGCTCGGAGCCTGTTAACAAATAAGACGCTATTTAACCTTTTTTCCAGCTAAAACTGGGCCCAGATCGAGTGTAGAAACAAGACAATTGCATTTGTGTTTGTTTACAAGGCGGCGGAATTAATTGGCAGTGCTGATAGAGGAAATGAAGCCAGTTTGCAAAACAAACAGGCCAGGCTTGTAAAACTGTATCACACCCGGAGATTTACACAAGAAATAAAACCTTTTTTGCAGTTCCCGGAAAACCTGTGGAATTAAACGGATATATCTACTGCAATTTACATAATCAACAAAAAACATGAGGAACTGAGCGTCATAATCTTCAGCATACACCAAATGACCCGATTGAGCCGGATGTAGGATAGTATTTCTTTCCTAGAAAGTCCAAAAAGATGCATCGTTACAGTACACAGTGTACGGGGTGCACAGATTTAAAAATGCAAACAAACCGGTGGCACCAAACGACCCTTTTCCTCCTGTCACTCACACACAACAGTGACCTGACCACCAGAGTCACAAAAATTGTTAGCAAGTTAGTGAATAGCAGAGGAAGAGCTTTAAGCTAATTTTAAGATAACGGTGGTCAATTATGCAGTCATCAAACAACTTTAACAGCTAAGAAATATGATAACCTGTTTTTTCAAATTGCAATTCACCAGTTGTTTTTCATTAGCATTATAATCACACCCAATATCCTCATATAGTGGCAGCTGGCGTTTATTTACTCAACTGCAGAGAGTACCAAGTGCCCTTGAAGGGGAAGGCATTTTTCTGAGGAGAGGCCGTCGTCCCACCTCCGTTTTTTTTACAAACATACAGTATATTACTGTATTACTGTAGTGACCCTGATATAAGACCATCATTTTTTCTTTGAAGAAAGATGAGTCTTCTTATATTCAGGGAAAAATATTAAAATAAGGAAAAAATATCAAATAAATGTGACAAATTAAATATGATTAAACAGAGTTTGGTCGTCAGAGGGGTGGTCTTATATTCAGGACATTACAATATGGTATTGCTGAAATACCTCATTTATCACATTTTTCCGCTTAATATTTTGACTTCATTAGCGTAAAATCACAGCTCTTTTTTTCTATTTCTGCTGTGTTTTTTTAATTTTCCAATTATTTTAGCTTTCTACTTATTAATTTTCTTCTCATAATATTACATTATTCACATCATACTTAGAATTGATTACTATTTATATATGATATCTTTTTTCCCAACTTTTTCCCCTTCAACTTGTTTGTTTCTCATAATATTATGACTTAAAAAAAGAATATATTTCAACTTTATGCTACTAAAATTATGTTATTTTCTTCATAATATTACAACGTTATCAGAAAGTATACAGTACATTTTCTTGTTTGATTACAACTTTTTTCCCTTAAATAAAAAATACTGCTGATTTATCCGCGTACCGAAACAAGTTTAGCAAGTAACTTTCATTTTTTCATTACAGAAAAATAGAGCGAATGGGGGGCATATGAAAACTTTTTACAAGCAACACATGCAGCCAACCAAAATGACCCCAAGAGTGCAGCGACTTTATTCTTAAAAAAATCACTGCTGATTCGAGCAACAGGCTTTTATTGCAGGTTTGAATTAAACAAAGCTGGGACGATCGACGCATTCCATTACCCTTCTGGTCACAGAAATGTTCCAAAAAGGACTCAGTAATGAGCAGCTGCGGCAAAAGTTTAAATAGTTGTGATTAAAAAAAAATAAATTTAAGTGCTGTATGTTTGCAAGTTTTATCCCGACAATGTGCGAAACAAATGTTCTGTTTGACACAAACTTTTATTTTCTGCAATAATAAAGTTGTAATAAAAAATTATAAAAAATGAGAAAAAAGTGTCAATTTTCTATGGGCTTTTCTATGGTTTTTTTTTTTTTTTAGCTTTTTTCCAGTGCAAAAAAATGCACAAATATGAAAAAGTACAGCAAGCGTGGGTCAATAAAACAGCCGCAGGCCGCAGAGACATGGCACATATAATAGAACCATACTATCACATTTTTATCACATTGAATTGCATGTGCCAATAAAAACAAAACAGCCGCGGGCCACAAATGGGCCCCAGGCCGCACTTTCGAGACCACTGCTTTACAGCATTTCACAAAACTCACATTTTGATTCCCGCCCCTAAGTTTGAGAAAACTCTGGTTTGTAATTTGAATACAATTGCTTGATTAATGTAAAGCTTGAACCCCTTTTCCCGGTGTATGTTCATTATTCAGCTATTGGCATTGTTTTCTAAGCAACATAAGTTACTGTGAAAGCATCGGTGTTATATACGACACTTCAAATCCTATCTGTGTCCTTTTATAACACGACCCTGAACTTATCGCAATGTCCTGACATGAAATGTATTACAGATTATATAAAGTAATTTTTGGTCCTCGAAACATAAGCGCCACAAAACCCCGCAGCCTCGTCTTCTATGCGTCTCCTCTGCGGAGCAATTCCGCCTTCCCGATGGCTCGCTGACTGACGTTAAAGTTACTTTATATCTCATCTCTGCCAACCTTTAAAATACCCTTGCGGGTTTCTCTGTTACTTTCCTGAGAAGATTTATGACAGCAATTGTGAAGAGTAACAAGCCCACGGATGGGGGTGGGCAGAGTGGTCCGCTCTTTAACCTCTCCCACCAAATTTGATTGCATTCGTCCTTTGTGGCTTGACGGAGGCTCCGCGCGCTAACAAACAAGGGGAGGGACGCCGCCATCCCTTAATTCACTGTGACTGCAGGGAGGGTCGACTCCCACGTGTGTGCTTCTGCTGAGAAGTGCTGGAAGCGACGGGATTAAATTCCACACCGTTAAAATGCTGCTGTCAGCAGGGGAAGGTATACGGTATATGGTGCTGCTTTGGAACTCTCGGTTAAATGCAAAAAGTAGATCAGTAGGTTGTAAAAACGTCAATATGTTTGTTCTTACAAGGAAGAGACGACAGCAGTGATGTTGGAGTAGACTAACGTTACGTCAATGGTTGTGACTGCTGGAAGACCGTTAATAGCTGTCTGCTTATCATTACTAAACACTAATGTCCGCACAAAGCCATCATTGCTCAGGGGTAGGAATAAATCAACTCTGCTTCTTCCTATTCCTTTCCGGAAGCAAATGTAAACGTGATGTTCCTTAATGTAACTTTGCTAAGCATGTAAGAAATAAATAAAACCATTATGACTACCATTGATTAGCATTTGTTGGAAATTTCCACAAATCAGTATCAGTCCTCTAAAAAAAACCCCTCCAAAAACACCAACGATGTTCCGTTTACATAACGTGACCTGTATATTAATTTGTAGGAGGTAACACCAAAGAACTACTGTACTTCGCGTAGTGACACGGTGCCTTGCTCACAGGGCCACTTACAATGTCTCAGGTTAATGCTAGGTTATAAGTCATGCCTCGCAAGTGTATAGTATAACGTTGGGGCAATAAGCTGAAAAGCTAGTCAACTACTGTAGTGGATACTGTCTCGCAACATCGCAAGGGAGACTCGGCTAGATGCTCGTTTGCTCTCAGCATTTTTTACCCCAGGACTACGCTGAATTTCCCAGCTCAACGGGGCGCACAAGTGTTGTGCTGAAACACTGTGACTGTTTTAGCACTGGAGCTACACAACAACGCTGTGAGAATCTCAGTGTTTCACTGTAGTTGGATCTGCCGAACACAAAGCAACGTTATTCTCTGCATGGGGGGAGTAAAACGTCAAAAAGTAGTAGTGGTCGGCTCTCACTAAGTCTGCCTTGATTAGTGATAGCAAACGCTCTTATTGCTTTTGTTGACGGAAGTAGCGTTCGTTGCAATGGGCTCTGTGAAATCAATGCGACCAGGAAGGATGCTCCACTAATGCTTACAGTAAAATGACCAAAATACGGCAAAATACTGTAAGTATTACATGTTATCATGAATATATCTGTTACTACGTGGTCACAGCATGTACATAAAACAATAAAACGTTTAAGGTTTTTGGGGGGGTTCAATAAAGGGTCTATAGGCGGACTAGGTGAATCCCACTACCTGCATTGTAAGCTGCCACGTGCTAGCAATTTTTCGGTATTTTCAACAGAAAAGAGAAATACACGTGCTCATGTCAAGGATTGTGGATGATGGGCAAAATTTCAAAATAAAGTGCAGTTTTCCTTTAATCTGAGCAAAAGAAGTTTGGAAAGGAGTTAAAAACATGCAACATTTATAGCATCCGCATGTCCTTTGTAGTCGTGTCACTTTGCAAGGAAGAAATTGAGCCAATTACATACAAAAAGTGCAAAATAGTTTGGGGATTCAAAGGAAATGCTGTGCTATCCTTTGTTGTTATGCTAATAAAATCAGGTTCCAAATCTTGATGCTAATCTAGGATAATTGTTTCATATTGCCTGCAGTGTCCAGTATCCCAAAGCTACCTTTGTGATGGAGTAAAACAAACAGTCCCGGTGGGATGTCCTTTGTGTGAGCTAACGCTTCTACTCCTGAATCACAGCACACAAAAGGGGGAACATTTGTCAACATGCATCCCTTCTTTGTTGTCTGTGCTATTATTTTTCACACCAAACTTTGGTTATTAAACAAGTTTGACTCCTGTAAGTCAGATGGATTTGGAATTTCGGATACAGCTTAATGCGTTCTACGAAGCACCCGCTGTAACTTTAGGTTGTGTACCCAAATCACCACCAAATTGGGTGCACCTCTTTTAGGGACTGGCAAGCGTGTAAAATTTGAGTAAGATTGGTTGAAAAACATGGCAAGAAAAATGTCTTTCCAGGGGCATGGGCGGGACTTTGCAATTAATTGTCCATAAGTCATGAAATATTTGTCTAATGATTATAAAACTTTGAAGAAGTCTGTATTTCATGTATGCTAGCATGCATTCCAAATAGGGGTGTAATGATCCATTCACTATATCGATGCTTCGATTTACATTCCTACAATCCAACTACATCGATGTGTGTTTAACAAATTCCATTCTGGACGGCATATATCAATCTAACATCGTTTAAAAAGGTTATCAATCGACTGAATGGATACTAGGAAATAAAGCATTGGATTTAAGCATGGCAGTCTTCATATGGATGTGTGTTTTTTAAGCATTTTTAATGATAAAGACTCGACGAAGAAGAAATCCAGTCTGTGTCTGTGACGTCATTGTCTTCCGGGTACGTGGTGGTCATTGGAGTTGTAGAGGACCTGTGAAATACAGTTGATTCACCTTTTCTTCTTTTGGTCAGTTAATTCACTTCATTCAGTATTCATATTTAACTCATCTGTCTTTATTTCAAACTCCTTTTCAGTGACAATATGCAAAGTAAGGACGTTTTGTACGCATGTTAGTTTACGGTCGAGGAGCAGTGACGCTTATAGTGACGTCATCATCCAGCGCGGCGTGTCCAGGTCAAAACATACACTTACGTACACAGAACCAATAAATGGCACGCACTTGGAGGATGCAGAAGAGAGGAAAGGCTGGGAAGCCGTAATTATTGTTGACCGACCGTTTCTTTGTTTTGTCACACATTTACACTCGCATTTCTTATGTATTCTTCTTTTGCATTACCACTGATGTCAGTGGATGGGTCGACAGAGAATGGTCACTACCATGTTGGAAACGAATGTCAAAAGTAACCTTGTGGAGCATATGGCAGATTCCACTACTTTTGTTCACATTTCCTTCACAGGAAATGATCAGACATATGTTTGTCGCCGATTGCGAGTCGCATTTGAAGTACTGAGCGTCTTCTGTGTTCTTTGTGTTGTGTATGACACCTCACTCCCACAGACAAGCTGCTCGTTTTTTTTCTTTTTCCCTTTTCCCTCAAACACAACCATTTGCATTTTAAACACGTCAAGGAAATGGCTTCCGTCTCAGCTGCTGTCACCGCGTTTGGCAGGCGAGCGCAGGAAGAAGCCTTGTTTATGTGACACAAACAAAACTCACCTATGAGTGACTACTCGCACTTGGTCTATCTATCAACAGTATCCATCTTTCCATCCATCCATCCATCTGGTGACTAACTAGCTCATTTGGTAGCGATTCTCCTCTGTGGTGCGTTCAAAGCCCTGCATGCCTGCACCGACAAATTGGCAGAACCGCTGTGCAGTTACATAGCAGCCAATGAACAGGAACCTCCGATGCGTTTTTGCTGTGCTGGGCACAAGATCCACTGCACTGCCACCCGAAAGGCTCTTTCTTGGTTTGTCTTGTTACTCTAAGGTTAAACATTTTATGACCTGACTATTTTGGCCAGTGATGACTTACAATGTTAATTTTGTTCATTTTTCCCCTGAATGGACATGTTGCAAGACAATTTCATTGCTTTGCAAGATATATAGTAGACATTTTTAGCAGCTTTTTTCACTCCTTCTTCTTTTTAAAGGGCTGTTATTGAAATACATGTAAATTCAACTAGAAAATGATTTAAAAATATATATAATTTAAAAATTACTAAATCAATAATTACCGTAATTTCCAGTGGATAAGATGCGCCGGTGTTTAAGCTGCACCCACTAAATTTAGAGAAAAAAAAAACAATTTGTACATATATAAGCTGCACCGGACTATAAGACGCACACGTACACGTCATAAAATTGCATATTGTGGCGCGCACGAGTCCATGAGGACTAGGTAGGTCTTTATTTGACAGGAGCCTATCATGAACTATGAGAAAACTCACAACGAGCTTGTCAACCCATCGGCAATCGAAGGAGGTCATTACTCAATACAACAGTCTGACTCACGGTGTCATCTTAAAAAGAATGCTAAAATCATCACACAGCAACTTCACACTCCAAGGGTAGGTAAGAAATATACAGTACAACTACCAATACGAGTTTAGAATAAAAAAAAAACATTTTAACTTCATCCCGTAATGCATTTCTTCCCAGCACAGCATTTTATTGGCCATGGCTGTCGGGGCGCTGCGATGATTCATTAAGCTGCCTCTGTCCACCAGAGGGCGCCTCACCTGTTTGCCTCGCCTGTTTGCCTGCCTTATCACTTCTATTCTGCTGTTTTACTGCAATTTCTTCAACTTGGTGGACTATTTCAAGTCTGATGTGCAGTCGTCTGATTTTGTTTTGTGCAAAGTGGCCGCTGTCATTGATTATCTGTGAGCGCAGCGATCACAATAATTAAACTACATCTATCTATTCTGCTGGAATGTTTGTGGAATATTTCCAGACTGACTCAGAGGAGTGATCGCACAAATTAAATGACACGACTGTAGTCGAGGGTGAGCCAGCCGCGAGTTCGATTTTTGGATCATTTTGAGTCTTTGCATTTTATTTCTATTTGGAATTATGTCGGTTATCATTAATAAAAACCTGCAAGGAGCAATCGCATTACAGTCATTTTTAATATAACTATAAGTAGGACAAGCAACGTCGTACACTACTGTAAACTACTATACCACAATATTAACCATGTATTAGTATGATTTCATTCTTATTTCATCTTAATCACAAGTGAGATAAGTGGATAATGCTGCGGCGGTCACCCTATGTCCAATTAAGCAGTTCTGAATATATCACACCCGTCAGCTGGAGCTTTGCCAACAGCTGGCATTTGTCAAACTTGTCCTCCAACATACCTTGTTTTTTTTTCGCGTGTGTCCCGACACCCTGAAGGCACCAGATGAGGGGTCAGCAATGGGAAATAAACGCTGCAACACCGTCTTGCCTCACCTGACAATGTCTGACAAGCTTCCCCCATTTTTTCCTTTAAAACAGCAGTAGGCGACAAGCGCCCCGCTATGTCACGAAAGACGGAGCACCGCAGTCGTTCCTGATGGCTGAACATCTCGCAAAGAAAAAATCTTGTCAGTTAGAGAGGCAGGAAGTGGAAGGTAGTGGCGCGTAGACAAAAGTGAGAAGATGAGGTGATGGGGGATCATTTTTGACAGCCAATGAGGGGGTGCCGTGCCGTACCTTGCTGCATCAAGGAGCCCACTCCAAACCAGAAGCTGTTTAGGAGCGTGAAGTTGTTTTCCACCACGTCGGATCCCGGGTTGCAGGGGTGGGCGTCGTACCACTCGTACGGGCTGAACCTGCAGAGCAGGAAGTTGAAAACATGTAAAATTTTCTCTTTCTTTTTTTTTAAAGTCACAAGACTAGTTGCACTGTCTCACTTTTAACAACAGCAAGAAAACTGCTCTCAAACTTGGAGCTATTTTGTAGTTCAGTCATGTCTGCTTTGAGCAGAAAAGTAACAAAACTGTTGCAACAGGAAGTCTAAAAAAGAAGAAGGGGAGTTGCATTCTAAAAAACACACTGCAGTACAAACTTTTTGAAGGAAATGTGAACAAAAGTAGTAGTAGTCGTAGTAGTGGTGGTAGTGTGGTAGTTTTAGGAGTATAAGTAGTATTTTTATTAATAATAGTTTATGTTGCAAATACCAATCACAATATCAACACTCATACAAACACCAATAAAAGCTACCAACATCAATACAAGGGATGAGCGAGTACACCACTACCTATATCTGTATCTGTATCTGTATCTATATCTGTATCTGTATCTGTATCTGTATCTGTTCACCCATCTAAATGATCAGCATCCGTATCTGTACTCAGAGTGGGCGGGGAATAAACTGAAAGTGGGCGTGGTTGAACCGGGAATGGGTAAAGGCTTAAATAAGTACATTATTTTAAGTCTGAAATTGACATGGATTGATCAGAAGTTGCTATATTTATTGTTTATTTGAAAATTATTTACAGAACAGCCTCAAAATTGAGATTCAAATTACATTTCTGATCACAAATGTAAAAGAACCACTTACAGAACATATTTTTTTAATGATGTTTTGTAAGGTTTTTAATGATCTGTGTGAAGTTGATGATCCATGCAAACATCCAGTAATGGAAAACAGGGAAATAATCTGTCAGCCTTGTTCACTGTATTTTTCTCAAAAGCACCGTGTTCAGTACGACAAGCAACGTTTTCCAACTGACTTTATATCACCAGCCAAATTAGAAGCAAGCAGACAAAAAAACACAGGCAGTGACCGATGCAACACGAGCCGTTTACAGCTCTGTACGAAACGAAACAAGTCTACCAACAAACATCAAATATCATACAAACCGATAAGCAACAGAGAGCGCTTATTCATGCACCGCGAGCGAGCACCGAGCGAACATTGAGTGACCAGGGAGCAGCAAATTCAGACATGGTGAGAGCGAGGACAGTTGTCTTTATGCGCGCTGAGTATGTTCTTACTCGCGCCAATTTTGGCATTAATGTGACGCCAAGCGAGTCTGTCGAGGGAGGGCCGGTCGCTGTGTGTGACTGGCCAATCACAGGGCGTGAAGAACATGCTCGTACTGGGCAACAATGCACTATCCGTAATGGATACTCGTCTAAAAAAGGTATCCGGCTCATCCCTACTCAATACCAATACCAATACCCATACCAACACCAATACAATACAAAATACCAACAGAAGATACCAACATCAATAGCAATACAAAATACCAATACCACAACAAATAGAAAATATCAATACCAGCAGAAGCGTCATCAATACCAATACCAACACAAAATACCAATAGAAAATACTAATACCAACAGAAGATACCAACATTAATACCAATAAGAAATACCAGTACCATCACAACTGGAAAATACCAATACCGGCAGAAGATACCAACATCAATACCAAAACTAACACCAACAATGATAAAATACCAATACTGATAAAAAAATACCAACACTTATCCCAAAACTAATACAAACCACCAACATAAATACCAATACCAATAAAAAAATGCCAATACCAATAAAAAATACAGATACAAATTGAAAATACCAACACTAATACCAGCACAAACAGTAATACCAATACAAATTTGTAATTTTTTAAAAACACATTTAAACAATACATGAACACAATTCGGACAGTATCAATTAAAATTGTGATAATGACGATGACTGTTATTCTCATAGTATGGCACTTATGACATTGTTGAATCACTGTTTGTCACTGCAACCCAAGGGCGTCAAATGTCACATTAGAGAAGCTGAAGAACAAATCCATAAAGAATGCCTCCTGCAATCCGCTGCCATTTCCTTGCTGTAAAAGCTGTGCACCTTTATTGCGCATTGAGTCATTTTCAGGAGGCAGGTGCTGAGATAAAACATCCTAAATGTCACGCCTTTAAAAGTTATTTGGATAAATATGAAGAATCACACTCCAGCCGCCTTCTTTACTCTCATACGTCTCCTGAAAATGTATCCAGTGCCCTTTTTGTCCTTTTGGAAAAAAGGGGGATAAATAATAACTATAATGCTTCACAGGGCTGAGGGGGGATGTGATGGAAGTAGATCATGTCACTTCTCATTTAGAGAGATGGAGCTGAGTAGAAAGCATTTTATCCGGCAGATACTGTAGCTACATGTCAAACTAATGACATGCCCCGCAGTCTAACATGTCAGCGGTGATGATTAAAAAGCATATGCAAACGTCTTAAGAGTACAAATATGACACTCTGGAAGTTTCATTTTGTTTCACCCTCTGTTGGATTAGGAGTCATAGTAAACCTGCGGGTGTGATAGTTAAAGTTTCATTTTGTTTCACCCTCTGTTGGATTAGGAGTCATAGTAAACCTGCGGGTGTGATAGTTAAAGTTTGGAAGATGATGCCACGATTACATAAAAGAGCAAAAAAATACAAAGCAATGTTGTGCTGTTGGAAATGTCTCTTTTGTGCATTCCCCAATGTATTCTTTTTTTTAAAATCCTGCCTAGCTCTCAGTCCGTCCACCAATAAAAAGTACAGCTCGGGGGTAAGTCCGAGTTTATACATCAGCATTACCAAACAGCAACTACGGTGGCCCTAATGGTGACAACACAGGAAAATAATTGTGTGAACGCTGAGAAGCTCCTTCTGCATGTCCCAATGATCCTCGGAGCTAAGTTGTCGGGGGCTTTTACGCCCCTGGTAGAGTCACCCATGCCAAACAGGTCCGAGGGGAGGGACTAGACCAGGGGTGCTCATACTTTTTTAGCCTGTGAGCTACTTTTAAAATGGCCAAGTCCCAAAGATCTACCTACTACTATAAATATAGAAAGTATATATATATTTAATATATTTATTTTAAAAAAATATGAGTAGGTATTTCTGTAGGTTATACAGTACATGTATATCAGGAGTGCACACACTTTGTCAGCATGCAAGTACAAGTCAAAATGATCTACCTCTTTCTATAAAACATATAACATATACAAAATGTAACCAGTAAACTATGAAATTCTATTGTTAATATTAATGATTAGTATTTCACATTCACATTTTATATAGTTTTATATAGTTCCTAGGATGAGCTGACTAGAGACGTGTTTGGTAGTTGGAGATACATACAGTAGGCCTATATAGTGTTGGAATTGCACTGCTGTTGATGTGTTCAGGTAGGAATAAAGTTATAAAAGAACTCTGTGAGACTCTGTGGTGATGCTACACTATGCTTCCGTCTGCTGTCATAGCAGAGGTGTGTCTTGACATGATGCCCATGCGTTCATTTCGCAAAAAGTTTTAACATAAATAATAAATTGATTAGTTACCGCCTTTAACGAGCTATTTTTGACCACCCTAATAAAAATCTAATAAAAAATACATTTAAATAAAATATGTTGAGCCATTATTGGAGGAGAACGTTAACATCAGGCTAGCAGAGGGGTTTGGAGGGGGAAGAGCGAGCTGGAGTAGCGTACGGTGGCACATCGATGCAGTAGCAAAATTCAGGTGTTATTAGACCGTCAAAAATAGACATTTTGATGGGCATCTCAATTACTTGTGTTTATTTACTATTCCTGAGTGGTCTTGGACAGTGACCCCCGTGAATAGCTACAAAAAAAATTACATAAATATAATTGGATATAGAAAAAAATAGGTCTGTAATGTGAAGGCATTCTGTCTTTGTCACCATGTCATGTGACAGTGGAGCATAAATAGATACAACATGGAGAAACAGATGGGTCGTGTATTGAATTAGTGCTGATATTTTTTGTATTTGCTTCGCTCCCTTGAAGCCTCCTCAGATTTAAGATACAATCTAAGTCGTGTCAGCCTGGAGCCAACAGTGTTTTCTCGCTGGCTCCTTATCACCTCATATGGTGCACTTTTATGACCTTTGAGCTATGTAAGCTCGCCTCCTACCACCTGATATCGCTATTATTTTTTTCTTATGCCGGTGCAAAGCCCCCTCCACAATTCCCGAAGTCCCACACCCAGCTAATTAGCGCATAAGGACTGCAGCTGGTTGCACTCGACCATCCTCCTCGCATCGCCGCGTCTTTTTTCCACAAGTACCACTTTGCATGAAAAACAGCAGGAAACGTGGAAAATCACATTCAGCGTATTTGGCTCTGACAATCAGATCGTTTGTCTCGTCAGAGAGCAATTCGGTGACTTATTACTTCTGTTTTTTTAATGCCAGAGCACATGATTGCCAATAAATAGCCTTCATTGAGGAAATTTCATCATCAGGTGTGTATTTACATAACCCTTGAGGGTAAAGAGTGTCGGCACATACAAATATCCTATTCTATATTTTAAAAGCAACCCATAAACTGGGTATCAACACAATCAAAAAGCAGAATGTACACATTAGGTCCCTCAAGGTGCCTCGAGGCTTTTAATCCTCTATCTTGACTTTGACTGCTAAATATGCTACACACTAAAATGGGACTTTCCAACCCAACTGGAGGTTTTTCCTCAGCCCCTCTTCGACCACCGCTGGGCTGTGCACACATAACTGCCTGGAGCAGCATACATAAAACATCTTCAGCAGCTAGCACAGCTTGCATTGGCTAGCCAGTGTGCTTGATTCACAGCCTGCGGTGATAACAGACTAAATGACTGCCTAGCCACCACATGGGCGTGGGCTTTGTCCGTTGTGGGGGGAAACTTCTTTACTTACCTGGCAATGACAAAGAGGACGCAGCTGACCCCCAAGTAGGCCAGTAGGATGTAGATCCAAATGTCGGGGGTCATGGGGTTGAGGAAGGAGAAGAAGCCGTTGTTGGTGGTGTTGGGCTTACGGTACAGGATGCTGATGCCCATGCTCATGAAGGGCTTGGTAAAGTCCACCACCTTCTCCCGCATGTATGTGATGGTGAGGGGGGCCACTGACAAGTCTGCCCTCTGGGGAAGAGGAAAAGCAAAAAAAAAACGACAGGTTTACTTCGTATGTTTGTATCTTTTTCTTCAATTCTCAAGACATTCTGTCCTCAAAGATTGTCACTGTCATTCAAAAGACAGTCAAGTTTCATTTATGCTGACCTTATTATGAATGGAACCTGATGACAACTTACATACATTGTGGTCATTTACAATCATACATACAATCAAAGATTTAAAGAAAAAAA
The DNA here is from genome assembly GCF_027744805.1 of Dunckerocampus dactyliophorus. NCBI lineage: Eukaryota > Metazoa > Chordata > Actinopteri > Syngnathiformes > Syngnathidae > Dunckerocampus > Dunckerocampus dactyliophorus. Next base: position 6,303,295 of record NC_072825.1, read on the forward strand.
CAATTTTAAAAAATCTGTTCTATTACAGCAAACCAAAAAAAGAACCTTTTGTGTAAGGAACTCACTATGTTGTATCGTATGAAGTGTATTGAGTAGTATTTTAAGAGACTCTATTGCATTATTGCAGAACAACGCACATCATCACTAAAAATATGTAGTTGTTTATAAATAAATGTATTTATAAAAAATTAAATGTAAAAAAAAAAAAGTCAAACTAATAAAATGTATTTAAAAATATAATATGAAACATTATATAATACAGTCGTACTCAAAATGAATGGACCCTCATTGTAAAGTGCATTTATTTTAAAAATGTGCAAGCTTTAAAAATAAAAAATAAAAAAAATAAATGGTGTTTGTAATATTAGACTTGATTTGTTGGTTTACTGCAAAGTATTGCACCTTTTATACATTTTGCAGATGAAAACAATTAAAATTTGGGTTGAATGATTTTGAGAAATATAGAAAAATAATCAATAATTTTGTTTGTTGGTGCAATATTATTATGATTTTTTACAGGATATATATACACGATATGCAATTTATGGTAGCTTTAATGTGCTGGAAAAGCTTGAAAAAACATCCTGAAAGTGCTTAAATTTTACCTTTAGAAGATATGAGCAGTGTGTTTTTTTGAGCCTGTGGCCATCACCATGGCAATACAGGGACGGTAGAAAGACAGCAGTGTGTCCCGCTGAGTCTCTGCTGTCTCTCCTAAACTATTCTCATTTGTATGTGGCGTACAACAAGTCCATCTGCAGGTTCTCTTGCTGCCAAATGCAGCTTTGACCCAACCTGCCGGCCACTCGGACCGGCGACCAACACGAACGTGCTGATGTACACGCGTGTCCTTGTTCCGCTCGCTGCTCGAGTGCAGCGTAAGCCAAATAACCTGACGGAGTCCCACTGTGTGCCACATGGCTTGGCGTTATCAGGGACTGCAGATGGTGAGCTTAGCGGTGTTCTCCCCGCGGACCACCTCCTTTTTCTCACCTGATGGAGACAGGCCCGGGGGCTTCATGGCGTTACAATGAACGCCATTCATACATTTTTAATCCGCCGCATGGACACTTGACATTTCATTTGTCTGATTAGCCACTTGCCGGAACAAAAGAAGGTGCACACGGCGTGATGTTTGTTCCTATATGACGACATGGCCGCATAAGGCTAATGGGGGCGCATAGAGGTGTAATGAGGGTCACGCTTTGCGGTCACAGAAGGCTGTCTTTTTGGCCGGCCAGACAGACATGACTGCCAGTACGACGCTTGAGCTTGTGGCCTTCCAGCTGTGGGTCAACCCGTCTTGCCGCCTCCGCCAATAAGGATCAAACTGACACATTTGAACGCTCGAGGCAACAAAGTGACCTCATAAGCACAACACGAAAATGGTCAGCAAAACATCAGAATGTGTGTTTTTAGGACAGTGGAACCTCCAACGTCAAATGTCCTGATTTAAGTCGCGTAATCTGTGTTTTGTTTTTTACTTTGGTTTTACTTTCAGTAATGTATGATGTATGATGATAACTTTAGAACACAAAATTATTATTTTTTTAAGTGGTAAAAAAGGTTTTCGTCCTGGCTGCTCAGCTCAGCTGCTCACATGGCTAAATCATAATAACATTAAGATTTATTATAATTAATTAAATTAACTAATTCGATTATATTCAATTGATATAAACACATAGAGTGTTTAATAAAATCAATTATTTAAAAAGTAGGGCTGTCAAATGATTACAAATTTTAGTCAAATTAATTGCAATTTTCAAATTGATTAATCAGGATTAATCACCATTTGGAACTATGTGTGAAATATGCCAAGTTTTACTGTATTTTATGAACAAAAAGATGTTCTGAAGTACATATCTGAAAATATATTCGCCGAATGCTAATAGTAGCGCAACATTTGAATCACACGTTAACCATGTTATGAGGGGTTGCGTTCAAAAACACCACATAATTTCAGTTGAATTCACGTTTTGAGTGTAGATGTATTTTCTAGGATTTCCGAGCATACTTGCACCAAATTGTACTTTCGCAGTGTGAGTTATGTTAGTGAGTGATAAGAATATGCAGTTATTGTTTTTATTTGTCTTTCTGTTTATTTAGACCACACATACCTGTAATAAAGACATTATTGTGATTTTCGGAGTATCAATGAGCGCACCGTGCGGTAGTCTAGTGACCATGAGGAAGTGACGTTCAGAGGAGGACTAGAGACGTGTTTGAATTGGAGGTGTTGGAATTGCACTGCTGTTGATGTGTTCAGGTCAGAATAAAGTTAATGTGGGTTAATGTTATACTATGCTTACGTCTGCCATGCGCATGCGTTAAATACGCAAAAAAAAATTACGTAATTAATTAGTTACCACTGTTAACACGCTATTTTTGACAACCCTAAAAAATGATGAACGGAATGTACACCGTCGACTCTTCTCTGTTTAAAGGCAATGTGAGGAGACTCACCCTCAGGGACTCATTATGTCATGCATCAAAGTTATAGGGCAGTGTTATTATTTTTACACTTGCACAACAATTTTCAATGTTAAAAAGCATGATGCATAAATTCCATTTAATTTTTTTATTTATTTATATATTAAAATAAAAAATATTAAAATAAAAAATAAAATATGTATAAATATAATAGAAAACAGAACAGACCATTTCAAACTCCGTTTTGTGATACAAACAAATGGGATTCTGAAACCGAGGGAGGTTTCACTGCTCTCAACCTCATCATTAAAAGTTAAATCACGCCGCCTTTCTTCACAGATCACCGTCCATTGCGTCTTTATTGCATGACAAGATTAATTGCCACGGCACCAACAGATGATGTGCTAAGCACGCTGTTAGCTTTTGCATCGAAGCTGCATGATTAAAGTCATTATCTATTGTGACTACATCAAGTTTAACAAGGCCCGTTGCATCATTTAGCACCTTCCAAACAATGCCCTTTAGCCCAGCATTGGCCTTCGTGTCTGTTTAGAAGAAGGGTCTGCATGGCGGTAATCATAGCTTTATTGCAAACGTTCTTTATGTGTGTTTAAAAGGGATCATCACAACACATAAACAGTGTACTCCATCTCTATCACCTATGCCTTCTCCCTGTGACAAACCTTGCGCCGCGCCAGATACAAATAAAGGTGTACAGCTGATTCTAATGCCCGCGATCTTGTTACCCTTCAAAAGCTGTCAGTCAAATGGTTTTGTGTAATTTCCCAAATGCAGCTTTGATTTATGAGCAGACGGCATGCCAGTCGACAGGAGGGAGGAATAAGCCTCTCTCGCCTCAGCAGCGCTTTATCTGCATTAACTTCAACAGGTTTTTGTATCCCTCACAACACATCTCGAGCTGCGATCTTTGTTCGTGTAGGAAACAATCACCATGTATCTTGCCTGGCTACATTACAGTGAAGGGTGTTGCAGTTAAAAGCACAAATTTATGTTGCATTTCTTTAAAGTCGTACAATTCAAAATTTGGCAAAATTTTAAGCTGCCACGTAATGATAGCAGTCACAGCAAAGAATAAAAGTGTGATGATAACCATAGACCCCGGAACAACGGGTAGTGGGCAGATTTCCAGGCATTAAGATGTGTAGCGAAGCCTGCTTTTATTTCTTTTTTTTACAAAACTGTCCTCAGTGAAGTGGTGGGCACATACACAGGGCAGGCGCATCAGGGCAGGGCAGGTCAGAGGTGCTACCATGTGCATGAGGAAGGAGGTGTTTCCTTCATGACCTCATGAAAAGCCATAACTTCAGAAGCAAGTGTGAGAGCACCTTTTCTCTAAACAAGTGACAGAGATGGTGGATTTTTGCTTAAAAAAAGGTCTTTAACATGGCTCCAGGCTGTGTTTGAAGATGTGTAGTGAAGCCTGCTAGTTTCTTTTTTTTTAACAAAGCTGTCCCCAGTGAAGTGGTGTGTTTTAACAACATTAAAAAGTCACTTGTGTTTAATAAGGGGCCTTTAACAAGATTCCAGACTTTGTTTTAAGATGTGTAGTGAAACCTGCCTTTTTTCTTCGGGTTACAAAGCTGTCCCCAGTGAAATGGTGGGTTATAACATTATTAACAAGTCAATATAATGTATTATATATACCGTATTTTCCGGACTATAAGTCACACTTGTTTTTTAATGGCTTGGCTGGTCCTGTCACTTGTACCCGGAGAGACTTATATGTTTTTTTACCCACACTGACAGCCGCAACAGGGCGCTCTAGGCTTGTGTGCCAATGAATGGAGTTGTCATGTTGTTACACTTCAATGCCCCTAGATGGCACTAATCTGTTAGGCAACTGTGGAGTATGTCTGTTGTATGAAGGAGCTGTCAGTTGTGCTGTCGCTATGCTAGAGACAAGATGTTGCCGCCCACTCTGAAATAAAGAGATAAGATTCTTTTTTTAGTTCATATGTGTTCATATATCACAGCCAGTATCTGCCACTCCGGAACAGACGATACGAGAACGTTGACCTCACCGACTCACCACCGACTCGTCACCGTCACGTGACCAGAAGTGAGCTTTGATGACAAGCCAGCATAATATCTGAATGTTTCGACGGATATGATTCACCACAGTCGACATTCTCCTGATATTTTGCTGTCTTATAGTCCATAATGACTCGCAGAAGTCATTTGTAAGCAGAAGATGACGGACTTAAGCGCATCCGTTCTATCTTCTTCTCACGTTTGGAGTGTCACGTGCTTCCGTCTACGTGTCTGTTCACAGCGCCACAAGTAGGTGTAGAAAGATGGAACATAAATGCCCCCAAAAAGAAAATCCAAAAATCTAGATGACTGTGCGGGTTGTGTAGGGTATCGTTATCTGAGTAACTATATGTTACGGTAACATACCACCGATTCACGTTGTATTAACAGACACCTATTTAGCCTGCTGTTCTCAATACATTTTTGGCTAGTGCGACTTATACTCCGGAGCGACTTATAGTCCGGAAAATATGGTAGTCAATATTGTATAATAACGTCTTTAATTAATACTGACGTGGCAATAAATGACATTATGTGCCTGGTTTTCGGTATAGTAATCAGTCGCCAAATTGGCCTTTCAAAGCAGTATATGGCGAGTATATGGTACGTTTTCTTACTGTTTATGCTTTTGCTCTGCTTAATCCTGCCCAGCTCATCCATACCGACAAAGGTGGGAAGTCAAAAACCACCACACCACAACTTAGTCCAGTCTAAGAATTCACAAAGGGAACACACCCTTGATTGTGTGACAAGGTGCAGGAAAAGCAATAACTTTCTGTATAGTTTGCCTTCTGCGGCAATGCACTGAAGCAAAGGCTCTATACGGTGCTCGTAAATTCAAGAAATGCGTGTTTAAATGGCTGCATTAAAGCTCCAATAGTTTCAATTGCCAGTGCTGTGCCCTTGTGAGAACAAACTTGATTTTTAGTATTTTGAAACAACACTCTCTAGCAAAAATAAAAATAAAAAACAAAGAGAATGTGTGCTGGTGAATGACAGGGTCATGCTTCTTCATTTCCTGCCAGCATTTGCAGCCTGTCGTAATCCATTTGTTCCCCTCAAGGTTATTGTTATCAACACGGGAATAGAGCAAAAAAAAAAAAAAGCTTGCACGGAGAAAAGTGCCGCCCACCTTCCCTTCAACCCTTTCAGCAGCCAAGCCATTGACTCCTGCCACACCATTCCCCGCACTAAATGCCATTTAAGCTATTACAAGTTTTCAGCTGAGTACAGCGATGACCCGACGGGGCTGCTGAGGACAAAGCCGGAGCATTGACGGAGACACTTAGGAAATGCCAGTAGAGAATTGCCACCAGCACTTTGGATGTGAGGCTGTTTTTCACAGTGGTGGAGGGTTTTTGGAGGTTTTGACACGGGCGGGCACGAATGCTGACGACGTTTCAGCGAGATGATGGATGCTGTGCATGTCATTAACATAGATGCGATAAAATATATTTGTTTTAGAGCTCAAGGAAAGACATTGTAGAGCAGAGGGGTGGGGGAAATTTTTTTCTATCAGGGGCCATTACATGTTTTATAAAGTCTTGCAAGGCAAAGGTGTTGTTTTGATGACTGCGCAAAATTACACATTCAAATTCTATGCAAGTTTGTGGGGCACAGAAGCACATATTCCCAGCAAGAACCCAATACATTGTGATGCCGATCTGAATAAAAATGTGGCTACAGAAATATATTTTATTTTTTTTTGCCCCCATTACACTGTTGCCGATCTTTACAAACGTAGAAGAATAATCCAAATTGTTACAATTAAAACAAATGTCTGAAAACAAAAATCGCTCTCCCTTAGGGATAAGGTGAGAGACTCAGAGTAGAATCGCTACACATCCGCATTGAGAGGAGCCAGATGAGATGGCTTGGGCATCTGGTCAGGATGCCTCCCGGACGACTCCCTGGAAAGGTGTTCAGGGCACGTCCGACCGGTGGAAGGCCTCGGGGAAGACCCAGGGCATGTTAGAGAGACTATGTCTCTCCTCTCTGGATGGATGGGTCCAAAAACAAAAACCTTCTTTGCTAAGATAACTAGTGTTGGTTTTTGCATAGGTCAGTGCTTCTCAAATGGGGGGGTGAACTGTCAGAGGGGCGTGAGAGGCAGGGAGGACTTTGTCACCCATAACAAACAGGTACTAGGGGAGGGACCAGACAGAGACTGGCTCATCAGACCCTAATGAAGAGAAATAACGTTAGACCGAGATTTCCCTCACCCAGATGCTGGTCACCAGGGCCCCCCTCTGGAGCCTACCCTCACCTATCGTCATGAGCTTTGGGTAGTGACCGAAAGGACAAGATCATGGGTACAAGCGGCCGAAATGAGTTTTCTCCGTAGGGTGGCTGGGCTCTCCCTTAGCGATAAGGTGAGAAGCACTGTCATCCGGGAGAAACTCAGAGTAGAACCGCTGCTTGGGAACCACTAGCATAAGTTACGACTTTATTACCTCATTAGATGGTAGAAATTGTAGATTTTGTCATCTGAAAACAATTAGAAAGCTAAGTCAAAAAGCAAGAACTTTTGATCTGATTGTTTGTTCATAAGCAAATTTACATTAGCAAAATTACATTCAAACCAAAACCAAATTCTATGAAATTTTTTGTCACAGAAGTACATGTTCCAAGCAAAAACCCAATGGATTTGGTGATTATCCGAATAAACCTCACTTTTCGTCATTTTGGTCTGCTTGGGGTAAGTTGGGCAGTGACCAATGAGAGAACAGTATTACCTCGTACTTCAGCATTTTTCAATCAAACATGAGTTTAGTAATGTATTTAGTAATGTATTTAATGAAGTAATGAATTAGTAATGAATTTAGTATTTAGTAATGAATTAGGAATTTAGGAATCTACTACTTACGTGTTCTATGAGTTCCCGTATCATGCCATTCCACTGGCCCTTGTCGTCCTGAGAGCCGTACTTCCCGTCAGGCACCAGCCGAATCTCATAGGTGAAGCCCAGGATGGTGGCCAGCTCCTTCAGCAAGTCGATGCAGAAGCCTTCGAAGCGGTCGTTCCCGACCAGCGCCTTGTCAGATTTCTTAAGCATGACGTATGGCTCCTCCTGCACATCAAATGGGAAAAGCGATCGTTGAGGTCGGCCTTTTCAATTTGCTTCAGCACAGTGAAGCCTAATTGATGCAAAGGGATCTAAGTGGATGAAGGGTTGTTGCATTTAACAGGTAGAGACAGCGCATTAAAGTTCCATATTAGAATATGTAAAAGGCTGGCTTTTAATATTGATGGATTAGCAAATGTGGATAAAACTCTTTTACATTGCAAAAAGTGATGTTCTCCATATGCACTTACCGTGACACTGAGCTAACTAAGCCTTCTGTCACACTGCTATGCGTTGACCTATATAGCTGGTTCATTTTATGGTCAGGTAGCTGACACTATTTACTAGCCTGTAATATCCTGCCTGGCTGCTCATCATTTGGACTGTAAAAAACGAGCTTGATTAGGAACAGAATGCTGTGGTAAAATGGAACATGCCTACGACGACACTGCCTTCATCAGCCTGCTAAAGGACAGCGACCCGACTCTTTGCAGTGACTAAATCGGAATAACTTGTGAATGATTTCCTTAATTTAGTGTGCATTCAGGGGACCTGCAAATGTGTGCGCAAAGCCACCCGTGAAATATCTGTAATGGAATTATTGCATTCAGTAACTAAATATATGCAACTTACAAAGTGAGCTCAGAAGATGTGGTTAGTTCTCTGGTGAAGGTCAGGTTGTTTTTACACTGAAATCGGATAAATGTCACTTTGGCTGTTTACTTATATAATGAATGACATGTCTGGAACCTCATTTGAGAACTCATCTTAAAGTGGACGTTTTCGTAAACCGTAGCTTTAGAGTTTCCATCAAAATGCTGGCGTTGTCGGAAGTAGTAGTTTGTGCTGAAGACTCTACCAGGGCAATTTGGCGACCTGCGGGCCAAATTTGGCCCGGGAAATGATACCAGACAGGCCGGCGACTTCAATTGAAAACTTTGGAGAGAGTAACATTTTTGCAGCAGACACCTAAAAACAGTGGACCCTTAAGACATTGACACTGATTGGCTGTCATTGTGTTTGGGCGTGTTTAGCATAAACTGATGGGCTCCCGCTGCAGTTGGGAGGGCAAGGTGAGTAGCTTAGAAGAGATGCTAAAATGGTGGAGCACGTGATAGGTTCAATGAATGGGAAATTTACATTTCAGATTGCCCCAATGGCACCATTGATAAGGGTCGAGTGATATGCCTTCTTGGTAAAAAGGAGTTTGCTTACCATTCATATATATCAATATTTTGATGTGCCACAATAATGCAATGAATTTAAATGAAAGTACCTCAAAGTGAGGGCTTTTATCAGCAATATCTAGGTGAGATTTAAAAACATATGAATTAGATAAATTAATTACAGATCATAATAAATGTATCTATTTTTCATCTCGACAGCAATAATATATATTATTCATTATTCTTATTCTTATTATGGATTTTTTTGTATAGAATGATATCTATTTTTTTTAAGTGTTGTGTGTAGATGTTATTGTATGCAGTACTGATTTGATCGCTATTTGTTTGATCGCAGGATTACGCAAAACACAAAACTTAGTGTGATGGATGCACATACACTGAGCAAGAACCCATAAAACGTTGGTACAAATAAAAGTACTGATACAGAAATGAACAGAACAACAAATGCAATTAGAGATTTCAGAGTAAAACAACTTGGAAGTCAAGCAGGGTCACAGACAGTTTGTGCCTTTTCATTGAGTGGTAGAATAATCATTGTGCGTGTAGATGTTACTGTAGCATTTATTCCTTAAAATAAAATGCATAAAAAAGCTCAGGTTGGCATAGCAACCACCTTTATGTTACATTGTGCTATCAAAACCTAAACCCCCTCCAACCATGCAATTAGGGCGCTCTTTAAGATAAATACGTTATGAATACTTGATGACAATGTGTTTAGGGCGCCAGGCGCTCCACCACAAACTTTGCCCAAGTTGTCCAATTAACTTGATCAAAAAGTTTGCGTGTTGAGCGAAGTCATTACCATCTGTTTGGAGGCTTCCACTCCTTGCTATTCCCCCACGGTTTGGACTCAAATCAAAGTGTTTATACCAGTCGTCGCAGCATGGGTGTGCATGGCGGCGGCGTTGAGGAGGGGGAGGCGGGCCCGTGCGGAGACATTACAGGCAATGGAGTGCAAACAATTAATGTAAGGGGAGAAAACACATTAAGTTCCTTAATCTCTTCAACAAAGTTATCGCTATAAAGCTGTCAGACGTCTCGTTCACGCATCACTGCCGTCGGTTTGCCGCCGTGTCATTATGCAAAGAGGCGAGATTGATATTAAAGTTGAAGATTTTCCCCCCTACCCTGCAAATTGAAAGTAGGTTGTTTTACGACCTTGAACTAATGACTGTTGATATTGAAAATTCACTTTAAAAAATCGACTTTTTTATAATCCAACTTTCACAGCGCATTTCCTGTATATTTTCCTGAGATCTGTTGGAGTCAACACATTCGGCAGCTGATAGGCACTAATTGTGTTGTGCCTTGACCCTCGCTTGATGTAATTGCGGCGTTCGGGTCAGGCATAATGACAGTATTTATCATGCTAAGTAGATCTGTCCTAAAGAGGTTCGCTGAGAACATCTGTGTCAGCACCAACCAGGCATCCAGTCGCGTTCAGCAATCGTGGAAACAAAGATGCAAATGCGAAGCTAAGGGGAGGGATCGCTGTGTCCTTTTGGGCAGAACATGTTATTATGCATACTTTAAAAAAAGTACACCCAGCCCAAACTGTTTTTAACGTTATCGGGCATTAACGTATCAAATGAAAATGAAAAAGAGTTATTTTGTGTTGACGTCTTGGCCTGGTACGAATCTCAAGTACTATGATTAGAGGCATGTGGTGGAAAAATGTATAATTTACTGCCATAACTTAGGTCACATGTTATCTTACAAGTTATATGTATTATTGTTTTAAGTGTTTGTAGGGATTCATTTCTTACATCGCAACAGAATACTGGTAAATATCCAATGAAATATGAATCTGTTTTCTTAACAATGTGCTGGGGACACCGGTAGACGTGGCTAGCATTAGCATTACGCTAGGTGTTATCGATGCCGTGAAAACCCGACATTCTTACTGCCTACTTTTTTGAGAAATGTGTTTACAACATTATAGGCTCATATTAATGTATTTGCTGACTTAACATGCTCATCAGCTAATGCTAAAACAGATGAGTCATGAGGACATTTTGTTATTTTGGTGCTAGGTAAACCTGCTGTTAAGTGTACAGTAAATTCTGTAGATTTAGTATAAACACAATTACAAATATATTCCTCATTCATTTTAGATTGATGCAACATTTTTATGGTATAGCATTCAGTGTCATGCTCATTTTAACGACAATAAGTCAACTGAATGTTGTGTGTAGCTAACTACTGAAATACATCCAATCCACGAAGCTACTTCACTTGTAATGCTACATTTTCCAGCTACCTCGCCTCCCAAACCTACGGGAGATTTATGGGAAGCTATTTAAAAGGGAGGGCAACGGGAAAGTAGGACAAAATATGGTAGTTTCCCAGGGAAAACTATTGTAAATTACCAAGTATCTGTTTCGATACTTGTAATAATAACTTTTGTGCTACCTTGATAGAACCTCCAGGCCAACGAGGAACAGTTTCAGAGTGTCACTGACTAGTACAAGTGACATTTTGGATGGCGGGTCATACATTGTTGACTTACCAGGATGGTGGTGATCAGGAGGGAGCGGTTAGCCAGGGAATCAGTGATGTTCATCCCTTTTCGCTTGGTCACTTCTGTGATGTTGAGACCTCCCGACGCACTCCACTTCCCAACCTGCGCAAGAGCAAAAGCATGAGGCGGTGTGTCCTTGGCATGGACTGTGACCTCAGCTAGAACTAGCGGCTGGCATTAGCGGCAGGTTAAACGCACACACACCCGGCCCTCGGCATTATGTGATTACCTAGCACAGCGTATACGACTACACCATATTGGAAAGATGGGGGTAATTATGTAGTATCATATTCAGGAATAAGGGCTCACTGGGAAAAAAATATGACATTGGTAAACATTAGTGATTGTGTAATCGTTTGAAGTGCATGTTCCTAAGAAAGAAAGAAGTACAAACTAAATTAAACCGGGTCTGTTGTTGGTGTTCTTCCGCCATCGAACCCGAAGTGTTGCGTTTAGGTTTGTGTGTGAATTGTGACGCGTGCTTGTTGAAATGTTTTTTTCTTTCTCATAAGGTTATGACTTTTTTGTCGAACATACTGTATTTTTAGAACTTAACTGTTTTCTGTTCAACTCCGCGTGTCTTAATTCCCACAGCATTACAACACATACACTATAAATGAACTCACTTCAGGGCAATTAGCTGCTAAGATGACACTACAAATTCTTGAAAGGTTGTGACTTTTATGTCAGACTTTCATAACACGACGCCATTTTCCCAGCATGTTTGTTTTGTTGCTGTCATCGGACAAAAAGTGCATGTTTTCAGAATATTTTCAATTTAGTTTTGGCACGTTAAAACATTTTTTGTTATAATATTACAAATGTATTCTTTGTAATATTGTGAATTTAATTTCAAAATGTTTTGGTTTCTGTTTTGCAATATCACAAATTTATTCTTGTAACATTACCACTTTTTTCTAGGAAAAATGTCCTTTCACATATTAACTTCTTCTCATGTTATTGCGACTTTTTGTACTTTTTGTTCCTTATGTATTTATTACATTTAATTATGTGGTATTGTCGGACTTTATTTTCATATTATTTGACTAGAAAATATATTTTTCTAATGTTACTTACATTTTTTACATTCCCGTTACCATTACAAATTTATGTTTGCTGCTTTAAATTGTCAATAATTTGTTGTTTAAATAATAACTTATATAAAAAGTGGTGCAGCTATTTAGTTCCCTCGCTACATCACAGTTCACCTTTCACGGATTTGCTGTGTCGCAGAATTTTTGAAGTGCAATTTTGCATACTTTTTTTAACGTTTGAACGCAGATTGTGTTCTTCCTTGTGGTGTATGAGAGCAATTTATCGGTGCTCTGTTGTATGTGTCTGTTATTGTATTTACTACTGCTACCAGCAGAGGGTGTTGTATACTCATGTTGAAGACACCTCGTCTCAGAGCGTTCACCTGCCTGTACGAGCATATTAGCAACCCACAGTAGACAATAGCCGGCTTAATATAGAGCCACAACAGTCCTTATTGGCTAAGGGAGAACAATCAATCATTTTCCTTTATGTTGTCGTGAGCAAACTAGCTAACTGTGTGAGCTGCGTGCTAACTGCCAATGAACAACAGAAGAAGAAGAAGAAGAAGAAGAAGTAGCTAACTGGCTAAATGGATCTTTGGTTTAAGGAGTAGGACGAGGAGGAGGACGACGGCAGGAGCAATATGTTTTAACAAGGATACAAAAACACTACAGCCAAACAGCGGCAGGAAGAAGCACGGCCATAGGAGTGAAATACACGTGAGTCACTTCATCATTTATTGTGTCCAACCTAGTAGATTGATCATGGAAATTCAAATGAAATTTGAACATTGAGAGTGCTTGAAATGTGAGAAAATGTTCATGCTTGTCTGAGAAAAGTGTATAAAACAAATAAAAAATTCACCAATTTCACTTATTGCGGGCTATTTTGGGAACCTGTCCCCCTCGATAACCGAGGGAAGACTGGATATACAGTAAAAAAGCTTACATTGCCAGCTGCATTCGATTATTAATGACATTTCCCCTTGCCGTCTCAGTATTGTAAAAGTTATTCATAGATATAATCTGAAAAGCCCTCAGGCTAAAAAAAAAAAAAGGAAAAAGCTCTTAAACATATCATTAGCCCAAACAGTCCCGCTGCTGTCGCTAACAATCTACACTTGCAAGCCTCCTCCCACCCTTATCCAGCTGCCTGTCTCGCTACAAACGCTCGGCTTTTAATATTCACTAGAGTCCTTCCGCAGCGTCAGATGCGTTTAAAGACGCACGCTCCGCACAAAAATCATGAAAACATCCCGTTGACGTGCTCCCTGCGTAATCTGCCGTGATGCATCTGCTCTCAACGGAAAAGAACATTAGTTGCAGCTTGTCGCCACACTTATGCTAACTATTAGTTTGTTTCTGTTTGTCAATGGCACTTGAAAACCCAGTAACGTTGATGCCTAGCTTTCTGAAGAATGTGCACATATTAGCCTGACAACATTTTTGATGCAAATGATATCGGTGTGCAGCTAGCGTGCTAGTTAAATGTTTGCCTATTTAACCTTCGCTGTACACCGAATGCTTCATGGTTTGCAAAATTATTTATAATTAGGGCATGATTGACCAAAAAAGACCAATCACAAATTAGTTCTAAATGATTTGAGTAAAATCTGCAAATCCTGCAAGACGACGACACATGACACTCATGCTAGCATGACCTAAAAAGCAGATGAAAGTTGAAAAACAGTTGAAAAACATGGTCGCCATCAAGCACTTGTGAAGAGGCATGGAAGAGGGACCAAGCAACTTATTGCACATTAGTAAAAAGAAGAAGAGAAAAGTTGCAATCTCAAAAAATACATTTTTAATATTCGGAAAATAAAATCGCCACAGCAAAAAGAAAAGAACATACGGAAGAAGTCGTGGTGTCATGAGAATGAAATCGTAAAGTTGTGAGAAGGAAAGTTGTAATGTTACGAGAGTAACTAATATTACTCGGAAAAACATATTTTTTCTGAATAAAGTTCATCATCTTTGAAGAATTCGAAATGCTACAAGAAAACATTGCCAAAAAAGTCGAACAGAAAACAGCTTGTTGTAGGAACACATTCATTAAGTTGCACGATAACAGTCGCAATAAAGAAATTTAATAAAGTCGTCATTTTAATGAGTAAATGCTCTAAACACATTTTAGTCGCAATGTTATGAGAAAATCAAATAAAAAATGACCCTTATCATACACATAATAGCAGCGCTAACTAGCAAGCTAGCTATACAAACATTTCATCCATTCCCATCATTTTATGGTTTCTGAAATGTGTTCTAATTGTAGCGGTTGCAATTAGCGCAAGTCTTTTAACACGATTAGCTACAAAAAAAAGGCTGTATTCCAAAGTGGCTTGAAATCCGGTCCTGAGTGAAAAGCGCTGTAGGAACCCGATCAGAGCTGAAACTAATATTCAATTAGGAGGGATTAGTTGGGGGAAAAGTCCACATCCGAACAGGCTAAAGCCGATTCCACAGATGTACAAGATGGAAAAAGAAACCGACACAATGAGAAGATGCTAATGGACCGTCAAATAATTGCACGGCCTTTTTCTATTTAAACGACCGCACGCGAGATGCCGACAAGCGGGAGAAGAATGGCTTCAAAGCGGTCGTTTTTTTCTTTTTTTTTTCTCCAAGCCGCCGTCCTCCAACTTAGGGGTTACGAGATGAAAAGCTTCCACTATTATATCATCTTGAGCCTTTAGGGAGTACTTGAGGAAGTCATAATGGGACTTATCCCTATTTGATATATTCATAATGTATGAAAGCCCTCTGGTAGTGAGAGGCTGTTGTAGTCCAGAGGGTGCTTTGCCTTCTTGTGCGATAAAAGAAGACATACATTATCAACCTTTTATGTCTTTCCTCAGCGTTTCTTTTCTTTTTGTTTTGTGTTTATACAGCCCATTACCACCAAACTGCATTTTGGGCATCACCTCAAATTATCATTAAGAAGATGCGACGATTAACACACTAATGCAATCCAATCTGCTTTATGATCCACTCGCACTTGTAGGAACCGTCAGTTTAGTTCCTTGTTAGGGAGATAAATTATTCCGTCATCTTATTGCACACTAAGAGAGACAATTAACTGTTTCTGTCGTCGTACAAAACCTACCTTACCATTACCATTCCTGTAACTTTGACTGTTTTTTGTAATATTACAACTTTATTCTCATGTCTAGAAATGTGCTCGGTTTTGGAACGTCCCAGTTGGTTTTCGACAAATATTAACTCTGTTTTTTGTACACTGTCTCGGTTATATTGCGCGTAACAAACTAGTATGTTTGCCCTGTACTGTATCATTCCGCGAAATGGAATGCTGAAACAAAACACCGAATGCGTCGGTCACTAATTGTTCGTGCATTTTTTATTGTGTGAGTGCTAAATATCCTGCCATGGAAGAAAGTTGCGAGTGCCAGAAATTTGATAAAGAAGGCGAGAAACACAAGGAGTCAAAGTACAAATGAGGTGTCCCGGCCCCTAGTCCCTCACCGTCACCAACTAGAATCTTCCATCAAGGTAAAAGTGATGTTAAATGTTCAGTTATCCATTTTATTTGCCATTTATAGATATGTGGTATTGTTTTCTGCGTGTAAAAATGTATTTTTTGTCAATACTTTTGAGTGTCAGGAATGGATTCATTGGATTTACATTATTTTCAATTGGAAAAATTGCTTCAGTTTTCATACGTTTTGGTTTTTGTTGGACCTTTTGGAATGTCTTCATAACAAAAACAGAAATACCACAGTGGAACCTCGGTTAGCGTACATCCCGGTTAGCGTGTTTTTCAGGTAACATAGAAAATTGACATCAAGATTTTGCTTCTGTTTGTGTACAGGACAGGCCAAAAGCTTGGACACACCGCGCCTTCTTTATTTTTACTATTTACATTGTAGATTTTCAAACTATCCTACCTCAACCTATCTCAAAAGGTTGATGTCTGTGTTGATCTTGCTGCCACATCGCCGTCTTTGTCAACAATCACGTCACGTTAACCTTAATGAAGGTAAAAGTGACATTACATGTTTATTTATCTCAGTCATTCATCCTTTCTGTGTACTGTATATGCATTTAAAATAGTTTTCTCTGTGTAAAACTATATTGGTAAAACTATAAAAACGTGTTTTGTAATAACATTTTGGGCTTTCCGGAGCAGATTGATTGGAGTTACATTATTTTTTTAATGGAAAACTTGATTCGGTTAAAGTATGTTTCGGTTAGAGTCGGACCTTCTGGAACCAATTAATGACACAAACCCAGGCTACAAACACTAAAACACAAATATAAGACATACGGAGGATGCATTCAATGACGTTGTGATGACATGTAGTATTCTATACTGGTCACTGCGTGTTCGTAATGTCACTGTAAGGTTTGAATTATCTCACAACAGGCACAATAATCCCTAACACGTTGTGGCCGTAACCCACGGCAAACTAAAACTCAACTTTGAACCCCACTTCCTGCCCCGGAACACATTTACAGTAACACACATGTGTCTTATTTATGCCCTAAATGTCTTATTATCTCTTATTATGGCTACTATATTAGGTAATACGGAAGTAAAGACGAATATAGGGGTGTTAGCTCATGCCTAGAGGGCTCTAATAATGTTAAAAAAAAACATATTTAGAAGATCATTAACAGGTTTTCTATGCCATTACTACGAAAATATTCTATTTATAAATAAGGACTCCTACTTTGTGGAAATTACACTTTCTTTCCCTATTAAAAATGGTAATATGTGTCAAACACAAGAACGGAACAAACTATCAGTTGCTGAGACATATGTAAGAGTAAATACGCTCTGCTTATTCCTACTCCTTTTTAGGCTTATTAAATTATGCAAGTGATGTGCTTTAATGTAACTATGTTAGGCATGTTCACAATAAACTATATCATCATGATCACCATTACCTTTTCTAGTCCATCCTCCTTCAGGCTTATGATGTCCAGGTCGAAGTCAGTACGCAGGCCAGTTGTCTTGTTGAACGACAGCCTCCCAGTCAGCCCTTCCCAGTGAGACTGGAACATAATACGCAGTATGTACATATTTATATCCATAGCAAATTGTCTTGCATAAATTAATGGATCTGATAGTAATACAGTACATGACTCTTAATACAATATCGGATGAATACTATTGATTCCAACACAAGCAGTAGAATAACATCCGGTGAACGGTGAACGGTGAACATCCAGGGAGCGGACATAGAGTTGGTAGACAGCTACAAATTCCTGGGTGTTCACCTTAACAACAAGCTGGACTGGTCCGTCAACACCCACGCCCTCTACAAGAAGGGCCAGAGTCGCCTTCACCTGCTGAGGAGACTGAGGTCCTTTGGTGTGTGCAGGACTCTTTTACGGACCTTTTATGACTCTGTGGTGGCCTCAGCCATCTTCTATGCTGTGGGCTGCTGGAGAGGGGGCAGCACGGACAGGGACAGGAGCAGGATAAATAGACTGATCAGGCGAGCTAGCTCTGTCCTGGACGGTCCTCTGGACTCCGTGGAGGAAGTGGGGGAGAGAAGGATGTTGGCTAAGCTGACATCCATCATGAACAACACCTCTCACCCGCTACATGACACTGTTGTTTCCCTGAGCAGCTCCTTCAGCACCAGACTGTTACACCCACGGTGTAAGAAGGAGAGGTTCCGCAGGTCCTTCATACCGACCGCTGTCAGGCTCTACAACACCTGCACCACCTGAACCATGTTGTAGACACTATGCTTTCTTTACACTGTTCTCTTTACTTGTCTTGCTGCTGTAACAAGTAAATTTCCCCGCTGTGGGATAAATAAAGTACATACAATACAACATGGCAGAAGATGTAGCATAGCATTGTCACGCCAAAAAATTACAACATACAATATCAACGGCAATATTAATGTCAAACACATTTTTTGTTTTTCACTATATATGTTTGTATTTAGGTATTCATTGATGAAATACTGATATTACACATACAATTGATACACTCAAAATCCAGTATACTATTGAATACTGGTGACAAGATTTGCTCAGCATTGTCCCTCCAATGAGAAGGACCAAATGGTGGGATTTTTCGTTCCAAAAAACCCATAAAATATTAAGTATACATATAAATAAAAATTATATGTATATATTTAAAAAAAAGTATAATATGGCTGTCAAAATGCAATAATAACGAGTTAACGGAAATTCCCTTTAACGGCACCGTTTTTCTGACGAGCGATTCATGCGGTTCTGTAGTTGATGATGAGCCATAAGCAGGGACAAATATTGAGAAGAACTGGACAGCAAGAAAAGGATATTTTGAATGGTAAGTTTAGATTCAAAGCCCTGGCAGATGGCTCTCTCCACAAGACCAAAGTTATTTGTACCTACTTTTGCCGTGAGTTGAGTTGGCACCGAAGTACGTTGAGTCTCAGATGCCATTTGCTGGAAACTCTAGAGAAGGTGCTGGAGCACTGCAGGTATTTTTTATTCTCATTTATACAGTGCTACCTTGGCACGCGTGTCCCAACTATTGAGTGTTTTGATTTTTTTTTTAGATATGAGCTGTCTCTCTGCTGATTTTCAGCTGTGAGTTAAAATTTGGGTTACGAGCTGCTAGTTACTAGAAGGGAAATAGCTGAAGACGGCCATTTGGAGGGCTTGTGGCACCTGAGTATGTGGCGGAAGTGAGCGAGCACACACGTTCAGCCATCAATGATGTGGCAGTAAAAGCTCGTGAGGGAATTTATTAGTAATTTACTAGCGTTTTTTAGTTGTTGGGTGTTTTTGAAAACCTTTATTTGTGATGTTGGTCACAATTCTATTTTGTGACATTATTTGCTTGAAAGAATGATATTTGAGTGATGGACAATTTACCTTAACAATGTCTACTTATAGATTTTTTTATACATTGAGGTCCATTTTGTGTTGAGCTGTTTAAGAAAACAAAATGTTTAATAAACAAAAATCTGCATTTTATCCAGTCTCATATTGATAGGTGTTTTAAAACTAAACCTTAAAATGAACTTTCAAAGGTACATTTGTTATACATAAAAAAATATGTCTAACTGTGATTAATTGTGATTAATTGTGAGTTAACTATGGACAAAATGCAATTAATCGTGATTAAATATTTTAATCGATTGACGGCACATTGACTTTATATGATGTTTAACATGATATATTTGCTAGGTTTGAAGCTCTCTCTTATTAAATAGGGTCAAATAAAATAAATAAATAAAACATGTCAATAAAACATAAACAAATGTTTTCAGATTTACCTGATTCCTATTATATTATATATTATATATATATATATATATATATATATATATATTATTATTATTATTATTATTATTTTTATTATTATTATTATAGATATTTTCATACTCTTTCTCAATAAATGCATATCAATGCTCTTATTTGTAGTTTATGAAATACTGTGAATGATAAAAGTCAGCAGGACCCTTTTAGAATGTTGCAAAATGTCAAAAAACAAACAAACAAACAGCCAATAATCCCGGTTAAAATCTCTAACACAACAGAGACGATACCTATCCAACAATTAAAAGTTCACTTCAAGTCAAAACTTGTCTTTAACCGCGTGTATACATAAGAGGTACTGAGAATACCCTGATAACATCACATTGATATTTTAGAAATAGAAAGAACACGCCCACTCACATACAGTGAATTCAAACACACACACGACACTCAAAACGTACACAACAATGGAAAGCAGTCAAGCTGTGCCTCCGTGCTTGTTGTTAATTACATCTTACATCAGACACGCCACTAACGCCAAAGGACCGCAGAGTTAATTAACGAGCGTCTTTGGCTTGATTCCCCACGAGGTGGAAAAGCACATAACTGCCCTCTATTACTATTCCCCGATAAACGCAACCTCATAAGCAGCACACACACACTATTTATTGTAACCTGCACACCCTCCCGAGCTTAGCATTCTTATGCTCTTTTTACTTTAGTTTGGAATTGCATCTTTTCTGATGCTATGCCAACATTCCAATCTGTCATTTCCTGTCAAAACAGATGTATAGAGCCTCACTGGGATATTGTAATCACTTCTTTCTCCTGTATCATGCCTTTCCTTAAACTTCTTTCCTTAAAGCCAGTCTAGTTGTCAGTATTACTCTAAGTAGAAGCCATCCGGCCTCCTGCCCACAGAGGTAGGCAACATGTTCAAAGTCGCCAACGCCTCGGCCGCATCCAAATCCGAATATGACCTTCAGAAAATGTCTGACGTCGTAGCGTAAATCAGTGTTTTTTACAACCCGGACACCCCAGCGTTGTCCTCAGACGCACGTTGTTGTAAGGACAACACCGTAATAATATTTCATTGGCTTTCGTCTTGATCACCAAAGGCCGTTACGATGGCTTCCTGTTAGAAGACAGTAAAGCTCCTAAGTATTTTGGGAAAGGGATGCTTGGCAATGTCATGGGAAGGACAGACGTGAGGGTGTTCTGCAGACAAACGAGGAAGGATTTCTAATACAGTTTGGCGACCACGATCCTTCAACAGGGCCAAAACAGAAGTACATAAAAAAGTCAATTCAATCCTCAAGGCACTCAAAACCTTCACAATATTGAATGCACTCTTTTCAAAAGAGCCTCTAAAGTACTCAAAGGACAAACAAGAATGGGGCCGTGTAAAATATACTTGTATGCTTGCTTGCATATAACATTTTCTCTATCTTTTTCTCTTCTTAACTGTAGCAGTACCTATAAAACACCACTAGCTGACCATATCAGCCTGCAAACACTTCCTGTTTCTTCTCAATTATTGTCAGTCTTCAAAGGCTGAGTAGTTTCCATTTGTTTCTGATTTCATTCAGTTGTATCGAACAATGGTTAACTTCCCGTCATACATTACCTCCGCAGTTCATGAGAGTTTTGAAGATGCCGACAGTTTAAGCTGGGAACAAATGTATTAATTCTGTCGTATCTTAAAAGCTTTACTTCACCAAATGAATAAAGTCAGAAAATCATGAATAATGCATTTAAGTCATAAATCATGTGATAAAGTCATATATTAATATAAAGAACCAAGGACTTAAAGTTGGTATTATTTGCGGATGATACCACTGCCTTTCATTCTGGGGAAAGCACACAAGAAGTAATTAAAAAGGTCAAGGATGAAATGGTCATCTTAAAGACAGGCTTTGATAAAAACAGATTATCCTTGAAGTTAAGTAAAACTAAAATAATTCTATTTGCAAATAGCAGAAAGGACACGTACGATCAAATACAAATAGACGGAATGCATATTGAAAGAGTGAAAGAAAATACATTTCTGGGGATCAGAATAGACGAAAAAATGAGTTGGAAATCTCGTATCAAAAATATACAACAAAAGATGGCGAGAAATACTTAAATATTGAACAAAACAAAATTTGTTCTTGATCAAAAATCACTCCACACTTTTCACTGTTGTTTGGTATTACCATATCTAACTTATTGTGTGGAGATATGGGGCAATAATTATAAACGCAAACTTCACTCACTCAATGTACAGCAAACAAGATCGGTGAGGATAATTCATAATGCCGCGTATAGCGAACATACAAACCCTTTATTTTTTAAATCAGGTATCAAAATTAGCTGATTTAGTAAATTTTCAAATTGCTAAAATAATGCATTAAGTTAACAATAACTTGCCATGGTAGTATTTATCTATGCGAGAGGAGAAATATGACCTTAGAGGAAAATTAAACCTAAAACACTCAACAATGTACCGAGACGAGCAAAATCAAAAAACAATACAAGCAGTTGATGTCTGCTAAATATGACATGGCAGAAGAGTCTTGATTATTATATTTATTGTTCTGTCATGCTCGTTTTTATTGTTTATTATTTATTTATTATTACACTCATTATGATATGAACTAATATTTTTTCAATGGAATACAGGAAGTGAATAATATGTACTGCACAAGATGTGGAACGGATGGGGGGCAGAATTAAATAAGCTCTGCTTTTTCCTCCTCCTTTTGGACACATGGAGCTATGAATTATGGGATGTATTCTATTGTAACCTGCATGCATGTTCAAATAAAATTAAAACAAACCAAACCTTAGAAATAGTCAAAGATGTTCTGCATGGTACTGTTCTTAAGGATCTACTGCAAAAAAGCTCGTCAAAGATCATCTATATGACAGGAAGATTCTGCTGGTCTATTCCACAGGCTCTACTGCAAATTGTGAGTCAAAGATCCACTATATCAACGGAGTACTCTTCTGTTTTGAGAAATCTGCCACTGTTTTTCGGAATCAACTGCAAAAGTGTGGGTCAAAGACCCTCTATATAACAGGAGCGCTCTGCTTTTTTAATGCGAATCAAACATTTTTTATTGATCTACTGCAAAAAAGGTAGGTCCTCTATATTACAGAAGTGTTCTGGTGTTTTTAGACATATCCTTCAGTTTTTTAGGAATAGGCTGCAGAAGATTGCAGGCCGTTCTGATATATTTGCGGGCCGGATTTGGCCAACTGCAAAATGTGAGTCCAAGATCGTCTATTTGACAAGAGTGCTCTGCTGTTTTTAGAAATTGACAACTGTTTTTTTAGGAATCAACCGCAAAAACGTGAGTCAAAGATCCTCTCTATGTGACAGACGTGATCTGCTGTTTTTGCTGCCAAAATGTAGCTCTACCTAGTTTTGACCTGAACATGTGAGGCGGTCTGATGTCATTTTTCCTCAATTCTAACAAGTACGACCCATTTAGCTGTATTTGAATCCGCACCAAAATGTAATGCATTTCTCCTTGGCCGTTGCCCACACACATTCTTGGAAATCCCTTAGCTTGCAGTCACTTTTGCATATTTTTGCAGTCTAACAAACAGCGATGAAAACATAACCTCCTTTGCGGGAGATATATATATATATATATATATATATATATATATATATATTTTTTTTTTTACAGAAACAACACATCCCACTCTGTTTGCAGAGCCTCTGTGAGCTTCAGGAGCAAATCACAACCGGCTTTTCGCCCACTGTGATGGTCGCAATGTGCGGGGCTGTCTCTCCACATTGATCAAGCCAGGCTACTCCGGCAAGAAGGTGAGATGAAAGAGCGGACAAAAACCTGATGAAACCTGATTGCCGCTCGCAAACTTGTCAACTCCCCGCCGCTTCTTTGTGCAACGCAGCGTAAATACAATCATGCTTGTGCAAAAACACCTCTAAGACAGGTCTTGAGTGCATCACCGAGGGCGGCTATTCTTTCTTAAAGAAAATGGTCTCGCTGTTACCTTTTCTTTCTGTACTTTGGAGAAATAACGGAGGGTCTGACATCTCATCTGGACTTTAAAATAGGAGCACAGTGAATATGGAATATCATCTTCTCTGATGGATGCTAATGGCAGCCTCAGAGGAAAAGAGGGTAGCTGAGCGATTCTGACTCCTAATTTGCCCACATTTATATTTTCACGAAGTCTGGGTCTTATTTCTGGCCTGTTTCAAAGAGTTACATCATACTCGTACGCTCCTCAGATGTAGCCGAGCGAGCGCTGATATCATACCGTGACCTTAAGTTCATCCTCAGTCATGTGTGGACTACATCGGGAGTTTCATTTGACGGTACGATGCTGAGGACTGAAGAAGGAGAAAACTTGAGATGGCGTTCAAGCACTTCAATATGTTTGGACAGCCGGAATTCGGAGACCCATGAAGTTAAAGATGCTAAATGGTTGGCTAGAATGATCATCTCTAAAGGTTAACAAATAGACACTGACAACGCAACACTGACAACGCAACAATGCATGCACGCCTGGCCAGTAGTTGCTGATGTCACTTTGGGAAAACAACAATTTACTCCACTGATTGTCCTTCTAGGTCTTGTCCAAAATGGTATTTGGAATGTCAGTTTTGCATACTCCACATGCGCTCATATTTTTTTTCAACCTTAATGATGATTTGAAGTGCACAAGAAAGTGAAAATGTTTGCTTTTGTCTTCCAGTTCTGTATATGCATGGCCAGTAGTGGTAATGGTGTGGGTACTAGAAATAGTACCTTGTGGTTAGGGTGGGTATCGTTTAGATAAACTGTGCTCAAGCGGTGCCAGAACTGGGACTTAAAGAAAAAAAAAAAAATACAAATGTTGTTTTGTTTTTTATGGAATTTTGTGACTTTCAAGTTGAACAGAATAGTAATTTAAATACCTCAATGATGTTCAACAATAAAATTCACAAGATTTTACGGTTCAGTGGAAACTTGGTTAGCGTACGCCCCGGTTCGTTTATGTCAAACATGAACGCTCAAATTTTGCCTCGGTTTGTGTATATTTTTGTGTACATTTTTAGCGTACAATATGGCGCACATCTTGTCATTTTATGAATATATTGCGTGAGTCCAGCTGTGTTCTTAATGTATCTTTTTTACAAAAGGTCCTTGTTGGCAGCCTGTGAGCTTGCTAAGACGTGGAAACAGGAACTGGAAGTCAACTCACCCGTCTATGACTGACTCTCATTCTTTGCTAACTACTGTGCTAACATTAGGTGAAAAACACTATTGGATTCAAGAAATAACTAATATCTACTTAGTTTTTTGGTCATAATGGCGCCGGTGCCATTATGGTACAGAGTATTGATACCCATCCCACCTTGTGGTACTTGAATATGCCAATGGAAACCCTGAGCTGAGTAGTATTGTGCAGTGGAAAAATGTCATTTGAGTTCCTCAGCTGTTGCAATTATATGTTAAAAAACCACAGTGGAAATCCCTGCATTTTATCATATCAACATACAAATATTAGCATCTCCACCCAGCCTTCATCTGCCATTTTGTTTTTGTTTCTTACGGTGCATGCTGCAAAGTTGTCCTTTCAAAAAGGTTGCAGCACAAACGTTCAGCAGATAAAATAACAACAAGAAGGAATTTTACACAGCAGACAACAACGCTGCTTTAATGTGCCCATCATGGCTCACTTGGCTTTGTTTGTGGATATGATTGATTTTTTTTTTGCTGGGTAAATATTGTAGTCCACTCACTCCTCCTATGAATAACACACACACACACACACACACACACACACACACACACAACAGCGGACCAGCTTTAAATGCTGCCGTTACCTCTTTGATGAAACTCATGAAGCGGCCTCCGAATCTCCAGGGTTTGTGTCGGTGGCATTGCAGCGAGTTTACGGTCATCTGCGGGGCGTGCTGGTAGGAGACGGACACGATGTGGACGGCGTCGTAGGTCAGAGCTGCATCTGTCTGGAATAAGGGGTGAACATTGTGTCAGCTAATGCCTGACAAAAACACACAGTAGCTCATCAAAGATTGTCTATATGACAGCAGTGTTGCTTTTAATGACCTACAACAAATATGCTAAGTCAACGATTATCCATATGACAGGAGAGCTTTGCTGTTTTTAATGACCTAGGACAAATATGCTAAGTCAACGATCATCCATATGACAGGAGAGCTCTGCTGTTTTTAGGAATCTGCTGCAAAAAAGAGAGTCAAAGAACCTCTATGTTACAGGAGCGCTTTGCTGTTTTTAATGAGCTACTGCAAAAATGCTAAATCAAAAAGCATCCATATGACAGAAGAGCTCTGAAGTTTTGAGGAATATACAGTACTAGTCAAAATCTAGTCAAAGATCCTCTATACAACAAGAGTGTTCTGCTGATTTTCGAAATCTACTGCAAAAAATCTAGTCAAAGATCCTTCATATGACAGAAGCACTCTGCTGTTTTTAATGACGTACTCCACAAATGCTAAGTCAACAATCATCCACATGACAGGAGCACTCTGCTGTTTTGAGGGATTTACCAGTCAAAACCTAGTCAAAGATCCTCTATATGACAAGTGTGTTCTGCTGTTTATCAAAATCTACTGCAGAAATCTAGTCAAAGATCTACATATGACAGAAGCACTCTGCTGTTTTTAAGGACCTACTACAAAAGCCTTTACAGTATGTGACACTGTTGTTTTTAAGACGCCAGTCAAAGATCCTCTATGTGACAGAGATGCTGAGCTGTATTTAAGAACTGACAAAAATAAAAACACTAGTCAAAGAGCTTGTACATAACAAGACTATGTTGTTTTCATGAATCTACAGATAAAGACTTTTAGCTGTTTTTAGGAACGGCTTGAAAAACCCACATTTTGAGCTGCGTATGCGGGCCGGTCTGATGTCATCCAAGAGCCGCATTTGGCCCGCGGCCTACCAGTCGGATAGGGCTGCTGTTATTTGTCATTTACACCATGTGAAAAGGACATTTCAATGTTGGTAAGGCATAGGAGAGCACTGTGTGTGTTTCTTTAATGATAAGCTTGTGTCAAAAGTTGGTTTATTAAAAAAAAAAAAAACACACAACAACAACCAAACAGCTTCACATGTGGTTTGACTTACCGCACGCTGGAGAAAAACTCAGTAATCCCTTCAAAAGTACTGTGGAAGTGTTTTGGAATGATATGGTCAGGCCGTGTTCAGCATTTTAATTACTGATAAAGCAGATAAAACCTTCATTTCAGGGAGCATGCAGCAGTTTTTCAGCACTCACTGCTAAGCTGTGTTTATTCAATCGCAAAGAGCCTTCGGACAATGCTGAGCTTTGTCAGGGTCAAAGTATGTTTTATCTTCTGGAGATATTATTTTAAAATGCCCCTGAAGAAAGAAGATTCTTCTTTGCCTGGCCGTTGCTCCTTTAAAAATGTTTTGTTTTTCTGTGCTCCATTCTGCTGCGAGACAGACCACCTGACCACCTTTGTTGAAGCTCTTCAGACAGTTGAAGATATTTGATTGAACAAGCCATCAAATTTAATCCTGCATGTCACACCTACATCTGCTGCTAAGTGGTAATTCCTGGCGGGATGACACAAACCGGGCCAGCTCCTGGGCTCATCAGCACCTCTCTCAACCAGTGTAATCACTGTTGATGTGTGGGCCAGCCATCAGCCATGTTTCATTCTCAACACATGTTTTCAATGCATATTTTTATTTATAAATCGTAAAAATATACTGTTTTAAGTACCTGGCTGTTGCCATGGAAACAGTGATACAACATTGACACTGTAAGCTCTCCATTTCAATAAATGGAACGGAACGAAGGGATGCACCCGGTCACGCTCTTTATACAGTCGGCATGTGTGAAGGTGATTTATCAGCTCTGTACTTTTCTGTGCCAAAGTGTAAAAACAGGAAAAAATGACTGTGAAGTTCGTTTTTACATTATTTTTTAAATTCATAATAGCTTAGCAAGGCAGTGCCTCCCACATTTAGGTCCTTCCCAATCTTCATAATTGATTTTAACTACTCTTATTCGTATTGTTTTGCATATAAATACTATAAAATACAACCTTATGTATAATTACTATTATGCAGTTATTTGTGTTTGTCATTACAAACAAAACATTGCAATGTTTTTGAACTACCATATCGTGATACTTGTTCCTAAAAAACATACATAACTACTGCACATTATTGTTATAATTGTTATATAAAGTAACCCCTCGTTTAATTTGGTTAATTGGTTCAAGACCTGGCCATGAAACGTGAACTTCCACGTAGTTGTGTAGATAGAGCATAGAAAACGTGTTTATAACCTTCTAGACATGAAAATACACCCCTATAGTTATGCTCGTATTGATTGTAAGATAATAAGAGAAAATAAGACAAATAAGAAATAAATACGACATAATATAGACTGACACATAATAGAATTTGGAGAGTTCCTTGTCGTTCCTTTCCAACTTCTAGTTTCTGTACAGTACTTCCTGCGGTGGTTATTGTCTCATCAATGTAACATTACTGACACCTAGTGAACAGTGTAGAATACTACATGTCATCACAATGACTTTGAATGCATGTTCTGAATGCCTTATATTTTGTATTTTACCACATTGAGCCATTTTTATTCTTGAAAATGCTGAATTTTGCCAAAAAAATATGTAAAATTTGATTAAATAGGAATATGTTTTGACGAATAAAAGGCCATAGTCAACCACAAAACAGCAATGATTTATTGATTGGTATATTTTTTTTAAAAAGTGCAAAAATGCTAAATATTATTGCTGTTATTATTTTTATGATTATAAATACAATTGTTACACTTAATATTATTATATTATTACTAATAGTAGTAATAGTAATAGAAGTAGTAGTATATTTGATAATATATTTGATAATAATAATAATAATAATTATGATGATGATTATTATTATTATTAATATAATCATTATTATTATTACTTAATAATTATAATGAGTCTATTATAATTATGTAATAATAACAATGATAATTATTTATAATAGTAACACTAATCATTATGATTACTACTATTGTTGTTGTTCTTATTAATTTGAATATGAATAATAATATGAAATGTAATAATTGTATCTATTATACATTTTTTGCCATCTCATCTTGAACGGGCACCTCTAAGGACTATTAAACACCAAAACACCAAAAACAGAAAAAAAAAAATGAACAAAGCAAATTTAGGATAAATACCTGAGTATAATATCCTACTCCTTGTATTCATCTGCTTATTGCTTCATCATAATGACTAATGCCCTTAGTCACTTCCGGTAAGGAGGTACATCAGATTTGTGCGTTTACACTACTTTTGTCTTGGAAGATATCCAATTCATATCCAATTTACACCCACCTTTATACAGTTTGGAGATTGCATGCGTTGTTTTACCCATATCTGAACCGTGCCAGTCTGGAGCAAAAGACTGGAATTGTGTCCTTTGAAGCATGTTGTGTAGACCCAGCTATGCCATTATTCATCATAAAGATGAGGTGACTATGTGTAGACGTACAAGAACATACCGTCATGATGCCCTCCAGGAGGCCCGAGTCGGGTTTAGGCTGTATCTGCCTCTCCATGGACCACTTCTCCACAATGGAGGACACCTGGGGATTGTCTACGTTGAGGATGCGGAAGCCGGTCATGTTGACGCCACAGAAGCGATACGGCTCCAAATCAATGGCCATCAGATCCTTTTTATTGAGAGAGAGAGAGACAGCAGTAATGAAGGAAAGAGTCTCATTTAATTTCCACCCTCCCTCTGTGCACGCCTGGTGTCTGTCTTTTAAGTATTCATGCCGCCACGCTTTTCTCCTCACATGAAAAGCTAAATGACGCAGCTTCTGATTAGAGAGATGCTATATTAAGATCAAATAAAGCCAAAGGAGGGGTTGCTTTCAATGCGACATCAGGAGATTTATGCCCAGTTTCAAGATAATGCCCTTCAGCTTAGTGGACAAACTTTTTAAAATCAGCTACAGATAACCTCTAACAAGTATATAGCAACAACACAGCAGCTACAGAACCCATGTTGTAATAGCAGTGAGGAGCAAACAGAGCTAATTTTAAACAACATTACGACAAGAGTGCTGAGTAGCCACATTTTAAAGCGCATGCAGAGTTGGATGACCACTCATTATACTTCAAATGCAGCAAGCGACATCTTGCGGAGTTAATAAAAAATATATATCATCTTACCTATAGCCTCAGCTATTATGCCTGATGCTAATTATATACCCCGGTTGTTATTTGCTTTTGTACACCAAGCACCCACAGACTATAGGGGGTACGGCGGTTGATTGAATTTGAAAAGTCATTATTCTATGTCCACATGGTAATTTATTAACAAGTAGATTGCACAACACAGCAGCAACAGAACCAATGTTGAGTTCATGGTAAACGACAGCACGGAAAGTTTAACACTTATAACAGCAGCTCTTTAGCTAATAAGCATTTAAAAGCGCATGCAGAGGTAGATAAAGCTGCAAATGCAGCTCTTCTGGAGTTCATAAAATAAACCATATCAGGTTACTTTTTTATCTTCCAAATAAAGGCATGCGGCTATGTCCCGATTGCAAGGTCTGATCTCATGTATAATGTTCGCAGTTGCAAACATAGCAAAAAAAAGAAAGTGAGCTCATTAATAATTCACTGGCTGCATTCCCACGGCACACGATGTCATTTAAGCTAAGTGTAATTTCTAGGGCAGCCATTGTAGCCAAAGCGCCAACTCACATGTCGACACATGTCGAGCCGTAATGGGCCGGGGGGCTTGCGAAAGTCATTTGGATCAACATAGATATTTCATTAGCACCCTGCGGGGTTAGTGCCGGGGTAACGAGAGCACGTTATACACTTACTAAAACCCACCCCTACACCATCGACGCCAAATTATTCCTCCTCCTCCTCCTCTTCTCTCTCTTTGCACTACAGTGCCGTGTTTTTTATGTGCAGGGATCAAAGTATATCACTGTTGTTCTGCGTGACATTGCGAGATGCTCGCCAAAGTAGACGGGGTCGCTCTCCGAGCTTTTGAAGCTAAGAATACAAACTAAGTGGGACAGCAGTGTTTGCGCATTCATTTCTTGTCACATCCTCCTTTCCATTAGAGCCTTTTTAGGGTGTCACGGAAAAGCGTCTTGTTCCAATTATAAGTTCACATTTTGGCAGCGCTTATTGCCTTTTAAATGCAGACATAGACACAAAATCTGTATAGGCTGAATATTAGGTACACTTGCACGAGAGTTGTAGAAAAAATTCTGCATTTTACAAACACAACGATGCTCACTTTTGGTGACCTTGCCTGTAGTCGCCGGGTGCGTGGTCTACAAAAGCAAATAATAACCAGGGTCTCTAAGTAGCGCTGAGTCAAAACACATTGATATTAACAGCTATGGCTGTAGGCAACCTCCTGATGTAGTTTATTTATTCACATCATATCATATCATTATTAATATATGTAAATAACTACTAAGATGGTAGTAGCTGCATTTGAAGTATTTGAAGCAGCTTTATCTACCTCTGCATGCACTTTAAAATGTTGACGTGGAACTACACTTGCCATATTGTTTACAGTGAACTCATCAGTGCTATTAATGCTGGTTGAGCAGTTTGCGTCTTACAGCTTTTACAACATTTGTTCTGTTGCTGCTGTGTTGTGTAATATACTTGTTGGTCCATAACCACGTGTTCAAAGAGAGGGACCTTTTTCTGTTCTACTTTCTCATGCATGCAAATACAAGTTATTTCTATACCAATAACAAGTCAACTTTACACAACGATATGTCGTACTTACAGACATATCATTTAACAGGTTTAGTGGAGAAAATTCACCTTTTTGAAGAGATTTTGGACACTAGCTTGTATATTTCAACCCATGAAACTGTGTAGGTGTACCTAATGAAGTATCTAAGTATAGGACAAGACCTCCATCTGTACAAAGGCGCCTTCACCTGATCAAAATACTGTCTCCAGCACTGATGGTCCTGAATTAAACATGAACTGCATAAAGTGTAACAAAAAAAAAAACAAAAAGAGTTCCCCACCCATTAAAGCTCCAAAGACATGATGCATGCCAAAACAATGACATTGGCTACGCTCCTGAGCATGAAAGATGACACACGTCACGGCCGGGCCTCTATGTCATAATGCATTATCACCACCGACTGGCCGGGTCCGCAGAGACAAGTCAGTCAGTGTGTGCTTGTGTGCAGCGGAGACAATACCAGAGGGTGAAAGGAACAGCATAGAACATGCTGCTATTAGTTCCCAGTCACTGTGTTTGGCAGCCAACAGTTTCACGAGTGGTCAACATTCAGAACTTTTATGTACCTCTGCATGCGCTTTAAAATGAGAGTGACTTATGTGTGTTACATTCGCTGTAGTTGTGTTTACAATGAACTCATCAGCACTATTAATGCTGGCTGAGCGGTTTGCGTCTTACCGCTATTACAACATTGGTTGTGTTGTTGCTGTGTTATGCAATATACTGTACTCTAAGGCAGCGGTGTCCAACGTTTTTCCACTAAGGGCCACATACTGAAAAACAAAAGGATGCGAGGGCCACACGATATTTTGTAAGCCTACACATGTAGATATGCTAAGAAGTTATACGATGAAAAAACTGCATTCCAGCTTTGTGACATATGTCAAAAAGGGTATTATTAGTATAAACTTCGGTCTTTGCTTTTATTTTCCCTTTTTTGCTGTTGTTTTTGTAATTTTTTATTTTGGTAAGAATTCGTAAGAAGATCAAATACATTGTTTTTGGTGGCTAACTGTTTCCCAAGTATATTAGTGAGTGTGTGAATGTATAAACCAGAGTCATTAACTTAAATTAGAAAGGCGGAAGTACATTTATTTTTATTCACTTACAGCGCAGCCTTGCCACATCCAATATGTCGGCAAAATTGTACGTAAGGCTCAGTGCTGGATGCGCAGTGTAAGTATATGGTTTTTACAACAGCACTTCCTGTTTCCCAGCGTGCTTTCATCACATTTTTATGCCATTATCGGGCCGATAATTGTCAGCGGATCAGTGGCCAACATTATCAGACATCCCTAGTTTTAATGCAACATTCCAATTAAATTGTGGGGAGGATTTACTGTAAATGTTCACTGTTTAAAAAAGTGTTACGTTAATGCCTTCCGTATTGCATTTGCACAGATTCGTTTGTTTCTGCTCGAGAATAAATCACATTTTATTGGATTATTTAGCCCGTAAAGCCTCACATAGCACCGTGTTCCTGTCTTGATTTTGTCAACCTGATGCTCATGTGTTTTATGGTGCAACCTCAAACAAATTTCTGTTGACTTTGCTCATAAAAGAGGTGTGTTTACCTCAACGGCTCTATTATGTTTCCAGCTCGTCAAAGAAAATTGATCTATAACAGACTACGTCCAAAAGCCTGTTTGCAATTAGCCGCTATTCATCAAAAACCTCAAAGCAGCTGCGTGTGTGTGTGTGTGTGTGTGTGTGTGTGTGTGCAGAGAGTTGGTTGGGGGTGTTGATAGGTTCAATTTGCATTAACAAGCGTGTTACATTACCAGAGTGGTGAAGATGTAGTGGTAGTACTCAGTCATCATCCCCATGGTCTGGGCCTGCACACCAAAAGTAAGACAAGATGGAGAAAAATATTACAATATTTTTGGTGCACATTCACCTTACTGCGAGCATTGTAACCAGACGTCACATGATCATATAATACTTTTGATTATTGCGTAAATGCAAAAAAAAAAACAACAGTAATTTCTATCGTTGTGATAAGATGTAATATTAAGAAATAGCATACAATGCTTGATCATGCAGTGTAGTCTGACAAAGTTGTACATACATCTACAATTGAATTAATACCTGGGTATGTGAATTTAATTTGTGCCGGGGGCAAAAAACACTGGAATGAACAGCTGTGGCTGTAGGCAACCTCCTGATGTAGTTGTGATAATTAATGCGTCTGTGTAGGCTCTCAGTCGCACAGGAGTTGTCCATCGAGGGAAAGGCTTCTTGAGACGTCATCTGTACTTCTGTGAAGAACAATAGATGCTAACGAGCCAGTATCAGAGTCGTTCATACCCAACTCAGGGAGCGACACTTCCCTTTTATCGGAGGTGCTAATAGCAGGAGAGGATTATACCACTACTCCGCCCAGGCTTAGTGTAAGGAACCAATAGAAGGAGGGTGTTGGCACACCAATTCCGCCCAGTCTTACTGTATTTAAGGCCTAGGCTACCAGCACTTATTAGTTCGCTGACGAAGCTCTTCACAGAAGTACAGATGACGTCTCAAGAAGCCTTTCCCTCGATGTGATAGTTAAGTTTGCAAGATGGAAGTAGCGACATTTGAAGCATCGCAAATGGTCAGCATCCAGCAGCTCAATCTAATTCTGCATGTGCTTTAAAATCATAAAATCACGATTAATACTGGCTGAGCAGTTTGCTCCTACTACAGGGGTGTCATGCTGGTTTTCATTGAGGGCCACATCGCAGTTACGGCTACCCTCAGACTTGTACCACTTGTAACTTGTCAATATACTATATAACCATAAGTATGAATATAACCTCATGACATTATTACACAATTGCCCATGCATTTGATTATTATATTTTCACTAACAAATTGATGGATAACTTGCTTTGGAATGAGAAGCGAAGTGAGACTGTCAAGGTGACAAGCAGATATTCAAGTATTTTTTTTTGATAATTAAAAATGCTTGCTAAAAAAAAAAACTGCATGCAGTTCTTTTTTCTGTCAAAATAAAAGAACAAATACATTTAGAAGGAAAAAGGTGAAATGCATTACTGACACAAATTATTCCCAGGCTTTCGCGGGGCATATCTTGGGTTTGACACTGGGTCCTACAACACTGGTTCTGTTGCTCCTGTGTTGTACAATATACTTGTCAATACTGTAGCCCTGTCATGATAATTGATAAATCGATTAATGAAACGATAAAAAAACAAAGTCAGTCATTTTGTCGGCCTCGATAAATTGACATGTGCATGCGTGTTTGTTTTCCTCTCTCTCCTGTCTTCACCACACAGGCTGGATGACAAGAGGGGTCCCCCTGCACTTTGGTGAAGTTAGTTACATGTTGGACTTTAGATATTTGTCTCCATCGCTGTTCATTTCACGTTGGAAGTTGCATATTCAGCGGTAGTTCCCCCTCACTGTGCCTGGACTGCTCTCTCATGCACAAGAAAAAATGTGATACTCTTAATAGCCACCGCTATTAAGTAAGCTATTGCTATTGCTACTGTTGCTATACTGGATATTGCTTACACAGCAATAGCCAGTATAAGCTAGCTGGGTTAGCTTGGTTTAGCGGAGCATGCTAATGCGGCTGTGGGGGACAACAGCCTCAGCTTCAACAGGCACTATCTCACTTAGCCATAGTCAAAACACATTTCCACCACACTTCCGGCCTTCAAAATAAAAGCGGCACACATCCTGTCTAATATTGGTAATAAAAAAAGGGTGTCATAAAAATAGCTTACGTTAATATTACTATTACAATTGCATCTGTGATTTCATTTAAAAGCTCTTGACATTCCAATTTCCAATTTCCAATGAGAAATGCTTTTGCTATGATGTACTCACATTATTATGCCATATAATTAATGAAAAAATGTCTCAAATAATGTTGTCAATAATATTGATTATCAACAATAATTTGTGGGACATTTAGCATCCAGCAAAATTTGTTATCATGACAGGCCTACTAGTCAATAAATGACCATGTCATCAAAGAGAGCTGAAGCCTTCCTTTCCACTTTCTCAGGCACTCAAAATCATTATTAAAGTAAAACAAAAACTCGCTAAATTCAATTAATACAGTTTATGCTCCAATGCATACCACAACATCAAGGGTTCCACTTGTGTCCCTTTGCAGTCTTTAAATCAATAGAGCTGGTTAAATTTTACACCGGGACACTCCATCTTCTTTCACTCAATTTGAATTCAAAGGCGCCGCATTCCCTTAGCGGTTCTGCTCACTCCCCCCCCAAACCCACCACCCGCCCTTCAATTTAATTGTTCCAGCTGCTGTAAATAAAAGTCAAGGTTACACACGTTAGGAATGTGTACGTGCAAGCTTCCTCCTGTTTTGCATCTTTAGTTTGGATTCCTTGGAGAAATGCAATCTTGTTCCACGTTATTTTTGCATTTCTCCTCTTTATTAACCCTTCATTTAGTGCACCAACAGATGGGTTTTTTTTGTTTGTTTTAAATCACCAGGGACACACTTTTCCCATTTCTCTCCAAAGTGAGACGTAACCCGAGCTGACAGATGCATGTTGATGTGAGCGCAGTCAGACGACTTGATGCAGTTTTCAGCACGGTGGCATGACAAAAGCTGCCAGGGAAAGGGTATATATATTCATATTTATATATAAACACCAGTGCTGCTCGTGTCATGATGCTGAAAGCCAGTTTAAAACATAATGGCATCGGCGCCACTTTGACACACACACACACGCCCACACACACACGCACACACACAGTTAAAAGTCACATAACGTTACACAAGAACTCAGTGTGTCCTACATTGCACTCATTGTCTTACATAGGCGTGACCTTTTCATTGGGATGCAGTGACTGTCCCATTCGCAAAGTATAAAATTCATTTAGAGTACTGAAATGTCATTATTGGCTCTCTGAAGTCAAATGCACAGTCACAGCTAGAAATGCGTGGTTCTAGATGAGCAAAACACATTGCACCAAATAACTGTAATATCCCATGCGTACAGAAAATCAATTCAACAATAACATAACATAACATAACAGATTTGTCTCTAAACCCTACTGCTAGCTTGATGTTGACGTTCTCATCAGCTTTCTGATTAGCATTTGCAATTAAAATGACAACCCTGCCCTTCTCTCTTCAATTGCCATTGTTCACTCGCATGCTTGGATATTTTGATATGTAGTTGTATGACATCCCTATCAGCAGTGTAGTGCATCACTAGTGACTTTTCCCCCACTTTGTTCTGTGGGCAGAGTTCTGGTCATTTTTCTGTTGTTGAAGAAAGTAGTTCTGGCTAGTAGGCGGGGTCTCTCCCTTCGTATCACTGCTCGCTGCCGCCTGTCAACTGTTGTGCACCTTTCCATCACTTGTTTCACGGTGTTTACTGCTGGGATACATTACACATGTTCTTTTGTGACAATATATTTACCACTGTAGCTCTCACCTTAGGCCTCTAAGGTCGCAGCGGTCGTCATCCGAGCATGCAAACACTGTGAAACAGGTGGTGGAAACGTGCGCAACAGTAGACAGGCGGCAGTGTGCAGTGATACGAACGGAGACAAAATAGCACAGAGCGATCGTGAGATCTGACTTTTTTGTGGACAACGGTTTTGTGATCCAAACGTATTACCGTAAATTCCAGACTACAAGCTGCTACTCTTTTCCGCATCCTTTAAACCCTGCGGGTTCAACAGTGCTGCGACTAATTTATGACTAAAAGAACGACACACAACGATGGTGCGAAGGTACAAAGTATGAAATCTCAACTCTAGATGAGAAAACATTAATACCTCTATTATCATGTATTGATAAATGTTTACCAACTTATGCTGAATGAGGCGTTTTCTGCAGAAAAATAGCCTGTTTTTGGAGAAAAAAAAACATGGCCAAATATATATATATATATATATATATATATATATATATATATATATATATATATATATATATATATATATATATATATTTGGCCATGTTTAGATAACCAGTAGTTACAAAAACATGGATACAACAATATGCTGATAGTCGACAAATTATTTAAAAACAATGACTATTATTATGGCTACGCTGAAATGGAAAAATAAACAGTACAACTACATGAAAAAAAGTCATAAAGTTACAGCTAAATGTTGCAATTTGATGAGAATGAAGTTGTAATGTAGAAAATAGGAAAAAAAAAGTCATAATGTTACAAGAATAACATCACAATATTACTAGATAAACAATGGATTTTTTTTTTTTATCGGAAGCGAAAATGTTCCATTTTGTAAGGATAAAGTTGTAATATTGTAAAAAAAAAAAACAACAACAAAAACAACAAAAGTCTAATAGAAAAATGCTTCCGTAACATCACAGGGAATAAGACAATATATTACAAAAAAAATTGTCGTAATGACAAAAAAAAGTCGAAAGAAAAGAAATAAACTGGTTTCCTTTACTAATGATTGATTACTAATGACTTTAAAATTAAGATATCATTTCTTATGAAAATTCTGAAGAAGTCCCAAAGGAGACTGTACTTCCTGAGAAGACTGAGGAAATTTGGCATGTCCACCACAGTCCTGAGTTGCTTCTACAGATGCACTATGGAAAGTGTCCTTACCGCCTCCATCACTGTTTGGTACGGTAACTGTACAACACGTGATAGGAAGGCACTCCAGCGGGTGATCAAGACCTCACAGAACATTGTTGGGGCAGCCCTCCCCTCACTGCAAGACATTTATAAATCTAGAGTCCTACGCAGAACACACAACCTCATCAAGGACAGCACACATCCACAACACTCATTATTCACACTCCTACCGTCAGGCAGACGCTACAGGAGTTTGAAGTCCAGGACCACAAGGCTGGCAAACAGCTTTTACCCACAGGCCATCAGGCTCCTCAACGAAGCACTCGCACACGCCGCACGCAACACACGCACACATTCATAGAACTTTATTTATTTATTTATTTGTATTATTTACTTGTATTAATGTCTCTTCTGTTGTTGTTGCTTAATTTATTGGTATATATGTTTATGTGTTTATGTTTCTTATGTTCTTATTCTTTCTTGTGTTTTCTTTCTTTTCTTGGGAGAATGAACAGAATAAGATTTTCATTGCATGGTATAACTGCTGTTGTACTATGCACATGACAATAAAACTCTCTTGAATCTTATACCCTTTTTTCTCGCAATATTAAGTCTTTATTGTCATAGAATCTTTATTTTTTCTTGACAGTTTGACGTAATTAATGTCAATGATGAGTATGTGTATAAGTATGTTAGTTTTAGCAGACAGAATACATTCTTTAAGTTTAACGGCTGTTCAAATAAAGTACTTAAAGCAACACAATGTGTTAATTTCACCTAAGAGAACAACTATGAGGTCATTGGTTTGGTACCCTTGCTTGTGCTGAGGAGAATAATGTCTCTGTTGTTGCCTTGGCAACCCTGGATTACCTATTTTAGTGGTTCTAACAATGGTGGACCAGCTTGGAAACCGCATTGTAAGTTGTGTGCAGGGCCTCCACTTTTCTGTTTTTAAAACGATCCAATGATGTTTATTTCAAGAGTTGGTGTTTACAAGGAGTTTTAATCAAACATCACTTCCTGGCACAACTTCAAACTGACACTCATTTCAAAGACGGTGCGCTTCACTCCGAGACACATGGACAGTTTTTGCCATGAAGGAGAAATGTGCCTGAAAAACCTCCTCGCGCTTTTTTCTTTGTAGAATGGCCAGGAGCGGATTTATGTCAACTTACATCCTAATAAGACGGGGGGAGATGATGCATTTGGTGAGACGTTAACAGAAAGTGACAGCACACTTAATGGAGGAGGGAGATGGGAAGGGATGGGGGGGAGGGGTTTCTACCAGACTATTTTATCTACAAGTATACTGTCACACCAACTATACAGCTGATATTTGATTATGTTTATGTAAGGTTATGCAAAATGTACTTTTTGACGATGCGCCAACAATAAGACACCCACCACTTCACGGAGGACAGCTTTGTAACAAAAAAAAAGAAAAATAGGCTTCTCTACACATCTTAAAATGAAGTCAGAAGGCATGTTGAAGCCGCCTATTATGCAAAAATTACTGCTCAGCTCCCTCACTTGTTTGTGCCACTTATGAGAGAAAACACTTACTTTTGAAGTTGTGACGTTACCACGGAAAAAGCTCCCTCCTCATGGACATGATACCACCTCTAACCAGCCCCTATCTAGATTAGCCCCCCTGTATGTGCCCACCATTTCACACAGGACTGCTGTGTTATACATATTAAAAAAACAACTTATCTACACGTCTTAAAGCCTGGAGCTCTGCCTATATAGTTATCCATCCATTCATGCTGCAGGATCACAGCATGGACTGGAGCCTATCGAGGCTGGAAATTGCACAAACTCCTAATACGAAGTTATGAGTGCTGAGGCTTTAGTGCTGGAACTCAGCCTCTGCTCTTTATGAACATTTGGTGCTGTGATGCCAATTTCTTGGCTGCCTGTCAAGATCTTTGAGGATATGGAGAGGACGGACAGGTGAGACTGGTGGTGTGGGCGGTGGGGTGAAACCAGTAGCAGCCATATTGTAGACCCTCCTGACTAACCTGCTTGAGGATCTGTGCGGCCATGTGGTGGCTACAGTCAAAGATGATGCGGAACTCCCGGCTCCTCTTCATCTCCTTGAGCAGGGGTCTGGTGTCATTCGTGTCGACCGGCAGCTGTCGGATCTTCAGCCTGATGTTGTACCTAGACGGGGCCATTATCAGCTCCTGTAGTCTGATAAGGCCTGGAACACAGATCGGCACCATTGTTGTGTCACCAAAGTGGACAGTTTGAATAACGGCGCAACAGTTTTGACTGAGTGTGAATTGAGTGTTCCCTTTATTTTTTTGAGCAGTGTATATATACATATATATATACATATATATGTAGTTTATTATGTATTTATTATTATTAGAAAATATTTTTCTATGTATTTGGTCTACAAGCACATTTTATATTCATGTTTTTCTATCCTCTAACTATAAAAATATTCCGTTTATAAGTAAGGAATACTACTTCGTGGAAAGTCACCTATGATGGCGGGGTCTGGAACCAATTAACCGTGACAAAAGAGGTATTGCTGTACTTATTATACAGATTATACAGGGGTTACGAATAAGTACAAACTTTGTAACATGGTGCCCCGTAAAAGGAGGACCACCTGTACTTTACTGCATATTGGATGGATCTCATTAGATTACGCATTCCGAGTGTCAACTTCTGCTTACCTGTGCTGTCGTCATATACGACCGTGGCGGTCTTCCATTTAAGATACTGCACCAGGTCCAGGATGGCGTAACTCAACGACGAGTAGTCCGGGTATAAATTGGCGTAAAAGGTGTCCCTGTTGTCCATGGGATGGTGCTTCCACCGCACTTGGACGTGCGGCACTTCCAGGGCATTGCAGATGGACTGCACGGCGTTGGACGAGGAACTGTGCGACGGGCCGAAGATCGCGACCACGCCTAAAGACAGCTGGTCGCATGCTGGGAAAAAGCAAAGGTGGTGTTTACATTCAATTCAAGACTGGTACTTTACTTGCACACCGTCACACAGCATCCCACCAAATGCTGCAAGACTGAAGTGTTCACATTTTCAGAAAGCAAAGGACCAGGGGCGGGGTTACTGCTTTTAGGACAGATGGCCCTGCCAATTTACATAGATGGTCTATTTAAGACAATAATCATTTTGATGTCTTTTCAATGTCTTCTGCAGGCTGTTTTTGGCCCACAGGCCAAATGAGATTTCCTCCACTAGCTTTTTTCTTTTAGCTAGCTTTTTACTGCGATTATGGCTATAGAAAACAGAAATGGAACTACAGTCGTCCCTCGCCACTTCATGCTTCAAACATCGTACCCTTACTCTATTTATTTTTATTAATTAATTAATTAATTAATGACTGTTGATTTGTGGTTGACTACGGTCTATTATTAGTTTAAATAAAATGCATATGTAGCAATTTTTACGTATTGTTGGCCTAAATTGAACATTTTCAAGCATAAGAATGACTAAATGAACTACAATACAAATACAGTTTACAATTGTTTAATTAAAGGACGATAAACTGTAGTTTACCATTCGTCACTAGTAACACGCACCACACTTGATGGCTGTCAATAACAATTATTGCAGGTTTGAATATGGGAGTATTCTGCGAAGCGTTCAGTGTGTTAGCGAGCTGTGTTGAGTTGAAAGCCGGACTTGCGTGTTCAGTGAATGTAGCTCTCTTTTAAAGCAGCTGTATTGCCATGGGAATTTAGGCTAAACTCCAGGCTTTCATCAGCTATGAATGCACCACCGTTTTTTTTCACAAATTCAGAGATGGCGTCACCATTTATTGAGTACCACCCCCCCCCCACCCCCATTT
Organism: Dunckerocampus dactyliophorus; assembly: GCF_027744805.1. NCBI lineage: Eukaryota > Metazoa > Chordata > Actinopteri > Syngnathiformes > Syngnathidae > Dunckerocampus > Dunckerocampus dactyliophorus. Next base: position 6,344,976 of record NC_072825.1, read on the forward strand.
TTAAATACCTTTGAAAAACTGATAATGTCTATTTCATTATCTGTAATGTACAAACTGAACTCAAACCCAGCAAAATGCAACAAAAAGGAGAAAAGTGAAGCATACAAGCGTATTCAAGAGCCAAATTGCATGCTGAGTACGACAAATTCATACATGTTGGCAGGTCTGCACTAATACTGAAAGCCCTTCCTGCCTTTCAAGCCCCTCCCAACAGTACACCGTGCTCCTAATCAAGTCTGGTGCTTGCGTGTCTCACCGAACATCACAGTAACATTACTGACACATAGTGACCAGTGTAGAATACCACATAGCATCCTAATGTCTTTGAATATGTCTTCTCAATGCCTTATATTTGTATTTTAGTTTATTTTGCCCTTTGTGTGCTTGGAAAGGCTTAATTTAGACAAAAAATATGTAACATTTGCTTAAAAATGTTTTTTTTTTAATAATACACTTTTGTTTTTAGTCCCATTTTTCATGAGCTGAACTGTAGATCAAAAACTTTGTTTCTGTGTACACAAAAGGCCTATCTCTCTCCAACCTTGATAAAAAAATCCTGTCTAAATCTTTGTTAGTGAGCATTCATCATCCACAGTTCATAATCTATCCACCTGACAGGTGTGGCATATCAAGATGCTGATGAGACAGCCTGATCATTGCACAGGTATGCCTTAGGTCGGCCACAATAAAAGGCCACTCCAAAATGTGCAGCGTGGAGGGGTCAGTAGGCCATAATAATAATAATAATTTTGCTTTATACTGTAATTGCGACGCGGGAAAGCTTTTGTGTCTGTGTGTGTGTGTGTGTGTGTGTGTGTGTTTTCCTGTCCTGTCTGCTCAGTACAATATGGCTAAAAGAACTATAACAATACAAGATGTTTTCATTTTTGATAATGTTTCCATTTATTTACACTACATTTACACTTGAATGAAAAATGTGACAATTTAGCTTTAAAATCATTAATGAAATGTCAGTACCATACAGTACTTCCTGTACTCGGCTCTCACAAACCTCCAAACGAACACGTCGACAAGTGACTCACCCTTTCTGGACGCCTCAAAGCTGTCGTAGATATTAATCCTCTGTATGTCATACGTCAGCGTGGTGTTGGGCAATAATGTCCTGTTCCGGTTGATGTTATTGACGGCGAATTTAAAAGCGAGCTCCTCTGCGCTGACCAGCGAGACAGGTCCATCTGTTTGCTCGAAAATCCCACCTGGGGAAGAACAGGAAAAAAAAGCAACACATTTAAAATTCATCATGAAAAAAGATGCTGCTCCACATGCGACTAAATGGAAGGAAAATACTGACAGAGATTTGCAACAAGGGTAAGCAGCACCCATTAGACCACGTCTTACATTTCACTGAAAACTGTCCATTTTGGGGGGGATACTAAAAAGAAATTCTTTGAAGCCTAAATCCATAATGGATCGCAGGACTTGATGTGTTCCATCAGAACAGCTGCTGGTCTCTCCATTAGCATACCCTTTTATTTCACCACAAAAGCTAAAAGTAATCATTTTTTAGATGTGCCGGGCCCACAATTGGAAAAACATGTCTACTTGTCCATCACACTGTGTACAAAATATCCCACATGAGCATCAGAAGACATTATGGCAGTTTTCATCAGCGTTAGGCGAATTACTTTAAAAAAGTAAGGTACCGTAATTTCCGGTATACAAATACACAGATGTTTGAGGCGCACCCACTAAATTTAGAGAGAAAAACAGATGTGTACATATGTACATGTGTACATGTGTACATATGTGTGCACTATAAGTCCACACATTTCTAGCAACACACATGAACACAAGTTTTATTTATGTCTTAAATGGCTTATTTACTCTTATTATGTCTACTATATTGGGTAATACAAGTGTAAAGATGACCATAAGGGTGTTATTTCATGTTAATAGGACTCTAATAATGTTAAGAAACATATTTAGAGGGTCGTAAACAGGTTTTCTATGATATAACTACGAAAATATGTGGTTTATAAATAAGGAATCCTACTTTGCCGGAAATTCACTTATCACAGTCGGGTCTGGAACCAATTAACTGCAATAAACGAGGGATTACCGTACTCCGTAAACTCAGACCTGCCCAGAGTCATGGCAAGTCACTAGTGCCAAGGAAAAGCCAGAGCTTGAAAAATTCTCCTCCGTCATTCCGTCACGTGCTTGTCCTGTTCGGGAACACGTGGCCTTCTCGGTGAAATACGTAAACAGCCGAGACAAGCGCAAAAGACACAAGCAGTGTAGCGACTATCGAGTCCTACCATTTTAGTCGCTTCTGGGTGCGGGGGGATCCGGGTCATAAAGCGCTCCAAATAAACAAAGTCCGGACAGATGATAAGGTATAGTCCCGTTCATTGCACAATGATGAATGAATGAATCAGTTGCTTGTGGAGTGGTGGTGCATATCATCAGGTTGTATGTATGGAGAGTGTGGAGGGCTGGTGGTGCAGGCAGCATGAGTGGAGCTGATTGTCCAGGTGACCTGTATGGTCCGAGTGGTAAAAAGAACCCCGTGACCTGCCGTGACCTGCCACTTCCGCACTTAAATAGTGTACCTTCGTACCGCCACCAGTGGTCAAACACGCAAAACAACGCATAAATGGCTCCTACAAGCAGTGTGACATTGTTCAGCAGAAATGGGGGCTGGGGCTACAAGCTGGAAGTATGAAGAAGCAAAGGTACGTAGACTTTTGATGCTTGGCATTGTTTGAAAACACCTGTGTATAACATTGTGATCCCTGCCGGTGTTTGTGTGTAGTCTGTCATGAAACAAAAATTGTCAGGTGTAAGACAGCCACTATGTACTGTGACTGGGCAGAAGCCTCGTTTTTTTGTTTTTTGCTTTTTTTGACGTCTTCTTGAAAGGCGAGACCTGCGCCTCCGTTCTCATCACAGTCATAACAAAAGCAAAAGACCTCGCTGCCGTCTTTCATCAATTCACTGTCGCGCATTGCGGCGTTCTTTTGGAAACAAACCTCCTCTGATTGATGATGCGACGTCTCTAAGATTCATCATTATGACAACATGACAACTCTGTTTCTGCACCGCCATCATGGATGCGCAATGTGTTGTCATTCGCTCCGATATAAGTCAGCTGGACGACGTCAGCATTACTATTTATTGACTTCAATCATTAGAGCGCCTCGCATTAAAATAAATGAATCCTTCCATTTCTCTGAGAAACCACATTAGGGTACATTAAGTAATTGCCTGAGTATACACTAATTTGACTGTTAAAGAGGGCAGAATGCACATTTCTCAGAAGCACTTTAACAAATTTGATACACTCCTCAGAAAGGAAAATGTGTTTTTAGTCATCTTCCATTAGCTTAGAGGCAAGTAGCTTTATGAAAGAAGGCCATTGCAGTCAAATACAATCTTTTAATGTAAAATATTCGACATTGCCATTGTTTTCCTGATCTTACCGGGCCATTTTGAAGAAAACTGCATCTTTTGCACCCTTCCAAAGCGCCACGGTAACATCAAGCAGAGCTCCCATCATATGCTATTTGTCCATAATTGCAATATAGATGCATACTCCAACATAACATGAAGGAATGGGACAGGAGGGTAGCATAGATATGTGAGCTAAAGTGCTAACATTACACTTGCATTTTAACAGGACCATCATGCCTGGTTTGCCTAGTTGGTGAAGAAAAAAAAAATCAAGATCAAGTTACAGCTCCCATGTCTGTAGCTTGCAGAGATTCAGGCTTTAATTTAAAATGTGTAGCGAAGCCTGCTTTTTATAACAAAGCTATCCTCCATGAAGTGGTGGGCGTATACACGGGGCGGGACCCTCTTGTATGGCCTGTTTTATTTTTTCTCAAATTTCGTTTGAATTTTTTTCAAATTCCGTTTTTTTTTTTTTTTTACACTTATTTTATCACCATAGATTGTGTGTTTGTTGTGTCAGTGAATGAAATCAATGTTAAATAAATGCAAAAGCCTTTACATTTATTGATTCAATACATCATCGGACAAGTTTGCCTAGCATTTCAGAAACAGATGGAGCTTCGCTAACTTTTCATTGCTACAAAACCCTCAACTAACGATCATGTCCGTGCCAGTGCTTAAAGAAGACATTGTTGCAGAAGCAATTGTGATAGCTTTATTTTTTATGACACCCTTATTTTATTACCACTATTAGACAGATGTGCGCCGCTCTTACTTTGAAGGCCGGAAGTGTGATGTGTGTTGAAAATGTATTTTGACTGTTGCTAAGTGAGATAGCTATCCGATTGGCTCTTGCAGCAGTGGCTGTTGTCCCTATTTCACACAACTTGAACGAAGTGGCTGAGTGGCACACACATAGCCACATTAACATGCTCCGCTAAACTAAGCTAATCCAGCTAGCTTACACCGGCTATTGCTGTACGTGAGCTCACACTCAGGTTTGGTGACAAGTAAGAGTTTCAAAGTTTTTTTGGTTGCCGCCTCGACATGTTTAGTTCAGCGCGGGCTGGTTCGTGTTTGTGAGGACATGAGCGGTCCGCTGGGGAAATATTTCCCCACACTAACGTTCCTTCTCCTTACAGTTAAGCATATTAGTCAAACTGTCAATTTCCGCGAGATTCCGCATTTAACAATAGATTGGCCAATTCCTCGATTCCGTTGACGCGGAAGTCATAGGGTCCTGCTCTAGCTAGGGTCGCGTCAGAGGCGGCGGAAGATGGTTTTTGCTTCATGATGCCGATTAAAACCCAAGACTAACTTAACCTTAAGATGTGTAGTGAAGCCTGCTTCTTTTACAATGCTGTACTCGGTGAAGTGGTGGGCGGACACAAGGCGTGAGGTCATTTCCAGCTGAAAGATACCCATTCAACAAAAATGACTTTAACTCAAAATTTGCCAGAATATGAATAATTTGACACTTAATTGTAGTAACAACGCAACTTGACATGAGTGCATCTGTGTATAATCTACAAAAAAATCCTAAAAAATAGGACGTTTTGGTGTATTGTTGGATGGTTAGTGCTTTTAGTGCAACATTGTAGCATCCATTGATCTTGTTAGAGCAACTCCTCGCTGCCAGTGAAGGCAGCTCATTATGTGTGTGCGTGTGTGTGTGTGTGTGTGTGTGTGTGTGTGTGTGTTTTCCTTTCTCTCACTGATGGTATTCCCTGCTCCCTCTGAATAGCTTCCCGTCTCCCGCAATGTCCGACAGTTCTCCGCAACAAACAAAAAGACCAAAAACAAAGCACTGAACATTTCCAGTCATAATAAAGGAAGAAATCAGTCTTTCATAATTTACTTGTACCACAACACAACACTGGGGACTGACTTCCATGTAATCTGGACAGCTGTGCTTAGCTTAATTTACTGCCATTAATCAGTGATAGGAATCGTGAGAGGAAATTAAAAATGATGCTCCAGTAATACGTTCATTGCACAATGCTAACTAACACAAGATTAAGTTAAAAAACGTGTGTACAGTAGTCCCGTTTAATTAATAAATCATGTTGTTTCATGGTTGAATACGGCCTATTATTGTTTTTTTTTTTTAAAAAAGCATATTGAAGCACATTTTACGTATTTTTTGCCCTATTTAAGCATTTTCAAGCATAAAAATGGCAAAATGAAGTCAAATACAAATATAAGGCATTCCAAAGAAGCATTCAAAGACACTGTGATGATATGTAGTATTCTGCATTGGTCACCAGGTGTAATGTTAATGTCATGCTTGGTGAGACACACACGTAACAGAATTGATCGCCAGAACAACAGGATTTTATTGCAGGTTTGAATTATAATCCCTAAGACAAACCTCTAATAAAAGCAAAGGTTACTGTTGCTGCAGTAACCCACGGCAAGCTAAAACTCAACTCTGAATCTTGTCCGCCCACCACTCAGCTCCCCTAGGCGACACACACCAGCACGAGTTTTATTTATGCCTTAAATGGCTTATTTACTCATATTACGCTCACTATATTGGGTAATGTTATTATTATTTCATGTTTAGAGGGCTCTAATAATGTTAAAAAACGTATTGAGAAGGTCATTAACAGGTTTTCTATGCTCTTACTATGAAAATATTCCATTTATAAATAAGGAATCCTACTTTGTGCTACTAAAATGCTCCTAAGGCCGACAACAATTAGGTGGTTCATTGTTTTTTTATAGTAGTTCCAAGAGAGATGTAATATCTACATATTTACTGTATTTACTGTATATACTTGTGTGTGTGTGTTTTAGAATGCCAGCACATTGCAAGGTCGGTAGCACATTTGTGTTGGTGCTTTAAAGCATGATAGCGCACTTGTGGATTGATAATTCTAGAAGTGTGTTGTCAAGTGTGACTGTGGCAGTGTCAAGTACATTGACTTAGATGCCGCCAGTGTTTATCTTCGGTGAAATATACAGCACACATTGACAATGGACAATATTAACACATGCACAGCTCATTGTAATGGTACATTAAAAATTAATTCATTAACTTAGCCGTGTCATAAGTAAATCAAGAGCATAGAATTATATTTTTCCTATTTGAACAGCACAAAATGGCATTTCTAAAGCCAGGGGGTTTAAGCGCAGAGGTTTTTCTTCAACTCAACAATAACAATGCCTGTTAAATCCCTTCACAAATAAATGAGTATTGCATGGTATGTTAATGACTGAGCTGTCATTAACAAAGCTTAATTACCTATCAGTGCCTTCTCTCATTAGGCGAGTTGAATTGTTACATTTTGTAGGAAATAATGACGGCAGCTTGACTGCACATGGTATTAAAATTGTTCTGCATCTGAATATTTAAATGATCTATTAAACAATCAATGAATAATTCATTAAATCGTATATATCAGTATATATATTTTTAGAAAATAAGGCACAAATAAACATATTTTATTGATTTATAATTGCCTTAGTTAAATTTGAATAAAAATAGTACTTTTTAAAAACATATTTTATTGAAAAATCTATTAATTTATCTATTCACAACATATCAAGTATTTTTCTTTTTAAATTCATTTTTTTCTGGACAGATTTATAGTATAATATAATATGAAAAATATTATTATTCTTATTATATTTGCTTCAAAACTGCTTTTAATACTTGACTTCTTAATTCTTAGTCCCGTAATCTCTATTTTGTTGGAAAGTGCCTCTGATTGTCTTTTAAAGACCCTAAATGAATTAAAATAAACATATTATTATTATTATTATTATTATTATTATTATTATTATTATTATTATTATTCCTCCAATGAGCTCACCACTCATGGGAGGGGACAAAAGGGTCGGCTGCAGAGTGAGCTGGGTGGCAGCCAAAGGCGGGGACCTTTGCGGTCTGATCCTCGGCTACAGAAGCTAGCTCTTGGGACATGGAATGGCACCTCTGTGTTAGGCGTCGAGTGAAAGAGCCTGAGCTGGTGCACAAGGTTGAGAAGAGCAGGGAAGAGAAGTGCGCAGGGCAAGTCTGACCGTGACAAGGCCTCGGGGAAGACCCAGGACACGTTGGAGAGACTATGTCTCCCAACTGGCCTGGGAATGCCTCGGGATCCGCCGGGAGGAGCTGGATGAAGTGGCGCGGGGAGAGGGAAGTCTGGGCCTCCCTGCTTAGGCTGCTGCCCCCATGACCCGATCTCGGATAAGCGGTAGAAGATGGCTAGATGGTGTTATTTTTATTATTATGGACAGTTTTGAACCCATGTTGCCTATATCATGTATTTTTCATTTTTAAACAGTATGTTATTTTTGTATATTTTTATCTTATTTTGTGCGATTTCATTTTCTCTGCTGCATTCAACAGCTGTTAATCTCATTTTGTTAAAAAAAAAACATTATTGAATATAGTCATAAGAATTGATTGCTGTTTATTATTGTAAACAAATATAATAGTGTATCTATTTTTATCAGTTCTAGTAGTAGAATAAGTAGCGGGGGGGAAGCAGGCGTTCACTTGAGGTGTGGCATTTATTCACTGGAGTGGATGGCGCATGCAGTGATTCTATTAAAGCAGCGGCCCCTTCTTGAGGAAACACATAGTAGATACTTTTCTCTTTTGCTTCTTTTCCTGTGTCTTTCAAAGAGAGTCGGTGGACACTGGGGGCGATTTTTTGTTTTCTCCAACACTAAATGACAGAATGTTATCATTGCACATCCTGCAATTTAAAGCAGCAGGAACGCGAGAGAGAGAAAAAAAAAAAGAGGGTGGCGGGGGTTGAAGGGATGATGTAAGTTTAAATCTCCTTCAGCAAGCCATGATGGCAGAAATGAAAGACAATAAAGAATTAAAAAGAGTGCGTTGTTGTTATGGTCAGAGCGATACATCATGTAGCAAAGGCTTTTACAGCGGGGTCGTTTATTATCATATAAATTGAACACAGGGTGCTGTTTTAATTATGTTCCCTTCAGCCACGTGGTGTCCACACAGAAATCTCCAGAGAGGCCGTCTTATTTATTTGATGCGATTAGTATAGCCCTATAATGTTGCGCGCGCTATCTCCTCTGTCAGAGCGCTGTCAGGTAACAACACATTTGTAAAATCTAATTTTATGCTCAAGTGCTTATGCTTCAGCAATTTATCTCAGCGATCGCTCAACCTCTCTCGCTCGCCTCCTGCCTTCCCTCATACCTCCTCCTTTCTCCAGTCTCCACCCTCTCGTCCCAGCTTAGCAAGGTGTTTGGATCTCATTATCATTCCCAAACAGTTGCACGGCATAATCTGTCAGGGCAGGAGCCGCTGTTCGGCACCGTGCACGGCACCTCGGTCATGATAAGGGGTGTCAAGGGGTGCCTCGAATAAAAATACAGACTTTTTTTTCCCTCCCACTTTTAAAAAGCATATACCAGGGGTGTCCAGCCTTTTTCCATCGAGGGCTGCATACTGAACAACTGAAACCACTTTGGCACATTGTGTGCATTAAAGATGATAAAACCAACCCAATATATGCTAGGCTATTAACAAAACATCTACTTATGTCTTTGCTTTGCGCGACAAAGCAAAATTGTGTAATATCTAATTAAATATCTTATTAATAATTAAGTAATTTTTTTTTTTTAAATATGGCAAGGACTAAAAAAACAAGCTGCGGGCAGAAAATGGCCCGGGGGCTGAACTTTGGACGCCCCGGGTACATACAGTCATACCTCGCTACATCGCAGTTCGAACATTGCATACTCAAGCAAATCGTACTTTTTCTTGGCCTAAATTAAACATTTTCAAGCATAAATATGGCTAAATGAAAAATGAAGTCATAAATTCCTGTGTATAAACCGCTACTTTTTTCTTAAACTTAGAACCCTGTGGCTTATACAGCGCTGTGGCTAATTTATGGCTAAATTCTAATCTCGTGACATCTCCTTTACTTCAGAACTAATACTGATTGTTTAAATAGCGTGACGCTCACAAGTCAGTGAGGAAACAATAGCTCTGTCTTTGGCAGGAGCCAATCAGGAGCTATTAATGCACTCACAACAAGCTTGTCAACCCACTGGACATCGGTGGAGGTTAGTAAATATACCAGTATAACAACATAACAGTCTGACTCACGGTGCCATCTTTCAAAGAACACTTTACTAAAAATACTAAATTCATCACACTGCAGCTTAATACTCAAAAGGTATATGTACAAATATACAAACATGTCCCAATATCAGTTTAAAATTTCAAGAAACAACATTTTAAAGTTTTCCATAAGGCATTGCATCTGGGCAACGCATTCATTGGGGCGCTGCCATGACGTTAGCTTCCCTCTTTTTTATTTTGGCTCTTGGCTGTTTCATTGCCTCAATGTTGTACAATTTTACAGATACACAGGTACATCAGTGTAAAGTTTATTTTGCTGAGTGATTATATACCATTTCAGGATACAACCATAACTGCAGGCTCAGTAAACACGTATGTTAGCCCAGTCGCATCCACAACTTCTAAAGCCTATGAAGTATTCCAGCAGCAGATAAAAGTCTGACAAATGATGTTATGATGGTCCAGTGAATGTAAATATACATAACGATACGCTATCCGCTACCGCAGACTTTCAGCATTTTCATGAGATGCGCACATTTTCCACATACGTGTTCTCGATCGTAACTTCAGTGAGCATCGCTGCATTCGTCATACCGTGCTACCGAAACGACACTGAACTTTAAGCTTTTGACTTTTGGCAAAAGAGCTGATGAACTTCTGTGATTTAAAAGGCACCAGCCCCTCCTCTAACATACAGTACATACCTGTCTTAATGATGACGGAGGCTTTGAAGAGCCAATTAAATTGTGAAATCACCGATGTGATGGTTGATGGGTTGACTTTTGTCATAAAAGCAAGGAACTCCTGCATAATGAAGCGATGAAAAACGTCGACTGTGCTTCATTGGTGCGCCATGGTTTTGCCTTTTAAGGTTTTTTAGTTTGCAACTAATCATGGAAGGACTTTAAAGACAAGATACAGTGTCTGGAAACCATGCATCTTTGTTTGCATGGAGTTAGTCAAGACTCTGATCTTGTGGATCGTGTGTTTGCGTTGTACTCGATGCCTGTGTCGACTGATGCTCTGATGTTAGTGTCATTGTTATCTATGACAACGACAATAAATGATTTAATCTTGAATGGTTGAATCTTGAATCTTTGGCGCGCCTGATCATAACTTTAGAAAAAGCTGTGTAAAATACTCATTGTCTGTGGTATCATTGTCAAGTTTGAAATTAGGTTATGCAAGCACTGACTCTATGGTCCTGTCCTTCCTTCTTTTCAGGGTATAATTGATCCCCACTATTCGCCAGGATTATATTACGAGACCACCTACAAATAGTCAATTTAAGCAGCAGATTATCGCCATTGGAGAATAATCGGTAATCGGCCAAAAGTTTTGCAGACTGACATCAATGTTGATTTTTCTGATTTTTCACTAACAAAATGCAGATAATGTAAAGGTATGGTGTTTTTCTTAGACATGAATGATAGGGCCTGACCATTTAACGGCGAATAGAAGTTTACTAAAAAGGTTGTACTTTTGTGCACAGTAGTCTACCCAGGGGGCATGTGAAAGTAAATGAATGTCTTAATTCAGACAGACTTTGCATGGTTGTTTTATTTCCCACAGGTGTGCTGCCGTTTTGCACGTCATATTTTTTATTTATTTATGTTCAAATTGCTCATATGCTGCTTGTTCCACACGATTTCTGAAAATAAAAGTATTTGAAAATAGTCCAATGTTCTCCCTTCAGTGTACATCTTCATAACAAGTGTTTGGAACTGTATTTAGGCCAGAATTTTAAGGGGACAAGCTGCAATATTAAATTCAAGTTGTATCAAACTTGTGGGCCGTGACTGCGATAATAAGACACATTGTTGAACAAGCGAACATGATACAAACCACAAATCCCTTTCCACAATGGCTGCATGTCCAATCCCAATGCCCACAATGAACAATACACAAAGCAAAATCTTCTCATTTTGTGGCCTATTGTTATCACAGAGGGATAACTTCCTCTGGGGCTGTGTCACAATAATGGGGGATGCAGATAATGATAAACGATGCCAGGTAGAAGATTCACGAGTCCATCATTGGACCTTCTTGCTGTGCAGTGATGGGCTCCATCTATCTCCTGAAAATGCGTGGAGAACTTTCATATTTTCCATTTGTCATGCTGACAAAATGTGTTTAATTTTTGTCCAAGTGCTTTGTTGTTTTAACAAAAAAGTGTGCATTTGCAGACCACATAAACACCCCGTGGGACGCGCACTAGAACATATTTTGTGGCCTCCGAGGTGCCATGAAAGTTCAGTGCATGTTTCCTCACTGACTCGCGAGCGGCAAAGTATTTCAACGATTAGCAGTAGTTCTGAAGAATAGGAGATGTCACAATTGTTGGTCATAAATTAGCCGCACCTCTGCATAAGCTGCAGGGTTCAAAGTGTAAGAAAAAAGTAGCGGCTGATAGACCAGAAAGTACGGTACATTAAAATAGCAGTGCAGTCGTCCCTCGCCACATCACGTTTCAGCTTCGTTATATTTCATTGATATGTTAAATACATTATAAATTATCTTAACTAATAAATCATGGTGTTTTGTGGTTGAAGATGGTCCATTATTACTCAAAAAATATGCATATTGAAGCATATGTTACATATTTTTTTCCTAAATTAAGAATTGCCAAGCATAAACATGGCTAAATGAACTACAACAAAAATATAAGGAATTAAGAAGCTACATTAAAATTGTGACTGTAGTATTCTACATTGGTCACTAGATGTCAGTAATTGAGACAATAATAACAACAGGCTTTTATTGCAAGTTTGAATTATCTCACAACAGGCAGACTAACAATAATAAGAAGAATCATAATCAGAACAACACAGGCTACTGTTGCGGCCGAACCCCCAACATCACTTCCTGTCATCTATTGCAACACACATGAGCACAAGTCTTATGTATGTCTTAAATGGCTTATTACGTTTGATTATATCTACTACTGTATATTGGGTAATGCTAATGTAAAGGTGTGTATATGGGTGTCATTTCATGTCCAGAGGGCTCTAATCATGTTAAAAACATATTTAACATGTATAGCTTTTCCACTTTCCCCTTTAAAATTAACTAAATGTTGTTGTTTTTTCAAAGTCAATCAAGCAGTTATAATTGTAGATGATGGAAAGCTTTTTTAAATTTATTTTAGCTATATATTAGTATTTTTTATTGTTTTTCCTTTGTTTGTTTTAAGTGGTTTAATTTGCAATGTTCCATCCATCCATCCATTTTCTATGCTTTCTCTCACTAGGTTTGCGGGTATGCTGGAGCTTATTCCAGCTGACTTTGGGCGAGAGGCAGGGTACACCCTGGATTGGTCGTCAGTCAATCGTAGGGCACATATAGACAAACAACCATTCACTCTCACATGCATACCTATGGACAATTTAGAGTCGCCAATTAACCTAACATGCAAGTGGGAGGAAAGTGGGAGGAAACCGGAGTACCCGGAGAAAACACACGCATGCACGGGGAGAAAATGCAAACTTTGAGATGCCCAACGAGATTCGAGCCTAGATCTTCCCGATCTGCTGACTGTGTAGCAAACATGCTAATCGTGCGGCCAAATTTGCAATGTTATTTAAAGATTTACATTTTTAAATAATTGCTTAATACATGTGGCCTGCGACTGGCTGGCGACCAGTCCAGGGTGTATCGCACCTCTTGCCAAAAGTCAGTCGGGATAGGCTCCAGCATACCTCCGTTACACTAGTGAGAATAAGCGGAATAGACAATGAAGACTAACAAAAAGCAAGCTGCAAACAACCCTTTGACCAGACACCAATGTCTTAGGAGTGTACAATGCAACACTGACAAATGGCATAGTGCCTTTATGGACCTAGGGTTGTGTACTTGGTGAAACAGTGCGCAAGGGTGTTCCCTAAACTGTATGCAGTGGTCAAAATATCTATATCTAATTCTGCTCCAAGCTGCCTCCAGAAAGTGTGTTATGAAGGCAGCAGTGATGTATCCACCAGCTCTCACACATAAATCTGTGCAAATCGAAGCAACTGCTAAGGATAAACAAAGATGGCAGCACCCGTTATATTTTTCAACCAGTCAACCTTTTCATGCTTGAAAAGCAGATTCAATTCCCAGCATTCAATATGTTTCATCTATTTTTAGGCTCACATTTTCACAAAGTTCAAACAAGTCAAATCGGCTTTGGAGTTTGGCGCCATAGTGGCCTAGCAGATGCTGCACGTATGCAGCCAAGCACGGATCTACCAGGCAGGTCAAATAGAGTCATTTCTTTGGGCCCGGGCTTGCTACCGCAGCGCTATAAAAGTGTGTTCCAACAGAGCAAAGTACACAGCTTATTCAATTGAATGGTACTAGCACGTCGGTGGAGAGCTCTGCAACGCTGAACTCCGACTGAGCGTAATAGCCTTTCCACCTCAAGGCTCCAGCGTTGGGAGGTTTTTATGTTCGCATTCTTTGTGATGGGTCACTCTCGGCGGGCTGCAGGGTTTAATTTTCATTCTACGCACTTCAGAAGACCTTTTAATTTTACTGTCACAAGCCCATTTGCCAATAGACTCATCCCTGGGGGTGAAAGCACTATACACACACACACACACACACACACACCTACACCATCTCACGGGCCTGCAAACATTCTTCAGCATAATAGAAACACATTGTTTACATTTTTGGTAAACCAATTAATTGCATTGTCATATCTACAGTACACCAGGGGTGCTCACACTTTTTCAGTCCCAAAGATCTACCTCCTACCATAAATATAGAAAAAATATATATTTACTATATTTATAAATATGAGAATTTATGTACATTGTACAGTATGTATATCAGGGCTGCACGCACTTTTTCAGCATGCAAGTTACAAGTCAGCATGATCTATTCCTTACTATAAAATATATAACACATATAGCCCAGATGATTACAAGTCCGGGCCATTTTTTAGATATTTTCTTTAGCCACTCTAGCCATTCTCACTTTAACTGTCTCGCGTTGCAGCGGTCGTCTTCCACGTATGTGTAAACACTGTGAAACACATACGCAGGCGGCAGTGCGCAGTGATACGAACTCAGAGAAAATAACACTGACTGACTGTGAGGTCTGACTCCTGCACAGTTTTGTGGCGCAAATGTGTTACTCTTTTGAACACATATTGTTTTGAGAAACAAAACGCTTTACTTTCGTGACCCCACCAACTAGCCGGAACTATTTCTAAAACACCAAAAACCGAGCAGAATTGGGCTCAAGGGACTAAGTGGGGGATAGTCACTGTTGATGCACTACGCTGCTGATGGGGATGTCATACAACTTCATGTCAAAAAACCAGCGACTCTCCATTTAGGTGGTGGGCTCATTTAGCTAGGGGCCGGCCAGAGGTTGTATGTACTGTATGTCCATGAGAAGAAGGTATTTCCTTCCTGATCTCAAGACAACCCGAAAACAGCAAAAGTGAGGCTATAAGCCCCTCTTCTCTCAAAAGTGGAACAAATAAGTGAGGTTGGTGTTCATAAGCAGGATCTTGGGACACATATTACTGTTAGAACATCAATAAAAAGTTGATTATACGTAATAGGAGATCTTCAGCCTTGGTGGAGGTCTGTACTTTACTGAGCTATTCCAATTGTGATCTGTGTTTCAAACTGCATTGATGCAGACTGAGGACTACACCAGAGATCATCTGATGACAAGAGTTCACCCTGCTTTTTTTCTTTCCAAAGTCATTGCAGACGTAGCTAAATATAAAGCTGCCCCACTTATTATTCCGATGGACCCCACACACGCAATGTTAACGTAGACGAATGAGGGGGAGGTGCAGTTCAGACCATTCAGGACACCTCTGGCTAGTTTCTGGGACAGGAGGCGCTCAAATGGAAAAGAACTTGCGAGAAAGAGAACAAGAATGTCCACATCCTCTGGAAAAAAAATCTTAACACATCTGAATTGAAGCCGAAGGCGCTCAATCTCTTCCTCAGAATTTCTGGTGGTGGCACGAAGGGTGGATAATTCCCTGGAGGTGCCCCTGAGGGGGGCAGCGCACTCATGAGGATTAGCAAGAGAGCTAGCAGCGCTTAGATAGGAAGGACCAGCCATCCGAGGGACATTAACGTATGCCGGCGGAACAAAATTGGACATTTAAGGTGCTACGGGTTGGAAATTGTTGTCGTTAACAGACGGCTGTAAAATCAGTTATGGTGAAAAAACGCTGCTGTAGCAAAAATAGAGAAAGTGAATGACACATTAGCTCGTAAAAATGTTGTCCATTTACATACATTTTTATTTCACTATCAACCTGCACTCGCTCTCCTGTTCTGTGCCTTTCACACAGAACCCAAGAAAGGCTGCAACAATCACTACTTTCAACACAAAATGGGGAGAAAAGGAAGTGTCGCGTTTGAAACACAACACCCAAGGGCTGGCATTACATCATCCCCTTTCACACAGGTGCTGTACCACCTCTGTTATGGCTCTGATACTACCTCCAGGCCGACAATATCACAATAACTTGCAAAAAGGTGGAAAAAACGGCTTTAAGTGTGAAAAAACTTGTTTTTCTACCTCAGTCAAAAAGGTTATTGTTGCTAAAATCCAAATACAGTTGTCCCTCGTTTATCGCGGTTAATTGGTTCCAGACCCGACCTCAATATGTGCATTTTCACAATGTAGGATTCAACATTAATACATTTCGTAGTTCAAGCATAGAAAACTTCTTATGACTTTCTGAAGACAAATGTTACCATTATTAGAGCCCCGTTGAAAAATTGCAAGAATTTACGGACATTCTAAGTAAAGCTTCAAAATGCAAAAAGAGGAAATGGGATTGAGACAAAAAAAAAGTCTGAGTATGCAACTTATTGCAAATAACCATGAAACTAAAATAGGCTGTTCATCAGCTGATCAAACGTTTAAGACCACAGCTCAAGAAAACCCGAACCCCCCTGGAATTACATTAAAGTAATATGTATGCTAACAGCAAATATGACTATTACATTAAGTTATTGTTATTGTTTTTCATGGGAAAAATATTTAGAAAAATAGTATTTTTAACTTTATTCGTGACATACATGCAGTTTCAAAAGAACCAACTTTTATGTATTAAAATGTACGGAAATAGAAAATGAATAATGTATTTATTACATTCAGCCACTTACATCTCAATCAGATCTAATGAGACCATGATGCATTTACTTGTATTTATGTGGACTCTAATTACATTTTCTTCCCTTGAATCTATTAGATTTTTGGATTTGGATCAAATTTCATCCTATTCTCGTTGTGTTTGTATGTGACGCTTACATGTGAGCTACTTTTATCAAGCAAGTTTTAACTGCTGTAAGCATTAGAATGAAAAAATATATATCACAGGGCAATTGCATTATTCTTCGGCTTTTGCGGCGTCTTTTCAAAGCCGATTAAAAAGCGGCGAGGGAGGCCAGCTCATCCTCACAGAGGCAGGTTATTTACATTTCATTGGCACGTGCACCGCATCTTAATTCGCCCGCCGCTACCATCTAACAAGGCGGCTTCCTCGTAGTTTCACACATGAGCGCTTAACGGCTTGGTTAACATCCTGAGGGACTCTCCTCATTACATGATGTGGTCAACTCTGACAGGTTGCAACGAGTCTCATCAGCACTCTCATGTTGGTTGGAGATCATCAACCACGGGTGAGTCCAGAAGCCAGAAGAAGAGGGAATGATTCTAATGAGATCAGCGGCCTTGACGGAAATATACAACCCAAAGTGAAATGTCTAAATTATTCGGGTATTGCTGCGATGACTATGCTTGGAAACAGACCAAGAACACCATTAGGAGAACAAATGCGTCATTCCTTGCACACGTGCTAATAAAGTCCCAGAACAACACCAAACATGTGTCCTTGGAACTGTCATGCTTTACTGTTTCTATAATATGACTGCCTCCCATTGATTTGTCTTGCTAGCAACTGCATGGAAACAGAGTTGATATCTTGAAACTAGAAACATTTTGCGGAATGGGCCTGCCTGATGCTTACATCTGGCCCAGCATTGTATCCTTGCAGGTTGCCAGCATGTTATATGCACGGTTTACCAAATATACATGCGGCTCTTCCCCAACATATGCATCTGTGTCCTCTTTAGGGCACATTTATTTGGCTTGAGTTACACATTTAGTGAAAATAGCCCTGTTCTGTACATGAACAGTGGACGTCAGCGTTCATGTGTTCATACTTCTCCTCCAAGACAAATCCCTTGGAGTAAAAAGGCTCTCAGAAGGCCACATTTCTGCTAAATTTAAAAGCTTGCAATAGTATAGTTTTAAACTAGGGTATCTGTGTTCCTGCTTGATAAATAGTTAACCCATGGGTCATATGAGTCGGTGATCATATAAGTCCAAGCACAAAGGCAATAAAGTTAGCTTACTTATCCTAAAATAAGGGTTGTGGAAAGTTGCAGGAAGAGTTTTAACAAGGAAATTTCAGAATCCCATCTCCGAGAGCGAGACACAAACCCGGGCAGGATGCATTGCCATGGGAACCAGATCAGGGGTGGACCAGGACAGGATGTACTACCACAAGAAGCAAGCCAGGAGGGGGAGTTCAAAGGGGAGCCCCCACTGATCAAGGACTTGTCAAGAACTATATGAGAAACACAGAGTTTGAGGACATTTGAGGACATCAGACCCTCTTGAGCTGAGCAACTGCTTTTTTTGCCAAGACTGTCTCCATTCTCAAGGATGCTTTTTGTCTGACGTTTCAATCAATCACACTGGAAAACAAATCTAAGACGGTGAATCTTAAATTGACAGGCGCTTAGTGAGTTTATTTTAGACAATGAAAAAAGCTCATGCTAACAGGATACACAGAATGTGACTTTAAATAGCACACCTTTTCTCATCAAGACCTATCCAGTGATAACATGTGGGGGTTCTTCACACAGTTTGTCCTGCAATGGTTGCGGCTACAAGATACAAGAAGAAAAAAATATATTATATATAAAAAGTATGAGAAATAATAATATAGGCTGCGCTTTGTTGGCAGGCCCATCCATCCATCCATCCATCCATCCATCCATCCATCCATCCATCCATCCATCCATCCATCCATCCTCATCTGAGGTTGGGGGCAGCTCCTTCTGGCGGATCCCAAGGCGTTCCCAGGCCAGTTGGGAGACACAGTCTCTCCAACAAGTCCTGGTTCTTCCCCGAGGCCTTCTACCGGTCGGACGTGCCCTGACCACCTCCCCAGGGAGGCGTCCGGGAGGCATCCTGACCAGATGCCCAAGCCACCTCATCTGGCTCCTCTCAATGCGGAGGAGTAGCAGTCTGAGTCTCTCCCGGATGACAGTGCTTCTCACCTTATCTCTAAGGGAGAGCCCAGCCACCCTCCAGAGGAAATTCATTTTGGCCGCTTGTACCCGCAATCTTGTCCTTTCGGTCACTACCTGAAGCTCTTGACCATAGGTGAGGGTAGAAACCTAGATCGACCGGTATATTGAGAGCTTTGCCTTTCGGCTCAGCTCCCTCTTCACCACAACGGACCGATGTCGAGCCCGCATCACTGCAGACGCCGCACCAATTCGCCTGTCGACCTCGCATTCCACCCTTCCCTCACTCGTGAGCAAGACCCCGATCTGGAGATGGCACTCCACCCTTTTCCGGGCGAGAACCATGGACTCCGACTTGGAGGTGCTGATTCTCATCCCATCTCATTGGAACACACCCATGGGTCCCCCTTCTTAAAAAGGGCAGCCACCAACCCAGTCTGCCAATCCAGAGGTACTACCCCCGATGTCAACGCGATTCTGCAGACTCGTGTCAACCTAGACACGCCCACAGCATCCAGAGCCTTAAGGAACTCCGGGCGGATCTCATCCACCCTCTGGTGCCACCGAGGAGCCTTTTGACAACCTCAGCAACTTCAGCCCCAGAGATAGGAGAGCCCACCGTTGTTGGCAGGCCCATATACATATAAATATTTTGCATTTTTTAACAACCTGTAGCAGCCCAGAGGCCGTTTACAGCTTCCATCTCATTTTTTTATTGTCGACATATTCTTGAAAAAAAAATCAATGGACTGCATATCAACATTACAACGTATGAGGGCCACAAAAAAAGAAAAACAGGATCTCAGACTTGTAATACTTCACTTACTACTACCAGTACTTTATCACCTATAACAATGCTGAGAAGTAGGCTGTGGTGTTGATGTAGTGTGTTGTGCAAAATCTAGCCTTAGATAGGTTTTAAAGAGTTTTTAGTAAATCCTACTGCTAACACGCCATTTTGTGTGTCTGTAGCTTTAATGCTAATGAGCTGTGTTTCTCTCCGACAAAGCGTGTGTCTTGAAAAAGCGCTATTGTGCACTTCTTACATAAACACTGTGACTCTGCACTTGTTCACTGTAATAGATGCCATATACAGTATCATGTAACACAGCGTAACATTAAGGAGTGGGACAGAAGGACGCAAATGTTAGCAAAGTGTTAGCCTGTTTGCTCTTGAAAAACGAAATGATGAAAGTTACATCTCCCACGGCTGTAGCTGATTGACATAAAGTTGGCAGAGCTTTCTTTTAAGACTTGTAGCGAAGCCTTTTTGGTGGGTGTATACATGGGGCAGACTCACCTAGCTAAGGGTAGGCTAGAGGCGATGTCATGAAAAAAAAACGTATGCTGCTGTTTACAGATAATGTCAGCATGCGGCTGCCCCACTATTTACACAGCTACCACCACGCCGCTGGTACACGCTGTAGAGGAAACAAGCCAGAATAAGATTAATCAAACTCAACAGTACCCTAGTCATCTTTACAGCTGGAGCGCTTGGTAGAAACATGACCTTCTGTCTCAGTAGGACTAAAAATCAACTCACTATGACGGTGTTTTGACTGCTTAGGGGCTTCTTTAATTTTGATTGAGTAGCAATTCCATAGCTGGGGTCCAGTGGGAGGAGCTAAAATGTGTTCTAAGAGCCAAACAAGACTGTCAGCTGGGGAACAATTTGCTAAACGGAATAACGACACAACAAACGCTAAAACCTCACAGATGACAAGTTCATTATCCACCAAAGCACCTGGCTAACAGCTTTTCTTATGAGTGCTTTTTCAAAAAAGTACCAGCAAACACTACGTTTTTTTAAATTTCCCTATTGTGCCACCACAGTTCTCCTGGCCTGGTGTCAAATTAAGGTCATGTTTTTAATCCCACAGCGCTGTTACATATGGTTTCCCCCGATCCCCCCGATTTAATGCACAGGCTGCAGTATGGTCAGTTCATTTAAAATGCACACAAGAGGCCTTTTAATGATTAGACAGAATACATAGCAGCTATTGACCAGAGAGTTGAGGTTAGCAGGTGGTCATTCAATTATTCGACTTAATAGCGAGTAAGGGTGTAACGATTCATTCATTACATCGATGCATCGATTCATATTCCTATAATTCAACTACATCAATCTGGGTTCTCAAGTTTCCCTTCAGGAAGATCGACCTAATATCATTTAAAAGGTAATCAATCGATTGAATCGACACTAGGAAATGGAGCATTGGATTTAAGCACAGATGTGCTTTTTTTTAGCACTTTTAATGATAAAGACGTTAAACGTCAAAGACTGCCTATCAGTGACGTCATTGTGGTGGTCGAGGGAGTTGTAGCTGACCTGTGAACTGCAGTTTCTTCTTCTTTTGGTCAGTGCATTCACTTCATGCAGTACTCATATTTAACTCATCTGTCCTTATTTGAAACTCCTTTTAAGTGACATTTTTGGAGACTATGCAAAGTAAGGACGTTTTGCACGCCTCTGGACGGTACGGTCCGGCAGCAGTCACGCTTAGTGACATCATCATCCAGCGTGTCGTGTCCAGGTCAAATCAGATAAGTAGGAATGTTACAAATACAATCCCCGTATTTTAACAATATAAAAATCCAACACTGTGCGTGCATGCTCGATTAGGAGAGTCCGTGGGGACGTCCTTAAAAATCAAATGTTTTTATATGATATCGAAAAGTTAAGTCCATCTTTAAGCTTTTTAAACTCATGGAGCTTCAGGACAAGATAAAAGGTATATAGGATATAAATTTACTTTGATATCTGTCTGCAGATGAAATTTCATTAAAATCTGACGGTGACAAATATGTTCATTTTGCCCCGGAACTACGTCCTGTGTACATGCAATTAGTAGTGTGGCGTGGAAACGAATACGCCGTGCTGCTGCTGCTGCATTATTACACTTGATTTTCTTCCCTGGACTTTTTGATTATCAAAAAAACTGAAATGGCTACTCTGTTGACTTTTTAAAGAAATGTGACAGCCTAAGTTATAATACATTTTGGAGTACGGTGGTGCTTGCCAAGGTGCGTGGGCCAATCACAGCTTTTGTCTTGACTCAACGTCAAAGCAACGGGAACCAAAGGCACTATTTTCCGGTACAAAATTTCCTTTAACTTCTTTAGTACTTGGGGTAGAAAAATGAATGAGGTATCAAATTAAATATCAGGTCATGTTTTATCAGACAGAATTAATCACCGACTTGATTTGACATATTTCAAAATGCTGTAACATTCCTGAAATACGTGCGCTGCAAAACGTCTGTCGGCGTATTCTTGCCAGTTGCTGCACCGTTCTTTCAAACAGCTGCTCTGATCAGACGATTATTAGCCCCAAAAAAGCCCCTGCTTGCATCGCTCCGTACAGGTGAGAAAGTTTCAACACCTAATTGAGGATACAACACACTTTCATCCCAATACACTATTGTGAGACCTCCGGCACTTAACTTCAAGTTGCTGGAATATGGTAGAATAATTAATTTGACCATCTTTAATGACCACATCTTTGTGTTGTACTTTATATATGATCCATCTGTCCCATCTTTTAGAGACATTACCAGGCTGGTGTCTGTAGGCACTTTGACCACAGGCATCACACTAAAACTACGCGCCACTCGAATTGCAAACAGAAAAGCAAACATCCAGTCAAGGACCTATTGTGTTTAGAGTAGAGACCATTTGAATGAACTTCTTCAGGTGGTCTATTTTATTCTGTGACAGTTTTATGAGCATTCACAGCACACAAAGACTTTTTGGGGGATCCAAGGAACTAAAATGTAGGCGCCTACGTGCGTGATCTGAAACTGATTTGATGGATGAAAGCTGTTCCTCTTATTGCGGGTTACAACCACACCATCATTCCTTCTAGATTTATTCAGCTTCGTGGATGAGTTATTCAATAATTCATTGTGCGATATTTCCCCACAAATTAATCCTTATTTAATGTAACAGGGAGAATTAAATGATTGCTGACCACATCATTTGGACGTAATTATTCGTGTGTGGAGCAAAGTCGCATCTGTCGGGTTTTTATCTGCCAGGTGAGGTCACTGAAACAGGAAGATCTTATATAAAAATACGTACACGGGTCGTTTGACGTTAACCTTATAATGTAAACAGGGCTGACTATCCATTTTCCCCTGCGGTTGATTTTTTTTGGCCTGGAATTTAGGTTTTCAGTAGCTTAGTCAGCATTTATTCCCCCGCCCCGGCCGGATGAGATTGTGTTTCTTTTTATGTCCAAGGCCAACATGGAGCTAAGTTGTGTAATTTTTTGCAATGGCTAGCTTTAACAAGTATTTTAAGGCAATTTTCGTAGCTAATGGGCTTATTTCTTTGTAACTTTTGCAACAGTTGGCAAGATGCTACCTTTCGATAGCTGATAGAAATACTTTACTTCATTTTGTTATACTGCCAATAGGCTATCTTTTGTAAAATTGGCATTGATACAGCATTTAGCATATTTAGCATTTGACCAACACTTTATTAATCTGTTTTGAAACAGTAATAAGTGATAGCATAAAATTTGTTCATGCCACCTTATCAATTACTAAAAAGTGATACTGCTAGAAGTTTGCCTGTATGATCGGTGACACCACTAGTGCTACGATAACTTTACTTGTACACAGGGACTGATTTGTGTGTTTACTTAACTCCAACTCTATGCTAACTTGTTTCGTTGACTAACTCGTGTAACCTTAGCGCACATTTTCTCAGAAACGATGTAAAATTGTTTTTTTTGTTGTATTTTCAGACATTAGATTGAGAATTCCAGATATGCGAGTAATATCTCTTTACATTTGATACGACTAGTGCTTGGTTGATATACTGTATTTATGTTGAATAAGCCAGCCTATGAAAGCGTGACAGGCAGTAGTATGAAGCTAATTTGTGCTACTGCTAGCAATTGGCTTTCACAAAGGGGGGATGCCGCTAGTTTTTACATAACTCAATGCGTAATTTTAGCAATGTTTCAAATTAAACTGCTGTAAGGTTTCGCTAACTTGTGAAACATTTGTGGTTGGTTTTATTTGTTCATATGGGCTAACTTGTGTGTTAGTGCAGTTAGCGCAGTTGTCGTCAACGCTCACTTCTGAGCGAATCGCTCGTCTGTACGGAAACGACGAGCTAGCATTTTCAGATTTTCCCCCTCTGGAAGACGTTTTCAAAAAACACCATTTCAGGGCACCCAGAACGCCATTTCCGTGTTGATGACAGACTTTGCCGTTTTGACCTAAAAATGTTTCTGTGTGGATGGCCCCCGAAATCCTGAGCAGTGTGTTTACTGTATCTAAGCATAACATGGTGGTCAAAAAAGGGGGGACAAAAGATTCAGTCAGCCTTCAAGTTGAAGTCATCCCTCAGCACCATCACTTGACAACACTAATGTCAAACGCCTCCCAGCATGCGTATGCCTTAATGATTTCTAACGCAGGCTGACAGCTGGGGCCATATCTCTCCTCTCCAAAGGGGGCTTCCTTCGCTGCCTCACGAGAGGCGTAGCGGTGGTGAGGGGGGGACAAGTGACAGCTATAGAGACTTCAGTGCAGTGGTGCAGTGTTTGTCTAAGGCTGGCATCTGACAGACCGCAACACAAGGCCTCCAGTCAAGAATAGTCTTGACTGGTAA
Organism: Dunckerocampus dactyliophorus; assembly: GCF_027744805.1. Lineage (NCBI taxonomy): Eukaryota > Metazoa > Chordata > Actinopteri > Syngnathiformes > Syngnathidae > Dunckerocampus > Dunckerocampus dactyliophorus. Next base: position 6,369,372 of record NC_072825.1, read on the forward strand.
AGCAGCCTAACAGCTTTTGACAGCTCAACACTCAAGTAAAACGGACAGAGTTGGACCGGAAGCATCATCCGACCCTGGTAATTTGTATTTAACCTCGATGCTGTGTGTTATTTATTATATTTGACTATGTTTACTTCTTCTCTAATCCTCTGATAGTCCGAATACGGTCACATGACGTAGCTTTATGCTAACAGCGTCACCTGTCATTTAAGCTAGTCTAATGCTGTGTCACCTGTCAGTCGAGTTAGTGTATTCTTAGCATTATCACCTGTCATTAAGTTCAATATACTGTACATATTGTTGTAATGCTGCAACACTCATCTCTCACTTAAGTTAACGTGTTAGCCTAATATCATCTGTCCCTAAAGTTAGCCAAATGTTACTGTCCAAGTTGACTAGCTATTGCCATTAAGTGACAGGTGGTACTGTTAGCAATAGGAAGCACATCGGCTCGCACGATGCGAGTTCATGAAACAGTGACTGCTAGCACTTGACTAACTAATTCCTTGAAAGTGCATAAGATTTGGCGGAGAGAGTATTGTTGTTTTCACGATTCACCCATTAAAATTGAGATTTTTTTGGAAATGGTAATCATGTTTGATATCATTAATGTGCAGTGTGCAATGAGCAGATTCTCGTTTTTTTTTGTTTTTTTTAATCCAAAACATTGTGATAAATACAACAAACTGACAGCTCCACTCTAATGAAAACTGAACCTCCTGCTGAGTTTATAGTCAACTCGAATATCAAATGGATTTTCTTTTGGCTATTAACCCGCTGGCATCAATCCTTTACACTCGCCACATGACGCCATGCTCTTGTGGCGTATGATATTGGCCCAGAGAAGCCCTGTTGATTTAATCTCTTTTCTGCATCGCTGACCTGCAACGAGTCTACTCTCTGTTTTTTTTTTGTTGTTGTTATTGAGGACACAAGCGATGGTGATGTGTTTATGGCATGTGTTGGCGAAATAAACAACAAAGAGAGACGAAACTTAAAAAATTAAAAAAAAAAACTGAAAAAAACAACAGATCAGATGGTTTACCTGAGGCAAAAGTGTTTGGCAATCTGTTTCTTCTAACAGTTTCTCATTTGAATTGTTTACAACATGAAGTTTAGGAGTGGGGACATCAGCGCCCCCGACCAAGAGGTGCCGCAATGGCCTCTCTCCATCTGTCGGCCCACCCTTCCGGGGGCTAATTATCCTAATCCCTAGAATTCAGAATGTCGGCATGGTGGCATGCGCATCAGTCCCAGGATGGTAGCGTTTTGCCTCCAGTTAAAATGTAGCAATTAATTACCGCCTGCCCGAGAGCTGCTGGTGGGAGGAGGAAAGGGTGAGAGTCCCTGGCAGGTGTGGTGGGGGCTGAGGGGCGGGGGTCTCTCTTGAGGATCAGTTGAGCAGGATTTTGTGCAAAAAGTAAAGCACAGTTCCAAGGCAAACATATGTTTTTGAATTTTGAGTGACTGTTCTGAGAATTAGATGTTAGACGTACAAAGACGTGGACGTTGTCCTTAAAACACTTACAGGGAGCCCAGGACACATCATGAATTTGTGCTGGCGCACGCACGCGTGTACACCTGTGCACGGAAGGAAACCAGCGCCCCTAAGTCAATAACTTCATGTTTTATTGTTAAATAAGGTTCCAAAACATCCATCCATCTTCTATGTCGCTTATCCTCACTAGAGCCGCGGGTATGCTGGGGCCTATCCCAGCTGATTTCGGGCGAGAAGCGGGGTACACCCTGGACTGGTCGCCAGCCAATCGCAGGGCACATATAGACAAACAACCATTCACACTCACATTCATACCTACGGACAATTTAGAGTCGCCAATTAACCTAACAGGAAACCGGAGTACCCACGCTCGCACGGGGAGAGCATGCAAACTCCACACAGAGATGCCCAACGGAGATTCCAACCCAGATCTTCCTGATCCCCTGGCTGTGTGGCCAACATGCTAACCAATAGGCCACCGTGCGGCCTGGTTTGAAAACATGTCGCACATTTCTTATAACACAACCCAAAAATCTCCGTTTTACCCATCCACACACAAAAACTGAGCCGGAGTTTTCCAAAAACTCTGTTGTTCCAGACAAAAACCCACATCTGTGTGTAGACGTGAGAACAGAATCCGTGTGTGTTTTTAAAATATCCATATTCATGCGGACACAGCCTCAAAGCACTCGTGTGTCATTACCACATATGCAAATGAGACATTTGTCTAAATGTACATTAAGTTTTTGTTTTTAATTCATTCCAAAAGGTCAGACAAAAGCTGAAACATACCATAAAGTAAGCAATTTTCCCATAGGAAATAATGTAAATCCAATTCATCCGTTACAGACACCCAAAATGTTCACAAAAAAGATTTTTTTAGGGAACAATTATGGATTTACATGCAGAAAGCAATGCAAAACTATTGTAAAAGACGGTTGGAAAGAATGTATGAACATTTAACATCAATTTTACCATTATTGAAGACACACACCAACACCAGCAACAACTTCTCAACATCTCAAACAAAGACTTTCTAGGTAAAAATGCATGGTCAGCAGCAGCCGTGGTCAACCCCAATGTAGTCAGAATGATGCAATCTTGGTCACATGACATTTTTATATGATTGGACTGCGAGATTGACGATAGTCGACGATTCTAAGACACCCCTAAATAATACCACAAGACTCAACGTACAAAAGGGGAAATAGAAATTTTTTTCATGGATTGTTGTACAATAACCGAGACAGTGTAGACAAAATTTTGGCAAAAGTATACGTCGAAAACCATATCATGCAAAACAGGGTGTTCGAAAACTGAGGTTTGACGGTGTACTGTCTGTAAAACTGTAAAATGATCCTGTTTCTACAGAAGTAATTCAATCTTTTCAATACATCTGTCTATAATACATATATAACAGGGGTGTCCCGATCCAATATTGATGTGGGATATTGGGACAATATCAGCAAAAAAAAATCTCCGCTATTGGCACAAGTGATACAAGAAGTCGATTCCAGGCTCATGCCAGTAGGAGTGATGTCGGGCTGTGTGTAACACTTGTCATGCACAAGTTTCCCGTGGTGGCACAGAACTGGGGAAGTTTAAAACGACCAAACTCATTGTGCATTTCAAGCAGTGTTACACGGGAAACTCCCATGGGACGACAAGAAGTCATTAGCTACAGAAAAGATGACCATCCCCTGTCGGTGGTGAGTAAAGTTGGCTTTAAACGCTTAATTGAGCACCTCGAACGTCGCCATATTATGCCTTGCCACCACTACATTGTGGATAAAACTATGACCCAGATGCTAAAAGGAAAACTGCACTTTCTTGGAATTTTACCCATCGTCCACAATCCTTAACACATAAACAAGTCTTTCTCTTTTCTGTGCGTTAAAGATATAAAAACGGATAAAAAGAGATAGCCCATTACTGCACATAATGAGACACACCTAGGCCGCCTACAAATACCACGATTCAAACACCTCCAAAAACCTCCAACAAGGCTTTATGGTTTTATATATGTAACCATGTATGAACAGGTCCATTCATGGTATCATGTATTCCAGTATTTTGCCAGTATTTTGGTCCTTTTAAGCATTAGCGGAACATCCATCATGATTTCACATTACAACATAGAAACGCCTACACCTACAGTAGCATTAACTTTTCCAAAGTCCAAAACAAAAACAGCAGCAGCAGTAGTTCCAATATGTGGCGTTAACTTTTGGGAGTGGCCTGAGAAATTGGGAGTGTGGTGCTGACGCTAGCCAGCTAGTAGATAGTCAGTGTGGTGTGGCAAGGTACGAAAACGCTAGTAACGTAGTTCGATCGACGTAACACTGTTAATAATAACAATAACAATCTTGCTGTGGCTTGGTTAATATGCGCGTCACATTACATGTAAATGGAGAGTTGTTGGCACTTTTTGGAGCTTTTTTCAAAAGGCTTTATAGGCGGAATAAGTGTTTCCCATTACGTGCACTCTTAGCTGCGTCTTTTTAGGTGTTCATCTTTAGAAAAGAGAAAGACGTGTGTTCATGTCTCACATAAGGATTGTGGATGATGGGCAACAATCCACAAAAAGTGCATTTAAATTTTTTTAAGTAAATGGGGCAGTTTTTCCATACCTACTGTTGCCGATTATTGTTTTTTGTTTGAGTAATATCGCTTGATTTTCACATTCCAAACTCCAAAATAATTAATAAAAGTATGTACAGTATCATTTTTTTATTGGATTTATATCGGTATCGATATATAATATGGACCGATAATCAAGGCTGCAATGTTGTCATCAGATCAGAAGTGAAAACAGTTGTATCAGGACACCCCATAATACTTTCAGTATTTCTTATTTTTGTTAAAAAAAAAAACAAACAAACAGTTGGTTAAGTTATTGCTGCTGTAAAAAGTTTTGCATAAGGGGTCATACAAATAAAACAGAGATGTGTGGTAGATGTAATGACGGAATCCTGGTCTGCTGCCAATATTAGGTATAACGAGTCTGCACATAGCCAATGGTCAAAGTAATGATTTTTAACCTCCTGTTTGCACAAGGGAAATAAAACAAATCTTCACTGTAAAAGAATGAGGAAGAGCAACTACAGATCTTTCTATCTTGTTGTGTTTCTCAGGCTGAAAGTTTCAGGAGAAACTGGTGAAAAGTATCTATGATGACCTATAGAGCAACATTTTCAAGTAGGAAATACAACACATTTTCCCCAAGACTGTGCTGAGAGAATCTACAAATAACCTGTAAAACACCTTCCAAAACACCCACAGGGAGAAATAACACTCTCAGCCTCGACTACATAGAGGGGAGAATGTGAAAAATGTCACAATATGATGTGAAAAATGGCATTCCATGTATTTTTCTAATTACAAATACTGATTACAGGTATTAATGGCTACTCAGACAAATGACACTGTTAGGATACGGGCTTTTATATACATTTATAACAATTCAGCACCAAGTGAAAAGCTTCAACAACCGTCTTCTGATGATCCACAGCACATATTTGTATTCCAAAGCCCATAATCCCACTCCACACAGATCATACTAGAGTCAACCTATATGCAAACACTTCCGTTGTATCCAAGGACCCTCTTGCAGCCTTTTTCTTTCTTTTTTCGACCTTGTATTTCCCAACAATCCGGATCACTCAGTTTGACGCATTACGGGCCTGACCTCATGTGCCATGCAGGTAATTCGGGTCAGTTAGCAGGCTGTTTCGAAGATAATCAAATACGGAGAAGCGCTGAGAGAAAAAAAAAAAGCTCTTTATTGGCCGAACAACACTCTCCACTACTACTCACCATAGACTAGGTTGATGTTTATTTACATGCACATTACACTGTAAATATCATTTGTGGTGCCCACTATGAGTTGTGCTCAAAATGCTTCAGAAGACATAGCACAGTTAGAACACATGTAATACGGATATCATCAAAGTTTTACAATCAGTAGACAAATGGTCAATGACGTATGGACAATTAGCTGCTACATTCTAAAGAGATTTTGCTGGAGGGCGGCCATGTTTTTCAACCAATCTTGCTCAGATTTTTCATCTCATCAGTCCCCTAAAGGTGTGGAGCAAAATTTGTGGTGATTCGGCCAAACATCATAAAATTACAGTGGGTGTTGGGTCAAGCGCATTGAGAAATTTCAAGTCCATTTGACTATGGGAGTCAAACTTGGTTTGTTTGATAACAGTGCCACCATTTGTCAGAAAAATAAACAACAGGGGTGGACATTTTGACATTCAGTCATCCCTTGTTTATCGTGGTGAATGGGTTCCAGACTCGACCGTGATAAGTGAATTTCTACAAAGTAGAATTCCACATTAATAAATGGAACATTTTGTAGTTAGAGCATAGAAAATCTGCTTATCACTTTCTAAATACAATCTTTACCATTAAAAGAGCCCTGTAGACATGAAATAACACCCCGTAGTCACCTTATTCTTTGTTTACAACACAAAAAAGCCAAAAACTTACCACTTCCACACAAAACGGGCGGATAACTTCTTTTCACTCTATCATGTCGGACATCCCATGGCTGACTACATCCAGTGTGATGGTCATTTAATGTCATGTCTCAATAATGGAACATTACTGACGCCGTGTGGCCAGAATACTACATACTGTATATTTGTCTTTCAATATTTTCGGACTACCGTAATAATACGTCATAGTCAACCACGAAACAGCGATCATTTCTTAATTAATGAATTTTTGAAAACCCTCAGTAGAGCGAGGGATGACTGTATTCTCGCCTTTTTGTGTGCAGCGGTTCAGGAGGAGTAGAACAGTTAGCTTCTACTAACAAATACATGCATATTACTACAGTCTAATGCAAATGCTAACATAAACAGTCACATGTCCAATACGCAAGACACAGTTGCCCATTTCCACAAAGATCATCAATTAAACACACAATCAGCTTTCGATTTTTTTAAATCCGTCTCAACCGCCATAGCAACACTAGAATAACTAAGACCTATTTGACTAAACTGTCTAATCAACATTACTTGGTCATTACGGCACGCTTGCTGCTATGATTTACATTGCACGGACTGAGGTATTTGCATGATTGTTTTGTCCTCTCCCCATGCCTGCTGCATATTGTATGCATTGGTAGCATAATGGGTCTTCCGTACAACACACAAGAACCACTACGCAACACATTTGATAGCTGCAAACTTTCCATTGTTTGCATTTAAAAGTCAAATGAGAATCAGACAAAAATAGAGCATAGTTTTCCCATGTTTTTCAGCTCAATACCCAAATTAGGAATTTTCTTCCTCCCCGGGACCCAAACTGGTTACTGTATTGCTCTACAGCAACTATGGGGGGTAATAGTACATGTATTTGTTGGTGTTTGTTTATTGTTTGGTACGGCACAGAGGTCTCCGGAACACACTGAGTGAGGGACAGGAAGTGTAACTGTTTATTTTTATTGGCAGTTTGCATTACTTTATGTTTAATTTTAAGAATCAGAAAAGCTGTTCAGACAAAAGCGAGAACAGGTTTTGTTTTGCATTTTATTCCCTCACTGTACCCAAAATGAACCGAACAGTGACCTTAAAACCGAGGTACCTAACCGTGATTATGCTGTATCGTTACACTGAGGGATGTCCAATATTGTTTTTTTTTATCCCATATGCCGTTGTTGTCCAACTCTCAATTTACCGATATCAGCCGATACTTACTGTATATGTGTAAATTCACATATCTCCTGTCGTGGAATTAACACATATCTGTTGTGAAGCTAATGGATACTGCATCAGCAATTAGCTTCTCAACGTGACTGTAAACAACAATGTACAACATTGTAAAACATCTGAGAAATACTTGCTAGTCGGCTAAGGCTGTAATATTTGTTTTAAAAGTAAACAAAGTAGCCATTTACATTTTTTTGATCATCAAAAAGTCCAGGGTAGAAAATCAAGTGTCATAATTTTCATGTATGCCGCGCACTCTTAGTGCAGCAGCACGTTGTATTTGTTTCCACGCCACACTACAAATTGTATGTACGTATTGTATGTATGTAATTAAAGTGAATTTCTATCATACATACTGTTTATCTTGTCCTAAAGCTCAGATCCATGAGTTTGAAAGGCTTAAAATTGGACTTAACATTTGAAGTCGTCATATGAGCCGATGTGGTCAAACACTCCAATCCGATGCAAAATTGAAGACGAAGAAGTAATCTACCCGGCAAACATGTATGCGAATGAAAGTACACTCGATATCATGTGAAAAAGCAGCATTTTCACGGACGTCCCCATGGACTCTCCTAATCAAGTACGCACACACAGTGTCAGATTTTATCGTTGCTTACTTCCGGGAATTGTAACATTCTTACTACTGAGGATAAGCGGCATGAAAAATGGATGGATGGAATGGAAGGATTGAGCTAGCCACTAGCCACCCACAGTTGTTTACACGCTTGATGAGGTTATCATTTGCGCACCTGAAAATACGGGAGCCCATAGGCCTATACGGTACAGTATACTGTACAGCATTATGTTTATTATCGACTTTCATTATAGGGAAAAATCCTGATACCAATATTGACCGATATTACATTTTTATGCCAATATCTGGCCGATGATATCGGTGCGCTGACATTATGGCACATCCCTAGCTACACTCCTAACATCAATGTATACTCAACAGAAAATGATAAAAAGTACTTTACTGTTGTGTTGCTGTAATCATCAAGAGCTTGATGAGCTTGATCATCAAGAGCTTGATGATTAGATCAACGCACCAAAGACTGACCAAACAACCCATTTTGGGTCCCAACGCTCAGTTTATGAACCCTTGCACTCCAACTTTCTTCAAGTAGTTCCTGACTTTTCAAACACATAATAAGTGCCCTTGTTTGGCCTCTGTGTGGAAAGGCTATAAGACTCTTGTAATGAGTTTTAAAGCCTCACCCATATGGCCAAAATCCTAAAAGTGCTGCATTCGAGGCTTTGACTTTTCTTTCTTCAAACAACAATAATATGTTTTGTAGATTGGGAAAAGACTGCATTAACCTTTAAGGCTTTAATTCCTATCAATAGATAATGAAGCAGGTAATCTAGAGAAATTGTCCGTCTTACTGTGTCCAATTCCATATTATCAGTCACTGCAACAAGAAAAAGCTGCGAGCGAGCAGGTTTCCATCCCAAACAAACGCTGCACGGGCTGATTTTGCTTGATTAGTAACGCCTTCCTCACAGACAGAAGGAACTAATTAGCGTAATCACCTGCCGCGCCACCACACATAACTCCACATCACTGCTTTTAAAGCGGAGCAACTTCGTTTCCATTTCACTCGGAAAGTTGATTACACCTTCTAAATGACCTTGTGATGAGCAGGGGCGGGGGCCCATCGGCATTGGCAGCTTTCAGCATTCCGCTTGAATCTTAAACGGTGCACTTGACTTCCAGAGATGTGATCCCACCTTCACATATCCTCATTAGGATCTTCTTTGCTCAACATTAGCTGTCTTAAGTGCCTTTAATTGACGGCCATTTCTCTCACAGATGACATTCCCAATATTTGCTGACCAGTCCTTGCACTCGTTAGCCTCAAGCACCTTTTTAGGCCTGAATAGATTGCACGCTGATGAATGTGCTGAAACGTCTCTTGCCATTTCTTGGCAAGTTGTAGCATCTCCTCGTTACTTGGACATTCTAGGCCATTCATTTTCCCATAGACAAATTTGCCAAAGACCATTTATTTTTCCATAGTCAAATTTCGCATAATGCCTCACATAGTGAAAATCACTTTGAAGGTGAGTCAAATTAGATGACATTGCAGTGACGGATTCCACTAGGTGAACTCCTTCTCCACATTAACCTCCTCCCTGACCACAAGTATTGATCCCTCTCATCCTCAGGACTCATCTACATCATCTGCGACTGTGATTAATGCACCCATTTACTGCTAAGTAGCTGTCGTAGCACGTATTGTCATTTAAAGCAATATGTCAAGGATTTTTCAATTAGTCTTATTAGTCACTGTCAGTTGATCCACCTGTCAGGAAAATATAGTTTGTTATTGCACTTACTACTTACATACTGTATGTATTTCTACTAAGATACACATTAAAGCCACACTGACTCGCAATGATTATCTGCTCGCCAGAGGCCTCTTGTCACCAAAACAAGTCCTCCACATGCTTATCACGTGATTCAAATAGCCTTGGGTTTCTTTGCATGTTAGTCTGCCCTTCGATATCTCTGCCCCCGCCCCCACCGGAACACAAAAATTGCAGTGCAAGTGTCAATCAAGCCTTGGTGATTAGTTTACAAAGATCTTTACTGTTGCAAAGCATTCTGGGAAATTGCCTAGTTCCCTTTATAAAGATGGTAGTGAAGGACTTTTCTTGTAGGTGAAATCTGCCTGTCACTTTGTCTCTTTGATACTCAACCTGTTTTGGATCTGCTATGTCACATTCCCATCGCTTGATGGATTGTTCTGTTTTATTTAGTTTTTTGACATTGGGGAACAGGCTATGTTCCTCCTCCTGCCTGTCAGTCTCAGTTTTTCTTGAGAACTCCACGCTGGCATTCGATCCGTCTCGGAGGCTGTGACAGGGGGTGATCAATGAGGACAGTGCAGGGATGGTAAACTCTTAAAAATTCCACAAGGGACTTTTTGAACAAGGTTCCAATGGGCACTCTTTGAACAAAAAGGCATCAGTCCTTGAAATATGATGCTAAATATATAAGATCATATGGAAATGTCCCTGCATCCGTCTTTCATCAAGAGCCAGCACTTCTTTTTGAACAGCAGCAGGAATTTGGCAGCCAGCGTCTGACCTCCAGGCACGCTAACAGGCTAACGATGCGCTAATGTGTCCCATTACACCCGATTTGCCAGGAGGGGATTCTTTTAGTCGAGCATCATGCTGCTGGTGGATTTGAGATTGGTGCGGTATAATGATGCGTGCCTTTCTTCCTGCTTCATAAAAGATGGAAGGAGCAGTCCTGCTGAGAGTCATTAGAAGAGCCATTGATACTTGGCTTTTCTTATTCAGAAGTGGAGAAGCACAAGCTTGCACAGATATGAAAATGCGAAGTGCCGAGGCTGGAAAAACGCATCTTTAAAGTCCTCTAAGCAGCTGTTCAACTAATTACCAGCGAATCATGCTCAGTGAATCAAAATAAATGATTAGATACATTAAGCATTGAAAGATGTATCTGGGAACAATGGGAGGGATATTGCAGTTTGCATTGCTTCACTGTGTATGAATGCAAATTAGCATGATGTGGCGCAGGAAGCCATTTTCTGCCCTACCTACGTCCCAACCACAAATTGAATCCAAGGCTGATTTCAATTGTGCCACTGCATAACCTCTTATTTATTCATTGCTTTTCTCTCGCCTTCATACTATTAAATCGAACAATTCTGCTTTTTCCGAATGCCGGCCGCCACCAGCTGTGAACAGTATGATTCTATTCACGTGTTTCCCCCAATGAGAAGACGCATGTAAATCTGCTGCTTGGTTAACAACCCCATCATTTTCTTCTCACCGCCTGTACTGCCATTTTTTTAACTGCATTTTTTTAACTGCTAGTTTAACTGTTAGTTTTTAACCAACTGATTCAAAACCCAAATTCAGATTTGCCATGACCTGCTTCTTTCTGGTTCTTTGGTTCTCGGGTTAGCATTCTAACTAGGGGTGTAACGGTACATGTACTGTATTCGTAAGACAAGACATGCGGATATGACGAAAGCAGTGTGTTGGCATTGTTCAGTAGAGACTAGGAATGATAAAACTGTGTACTGTTTGGTCGGCCCTGCATGGGACAATCCACCTTATGAACCGACGGTTTTTCAATACATTTTTCTGTGTGCGTGTGTGCCTGTCCAGACTAGCAAAAAGCCCTAATGTCCCATTTCCCACATTGTACATATTTCAAGTGAGGGACACTCTGCCCAAAAGCGGATGAAAAGGCGAGGTCTTTTGGCGATATACAGTATTGGACAGAGTGTAAATCAGAGAGTATAGGCGACAACAGCCACTCAGCCCTGCCCATTTATGTCAGCAATATGCAAAGACGACACAGACTCGGCGGACCTCCTTAACTACATGCCAGCAGGCCGACGTAGAGGTGCAGTACACCATCAGGTACGGAACTTTACTAAAATGATCATCACCCTGTTCAGTCTCTTACTTTTGCACTTGTACCTTCCTAAAACGAAACACTGTAAACCAAAGGTGTCCAAAGTACGGCCCAGGTCCCATTACCAGCCCTATGTTTGTTCTTTGTTCTTTATAATCCATCCATTTTCTATACCGCTTCTTCCTCATTAGGGTCGCGGGGGCATGCTGGAGCCTATCCCAGCTGACTTCGGGCGACAGGCAGGGTACACCCTGGACTGGTCGCCAGCCAATCGCAGGGCATGTTCTTTATAATAGGATATGTTATTAAATGTTACATGTATTTGCTTTGTCACCTATAACACAAAGTTTACATTGCTTATAGTACAATATACTGGGTCAGGGGAGCCTTTCACTATTAGTTAGGGGTGTCCCGATACAATTTTTTCACTTCCGATGCGATAACAACATTGGGGCCTTGAGTATTGGCCAATAGCAATATCTAGCCGATATCAGTACGAATCATACATACTTTTTGGTCTTATTTTGTAGTGTGGAATTTGTAGTTTGTACTCAAACAGAGATCAATAGTCAGCAACAGTAGGTATGAAAAAAAACGATCCATTTACTTCTTTATGCGTCTGGGGTATGGTTTTATCGACAATGTAGTGGCGGCAGGCATAATGTAGCGAGGTTCGAGGTGCTCAATGAAGCGTTGAAACCTGAAATTGCTCACCACCAACATGGGCTGGCTAGTTTCTGTTCCAGCTAATGACTTTTTGCTGTCCTGTGGGAGTTTCTCGCGCTTTTTGCAAATGTTTCATGACAGAAAATAATTGAGAACCAATACCTTTATGTGTATGTCACATTTCTTTTTTTTTGCTATGCCATAAGTCTTCTTTTTGTAATTGGACATGTGAGCACAAATGAAGATGCACCACAAATTCTGCCTAGCAACGAGTGGGAATGCAAACGTGTAACTGGAGTAGTGAAAACGAAATCTGAGCATTTACATTTACACACATGCAACGTTTTTCCTTTTAAAAACACTGTGAAACAGTGTTTTTTTTTTTTGCTATGTTTCTCTTTCCCGTCATCCCTCAGATGTTCATATGTAGACGTGGAGGGAAGTTGGCGTTGAAATGCTCAAATAAAGTCGGTATCCAACGGATGGCCGCAATTAAAGTTTCATGCATCGTTTTGCGATTCTTTTTGATTCTGGTAAATCTGATGGTTGGTATGCAGCGAGCATACAGAGTGCTGTCCTCCCTCGCCAATGGCTGATTACTCACACATTACTGCGGGATCTCTCAAGTCTCTCTACTCTTTACATCCCATTTACATTTACATTCTTGCCAACGTAGCCTTATATAATGTACAGTATCTCACAAAAGTGGGAAGGCCTCACAATTTAGCAATAATTTTCTATGACAATATATCTGGACAAGGGACAGTACAATATAAAATAAATGGATACACAGTAATCCCTTGTTTATCGTAGTTAATTGATTCCCAGACCCGACCGTGATAAGTGAAGTATGATTCATAAATCAAATACTTTCATAGTTAGAGCAGAGAAAACCTGTTCACAACCTTCTAAATATGTTTTTTAACATTATTAAAGCCCTCTAGACATGAACTAACACTCCTAGAGTTACCTTTACACTTGTATTACCCAATATAGTAGACATAACAACCGAAAATAAGACAAATAAGACTCATGGTCGTGTGTTGCTATAAATGTTTTCCTTTTGGGGAAACTGTGCACTGACTACTCCAAAGTATATCCAAGGATCATTTCTATAGTATTGTCTCATGACAGGATATAATAAAATGATAGCTACTGTATAATATGACGGGTGTACTCACTGTATAGCTACTAAGAAAGGAGGGAACAATCTCCCACTTATCTTGCATTATTATTCAGCCTTGGCGGAGGTTTTGCGCTCCACTGGGTGCCCTCTAGTTGTTAATTAACAAAGTCAAGAGTGCGTGACAACCTGTCACAAGTCACGTGCAGGTGGACACAACGGATAACTGTTGACGAAGGAGACTTTACATGCTGGAGACTTTACATGAGGAGACACAGTGACAGGAAGGTTAACAAAATAATTTCCACCAGAGTTAATATTAATAAGATTACAGCCACAGCCTAGACTATACCAAACAGTTGCATGACAGTATATCCATATTCCACTATTAGTCTTTGTTTACACCACATTGCGCAGGCTACGGGATCTCTGCAGGGACATAAGAGATGGCCGCCGCTAGCATAGCAAGCTACTGAGGTAACTAGTTAGCCTCTTTAATTTACTTACTCTAAGCTTAAGAAAGAGTTTCAAACGGCGTGGGGAAGAAGGGCAAAGTAAACAAAAACTTACCTCTTACCTATTTAGCAGCCGCACTCAATAAAAAACGCACGGACAGAGAGACAGCAATGTGTACGGTGCTTTGTTTGGGCATTCCATTTTTTTATGGAATGATACAGTACGGGGCAGACGAACTAGCGTACGAAAGAGACCAATGCAAAATCTTGGCCAAAATTTTCAACAAAAACATTTATTTTTAGTGTAGGCTAAAATCGGCAGGCAGTGTTTTAAGTTGCGATCATATAAGTATAACGAAGAAGTTAACTACTGTACAGTAATCCCTTGCCACTTCGCGCTGAGAATTTCATGGCTTGTCAAAAATACATATATCGATAAATCATACTGTTTCGTGGTTGAATATGGCCTATTATTAGTTCATTATTATTAGTTATGCATATTTTGACTAAATTAAGCATAAATTAAGCATAAATCAATCAAGCATAAAAATGGCAAATTGAACTAAAGTCCAAATATAAGGCATTCAGAAGACGCGTTCAAAAGACGCTGTGATATTTAGTATTCTTCACTCGTCACTAGGTGTCAGTATTGTTACGGTAATGTTCCGTGAGACACACACGCACAACCAACAGGCTTTGCAGGTTTGAATTACAGTGGTGTGACAAAGTGTTGCCCCACTTTCTGATTTATTTTTTTTTTTGCATGTTTGCACACTTAAATGTTTCAGATCTTCTAACAAATGTAAATATTAGTCAATGACAACACAACTGAACACAAAAATGCAATTTTTAAGTGGAACTTTTTATTATTAAGGGAGAAAAAAATCCAAGCCTACATGGCCCTGTGTGAAAATTGATCGCACCCGCTGTTAAAACATGACTTAACTGAGATCAGTTGAGATCTATCAGTTTGGAAAAGGTTAGAAAGCCAGTCAGTGATCATGACTCCACCATACGAAAGACACTGGGCAAAAACAGCCTGTGTGACAGAGTTCCAAGACCAAGAGAGAAAATACTCTGTGGTGTGACGAGACAAAAGTTGAACTCTTTGGAAGGTGTGTGTCCCATTACATCTGGCGTAAAAGTAACGCCGCATTTCAGAAAAAGAACATCACACCAACAGTAAAATATTGTGGTGGTAGTGTGATGGTCTGTGGCTGTTCTGCTGCTTGAGGAACTGGAAGACTTGCTGTGATAAATGGAACCATGAATTCTGCTGTGTACCAAAAAATCCTGAAGGAGAATGTCCGGCCATGTGTTTGTGACCTCAAGCTGAAACCAACTTGGGTTCTGCAGCAGGGCAATGATCCACAACACACAAGCCTCACAAGTCCACCTCTGAATGGCTGATGAAAAACTAAATGAAGACTTTGAAGTCTGAACATTCTGGTCGAACGACAAATTCCACAACTTTGCAGACTGCAGTGTAGTACTTTCCACCCGTGCAAGGTCAAAGTGCACCATAAATGCTAAACTGGAGCCAAATGCCATGACTGTGCAACACTACAAAGAAAAATCAGTGTCAAAATAAATCTGATTCTACAGGAAATAATCGTTTTAAATCCTCACTAAAATATGTAAACATTCCTTTTGCGAGTCCAGTTGAAGCCATCTAAAGCTATTATTTATATATGAATGTACTTCAAACTGTCTACTTGCTCACTCATTATGCTGCTTTATGTTAATTGTTCTTCTGATTGATTGTTCTTTCATGTATAAATCATTTAAATGCTTAGTCCTTTCGCTACTATCTCAAATGTTCCATAATTAATCACGCTGCAACTTTGCATAGATTAACAGGCACATTTACAAGCATGTTTAACAATGTGCCTTTTATTGTCTAATTAGCCTGCAATGACAGGGATGCTTTCATTCTAGACTTTTTAATCCTATATCCATGCAGTGCAGCTGGAAAAGAGACCGTTTGCATGTGTTTTTTAAGGTTAATAGGTTCAAGGGTCTTTGATGAAGAATAATTAGGTTTAAAGTATGTAAAAAAAAAAAAAAAGAAAAAAAAGAATGGTGCCCCCAAAAGGGAATTATGTTAATATTAACATTTGGGCATCGTTGGAGTCACAAATCTGTACATTTGCTTGTTGTAGCTCCATTGAGACTGTCAGAGAAGTGCTAATTTAACACTGTGTTATTTATTTCTTTATTTATTTATTATAAGCAGCATGCATTGATCTAAGTGTCAAGATTAAAATAAATTAAATTAACACATGGGCAGATTCAAATAATTGGGAAATAAAATAATAATAAATGAAATTAAGTAATAAAATAAACCAGACTGAAACACTGGCTTTGACCCATGGAAAACAATAATAATAATAATAATAATAATAATAATAATAATAATAATAATAATAATACAGAAATATGAAATTAAATTAATAAAGTAAATATTAAGTAAAACACTGTAAATGAATAAAAATTCATAAAAAATGAAGATAAACAAATAAAAAAATAAGCCACCAAGAACACAAAACAAAATGTAAAAAAAAAAATCTGATTTGAAAGCGAATGGGTCCTCATGAGAGTCATCAGTTAAAAGATCCCATTTGTGATTGTAGAATTAATAGTGTTAGACTGAAGGGGCGCAATCAGGTGGTTTCCACTGTTTTGGACACTGGGAGGATGCATTTCCTACCTAATTAGTAATTAATTACCTTAGCTGGAAGGTGCATTTTGTCTGCTAGCGGGGACACTTTAAGGAAACCTGCTGCCTTGAAACACTCGTGTGTCTTTTTCTGTGACTTAATTCTGATAATAAACTTCAGTGCAAATAAGCGGAGGTGCTGGTGCAGTTTCTTCGATCCTCCGCTGTAACAATTCTTCCCGCACAATCATTTGATAATCTCAACGTAAAAAGGTTGCCAATTACAGCAAAGGGGTTGACAAATATCAAATTTGTTTAATATGTTTGCATCGCTCTTCTGGTGGTCAAAGGATACTTGGTACGATCTTGACCACCGTGCAGTGTTGCAACTCAGTTTCAGGGTTTTGGCAATCTTCTTATACCCTAGGCCATCTTTATGTGGAGTAGGGGTCACCAACGAGGTGCCCCAGGCACCAAGGAGCCTCCCACGACCTCATGAGGCACCCGTGAGCCTGGTTTTCATACAGGCTTTCATTTAGTCATGTGTCTATGCAGTTTTCAACAAGTCAAATTAAAGACTTTTTCAAGACCAAAATGAATATAATGTAAGACCCATTTTACATCCATACTGGCAAAAATGTACAAAAGACATGAAGGAAAACTGGGAGGCTCCCTCGATATATTCAGACCGGGCTGCACCGGTAACTTCCATTCCGTCTTGTAGTTATGTTATAGCTACTCCTCAAAAATGTAAACCTTTAAAAATGAGACTGAAGTTCATGCATTTGTTTTAAACAAAAGCAATGTTAACACATTTTTAATACCTTTCAAAATTTGTATTTAAGACATTGTATGAGATTTTAAAATAATTTTAGACATTTTAAAGCCTTAAATTCAAATGATTGAATTTGAGACTTTTTAGGACCCCGCGGATACCCTGTAAAACCCACACAGTCACTTTCTTATCTTGACAGCTACATTGTCTGACCGAATTACAAGACTTTAAATCAACAAGCCAAAGCAGGAGGAGCTTCAAGTGGAGCGTTTTCCCATCATTCCCATTCCTCTAAATAGCCCCCCCACACACACACACACCTCATTTGATTGCGCCCAGCGGCAACCTGACTTTCCTCCCTGGTCATCTGTGCACCTTGATTTGAGAGTGGAAGGTAGGAGGTGTGGGGGTGGGTTAAATGGCACATGGAAATAAGCTGGTGATTGCCTTCCTACCCTGCGAGCTGGAGGAGGGACCTTGATTAGCTGTAGAACCCCAATGTTCAGGAGTGACGTGCTGGCTCATCAGACCCCCATTCACAGCTTGCCGGGGGGGGGAAGGGGCTGCCCCTTGATTGCTGCTCACGGTGCACAAGTAACCAACAAGTTGATGTCTGTGGCCTTCATGTTTTGAGAAGGAGTGAAGCGTAAAATCTAGTACTGAGATTTAACACGATAGTTATCCCAAACAGTTAGAGATCCCAAACAGGAGACTTTTAACGACAGAAGAGTGTTTTCAGGTACTAGCTTCTCCTTGGCACTTTTGGTAGCCACAACTCCCTTTAGCCAAAGGCTGGGACGAACTGTACTTGTGTACAAAGTCGACAAATGACTATATCAAGCAACTACAGTATAATGATACTTCCTGTCCCTCACTTAATGTGTTCCGTGTGGGAACTCAGTACGCCTTTGTGCTGAATGTTCCGTACGGAAAAATTCAATGAAGACTACATGAAACATAACATGTTACTATGACTGGTAGAGGGTATTTGGGGACCCTTTTACAATAGAAACGCTGACAATTACCGTACCGTATTGAACTACACGGCCTGTAACCAAGGCTCAATCGATGGTCACATTCATTTTTAGCACCTTAGCATTCACCAGTTAGCTGCATTTATCTCAACTTCTTCATTCTCACTGCTGCTTTTCACTCAACCAAATCACCCAAATTGACAACAAACATCATTTTGGGCTCGTAGAAGCTCCTATTTGCTGCACTCACTCAGCTCAGGACTTCAAATATCACCTGAAAGCACCTCAGTGCTTTATAGACTAACTCACTTCCTGTTTGTTCGCAATTAAATTTAACTTTTCTGCTTTTATCTGCTCCTCTAAAGGAAAGCAAAGACAGTTGCGGCCGGCCGCAGGCTTATTTGTGTGGACTTTCCACTGGCTAAATAGTTGCTGCTGTCAGGCTGGGTATAAAATCCCTCATTTGTGTTTTTTTCTTCTCTCTCCTGAAGACCAAACATGATCTGGGATGTCACTTTGTTGTTTTCGCTTTTCTTGCTTGTGCAGCATTGTTTTATTCTTTGCTGTGATTCATATTTACAAAACAAAAGCCTATAAAAGCACCCTTTCTTCTCTTCAGTGCCACTGAATGAGATAGGTTTCAGTGTCAGCCTTGTACGGCGACTTGTTTATTTTACAAGAAGCAGTGGAAAGAAAATCCGCCGTCATCTCAGCGCTCGAGCATCTACATAAGTCAAGCGTTTGTGTGGGATGAGTTCAGTCGAGAGAAAGACGTTAAGCAAAGTGTCACAGAAGAGGCCTGGGAGAAAACACCAGTTTTGTCCGTGAAGGATCCTTTCACCGATATAAAAAAAGACGCATCTTCTGCTTGGTTTGGAGTGCTGCAATGAGATAATGAAGACAATAGGCGTGTAAGGGTACCTCCGTTTTAAGGTCACTCTTCATTTTGGGTACAATCATGGGAGAAAATGCAAAACATACAGTAAAATGAGTAAATCCCGAAGTGAAAATGTCTAAATTGGTCCCGAATCAGCCATCTTCCCTTCCCTGTGTCATGTGAATGTGGAGCAGGTGATTTAAATTTGGTCTTATCGCTCTCACACTCTCTCATACATGTCACTGGAAGTTCCTCATGGCACCTCGTGGCAAAGAACTCTCTGAGGAAAAAGGGAAGGGGAAAATACAATGTTGAAGGATGGGATGGTGATTTTTAATTCATGATGGATTCATTGTAATAAAATAATTTTTAAAAAATCAAATAAAATAACCATAATAACAACACAGGCTATTGTTGCAGCCATAATCCACGTCAAGCTAAAACCCAACTTTGAACCACCAACAACACTTCCTGGCCTCCACACGTCCGGAACACATTTATTTCAGCACACACAAGCATGAGTCTTATTCATGTCTTAAATGGCTAATGTACTCATATTAGGTGACTATAGGGGTGTTATTTCATGTGCTCTAATAATTTTTAAAAAGCTATTTAGAAAGTCATAAACAGGTTTTCTATGTTCCAACTATGAAAATATTTGATTTATAAATAAGGAATCCCACTAAATCCCGTCGGGTCTGGAACCAATTAACTGCAATAACTACTGTATTTCTGACTACTGTATTTCACAGAATATCACTGATTGGGGAACATCTTTTTGTGACCCGTGTAAGTCTGACAGAGGCTAGAGAGGCCCCACCCCCTCCCCACTAATGGACTTCTACTTGCAAAAACACACCGACATCACCTCATATATAAATATAAAAATAACAATCAAGTCTCTGATGTATCAGAGCCCACATTGCAATCCAGTGCAAATCCCACTTGCTGCCCCCGCACCACCTCCAACCCTAAGAGCCCCCATGGAGAAGAAGAAAGTGCCCTATTTGAATGCATATGCCTCTCTTCTGTCTGATTGGCAATGCTGGCACGAGGCACGCATGTGCATCCAACAAAAGGTAACACTGAAATCGTCAAAAAATCAAATATTCTTTCTACTACTTTGATTTGAATGCGCACGTAAGTTAGCAGTACATCATCTCAAATCTACACGAACACCGACAGTTCAGTCAAAGAGTTGGGAGCGACAGGTGTTTTCGCAGCAGATTCCTAAAAAGCGCAGCTAAAGCAGGGGTCGCCAACCCGTCAATCGTGAGCGACTAGTCGATCTTTGGGAGATTGCCGATCGATCGCGAGAACATTTGGTACATATGGAAGATCTTTAACTAGGATTTTGCAGTAGATCCTTAATAACAGTAGATGTTAATGATATTTGATTAGCGTATATCAAGTAGGTCTTTATAAACAAGACAGCACCCCTGTCTAACGGAAGAAGGCTAGCATTTTTGCAGTAGCTCCTTAAAAACTGCATGGTAATACCTCTCTTGTTCCATCTCACCAGCAATTGGATTCCTGAATGGATTCATTGGATGGAAGTCATGTGTGAACAGTGTATCGTCTGCAAGCGTGGAAAAAAAAATCCTCCCCTCATGACCTCAGTGATATGTAACATTTAGCTGATTGAGAAGCCACCATGGTAAGTGACGCGCACATTGTTTGCATTAGCAATGAGCATAACGGGCCCTCTGACATACTGCAGATGTCTCATTAAATTTGCATCCAATTACAAAGGCATTATTTCAATGGATCTTTTTCATCACAGCAGATAGTACTTGCTGATTGCAGACTATTTTGTTGCATGCAATTTTTATACGGAATTATGCGTGGCCTTAATGAAAAGCAATTAGCGGCATTGCTTCTTGATTGACATTTATTTTGCAGGAAATAGGCAACCTTCCTGGAGTGAATTTCGCCTTTTGAACGGACGACGAGTGCAAACCACGCTGAGGTTAACTCCAGTCAAGCTGCTTTTTTTTTGAGCTGTGGAGATGCGGCTTTTAAATTTGAATTACTGATATATTAGAAGTATTTGACTCACATTTTAAAAGCTACGAGTGGTCAGCGTCAACAAAACAAAGAGTAGAACAAATTTTGACGTAAACACTGTAAAAATATAATGAGCGCTTAGATTAAACATTATTTCTGGACTACTTTTATACAATTTTAATTTTTACTTTCCACGAGACAGTATTTAGGCACTGTACATCAATTAATACATTTATGTTCAAAAGCAATCCCCCCTTTATTGCTGTTAATTGATTCCATGGATTTGGCAACTCACCACCTTGGTTTTATTGAACCAACTTCAGATGTTCTCTGTAATGATTCTGGTTTTACATTGAAGCAACATATCAACCGCATTGTGGTGCCAGTGTCAAACCATCCACCCTCTTCTATTTTGCGGTTAACCATGGGTGCACTAATGAAAAAAAACCCCAGCAGAGGCGGTCGAGAGCATCCCAAAATTGTCTGTCCTGCATGCGGCACGAGTGCTGAGTGGAAGCTTCTGGCTCTGTTATAAATTGACATTGGCTTCTAACCTCCCAGCTATCCATCAGCGGAGAGCAAGGATGTTGAGCATTTCCTGCACTCGCCGTTTGTTACCGGCGGGATGAGAAGGAAAAAAAGTGTGAGGGTGCAATGTGAGGGCTCCTTCGGGAGTGTTTTTTGGCCTGAAGAAGCTTGTCTTATCCACTCCTTGTCTTTGTCTCTCGCAGGGAGGGAGGGGGGGTAAAAACAAGAGTTGACTCCCTCACAGTTGATTAGTAACTCTTGCATACGCTTCCCCCATCACATACCCCCCCCACCGCCTCCGACCCTCGGGGGCCTTTTATGCCAGCTTCAACTATACGTCCCCTCATCATGCAGGCACGCGTCCCCCGGCGCCCAAACACGTACTCGTACACACACGGCTCCCTGCAGACATGAGATTCTTGGGGATTCACACAAGCTGACGTGTGCGGATGCACCAAACAATGGGAGCTTGATTCAAAGGCAGAATGAAACCCTGGCACACCTTTTTCTTCCTTTGTCCTCAGAGTTAAATAGGATAGAGGACGCCTTACCTTCACTGTTGTGATTGTGTCTGTGTGTGTCTGTGTGTGTGTGTGTGTGTGTGTCTGTTAGCAGGGTGTCACAGGTTACATGCAACATCTGGGAATAGATAAGGACAGCGCTAACGCGAGGGCGGGAAAGCGGAACGCTAATGCTGCTCCGGTGAATTCTGTAGCGTTTGAGGTGTCGCACGAATGAAGCCTGGTTTTTATCTGGCTCGGGGGCGACACGCAAAAATAGGAAGCAGCGCTGCAACGTGGCGAGGTTTCAAATTGGGATCAAAAGGTATGCGCTAATTAACAAGCTAAACTACACGTCCCTGAGCTCTGTCTTTCTTCCTCTGTGGTTTGTGGAATTTTTCCCTAACTCTTCTTTTAGATTAGCCACGTACAGTAGCTCACACAAGTGAATAAACCCACCACAAGCATTTTACCATAGCTTCTCAAGGGACAATACCATAGAAAGTAAACTTGGACAGCAGTATGGACTTGAAAATGACTCAACGCACATTCATTATTGTTTAAAGAGCTGGCAACACGAGTGAGTAGCAAGATAACTGTGTCTTGCCTACAGTCACGCATGATGGTGGTAGAGTCAGGGTCTTAGGCTGCATGAGGGCTGCCGATACCGGTGGAGCTGTGGTTACAACATGTACAGTGACATTGCGAAGCAGCACATGATCCCCTTAGGAAACCTGGCTGCAAGGCAGTTTTTATTACAATGTATCTTCTCAAGGGACAATACATTTGAAAGTAAACTCGAAAATGACCACAATGGAAGCCTGTGAGAGCATGTTGTACAGGTTGTAAGGAGGCTACTTTGCTGCAGTAACCCACACCAAGTTAAAACTCAACTCTGAACCCCCGACGTCGCTTCCTGTCCTCTCGCCACTCAGCTCCACTAGGGAACACACAAGCATAAGTATTATTTATTGTGTCCGGAATTGCTGATTTTCTTTGATGATATCGACTATATTGGGTAATACGAGTGTAAAGGTGACTATAGATGTGTCATTTCTTGTCTGGAGTAGATTTATTAACTGCTGAAAGTAAGTTGATACACATCCATTATTATGTAACAAGTGAGTACACCTCACAGTGAATGTGTCCGAAGTGTGAATATATTTAGTGCGAGTACCAGTTATCTACCGCTGCCTTAATCCTCTTGAACTTGAGGATTCTTGTACTTGCAATTGACCAGAGATGCACAGGTTGTTATTGGAATCCTCTTCCACTCCCCCATGATGACATCACCTCGCACTCCTCCACCTTCCTTCTGCTTGAGGTTCCCCCGCAGGTGCTCAGTTAGGTTGAGGTCTGGAGCAGACATGCATAGCCACTTCATCACCGTCCACTTCCTCGGCATAGCGCTGCCATGTGGCCCAGTTTGGGTCTCACAATGTCAAAGTACATGTTGGAATTCATCTTTCCCCTCAATGAACCGCTGTTCCCCTCTACTGGCAGCACTCACGCAGCCCTAGACCCTGACTGTACCACCGCCATGCTTGACTGTAGGCAAGACACAATTACCTTACAACTCAAACAATAATGGGTGTGTGTTGACTCACTTTCATTGGACAGTAAATATATATTGCTATACAAGCTGTGCGCTGACTATTCTGAAGTTCAATTTTATTTAAATCGTTCAGATTTTCGAAACACAGGAAATAACTTAAATACGGTAATAATTATCCATTCCATTGCACAAGTCATACAAGGGTAAAACCGACTTAACCACTACTCAATAATAGAGGTATTAGCGTAAAGAATCACCATGCTGTGCATTCCAAGAGACATATGCTTGCAACAGACATTTCGCAGTCGAAAACCCACTTTGTGCTACGATATGAAAACACCATCTGGCGCACGAGCTAGCGGCTAGGCGCTAAGTTAGCCGAGGCTGCAAAGGGCCCCGCTGTGTCCGAGGATTATTTCACTGGTTGCTGAGATCCTCCTTCTCTATTAGCCCCCAGTGGCTTGGATTATTGCATAATCATCATTAAATGTGACTGAGCGAGCCCGCTAAAAGCACCTGCACTTTCTTTTACACTCAAGTCTCGTTAGCTTAAGTGATCATAGAAATATGGTATCACTAAAGGGGTTCAAATTTAATTCATGTGTGATATGTACGTTTCAGGCAGAATTTGTTTTAAAATATTGACTCGTTTAAAGTAGACTATAATATTCATATTTATTTTACAGCTTCTTTTGGACTGAGGACCTTGAGTGTGAGTTGTTGTTTTGAATCTGGGGGGAAAAAAAACACAATGCAGAAAAATCAATGTTGCTGCCAAGCACTGACCTATGGCATCCTACTGATGATACTAAGTAAATACTCCTTGAAATGTGTTTCATGCAAATTACTTTACACCATTTATTCTTGTTTTTGGAATAAGGAACAGCAGGTATGTAAACATACCGGGATTTAACGAGTTCAAATCTCCAAAATAGACTTGAAAGTTGATATGTGCATTTCAATCAGAATGTTCACTGCCAACAATTGACCCATGTAAGGGCCTAAGAATGAGCTTATTCAATTTGAGCTTTTTCAATTTCAAAAAGTAGTTTTGTAAGCACTCAGGACTTTAAAGGGTTCACGTCCCCAAAAAATACTGATTTGTTTAAAGTAGAAAACAAATGTTAGTATGTATATTTCCAGAGGTTTTTGGCGAAGCTGGCAGACTTTCTCCTGAGGAGTTTTTGTTTTAGATCTGACACTGTAGAAAAATTACAATACATGAAAATCTATGTCAATCATTGACCCATCTCACAAACTAATCATAACAATAACCAGCAAAAACTCATTGAAATATTGAATATTGAACTAATTGTTATTTTTTTCATTAAAAAAATGGTGGTATTATGTAAACATACTGGCTTTTAATGGGTGAGAAACCCCCATAATATAATTCACGTGGAATGTATATTTCAGGCTGAAGCAGAAGAAATATGAATATAAAAAATATTTACAGCTGTTTGGAGGAACCTACCCTCAAGTGCGAGTTTTTGGGGGGTTTGTAGGTAAAAAAAAAACAAAAAACAATGCATTCAAATCCTTTTGTGGGCTAATAATAATCATATTAATAATAATAATAATAAGGACAGGCTTTCCACAGGCTGCGTCTTTGTGCTTGAAATACTCCTTGTATTCTAATCACAAATAAAAAGGGAGTTATGTAAACATACTGGCCCTTAATGGGAATATAAAATATAAATATATAAATGATATACGATAGATATGTAATATAAACATATCATTAAAACTTGATAGATATATTTCAGGTTGTTGAAAGTTGAAGCAAATATTAATATATATTTTACAGCAGTGACATTTTTTCTCCTAAAGGGTCCAACGTGAGAGCTTTTTTTTTAGGAGCTCTTCAGGCTTAAAAAAAAAATGCAACCAGGCAGTTCTGATGATCGTCAGAGCTTGTTTGTAGCATTTTTTGAGTTGATTACAGGAGATAGACCAATGTGCTAAATCAATGTGTCGTTTGTCAGGCTAATGAACAGGCAGAAAATGGGATTGGATTGCGAACAAGAGGCCCAGAGAGACCGGCCATTTGTTTTTAGGGAGCGACGTGGAGGTTCCTAAAAGCCCGGGAGTGGGGAGGAGTGGGGGCTGTCATTTAGCCTTGCCGTGTTTATTTGAGTAGATGATGGCAGCCTTAATACACTGAGCTAGTTCTTTTACCTGCCTGCAACCTTTTCCCGCGACCCACACACACACACACACACCCCACTCCCACTTGGCTTCCTTCCTCTCCACATCTGGGGACAGATTAAATTTGGATCCAGATGAAATAGTCATCTGATGGTTGTCTTCATTTCACACAGCTTTTGATGCAGCGTCACCTCGTTTTCACGTCCCCCAAGGCCCCCTAAAGTGGCTCCGTGTTGGGAGACTTGCATCCAAAACGTGTACTGTACCATTTTTGCAGTCTTACAAGATAAATGCAAGGCACATTGTGATATCACCACAGAAGCGTACCAGTGATGGCAAAGCGGAAAATTGTGATGGTAACCATAGAATCGGGATGAACCCTATTATGACATCAGAAAGGATGCTGGATGCTCAGTAAAATACCGTATGAGCAATACGATATTTTAAATATCAATTAAATCACCTACACAACATGTTTCCAGCAAACGTCCAGCAAATCACCCTTTTTTTTCACATGACTGTAAATTACATTTGTCCACCTCCCGCATGGGCTGTGGTCAAAATGCTTTGCAAGAAATGCTAGCATACATGTAATACAGATACCCTCAAAGTTTTATCATCATTAGCTAAATAGTCAAAGATTTATGGACAATTAGTGGCTAAATCCAGGAAAAAATATTTTGCTTGATAGCAGCCATGTTTTTCACCCAATCCTGCTCAAATGTTACACACATGTGCTTGTCAGTCCCATAAAGGCGTGTACCAAATTTTGCTGTGATTTAACTAAACGACTTAAAGTTACAGTGGGCGTTTTGTGGGACACATTGAGCTGTAGGAGAAATTTCAAGTTGATCTAACCTTTGGAGTTTGATAACAACCCATCTGGTGGTGTATTTGTCAGAGGTACCTTGGTTAACGTCCGCCTCGGTTAGCACGGTTTTCGGTTTACGTCCAAAATTTGGGCTAAAATTTGCCTGGTTTGCGTTCGCCCATATGTTTAGCATCCGGTTTGTTTACGCCGCCGTTATGGATCACGCACACAAGACGAAATCTCGTGATACTCGCATGTGATCGCGCAACGCATTGTGGGCCGCCGGCGCCACTTTAGCGCAACAGCGTTTGTTTATAGTAGAGTTTTCTGCTGCCAGTGAAACACTCTGACCGCACAAAAGACAAAGGCGATGGACCGTACCGATCTATCTAGAAGCACTGACAGACCACTCTGTCTTGTTTGTGAGATTAAAAAACGACAAAAAGGAAGCGACAGAAGGTAGTTAATTTGTATTTCTAAAAATATTGCTTTTGTTTTTTGTGGCTTTTTTACTTTTATTCTTCTCTCCTACAGCTTCCATTACAATTACATGCACATGTGTCATGGCAAATTATGTAAATTAGACAATGATCATGTGGTCCCCCGCCATCACTACATACAGACTGCAGTCCTGTGGGAAGCACTGCAATGGGATGTAGTTTTACTTTATTGTTGTTTATTTAGTTTCCATTATACAGTAGATAACATTTTTTACAGTGGTTGGCTTTCATGAACTTTCTTTGTTTATTTGGCTTAGTTTTTATGCCCTTCCTGACGCAACCCTCCTATTTATCCCATTTTTTCTGGATTTATTTACCGCTTCTTTTTGCACTTTTAAGACAGTAAACAAACGTTGAAATATACTCTTAACAATGGTTTGACTGTGACTGTGACTGTGAGTAGCTGCATTCTAGTCATCTCTCATGCCGCACAATAACGAATAATCAAACGCACGCGTCCAGGTGTTCCCTAGGAAATGAAGGGTGGGAAAGAATAAGCAACACTGATGACGCGCTTCACATTATCACGTAGATAAAGTCATTGATCCTACAATAAAAGCCAGCCCCACTCAACGAAGCGACGAGAGAACAAATGAACGGCGTTCATAAACAGACACTGTTGAGATGTGACCTTAGCTCAGAGAGGACAGCGGAAATTGACGGAAATTATTAGTAATTCAACTACTTTATCGCGTCATACTTTGTAAAATGGCCTCATACTGGAGAAGACAACCCCTTTGCCTCTATTGCGGCAAACTGTAATGTCAGGAGAGAGGCGGTGGGGTGGGGGTGGGGGGCAAGGCAAGACGAGCACTTTTTTATTCTCCCCCCCAGCAAATAGAATCGGCGGTACGACACGACACGACGCGACCATCTGGTCTCAACTTAGATCAATGTGCTGTAAAAGGCCGGCGAATCAATGGCAACCACTCCACCTTGGATGCCCACCATTACCCAGATGGCACTTGGGGCGGGGGGGAGCGGAAATGGTGCCTCCCACCTTGACGACGTCATTTTTTTTTTTCGCTGATCGACTAAAAGAGGGCCCTCTGCTGGTTATTTAGGGGCCGGTCAAAAGTTTAGACACACTTCCCAATGCGATTGGTAAGTGAGTTGTCTCCAAACTTTTGACTGGTACGACAACAATACGTGCAACTGCACAATGGAGAACAAACGATACAAAAGCTGTGTCACACATTTCCAAATTTGTTTGTAATTTTATGCTCCTTTCATGCCATGTAACCAAAATTTTAGGAACAGGTTACACCACTGCAACGGCAATAATGCACATATTGTTTCATGATGCCGCATCATTTTAAATGAAGGTGTCATTAAATTGTGCAGGTGCACCTAATGCTGCGTGCCAGCAGTCATACTCCAATAGTACAATATCCCAATGTCAACCCCCCCCAAATTTGACATTGAGGCACATACTCCGCAACCTTCCCCACGTCTCTCAGCGTGACACACAAACAAAACAAAAAAAAGGCTCCTACTGCACAGCAATGACGGAGTCTATAAAAAGCAATGCTGTGTGACGGTGGCACACTTCAAGGTACATTTGTCTCAGCACCTTGACATTATTATTTTTTTTTTTTTTTACAAAAACAACTCGTCCTTTTTGTGTGCTACAAGTCGACAGCTTTAAGAGATGCTGAGACATGAGCCACAATGTCTTGGAAGTCGGGAACTCTGCAGAGAGCGGCAGTCAATCATAACAAAATACTTTGTGCTTGTCATGACCGTCATGACACGATGCTTGACTCTTGGGAATTAGCATTGTACGACGTGAAAGTCGACTTTAAATGGGATTTACGTGCATGTGCAAATCCTAATCCAGTCCTAATCCAATCCATTTTAAAATCAAATGAAGGGAGTGGTATGTGTGCATAATGACAGGAACAATCAACCATTCCATTTATTTAGGATGTGGGGTGTTCTGTAGTGGTGGTTCTAGCAGGGTTACACAGAAACGCAAAATAAAGACACAAACCCAAAATGTTTCTTTTTCCCCACTTTTCATAAAATTAAACCTGTTTTCTTACCTTTAACTTAATTTATGAGTGATTACCACAGATGATAGGCAACCTGCGGCCCGTGCACCATAAATGGCCCGCCAGAGCGCTTGATCTGGGTTACCGTGCAATTGTAAAAACACATAAAACCTCAAAGAACTATCATAAGCTTTATAAAAACCCGAAGAAAAAGGTCCCCCGACCACGGACTAATGCATGAATCTGAAAGCCAAACATCAAGCACATGCAAGAGGACCCACATGATCTGACTGGCCATTTGGGGGCATTTATTCAAGTGACATTATGGTGGAGAAAATCAACAATAAGATGCTGCCGCTTGCAGCTGTCGGTGCCATTTGTCCAAATACAAGGCTTCTCAGCCAAATGTCAAATACCATTAGCGCTGGAGGGACAAAAACACACATATTGATCCTTGTGGTCACACAAATTGTGACATTCTGACTGCTTTTGCAAGAACCTGTGCACTTGATTGTGTTGGATTTACACTCAGAACCCATCTTAAACTCAAGTGATGGGGAGTCAACTTCCTTGCAGGGAATGAGACAGGAGTGCAAATTTTGGAGGCGAGGTCGTCACATTGCACCAAACCTCACTTGTTTTAAACGACAGTGATGCTTTGCACCCATCTCCTGTTGCTTGTGTTGCATTATATAAACACATATTGGGCTTAAATTAAACACACGCCATCACTCACCTATTCGGATGACATGAGGCATGCCGTACGAGTATGGAATCCACAAGAGACACGCAAGCATCCACGTCCAGTATTCCCAAGTCACACTCCGGGTGGGAAAGAGCCAAGGGTGCCTCATGCTTGTAAAGTCACCGGATCCACTTTTTTCTTTCTTTCTTGTGTGTGAGAGAGGGTCCTTACAATTTCAAAGACAGCACCGACATGGCGACAAAGTGTTCTCTCATACTTGCAGCATCCTGATGAAGTCCGAAATGTTTAAAAAAAAAACTGAAAAAAGCCCCACTCCGGTGCTCCCCCACAATGTCTGCGTCCACTTCCACGGCAAGTGTGGACTGGTTGCTGCTGCACACACTCTATCGCTCCCCCCCCCCCTGCGGAATTTAACCACACACACACACACACGCACGCACACACTTACAAAAACACGCACAAACACTATGCACAAATGATCGGTACCCAGAGTGATCCCATTGGAGCTATTTGCGTGTTCTTCCGCGACGCGCAGATGGACCAAAAAAAAGCATCGCGATGCTCTCCTCTTCGTTTTGCTTTGCGCACACGCATGCACGCAGGGCAATGCGCGGGCGTGAGGCTGCAGGTGGTCCAGCAAAGGCGCACGCCCTGATTAATGCGCGTGTGGGAGGGTCAAGCGTAACTGTGAATAGTGAAGAAGATGGTTGTTTCATCAGGTATGGATGTTGTTTCATCAGGCAGCTTTTTCTTTTAAATACCCATCATAGTCCACATCATGTCCAATCATAGTCCTAATGTACTCCATTGAGATGGACGTGTCAGTGTAGCCTCTGCATGAGGGGCAGGGGGAGCAGTGCCCCACCAGATGGCACTAGACACTTTTCTTTCCTGTATTATATTATTATTATTAATAGCAATTAAACTGCACACTTCTCTGGTTGAAATCAGTGGTGATGTGTGGAAACCTGTGGCATCACTCTGTTCTCTTATTGGTTGTAAGATTGTACACAGGAAGTAGTGGTAGTGAGTGATTTAGTCATTTATGACTCATCGCAATATTTTCATTGACTGGCCTCATGAGAGAGTTTGGACTGAGCCCAATGAACTCTGTCAAGCAACAAGTGGCCAGTCCTTAAACAGGTAAAGGACTAGGGTTAGCATTAAGGTCCAGACATGGGGATTCGGGTTAGCCCTAAGGTTTTGGGCTGGGGAAGAAGGGTTTCTTAGGGTTAAAGGTTTATGATCTAGGGTTACTTTAAGGGTTAGAGATTAGGGCTAGCCTTCAGGTTTCGGTTTAGGGACCAGGGCTAGCCGTGAAGTTAATGATCAGAGACTTTAGGGTGTAAGGTTATGGACTAGGGTTAGCATTAAGGTTTAGGATTAAGGACTAGGGTTAGCCTTTAAGTGTAGACTCATATATTAGGGCTAACCTTGGGGTTTGGGGTAAGAGACTAAGGTTAGCTTTAAGGTTTAGGTTTCGGCACTAGGGTTTAGCATTAGCCTCAAGGTTTAGGGACTATCATTCGCTTTAAGATTGGGGCTCAGAGATTAGCGTTATCCTTAATATTTTGCTTTTGGGACCATGGTTAAGGTTAGCCTTGGGATTTTGGGTTAAGGACAAGGTTAGGTTTAGACAAAGGGATCTAGCCTTAAGGTCTAGGATTTGGGACTAGGTTGAGGTTCAAGTTCAAGTTTAGGAAGTAGAGTTTCTTTAAGGTTTAGGGTCAGGGACTGTGGTCATGGTGAAGAATCAAAGATTAGGGTTAGCCTTGGGGTTGGTAGGTTAGCCTTAAGGTTTCGATTTAGGGGCTATGGTTGGGTTTAACATTTTGGATCAGAGATTAGGGTTACATGAAGGTTTAGGGTTGCAAAATTGGTTGTGCTTTAAATTGTAGGGTTCGAGATTATTCATGACTAAGGACTAAGCTTGGGGGTTTGGGTTTGGGGATGGAGTTAGGGTTAGCCTTAAGGTTTATGGACTACAGGTACTTTAAGGTTTAAAGTTAGGAAATGTATTTACCTTAAGGTTCACGGTTACCAACTTGGATTTAAGGTTAGCCTCAAGTTCTACAGTTGCAGATTAGAGCTGACTTAAGGTTTCAGGTTTGGGACTGGGGAAGGATCTATCTTCCTATCTTTAGATCACATGAAACTAAGCAGGTGCGCCGAATGTCGAGGCCAGGGACTGTAGAGAATACTGTTCAGAATATTTCCTTAAATACTCTCAGGTGCATTCATCAGTCACAGACGGAGTGAATAAACATAAACAAGTCATACCGTATGCCTCCTAATGCCACAATTGATTTTTCTGTGTTATGCTATGCAATTACGCCACTCACTCTAACAAAACAATGCAAGAATTCAATCTTAGCGGAGCATCGTTGATGTGGCTCATCGCTTTTATTCCTCTGGAAGGATGCAGGGTTGGGGTGGGTGAAAGTGTGCATCATGCAAGCGGGGGAGGGAGGGGGAGACAAGCCAGACTGACTGCCGCTGCATATTCATGTCCTCCCCGCCGCAGATTTATTGCCTCTTGGCACAATGTACCAACTATCAACATGAGTTATGTGGCCCGGCTCTCGCATTATCGAGATTCATTGACTCGCTGCTCTTTCAGACGCAAAATGTACACAGCTGGAGCAAGGCGGACAGTCAGGCAGGTCTGTGGGTGCCCTCTATGGAGAGATGCTGGACTGTGCTCGCCATCGCCAGCGAGTGGAGCGCTGCAACACAAACACACAGGGATGAAGCGGGACGTGATCATGCTGTACTAACGTGACATGTGCAAGACAGCACATGCTGTATGTACAATACTTATTCTCACTGGTCACTTAAAGGTACACCAGCACAATCTCTTGAGATACAATACAAATATTTGGCCTTTACAAAGATAATAATGTTCAATTTGGATTGAAACAGTGTTCATTATTATTGTGCTTGTTATATAGTTTTTAGATTTTTGTATTTTTATGATTACTCTATTTTTAGTTATATTTGAAAACAATGAGTACCCAATTTTCTATTTTTTAAATAAAAATCATTTTTTTGTTTGTTTCTTTCAGTGAACATTTTATTAACAGGTAGTCATCAGTCACACTAGCCTTTGAGGGTTGTGCGGCCAAGTAAACTAATATCGCAAATCCTGTATTTACCAGAATAATCTGCAGAAAAAAAAATGTGAGTACCACTTTTTCTGTTGTTTAATTCTAATGTTGGCCAGCAGGGGCAGCAAATAGCACATCTTACTTAAAAACAAGAGAGAAATTAGGTATAAAAGTGTGAGGACTGCTGTTGACAACCAAGCTAGTTCTTAGAAAGTGATTGACGAGATTTCTCCTACAGCTGTACACCCACTGTAACGTTAGGGTGTTTAGTCCAAGTACCCGAAATTTGGTACACACCTTGAGGGGACTGACAAGCGCATGTCTGTCAAATTCGAGCAAGATTGGTTGAAAAACACGGCCACCATCAAGCAAAATCTCTTTGCAGGGACAATGTTGAGATTGAGCAACTACAGTAATTGGCCATAAATCACAATTTTGACCACAACCCATAGACAGGGGGCGCCACAAATGTAATTTGTAGTCTTGAACAAAAACATTATGGAATGTAAATACCCCTGTAAATTCAATGCTTGGTAAATGCGTTGATCTTCATTGTGGAAAACAATGGAATATTTTCATAGAGCATAGAATATGTGTTTATGACTTTCGAAATACGTTTTTTACTATAATTAGAGCCCTGTAGACATGGAAGAACACCCCTATAGTCACCTTTACGCCCCTATTATTCTTTGTTCACACAACATTGTGCAACACTAATGCGCAGGATATTGGATCACTGAAGGGACATAAGAGATGGCCGCCACTCATAGCATATTGCAAGCGACTGAGCTAACTAGTTAGCCTCCAATTTATTTGTTCTAAACTTCCGAAAGTGTTTCAAACGAAGTGGGGAAGATGGACAAAATACTAGAATACTACATATGATTTGTCTTTCAATATTTTTTGACTAATAGGCCACAATCAACCACAAAATAGCGATTATTTATCAATTAAATCATTTTTTTGAAAACGTGACCGAGTGAGGGCGTGATACTCGAACCGCAATGTAGCGAGGGACGACTGTAGTGCAAAACAAAACATCTGTCAAGCAATTTAATACATTTCTTAAAGAGCTACTTCATCAACAAGTCGTTGTCCAGTGAACTCAACATGTTAGCATGTTTGCAAAGTCATAAAAACGATCTTTTACTCCAACAAGTCTTCGAGTGTGAAGTCTGGACCACACGTATACAACAAGTTGATGCACTCGCTCGTCATAAACAAGCCGAACCCAACATACACCATCGCCTCCTCCCCTGGGTGAAATGACAAAAACTGCAGCGAAGATGATGTTTCTCGAGCCCACCGCAAGGTAACCCAACAAGTCTTGAGAGTCTGAAGTTTGAAATGCATGTAAAAAGCAAATGAATGTGCTCGCTTGTCATAAACAGGCTGAAATAAGCATACTCCGTCTTCGTCGTGTTCTCCCCCGGGTAAAATGATTGCTGTCGCATTTACAACGAGGCCGCCAATCGATGCCTCGTCTGGCAAGGTGGTCATAACTAATAGCCCCAGAAACATCAACGCCACCATTGTCGGGCGGAGGAGACACTGACAAGACGCGTACTTAGTAGCCTGGATCAATCGCCACTTTTTTTTTTTTCGGGCAGGGAAGATTGCGAGAAGGAGAAAGAAGACAATCAATTTCCACGCTGCACCTTTCAGAGCTCGCTGAGATGCTCGAATGAAGATGCACTGCCAGGTTTTGTGTTGTTTTTGCATTGTTCGCAGTTATTTGGGGGGGAAAATTGCTGCTATTCACTTTAGTCTTAAACATTTTTAACATTGATTTAGGGAGCTGTTCTTGTCAGGAGTCCCACTCGAAGCGCCATAGATCGAACATCGATGGATCAATAGGAATTCTTGAAATTAGATAACTTTGTCTATCTCAACTTTGCAAACAAGTAAACAATTTTCAAAACAGATCTTTCATTTTTGTATCTGTGAGGCGGTGACACTGCCGTGTAATTAAAACATTTCACAGTCGCTGCCCATCCGTCGAGCCATTCGCCAAAGACCGACCGCCTTGTCACTTAATTGCTGCTCATACATACATACATACGTCGCCTGCCATGACAGGCTTCGTGGCGGCTCCATTACATCGGCTCCACAATGTCCGCGGCCCCGTGCGCAGATAATTAAATGTCAATTCCACCTCTTCAGCCGTCCGGGGCGGCCGTGTTTCCCCAGTCGTTGCTGACAGATTGTAACGCTCGCCGCAGCCCGCAGCGGCCTTATGATTCAAGGCGAGGTGCCACACACAGACAAGGTTATGAGGAATTGGCCCAATTCGGGGCGCTGATTGCTACGTTTAACGGGGCTCTACGCCTGGCTCTGGATCGGCGTTGGAAGCCGCTCAAGATGTATGGGAGGCCGCTGATGTATGTGGCGGCGGCGCGTTGGGAGGGGCGGTGGGGAGACAATCACAATGCTGATCAGTCATCCAGACAGTCACGGAGATGGGAAATGACTGCTGGCGGGCTGCAGCCACTGGATATAGATGAGAGCGGCGCCGAGTAATAATAGATTCCTGACCGACCTGATCTATCAATTGAATTATTAGAGTTATCGCCCATATCACCCCCATTATATGTCTTCAGTAACTACAGGATGCCACAAGAAGAAACCCAACAGGAACTTAATAGGACTGGGATGGAGGAAAGAAATAGAAATAGCATACTTGGTTGGTGTTTTCTGCAACACTCCAGAGGACCCTTCTGAACTGCAACGGTGGAGGTGGTCTCAGGGTGTTTTCTGGCTTTTCACACTAATAAGTCCCCTAAAAAAACAACAACAACAAAAACATTCTGAATGTGAACAACAACAAAACCTACTGGACTGAAACCACTTCAAGTCAATAGAGCAGTTTAATCTGTTCAATGTGAAGACAAAGAGGTCCAGGTTCACTTCACGTATTGATTTTAGTCCTCATCAGACCTGAAAAGGAAGAAGCAGAACAAACTGTTTAAAAAACAAAAATCTACTCGCAATGTGGCTTTACGTATTGCTCCACTTTCACAGGACATCCATGCTGAGGCAAAGAGATAAAGTAGTCTAAGTTCACTGGAACTGGTTCTCCCATCAGATCTGGAATAAACCAGAAGTAAAACTGGGTTTTCTTGGAAATGTATTCACAATCCACTTTCAAAGGCCATTCCAAAAAGTGTTCTAGAGTTAGTGTTCTTTGCAAATATGTGAAACCAATTCGAAACCAACTCGGACCCCTCCGAAACTAAACTAACACTTCTTCCGGATGTGGTCATAGCATGGTCACTTTGACGTTTGTTCATTTACAGTGAGAAGCACGTAAAAGCAACCAATCATGATCCAAAATAGCATATTTTTGCTTTTACGTTATGAGTTATTTTGAGAGGCGATCTAATTGTCTTTTTAATCCACTTCCGCTCTCACAGGGCTTCACTACCACTAGAACACTCACACCTCTTCGATGCAAATGTGTCTTTTAAATTTCGCTTCAGAGGTGAACTTTATTCGATTTGGTTCATGTCTTGGTGTTTAGGGATCACAAAGGTCAAGGTGGTAAACCTCAATCAAACACTCGGAGATCCTACAGATTGCAATCAGGCGCTTATCATTTTCTTCACAAATCCTTTGCGATTATACACGACCCCACGTGCTCCGGTCACAACCTTACGCTATGCAGCCAGCTGTGAGCTGCTATTTAAAATCCATGCGGGTTTATAATGAGTTTCAGAATGTACATTAAAACTGGTGCATGCCAATTATCAAGTGACCCCTGGTGCTGCTGCAATTGTAATACCCATGGTCCGAGTCTTGCTGAAGCCCGTTGTTGGATCCCTCACCATTCCCAGATAAAGGCTAGCTACAAGATTGTACTATAATATGATAATCCAATAACTCCAAGGTGAACTGGAGGCTTATAAAATGGGAATTCCTCATGACCCCTTGACACAAGTAAGACAGGAATGAGCCAATGAGGGATGAGCCTACTGTAGCCGCAAGCTTTTAACAACATTTGTTTTTATCATTCATTCGCAGAACTGATTTGTGTTTTTTCCCACGGGTGATAAGTTGGATCCATTCATAATCGTCAGTTTCTTGTGGGCAGAACGCAGCTCACTCTTTTGTTTTGATGATGTCCACATTTTGTGTGATTGTAACATCTCAACATGAGCCAAAAATGATCTTTTTCTTCAATTTCTTCTAACCAATTATATTGTATGCTATCCTCTATCCTGCTTGCATCGCACTGTATTTTGTCCTATCGTATTGTATCATATCGGATCCGAACATATGTCATAACATTGTACTGCCTGGGTTCCCAAAATGCGGTACGCGTACCCCTATTGTCATGGGGGCACCTGAATGCCTCACAGCGCCTGCACAGAGCAGAAAGCAGGAAGGAGACAGAGGAAGAAGTTGTTCATTGCTCTGTGTGCATTACATGAACGAATAAGTGACTTTGCTGAAACTTTTTTAGCCCGGTATTCCTTATCAAATAAATTAACCAGTTAATCATGTTCAATATTTTAAGTTAATTCAGATTAAAAAAAGGTTTATGTTTAAGTGTGCGGGAGAAAGGTGTACATGCTTCAGATCAAATGTCTGACGGAGTACGCGATAGTGATTGGTGCCGATAGTCGGCATTTTGACACATATCAGCATCTGCCTTTTTTTTTTTTTATCCGATGGCCGATAAGAGATCAAAAGCGTAACTAATGGGACGCAACGTTCTACAGATCTACACGGGTAACTTAGTGTGGCGCACCCAAGCGCTGCAGCCAGCATCTCTCCTGTTGCAGGACTGGAACCTTCGTGAAACATGGCTGCTATAGCGTCCTCTTTTGCCCCAATGATGCAAACAAATAGGAATGTGACAAAGTACATCCATCTAAGTCATTAATAACGACTGGGAAATAAACTCATATACCCTCCAAAGAGTGGAGACTTGCCACCTCTGCGCCAGTTATATCACATACTATTATACAGAATCTCATGGCATTATATTGTATCACATCGTGCCACACAGTATTGTATCTCAGCATCATTGTGTAGTATCCTAGCCTATTGCACTTTAACACATCTCATTACACTGTATAGTATCACATTGTGATACTATGGTATCGTATACTATATACTGTATTGTATTCCAGGCTATTGCATTTTATTGTATCTGATCGCATTATTATATTATATTGTGTCACTTTGTATTGTATTGTATTGTGTCATACTGTAGTGTATCATATTGTGATGTCGTGTTGTATCATATCGTACCATATCTCATGGCATTGTATTGCATCACATTGTATTGTATGGTATCACGTCGTATGATATTGTATGCTAGCCTATCATAGTGTATTGTACAACACTGTATCATATTGTATTGTATCCTATTCTATTGCATCCTAGCCGATGGCATTGTGTGATATCGCGTTGCATCACAACGTATTGTTGGAGAAGAAATTCTCCACAACCACAACCACAACCTCCTGAAGGTCAAAGGACCACTTTGAAAAATGAATGAAGCCAATTTGACCTCCCTCTCTTATCTATCTATCATATTCTCTGCAATCCTCCCAGTGCTTGGCTGTTTTTTTATGTAATCCTGCTAACAAAAACCTTACCTGAAAAAGTGAAGCGTAACTCCAGCAGCAGTCAACGCGACCAAACGGCACACTCTCAACCTCCATGAACTCACATTTGTGTTTACTATTGTGCCAAGCTTAATTGAAAGCATCGCTTTTGAATCTGCTGAGCCCAAAAACATGCTGCTAATTACGGATTTATGTTATGGAAAAAGCCACTAGCAAAGCAGGATGACTATCTCAGGGCGACAAGTCTTCCGATACCCACTCTGCTTTGTTTTGCTCTCCATCTCCAGTGGATTCAAAGGAGTGGTCCATTCGTCAGTGATGCTAAAAGGGGGAGGCAGCGATATGATTAGAAGTTATATAAGCTAACAGTGGACCAGCGCTTCAACGAGGCCAATCTTTGTTGTTGTTTACATTTTCCCATCATTAGGCTTGGCAATGCTGGCTGCTCCTTTTACATTAATTAAAATTAATATACAGTAAAGACCCCACGTATGGCTCGCGGCCCACATCTCCAAGGAAGACTCAATTAACCTCCACAACCTTGTCGAACGCAAACAATGAGGAATTAATCACATCCAAACATGGCGGTGGTTTGCAAACATTACAAATGGTTTGGAGTGCATTTCCACTGTGCTTTCATCTGCTGCTGCTCCAATCAATGGCCCATTAAAAGATGGGCGGCAGCGTGAAGTGAGGAGCATGAAAGCGCAGGTGTTAGCAGGGTGTTTTTAGCCCCGCCTGTCACACTTTATTGTGTATGATCAGCCTCTCATGGCTACCTCATTGATTTCACTTCATGTGCTCGTCAAACGGCTGTGAGACGGGACTGAAAATGAAGTCCGGGGTTGTTTATTTTGGGCGCTGAGCGGGGACCTTGAGGTTTGTTGCATTTGATGTCAACTTTTATAATTCATGTTTGGCACTGGTGTATTTCACACAGGTCACTTTGAAGAGCTTGTGCGGCCCGGTCTGACACGGTCAGGCAAAACCTTTCGGGGGAAAGTGAGTCATTACAGTGGAACCTCATTTCTGCTAGCATGAAAGGATTACGTCTGCATGCGTGCGTTTGCCTTTTTCTTTTGGCTTTTTATGAGACTTTTCTTTAAAGAAAGAAACACCATTGTCAATACATTCTTTTGGGGGGGTTCAAACAAAATAAGACATTTGCAAGTCTGATACATAGTCAATAAATTACAGGATGAGCGGATGAGCGTCGTACACTACATACAATACAACACATCATTTAAAAAAAGGATAAATTGCCAGTAGCCATGTGGCAGTGATGTGCTGTGAGGCTCCTTTGGAGGGTTTTTTATGTTAATACAGGTTGCTCATTATGAGAATAAATCACTTTGATTAAAAACTTTTGAAGTACTTCTTAGTCGCATTGATTTGTTTATTTTACAAACTGAAAAACATTTGCGGTCTTGCCTTTTATTTGTATATGAAGTACGTGCGCCCTATCCTTCTCCAGGAAAAGCTCTGTTGCTTTGTTCTGAAAGTCTGATCGCCTTCTGATCACCTTCAATATACAGTATAACTTTCTATCTCGGCAGTCTAATTAATTAATTCATTCATTCACTCATTCATTCATTCATTCATTCATTCATTCATTCATTCATTCATTCATTCAGCAAAGCAAAAATATATTCAGTGGATTTGACTTGTTGCTAAATCTAGCTCTAGCTGGTGCTGCTGTCACAAAAACACTGGCTTTTCCTCTCTATGGAAGGACGGCAGTGACAAGCACCTTCCAGCTCATGCACACCCCCACTCCTTCAGGATGAAGTGGAGTGCTGCAGCACCTCAGCGTATGATATTTCTCTGTATTTACACTTGCATTAAAGACATTGCAGGGGCTGTACAAAGTCATGGTGTATAATAAATGTTCTATATTATTGGTGACATGATGACAAACGGAAACGGGCACATGCCATCCGCCATCCAGGCATGCATCTCAGTTTTCCGCCCGCTATTTGATCAGGAAATGTGCAACTTCAGCGATTTTTACTTTAAAAAAAGCAGCTTTTTTGTGAAGAAGAGGCTTTGATTTGGCTCTTCTGTGACTCTTATCATGCATTCGACTCAAATTGATGAGAAAGTGTGTTTGTTCGGCCTTGTATCTCCCAGTGTAATTGCAAATTTATGAGAATTTGTGCGCTTAATAGCAGACGTTCTTGAAATCGTATTGTCAGTTAGGAGTAATTGCACCCTGCAGGAGTCCTTAACAGGGGAAAACTTTTAATTATCTAGCATAGTAGCCTCCTCCAATGAATGCCTCCACTTGAGTCTTGAACGATTACAACTCCCAAACACGTTTATCAATCTGTGCTATTTGTTGAGTGAGTGAAGGATTCCCCCCTGCATTGTGTACAACGGGTGTCTTTCAAAGTAATGTGCAGCAAAGCTGTAAGATTTGTTCCAGGTGCTCCGAGACAGCCCTCCACTTTTGAAGACAGAGAACAAGTCGAGATGGAGCACCGACGGCAACATGACTGAATGAGCCCTTTCTTTTTAAAACATATTCCTCAGATACCCGGGATCATTTATGTCTTGTACGGCCTACACCCAGAACGGCTCTCCCCCGCCGAGATAAATGTGTGTGTGCACTGTCCGTCATCATAGAAGCAGACGAGGGTGAAGCGAAGCATAAACAGTCCAACAGCGAGTCATGCTGCACTCATGTTGGGGCAAACCCCCCGAGCATCACCCTTCAGTCCAAAAACGCAGAGGCGTCACACTTTTAACCAACACCACAAAACAAAATATGATGCAGGATATGAAGGAATAGTATTGACTCTGTTGAGGTCATGACAATCTTGCATCACCTTTTTAAGGCATCTAGCGGGGAAAATATGACACGAAAATGAAACAAAAGGAGCAGAAAAGGCAGAGCGTTAGCTCTGATCAGGGCGACAAATGATATCCGTCTGAACACAGATGCAGGCAAAGTCTCACTTTTAGTTCTGCTGGACCTGAGCGCTGCGTTTGACACAGTTGATCATGTGATCTTATTACAGAGGTTAGAAAACTGGGTGGGAATCTCTGGTACTGTTCTAAACTGGTTCTAAACTGGTCGCCTAGCAACAAATCTGGCTACTTTTTCTGGTGTCGTAGGAGAGAGGTTTCTGGTATTTGGGGACTTAAAAGTGAAAGCACATATTGATCTGCAATTTGTGTTCTCACCTCGCCCCCAAAGCAGTCACAAGCCGTCAGCGCAGTGGTAGCTCAGTGGAGCTCCACGCATCCGTGAAATAAATACAACGGAATAAAACGGAAATAAACCTAAACTGGAGCCTCATTCGGACTCAGTCGCTTACCTGTCAGTGTGTCAGAACATGTGATGAAAGAACAATGTGTGAAAAGTCCAAACAATATGCAATATGCAAATAAAACGACATCATCTAGCGGCTTCTGGGGACTTCTAGGCTACTCCCATAGCTACTTTTCTTACTGAGGAGTCACCAGTGACCACCACACACCCAGTACTCAGTGCTGGTTATTGCTTACCCAATCAAAGAGCCGCCTCCCTTTAAGCAAGATAATGTGCACCTCTCGCCATCTCCGCAGGGTGTGTGGGCCGCACTTTAACTAAACTTTGATGTCAAGTAAGCGGTACAAAACATTGCCGCCTGTGGGCCGCTAGTTTGAGACCCCTGCTTTACAAAGTAGAGCTGAAATTATGTTTTAGTTCAAATAAAATAAATAACACCGTTGGTTAACGTCCTTGACCTGGGAACAGATTATTTGTATTTACATTATTTTTCACCTTTGGTTAACTTCTTTGTACATTTGTATGGCAGGTAAAATTGCTAAAATGTGATTTAAAACATTGCCTGTGCACATAAAAGATTTTAAGATGGCCACAGTCTGAACCCTGAATCATTTGATACAATTATTTTGAACATTTAGGACCACAAATGAAAATATCCCTAATGCTTTTGGAGTCTCCTTTTCACATTGTGTGTTAAACTTGCTGTACTATTGTACAATGTGTTAATAAACCATTCAATCAAAAACAAATGAGACTACACATCATCGCCTGTCGTTTTCCGGGGACACAATACACTTTTAAACTGTCTAAATTCCCTGATCAAGGATAAATTTTGGGCAACACTCTTGCAATTCACTATTGTGGGACCCCTGACACTTAAAAAGGAGCATATGGGACCTTTAAAGTGTTGGTGTTTTGTTTTTTGTTTGTCTTTTAGTGTTTTTTGGGAAAAACGAGCCTCAAGAATCAAAGTTAAGCTAAGGCAATTTTTGTCGCAACAGTGGATAACTTCTTTTGACACTTGTGTAAACACTCCAAACATCATGTCTACTTTAGTTGTCTACTTGGTGACAGTTTGACTCTGAACCAGATTATTACCATTTGCATTATTTCCTATGGGGGAAAATGTTTTCACAATACAAACCAGTATCTGCGTGTTTTCAGGATCATCTGCATCTTCAAAGACAGTTTCATCCTCATTTGTGGCCGTAAATCATTTTTTATTTGACATCTCATGTGCCAAAATGTTCAGGATATTAAAACTTTATCAGATATTGGCTTCTAATCTAAAAGAAAAAAGTTGTTCATCAGCTGCAGTGACATGAGACGGGATTAAGATGCAGTTGGGTCTTAAACTGTTATTACTTTTAATGATATATCGGATATATATTGTAGTTTATATATGTTTTTGCACATTGTTTATCATAAGACACCTTGTCCCAGCGTGAAATGGGTCACACTTTAAACCTGCTTTTAATCACTGTACTGTCCTAATCTTGTTCCTGGATGGATGCTCCAGGTGACATTTGCATATATTGACTAACTGGAGTCAATCCAGGAGACCACAGTGTGTGATTTTTAGCTCAACGCTCGCTCAACTCAGCTCGCTTCAATCAAATGCTCGATGTTTAGCATTGATTCCAGCAGCCCTAGTCGCTGTGAATATTCAAAAATAGCCCAGCTGGATTAGTA
This sequence comes from Dunckerocampus dactyliophorus, assembly GCF_027744805.1. Lineage (NCBI taxonomy): Eukaryota > Metazoa > Chordata > Actinopteri > Syngnathiformes > Syngnathidae > Dunckerocampus > Dunckerocampus dactyliophorus. The sequence continues at coordinate 6,412,925 of NC_072825.1, forward strand.
GTGCGTACGTTAATGCAGTCGTGATGAGAAATGATGCTGCACTTTATCTTATTAATGAAAAGACAATGGAAATTAATTGCTGTCTGCAGGCCGCATGGCAATATGAAGTCCAACTATAACAACATCTTTCTGTATTTCTTACAGGGATTACTTAATAAGACAGATGGAGAGCAATTGTGTTTTGTTTTTTTCCAGCCACATCAGGGCCTATGCAGACGCTTTATAACTTCTGAATGTATTAATTCAGCTCTGCCGCCACATAACTATAACGGAAGATGCTCAACACGGACCACTCTCCTGGGAATTAATTAACCTATAATGCTGCCAGTGGCATCCTGCAAAGGTCCTGTGGGAAATAAAGTGACTGAGAGCGCCCGCTTTACTTATTTGCGGAGTCAATAAGAAGGAGTGACCTGACAAGAATGTAAAGTTTTATTAGTGAAACGCAACGCTGCCTGTAGCACATAATGTTGTGTTAAACACTAACTATAGTAGATTATTATGAATTAGTGTGACTAGTGACAATGGCTCTAAATCCTCTAGTTCTATGTTCACTGGAAATTGAAATAATCCGTCACCATGAGATACACTTGAATAACTCGGTATCATAATGGCACCGAAAAACTTAGTAGCCATCGGTACCTCATTTCGGGGCTAAATGAATGCGGGGTCTGCCACCTGCAGTGCTTGAAGGTGATACTGTGCAAGTGACGTCACTCTCCGCACCGACACTTTACACCGCCAATCACAGGCACAGCGACGTGCATTCTTGAACACTACTTTCCAATAGCGGCTATATGGCTATGGTTGTTTCGGCGTAGTTGTTTGTGTCCATAAAGTGATTGTTGATCGACCACCTCATCGCCATTCTCTCAATGTTACTTTATTTTTATATCAACACAATGTGACTGAATCTGGCACCCTTATTAAGAATGGCTGTGAATTTCATGCTAAATACAATATTGTTTTCCCTCTTCAAATGAAAATGCCACAGGAGTAGTTTATACCCAAGGAATTGCTTAATTACGCAGACCGCTGTAAGCACTTTGTTATTAGATAAGGTCTGTTAGGCAGGCCAACTCAATGCTATTTTCCAAACAGTTCCGCGGGCCGGATGAAATTGCAACGCGTGCCGGATTTGGTCCCCGGGCCTGAGTTTGACATGTGAGTCATGAAATGTTGAGCGTACAGTGGCTCATTTTCAGAGTTTATTTTGACACAAGGTGGTCTGAACGTTAGACGCCTGCAACAGCGGCACGCACAGTGATTTTTTTTCCAGAGGCTCCGGAGAGCAAATGTCAAACCGCAATCATGTGTTTGACTTGGGCTTACAGGCTAACCTATGCTGGCAGCATCAACGTCTACAACATAAATCCTATTTGCTTCGTGTGGGCGAGGTCGATGAGGCCGAACAAACCGATGGATCAACTTTGCCCTCTTGCGAGTCCATACACGGCGTATCATTTAATTAAAGCCCGAGCTTACATTCCATTTGGGTTTGCGGCTTTTCATTACTGAGCTTATTGTTAATGGAGGGAGGCTATTTGACACGCGGCACTGACACGTCTGTGAACCCTGAAATCATCGGGAGAAGACTGCAATCAAAACAAAGAGAGCGAGGCAGTAATTAACAGCGGATTACCTGGCGGAGTGACTTCACAGAGAATGTGCTACACTTTCAAGTCAACCCCAACGTAAAAAGCTGTATGTGGCTTTTAGGAGTTTGCCGCGGAAAGTGTAAACTCCTAGAAGCCACATGGAGTAATTCCTCGCCACTTCGCCCTGTGAATTTCGTGGATTCACTCGATGCCGTTGTTTAAAAAAAACAACAACAACTGTATTTGAATAAAGGGAAAAGTGAATTCAGAAGAGTCAAAAGATATGCAGTATTCTACACTGACCACTAGGTGTCAGTTATGTTGCATTGATGAGACAATAGCCACCGCAGGAAGTACTGCACAGAACAGGAAATTTATTAAAAACAACACGAAGGAACTCTCTCAATGCTAACGTGTGAGTCTATATTATGTCTTATTACATGTAATATTTATTGTTTTTTCTTAATACAATTAATATGAGTGGAAAAGTTTTATGTAGTTTTATGTTTAGAGGGCTCCAATAATGTTAAAAAATGTATTTAGAAGGTCATAAACAGGTTTCCCATGTTCTAACTACAAAAATATTCTATTTAAAAATAAGGAAATTTACTTTGTGGAAATTCACTTATCAAGGTCAGGTTTGGAGCCCAACTAATCGCCATACACCAGGGATTACTTTGAAAAAAAAACTGGTTTTTATGTCATTTATGTTAAGGATACATGTGACTGTGTTGTTTTTATAGATTATAAACTACAGTCGTCCCTCGTTTATCGCAGTTAATTGGTTCCAGACCCGACTGTGATAAGTGAATTAGGATTCAATATTAATAAATGGAATATTTTCGTAGTTGGAGCATAGAAAACCTGTTTATGACTTTCTAAATACAATCTTTTTTTACTATTATTAGAGCCCTGTAGACAGGCCGTCACTTTTATGCTCCTGTTATTCTTCGTTTACCACACATTGTTCAACTGCAATGCGCAGGCTACAGGATCACTGCAGGGACAGAAGGAATGGCCTCCGCTAGCATAGCCTGCTGCCGAGCTAATGAGTTAGCCTCCAATTTGTTTATTCTAAACAAAGGGTTTCAAACAGAGTGGGGAAGAAGGACAAAGTAAGAAGCCAAAAACACACCACTTCCACACAGAATGGGAGGGGAACTTTTTTTCACTGTGTCATGTCGGACATGCCATGGCTGACTACCTCATCAATGAAACATTACTGACGCCTAGTGACCAGAATACTAAATATAACTTGTCTTTCAATATTTTTTACCAATAACAGTCCATAGTCAACCGCAAAACAGCGGTCATTTATGAATTCATTTACGAAAAAATGCCAGGGATGACTGTATTTATGTTAATTATGTTAATAATATGTGTGACTAGGCCTGTCATGGTAAAAAAAAAAAAATGCTGTACGATAATTGTCCTACAAATTATTGCCATTAAACGATATTACTGCCAACATTATTTTCAGACCATTTTTCATTAATGTAATGATAATAATAATGCGGCGTATCAAAAGCAATAAACATTCATTTCTCACTAGTATAAACAAACAAAAAAGACAAACAAACAAAAAAAACAATGAAAATAAAGTTCACATTGTGTGTCAATGCGGATGTCAGCTCATTTGCATACACACTTTTCGCAACGTGTGTGGGATATGCTGTTTACTTTTAATGGGGTGTAAAGTTTTGTCTGAGTTTGGTCAAAGTACATGTTTTGGATGCAGCAAAATGCGTTTGGTGCACAATGAGGTCTTTGGGAATCACTGAAACGTAAGTTCCACCGTTGTGTATTCGTTATTTGATTGTCTTTGTCACAAACCTTTTCATGTCACAAAATGACAATGCGCAAATGGGCTGAAATTGACATCAGTTCGTGTTTTATACACAACAGGCACGAAGAAAGGGCTTGATCGTGAGTATTTGATCGCAACTGTGTCGCGCGCCTCTCCTCACTGGGACAAAGAGATCACTGACAGGAGGGGTCATTCACTCGTTCGTTCCGCTATAGAACCAACACACCCAGGTGTTGAGACAGAGGCATGGAGTTGTGTAGAGAGAGAGGAGGGAAATAAACAAGCATGCACATGTCAATATATCGATGCCGGCAAAATGATCAATTTTGGTTTTATTTATCGTGCGGTTAATTGATTAATTGATTATCGTGACAGGCCTACATGTGACAGTGTTTTCTTTTGTATAGCTTATGAATTAAAAGAACTAAACACATCATATGCTTAGCTTGTACAATGCAATTTCCATTTTTTGTGATTTCACTAAGGTGCTGATTGAAATTTCGTCGACTCTGCCCAAATCCCCAGCCACTAATCCCCATAATTCCGCCATATTGTATTGTCATTAACCACTGGCTGGCTGGTAAATACAAATCCTTTCACCTTTCACTTGGCGGCCCCCGTGGATAATTGCTGTATCCACTCGTCAGAGGCTTTCGAGCAAAGGCGGCGCCTTGTGCAGGAAGCCGGCAGACTCGCACTTGACAGTTTAATATGGAGCTCCGGTGTACAGGAGCTTCTTCTTGGCCTTGTATGTGCCGGCTATCGCTGACAGGACAGACAGTGGCTAATTAGACCTTTGCAACCTCCTGGTGGTGAAACACTTTCATGTGTGGTCTTGTCTTTTTCTTTTTTTTTAGATGGGGCTTTTATCTTTAAGACAACACCGAACAAAATGGAGCTTACGGCATATAGTGTAAACTAAGAGTAAGCTACACTGTCAATCAAACGTGGAAAGACATAAAGTAGTGATGTGCCAGTGGTGAACAAAACGGCCCTTAGAGTCAGTTCTTTAAAGTGAACAAGTCTTTGTTTTTCTTGTCTTTTTTTCTGTTATAGCCGCACGTGTCGTTTTAGTTGCCCCTGCTACAACACTGCAACTTCAAAAGTCAAAGAAAAAGCACGACGCTGACATTGACATTGATGTTGCGCATCATTAAAGGCTTTTGTGAGACCAATCAGGTGTACCTGAGCCATCCTACCAGACTAAGTCCCATTTGTCTGCAGGTGATGCAGTCAACAACGGAATACGGTGCTATGAACATCATTCTTCCGCATGATTTACAGCTTGAATGACCGTAAGAAAGCTTGGTCTCAATTAACAATTGCGACCATGCCCTCCATTCAAGCGTTCAACTGAAACAATCACTCGCAACTTCAAGTAACGTGTGCACCTGTTGGCCGACTGATCACAGCTTCTATCAATCTCTTCATGTTTTTATCGGAAGAAGGACAGTAGTTGCTCAACTTCAACATTTTTTTTAATATTATATACTCGACCAAGCTGCAGCCTTCACAAGGGAACACAACACTCCTTGTTGCGTCCTTGCTGGAATATTTTTCTCATCTTTAGAGGCCGCCCAAAAGGTGCAGCAGATAATCAGCAGTGAAAAGACTGCAAGGAGTTTTTTTTTTATTTTCAACAATGTAAAGACGCATCGGGCGAGTGTAGTGTGGTATTCTCAGCCGCATAAACCCTTGAATGGACTCCAATTCAACCAAGCTAGCATTTGCCGGTCGCGTAAACTGAGAGAATGGCTGTTCTGTCGAGCTTTGTATGATTTAATATCCACAAAGCGTGCATTGCACACTGCAGGTAACAATAATTGCATTCCCAACAGTTTCTGTCTCAAAAAAACAGTGTTCTAGTCCAACGTAATGTGTACAATGTGTACATTAGCAGGCCTGCCACAAATAGTAGTTACCCGAGGTGAGACATGAGCATACAGAACACTCACAGTATGTTATATTTGTGAGAAAACCTTGGAGGGAGACTTTTAGAAAATGATCCTATCAATCTGGCCAGTCAGTGCAAATTTGACATTATTTCCATTTTCCCACCAGTTATTTCAGTTTATCACCATCAGCGATAAACCATCAGTTATCACCTTCCTTCATCTTAGTGTTAAATTATTTTGGATTCGAGGTAATGAGAACATTTCACTAATGCCAGCAGCATTAGCCGTGATGATGATAATTAATGTCCATCTTCTCCAGCGTCAGCAAAGAAGGGTTAGAATCATTTCTCTTTATCAAATCCCATTAATCAACGTTCGGGGCCACCTGTGAGTGTGACACTAATGTAATAAAGTATACAATGATGGGTGGAAAAGGGGGCTGCTGTGATCAGTTGTGAAAAGATGAATGAGTTAATAAAAAGGGGGAGATTTTTATTACTATGGAAATCTCCTTGGCGACATTTTTTGGCTTAAAAAAATGCTCCAAAAGGAACACATGTGCATCATACAGGGGAGGCCCTTTGAGACCATGTGATAGTACGTCAGTGGACACGGGACACAAGGAAGGAACAGACTACTTGTTGGAGGAGAACTGTACCAGACAATGTTATATAGAGCTCGGATTATGGCGTTGCAGCATGTATGATGAAGATTCTGACTTGCAGACTGAACTGCAATTTGCACTTATACACACATTTGTATATATAAGATAGAATATGATATATATACAGTATATATGTACAGTATATATTGTCAACTTGACTAACAGTCAGCTATTTGTAGCAAGGAGTAAGCTTGACATCACCCCATCTGCGGCTGATTGACGCATAGAAAACAGAGTGCTAGGCTTTATTTTAATATGTGTAGCAAAGCCTGGTGTTTGGTTTGTTTCTCATTTGTGGGAAATACCACAGTAAAATGCCAACGTCATAGGCAACGTCAGACAAGTGCGGCTAGAGATTAATATCCCGCCACACCTCTCTGCCTAAATCGAAGCAGCAGCAAATGTCTCGGGAATATTTCACTTTCACTTTTGACCTCACTTGCCTTCTTCCTTGCCTTGTATGTTTTTTCAATTTGCATGTTACGTATCATGGCGCGCATTGTGACAAGTGTAAGAATCAGTCAGGCTTGCAGCTGGAAAGCTGAGCGGCGAAAGAAAGGAGCTTTTTTTCCCCGGCATCTCATCCTGATCCCGCTTTGGAACGCTGCACTGCACATGCAGTACAGTGGTACTGTACAACCCGCTTGCTAGACATCCCCAGCTGCTTTTCTGCATCTAAAATATTCATCAGAGATTTTGCGTTGGACCGCTATCCCTTACCTTTACCTGCAGGCCATGGTGGAAAATGCCAGTTCATGAACTCATCAAACTTCTTCTTACTTGGATTGCACTCTTTTGGAAGTACAGCAGAACCTAGGCTAGCGTGTTTTTCAGTTCAATTTCTCAAGTTATTTCTTGAATTTAGCTGTGTTCAATGTCGTTCTTCGCCGTCTTTATCATACTGCTGCCACTTGAAACTTTCTTTGGCTACATTTTGGTTTGTGAAGGTGAGAAACGCGATTGAATTCAAGAAATAACTCAGGACAAAACAGGAAGGCGGTGTCTTGGAATCTCTGGCCACCTCACGAGTGGATGCGAGTGCGATTCAGAGGCTTGCGATGCGATGAGAAAACGATTATCCATGCGTCTCGATGCATCTTTATTTGTGATCAATAGTTTGTCAAATTTTTCGTACATACTTTTTTCTGTTTATATTCTTTTTACTCACAGTGTACTACTAAAACAAAGCATATTTGTAATGATTGTTTTAAAATAAACATGAAACAGACTAATTTACTTCCATTATCTTTTAATAATTGGAAGGTTACGTCTACCAACAGATTTCCCATTGCACAGAACCAGCAGGAAAAGGGAAGTGCACCACTAGCTGCATGTACAAAATTAACAAACTTCAGCATATTCCGAGTAACCAACATGAAAATATCCGCTATTCTTCACAAATGAATAATAGACTTCTGAATTCAAACTAAAATCCTGAGCATAGAATCTCTGACAGAGAATATTTTTGCTGTACAGTAAAGACAAAAACAGCTTTCATACAAAATATAGACTACTGCCACTGGCTTGTGGTTGCTGCACTGCGGTGGCTGCTGGGGCGCCGGGCCATCTGGTGGGTTGGGGCTTGGTCATGCTTGCGGGTACTGTGGGTACTGTGGGTACAAGTTAGGTGGAAAATTAGTTATCACCTGCTTGGTGGTTGTCTGGTTGGCAGCAACAACATTGTGTCTCTGGGAACACTCACATGAAGAATCACGACATCAGCGAAGGCGAAAGTAACCTTAAATGTTAATTTATCCTTTTTCATTCTGTATTTATAAGCATTTAGAATTGTTTTCTGCATGCAAAACTATAATTGTAAAATAATAAAAACGTGTTTCGTGTTAACGGATTAATTGGACTTACATTATTTTGTATGGGAAAAATGCATTCGGTTAGCGTCCATTTCGGTTAGAGTCGAACAAATTAATGACGCTAACCAAGGTACCACTGTAGTAAACAATTGGCATTTGGTATATTCAAGTCTATTCAGTTTCTACAGAAAAAAGTGTCCTTTTCTTTGGGCAATCTTTGACTGTTGTGTCCTCTGCTAAACACATCATTTGTGTTCATGGGCGGGACACGACAAAAATTTGTGAGTTTTCGCTCATTACTAGTAAGTGACGCTCCGTTTGTATAGATAATCTTTGGCGGTTGTGAGTTTGGTTTTCTAATAGCTTTCTGAAAACGTGGCCCCCTGAACAACGTAGTTGAATATCCCTGCTCTATAGGACGCTCCCTCACAGAGTCGTAACAGAAGATGCATTTCACACAGAAGTCAACTGTGTTCATAAAGGAGCATCAGATCTCAGTAATTGATCATTAGAGCACATAAAACACCTGTTGGACTGCAGAAATTACTTTCAACACAACAGTTACAGAAAACAAAGGCACTCTCTGTTTTAGCTCTGATACGACTTCAAAACCCAAATCATTGGTGGGGTTACCTCGTCTACCCGTCTCGTGTCGTTAAAAAGTCCGTTTTTTAAAGGCAGTGTGAAAGGGGCTACTAAAATACGTGGGACACGATACAAGAATTAATATGTTTATGTTGTATTTCGAGATACTCAATACTGGCTTTCTTACCAATATCTGATATACTGATATTGTGAATTTCATGGCTTCACGCTATCAAGGTTTCTCAAAAGTATATTAATGAATAAATCACGCTGAGTTTCTTGGTGAAATACGCCCTGTTATTAGTCAAAAATATGCATGTATAAGCAAATGTTACTTATAAAGCTAATTAAACTTTTTCAAGCATAAAAATGGCTAAATGAACTACAATACAAATATACTGTAAGGCATTCAGAAGATGCATTCAAGTATTAAGTATTGTTTTTAGCTGTGATGATGATAATTGGAAGCATTGTTCTTCATTCTTTGGGTGTTTCTAGCTTCCCACTGCTCTTTTGTTTTTTGTCTCTTGTAGACATTGTCCCTCCTTGAGTCATGCAGAGCTACTAGACGGGCTCAGCTGCATACCATCAGCAGTTCATTTTTAATAGCCTCAGCTGCTGCAGGAAGGTGCTGGATTATTCCCCATTCTGGACGCCACTCTACAGCCTCTTCATCTCCCAAGACTCCTTGTTGGCTTTCCTGTTAGCGTCTAGTCTTTTGCTATTCTCCATTTTACTCACCTTCCTGCTAGCCCAGCAGCCCGCCTGACTCAAAGGCACTCCTTAGTTTCTCTTCAGTTTCTAGTTTGACTTTTTGTCAACGGTGCTTCATTTATTCTTCTTTTTGTGCGCCGTGGTTTTTTGTTCCTGCATTCCTTGTTCATTGTTTTGCACCATTAAAGACTTGACTAACCTGAGCTGGCCTTGCCGTTGCATTTTGGGATCCATCCTGGTTCCCAAACGTGACATAACCGCAATAAACTAGGGATTACTGTACTGCAATACGCAATGTACCATTAAAGAAATGTCATATTTATTTTAAAAACTTTGTTTCAACAGAATCATGACCTATAGTCAACTGGCATGTCCTACTATCAACAGCAATGATCCACTTTTGAAAGCTGCACATTTGTATGTGGCACAAACATCCGTACAAGAACAAATTAAAGTTCAAAGTATGAAACTCTGGACTATCTGGACAATCCGTGAAATTATAAACTGGGCTCATTCAGATACGTCATATGTAGTATTCTGGTCACTAGACATCAGTAATGTTATGAGACATGACATTAGATTACATTCTTTCATACTGCATGGAGACGGACATGCCATTGCTCAGATGGAGTGAAAAAAAGGTTCTCCTCTCAGTCTGTGTGGAAGTGGTAGGCTTTTGGCTTTTTTGTCCTTCTTTCCCACTACGTTTAAAACACTTTTTTAAGTTCAGAATAAGTAAATTGAAGTGGCTAATGAGTTTGCATGTTCTCCCCGTGCGTGTGTGGGTTTTCTACGGGTACTCCGGTTTCCTCCCACATTCCAAAAACATGCATGTTAGGTTAATTGGAGACTCTAAATTGTCCACAAGTATGAATGAGGTTGTTTGTCTATATGTGCCCTGCGATTGGCTGGCGACCAGTCCAGGTTGTACCCCGCCTCTCGCTCAAAGTCGGCTGGGATAGGCTCCAGCATACCCCCGCGTCCATAATGAGGATTAAGCGGCATAGAAAAAGAATGAATGAAAGGAAATTCACTTATTGCGTTCTGTTCTGGAACCAATTAACCACAATAAACGAGGGATGCGATACTTGAGCTACTGAGCTAGCAAACTTTGTTGCACTGTGGAGCACAGCACAGAAAAACGACACTGACTTGACTGATCTCATTTTTATGTCAACACTAGAGGATACACACCGAGCTGTATTATATATTATGATATGTTAATCATATAGCGACTGGTTCTGAGCTTATTCTGATGAAAAATGCTCTTTTTCGGACACCCTGCAATGGTGTCAATTGGAAGAACACACGATTTAATTTCTATTATTGTTTTCATTTGCTGATTTGCAGGGAGAAATTGTGCGGTTTTGCCGTCTCAGTCGAGTGAGTCGATGAAGTGATTATTAAGAAGAATCCTGTTGGTTTGTTCGGTGATGAACCGAGTCTCGAAGCGTTTGAGGCAAAATCGAGTACAACTGCAACCAACAGAGGCGCTGTTAATTCAACTTGTTTGCTGTCTAAAGAAGAGCAACATGACATCATCTCCATTATAGTGCAACTTAATCTCCTCCACACAACGCTAGCATTGTAATAGGAGTTAGATTTACTCCCTGCTGCCACAGACAGCAACAGCATAACATCAGTGATTGGTTGTTCCTCATGAAAGACAGGCCGCAAACAGCATTATGGCAGCACTTCCATGTTGATTAAACCTTCCCTATCTCCTCTCATGCGCTCAAAACTCATTGCACTGCCTGGTTAGCATGAAGGCTTCTGCCCAGGTCATCAACTTTGCTGCAACACTCACAAGTCGTATGAGGAATGGCCCCGTGATTACCTTCATGCAAATGATGCCGTAATCACCTTGCGAGCCAGTCGGGGGCCTTTGATGAACCGCCGCGGAAGCCGCCGCCACCGTCGCTCTCATCAGTGTGACCACGTGGGCTGACAGAAGTCTCGTCCTGTCACGAGGCTTCATTTCAAGCGCCTCCAGCAGGAATGTGCTGACGGTGATATCCATCCTGGAGCTAATGTTGCACTTTTAATCTCCACAGACCAGAACATTTTCATTTTCAGTCTCTCTGGGAAATAAAAACCCTGTGAATAGAACAGTTGGGTTGGCTTGGACGTTTCTCAGATAAAAAAAGCACAAACATAACACACTTGTATAGGATTTTTTTTTTTATGTGTTGTTGTCCTTCTTTCTTTTGAGGACCCACTGCAAAGATGCCCTTCTTGCCATGAAGTTATCATACTATAATGGTTTAGACAGTTAACTTTCATGCAACCAGTACAGGACCTTTTTATCCGCAATATCCCTCACAAAATTAATAATGCATATTCATTTGAAGTTCATATTTATAGTGCTTTTCATCCTGCTCTTGCTTTTGTGAGCCTGTTATCTCGTTATAGCAGAGCTGGAAGTTGAAGTAAACATTTTTTCCTTACAAGCAATTAAAATGCTCATAATTGAAACAAGCTCATTTTCGAGTTGGTTTTGCAGTTGCGTGACGGACGTGTTGTGCCAGAAACACTTTATCTTCCCACAATAATTTGACGGCGGAGGTAAAACGTACGGCACAAACATGGCTGTCGTTTGCTAAACTCTGTGAACATGACTGATACGCTGCACAACACGCCACAAATGCAACAAACATGCCACACGCTGGTCTAGTGGCCAGCATATTGGCCTCGCAGTCAGGAGATTGGGGTTCGAATCTCCGTGTGGAGTTTGCATGTTCTCCTCGTGTGCGCATGGGTGTTCTCCACCTGAGTGAAGTTGACCCACTCAAAACTCTGGTCAAATAGTCTCATTTGTTTGTGCTGCTTTGTGCAATTTCAGTGAACGTTTGTGCTGCTTTCATTTTGGAGTTATTACCGTTCATTTTATAGGTCAACCAAACTAGCTATTAAAAGGAAACCAAAATAGCCTCATTGTTTTGTGCTGCGTTTGTGCTGTGTTGTGCAGTTAAAATTCATGTTTGTGCTGCTTTCGTTTTTGAGATATTAACGACATGCTCAGAATGAAACCAAACTAGTCTAATTTGTTCCCTCTTCGTTTGTGCTGTTTTGTGCAATTAAAATGAACGTTTGTGCGGTCATATTTTTTGAGTTATTAAAGATTTCATCTTAATTTTTTATTTTTTTTATTTTACTCCGGTTTTCTTCCCCATTCCAAAAACATTCATGTTTGGTGGGCTGTGGACTCTAAATTGTCAACAGGTGTGAATGCGAGCGTGAATGCTTGTTTGTCTAAATGTGCCCTGTGATTGGCTGCCGACCAGTCCACTCGAAGTCAGCTGGGATAGGCTCCAGCTTACCCATAAACTTAATGAGGACAAGCGGTATAGAAATCATTCCACAAACATGCGCAAAACACTCCACAATTATAGCAGACATGCTACAAAACACCCCACAAATATGACTGCCACGTTGTAAAACATTCCATAAACATGGCAGACATGGTATAAAACAGTCCACAATTATGGCCGACATGTTGTAAAACACTCCACAAAGATGGCAGACATGCAATAAAACACCCCACAAGTTACAGCACCCATCCATCCATCCTTTTTCTACATCACTCGTCCTCACAGCTACAGCACATTCCACAAAACAAACATGGCTGGCATGTCAAACACTCCACAAATATGGCTGACGTGTTGTTAAACACTCCACAAACATGGCAGATATGTGACAAAACACTCCACACATATGGCTGTCGTGTTGTAAAACACTCCACAAACATGGCAGAAATGCAATAAAACACTCCACATATGTGGCAGACATACGATGAAACACTCCACAAATATGGCTGTCATGTTGTAAAACATTCCACAAATATGGTTGCCGTGGTACTACACATTTTATACATACAGTATGACTGCGCTGAAAATATAATAATTTGCCAGAAACAAGAAATCTATACTTTTGAAATATTGTCACAGTGTTTAAGGGGTTTTATGTTTTCCCACCCATCCATCTTCTATGCCGCTTATCCTCATTAGGGTCGTGCGTATGCTGGAGCCTATCCCAGCTGACTTTGAGCGAGAGGCAGGGTACACTGGTAGGACTGGTCGCCAGCCAATCGCAGGGCACATATAGACAAACAACCATTCACACTCACATTCATACCTATGGACAATTTAGAGTCTCCAATTAACATAACATGCATGTTTTTGGATGTGGGAGGAAACCGGAGTACCCGGAGAAAACTCACACACGCACGTGCAGAACATGCAAACACCACACAGCTCAAGCTCAAACTTAAACTCCCAAACGGAGATTCGAACCCATATCTTCCTGATCTCCTGACTGTGTGGCCAACATGCTAACCACTCGACCACCGTGCGACCCTTTTATGTTTTCCTACTTTCATAATTGTGTGAAATCCAGGTAGAACCTCATAAAATGAGCGCCCCCACAGAGCGAGTGAACTCTATGGTTCTCTAACTCTATCAGGGTCCCATGCGTATTTTTTTTCTGAGATAACTCCTCCTCACTTCCCTTCGGGGGTACTTTTTCACCATTAGTATGACAGATGTACTCAAGTGATGCAATCCTATCAAGGGTAGAAGCCAATGAGATCTAGTTCAGCCAAGGCACGGAGGTCTGCAGCCCTCGTATACCATCAGTCCGCTCAAAACATTTACCCAACTGACCTTTGAACACGTCAACGTATTTACTTCATTTGGTTAAGTGCCTCCTTTGAACTGCCCCCCCCCACACACACACACACACACAGCCAGCTTTATTGAAAGAATCAAACATATTCAAAAGGACTTTTTTATTTTTTTATTTACCAAAGTATATCTTAGCCTGATGTCAGCAGAGGCTTAAATGCCCTTAAGACGGATGCAGGGATTGCAGCATTTTGGAGGAAAGTGGTTGCTGTTGGATAGACTGTCACTGGCGAGCCAAGCAAAAGGGGGGAGCAAAATGAGAGAAAACAGGTACATCTCCCCCAGGTCTATAATCCTGAGATTACTGTTTGCTCTGGGGCCCGTATGAATACACTCCAGGCTGCCTGTGCTTCACTTCTAATCTCCTCGGCACCAGTTGTCCACCAATTGATTCGAAGATTCTCTGAATCAATTACTCCTCAGTCCAAGGTCTAATTGCCTTGCCTTGCCTTGGAGAAAGGAGTCTGCACACACACCCCCACACACACACGCACACACACACACACACACAAATACGAGCATTCAACAACCTGCTCATTGAGACCCAATGCACTACCTATGACACATTTCAGTTGAAGCAGCCCATAACGGTGCATTATGGTCATTGAAGGTCCCATAATGTACTATTTTTCACCAATCATCACCTAGCTCGGGTCAGAGGTGGTTTTTCCTCCATGACGTCATGAAAAGCTGAAGCACCTCCTCTCTCAAAAGTGGAGCAAACAAGTTTCCTTGCATTTGGTGCTCATAAACAGGTTTTAAGGACTGTTAGTTGTGATGTTTGCATAATAGGAGACCTTTTACTGGCCCTAAATGTAGTATTTGTCTCATTCGGCGTCCTATTATTCATTAAAAAGGAAACACTCCACATATTGTTTTCATACAGGGCGTCTATAAAGGGGCATTCCACTTTCGTTTCATTTATGCATGTGTACCCCTCCCCGTCATCCATCTAGCTTGCAGCCACATGTACTGCAACCTGTAAAGGAATGAATAATGCATGAAAGTTGGGAATGAGGGGGGGTCTCTTTGTCAGGGAGAAGACCATTTGCCTTCAATTGAGCTCATTATTTATTCATCTTTTTTTTTTTTTTTACAGAGTCATGAACGCTCACAGATGTTTCATTATGGAAAAATGGACTCCGGTGGAGCGAGAACTTTTAAGATGGACTTCTTTACCCCCTCTGCTGTAATTATCACCTCCTTTGGCTTGCCAGGACTGGGAAATTCAAGAAAAACTGGTGCCGACAGTCTTTTCATCTGCTCTCTGTTTTGGAGTCGCTCAGAGGTTGTAGTTGGCGGCTACAAAACATTAATTGCCAATTATTTCCAATTAAACTAATGAGTTCTAAAGAGCCTTGAGTGTGTGACTTGACAAAGCTGCTTCATGAAGGAGCGGTTGTGTAAAAAAAAATAAAATAAATTGCTGGACTAGTTGAGGAATAAATGTGTAAAGTAATTGAAGGTCATCTTGGAAAATGAAGCCTCCCAGGCACTCACTTCCTCAACCAAGAGAAAGACGTGCTGCTCTTTGACAGATGCCATCTCCGGGATTGGCTTCCAGCTTCTACCGAGCCCCCCGAGTGGTGCGTTATTAATAATGCAGCACGTTCTTCCTCAAACTTTGCAGACAGATGTGCATGGATTGAGCCCGAGGTTCCCTGCTGCTCATCAACAGCCGGCTGTTGTTTTCAGGGACGGCTTGTGTTGCTTTTGTTTGACGTCGTGTTTGCAGGTGGATACAAAACAAACAAAACAATGGCACTAACAAACCTGCCATTTCCTTCTTCGCTGCAGGGGTTCACACAACGATGGCAAGTTGAATCATTCACAGGGTAAAGAGTTAGGGTTAGGGTTGGCCCACCTGTATTCCAAGCGAACAACGTCTAACGACTGCATCTCACCAGGGGTACATTGATTTGTCTCGACTTTACGAGTGGTGACCGGCATCCAACAGCTTTATCTAACTCTGCATGCGCTTTAAAAATGTCAGTTGCTCTACCCAGCTGTCGTCGTGAAACTCATGCATGTTACACTGATCAGTGAGCTCATCAGCGCTATTATTGCGAGCTGAGCAGTTTGCTTCCTACCGCTATCACAACATTGGTTCAGCTGCTGCTGTGTTGTGCAATATGCTCATATCGTTAATAAATGACCTTGTGGTATATATTATTATTTCTTTAAACATTTTCGTGCAACCACACTCCAAACAGTTTATATGTGAAGCGTGAAGCTCTGAATGAACGTTAGCTATTACACACATTCATTCATATCAATAATAGCCTAAAATAAACAAGCATGACTGTCCACATGAGCAACCAGTGTAACGTTCAGAGACGAGATCAGTTCACATTAACGTCGCCGCCAGAGTAAAAGCAGCTTTTGCTGAAGCCACAGATGTCACGTCTGCAGGGACGTCAAGGGAACTGGGCGGAATTGATCGATGGTGTCAGTGAGGGCCGCAAATCGTGTAGTGGTGCCTTGGCAGTTATTCAGCAGGTGAGCTTAAGACAAAGACATGAAATCATATTGTCGTATTGTCACGTGTAGTCTGTGTTTTTCATCCAAGGAAGCATATTTGTCCCAACTTCAGAGGGACCTTGCGTGTGTCACACTGTATAATCTCACTTTTTTCTATCAAAAATAATGATGCATGAAATATTGTATGCAATAGCGTTACAATAAAATATTATGCCATTATCACCATAGTGAGCCTTGTTTCTCACACAATTTCAGCACAATTGGCACAAAATTGTCCAAAATGGCCCAATTTTGAGGGCTGAGTTTGTTTGAATACCACATTATAACGATATTCTGTCTCACTGAGACAGTAAACATCAACTTGCATCAACATCAAAACCTATAGAAACAGTCGTGTGAGTCTATGTTTCTGGCTTAAACATGCAAAAAATGTTAATTATTGACATTTTTTGTATAAACCATCGTCTTATTTACCATAGAAATAGAGTTGGACACTTCTAAACCTGGCCTATAGCCCAAGTGTCACCCCAGGCAAGATTTTATATGGCGCCCCCCCGTCAATCTGCTTACAGGAGAGGTTGAATGGCATTGTTTTTTTTTTTTTTATCATTCATTGTCTTTAATTTGTAAGATCATATGTCACCCAATTTACATGGTTTACAAATTCTATGAATAATAATAACAATAATAACAACAATAACAAAAACGCAATAAAATAACTGTATACAAAAGCGGGGAAAAAAAATCGGCATATGTCGATAAATGCCTTTCAGTGGCGATCACAAAAGCCGATCACTGTTGCGTCCGCAGCGATCCTTTCGTGCGGTGGAGTGCCTTGCCCGAACTAACATCTTGGGCAGTGTCGTCCTCCCACTTCCCCTCAAAACAAAAGCAATCATGTCTGCCGTGTGGAACCCAACTGCTAACACATGCCACGAAAACTATGTTGCGGGGGTAAAAAGCTTTCACATGACATTTGAAGAACAACACCTGACTGACTTTTGGAAGCTCACGGCAGCCATGACCCGTATGAGTGTGACAGTCATACAGCTAAGCTAATAACCTGAAAAATAATTGAATCCATCGGACGAGAGCGCTCTTTCTCAGCGGTGGAAGTTAAAGAAGGCGTCTCATCCTTTGGAAGTTGCAGGAGTTGTCTGCAAAAACGAAGTAACATATGTTTTTGTCCAAATTCAGGTGATTTTATGCTTCCTTTTTTCATATCATATAGCCAGTAGCAGTCAGCTGACCCTCCCGCCCCTGCTTTATTAATAAATTACTAATTTTATTTAAAAATTACCTGTTTTTTGAGCCCCCTGGTAGTCAAGGGACCTTGGCATTGTCCTGACTATTACCCTTTTCACGGCACCCCCGGCCAATAGCACTTAGTATCGGTCGATTTCAGTCCTGTATGGTTGGTATCGGCAGCATAAAACCCTGATTGGAGCATCCCTTGCAATAATAATATTAATATGAATAACAACTGGGCAATGCTTTTCCATTTCAAAACGTATTAATAATAACTAGATTTAATATAATATAAACCATTTTTTCCCCCAATTTTTCTGGTGCTCCCTGGAGGCCACGACACCGTTAGCACCTCCCTATACTCCCTAATAGCCCAGCCAGCGCTGCCTATGGCGCCATACAGTACGATGCTGTCAAAATGCATCACTGAAATCTTTTTGACTTGATGTCAATATTGTAGCGTTAAAAATAACCATATATTCCGATATCGATATGTCTCATTGCTTTTTCATTGGGTTGGTTCTGGAACACCTCAAGGAACCCCAGCCAGTCCAACAACTACACCATGACACTGACACAAAAATCTGGTTACAAACCTTTACACCCCACAACCAACTGAAATTGAGAACCTAGAACCAAGAAGTAAATGATCCTCTGGCAGCATTGCTGGGTGGTACTGCGGTAATTTGGCGTTATTCATTCGGGGTCTCAGCAGGTGAGTCTAGCCTTGCTTCATATCTCTTATCAGATGTCTGAAATTCCCATTTTTGATGCCAAAAAATGGCCTTCAAATCACAGCCGCAACCCCTCTGCGTTTGTGGCCTTTTGTTGCTTTGAAGATTATTTTTTTTTTATACCCGATGAAGTGATTGGAGATAAATCCTTAAATCCGTTATCAGCATGTCTGTCAACTATCGACACTCACCATCTGTCTTCCCTCGATAAGACTCGTCTCTCGCTGTGGCTTTGGAAAATGTTCACAAGCGTGGACGATTCCCACGGACTGATGGCGGGAGGGCGACGTGATAAAGTTAGAAGCATGTCTCATTAAAGATTAAGTGTGTTAAATGTTGAGCCTAACGGAGAGTGTACTTGTGGTTTTTGGAGCTAAATGACAAGGTTTCTCTCCTTAGTACTTAAGGTGGACCCTTACTACTAAAAACTACAATGTCTTAGTTCGGATTACCACCAAAACAATACCGATGGGTTTTTTGTGGCCAAATTTTATAAATAAAAAACCAAATAGATAGATAATTCAGTATTCATTAATGCCATAATAATTGATGGACAACTTTGAAAGTCATTTAATTCACATGGAGTTCCATTGGGCTTTTTTTTTGGAATTATTCAATGTGCTTTTTTTTTAAATAGATAAATAAATCATTAAATATATTTTTGAAATCCCCCATTAATGTACGGCATGATTAAAAAAAAATCTATTAAATAAATATACATTTCATTACATAAATATACACTACATGTCAGTAAATCATTAAAAATGCCATGAAAGATATAAATTGGCATAATCTGTACTGTAGATACTTTCACTGAAATTGTATACTATCATATTTCACCATAAATGTAATTAATGTATAATTGAGTACATTATTGCATATTTTAATCGATGAACAAGTAGGGATGTAAATCTCTTTGTGGTAAACGATTCGATGCGCATCTAGATCCACCGGTTCAGATTATATTTTAAAAACAGAACGATTCGATATGATTCGATACAGTGTATAAACGATTCAAAATGGAAAGGATTTTTCCTTGACCTTTGCCCCAAACACTCCAAATAATATTGTTAGTGTTGTGAGTTATCTAATAATTTAATGACAAAATAACCGACTTTTTGAAAAGACTTGGACATACAGTATGTTCAGGGGAATATCCATCCATCCATTTATTTTCTATGCCACTTATCCTCATTAGGGTCGTGGGTATGCTGGAGCCTATCCCAGCTGACTTCGGGCGAGAGGCGGGGTACACCCTGGACTTGTCGCCAGCCAATCGCAGGGCACATATAGACAAACAACCATTCACACTCACATTCATACCTATGGACAATTTAGAATCACCAATTAACCTAACATGCATGTTTTTGGAATGTGGGAGAAAACCACGCACGGGGAGAACATGCAAACTCCACACAGAAATGCCCCAGGGGAGAATCGAAGCCGGTCTCCTGACTGTGTGGCCAACATGCTAACCACTGCGGCCCTCAGGGGAATACAATGCACTTTATTTTAAAACCAGAGAGCACATAAGTCGGTGTTACAGCGCCGTTACAGCGCCGTTACTGATCGCCGACGTGAATTATTGAGAGCCGATAGAGGAAAACGGATAATCAAATGAGAAAAGCCTGGAAATACGTGATGAATAATGAATCACGTTGTCCCAGATTTTTGCTGTTTGCAAAGACGTCCGCGACAAAAATACATATCTTGTGTCTTGTATGGGAGTCACCGCAATGTGTGTTTTTCAGAAGTTCATCAGCGCTGAGGTTGTATTTGAGTCAGGCATACATACTATAATTTCACGTAAAAGCTGATTTGCATAATATTCAAACTATCACTAATAACCACAAGGTGTTCTATTTCCGACAAGCTCACTCATTCTTTCTCACTGTGGGGGTTCATTGCCTACAGTAATTGGTGTTTCACATCAGTATACTCATTTCCCACCCCCTCAGCAGCAAAAGTCTTACTTTCAGTCGTACCCTCCCACCGCAAAGCAATCCGGTGTTGTGCTGTTTTCCGGCAGCAATGACCTATTATTTCATTTCATGAGTTTAGTACAGAGGTGTAAACATGAGAGAGAGGACATTCATGGTTGAGAATAGCTCAGCTGAATATGGTGACATTGGGACTCTATAGTCTGCAATGTACAGTCGTCCCTCATTTGTAGCGGCTAATTGGTTCCAGACCCGCCCGCAATAAATGAATTTCCACAATATAGGACACCAATGGTAATAAATTCAATATTTTTGTAGTTAAATCATAGAAAACCTGTTTATGACTTTCTAAAAACAGGTTTTATTTAACATCATTGGACCCCTGTAGACATGAAATAACAACCCTATAGTCACCTTTATCTTAGTGATGGCTCTTTTGAGCGAGGCGGTTCTTTTAGCTCGGCTCGCTAAAAAGAGACGGCTGTTCCGCCTCCCAAGTGGCTCCTCAGATTTTTCTTCTTAAATGAATTTATTACCCAACGATGTGTATTGTGTAAAATGATTCACTGATGTAAAAAACACCTGATATCAAATACTTAAATAGATTTATTTAAACCTCAATGAACAGCTACAAATCAGGTCAAAATGGGTTTCTCACGAACGAATCGGCTCTAAGAGCACCTCAGCGTGTTTAACCCCGCCCCTCCCCCTGCTCAGCGTGGAGACAACGATGCCGCAACACATCTTGACCAATGACATTCGCTTTTTGCAGGAAAAAAGATGAGAAAAAAACTAATCGGCTCCCAATTGGCTCCCAATGACGCAAACCGGCTCCTGTCATCTCATTCCAAGAACCGATTCGTTCGCGACTGACTCATCACTAATTATTAGAGCCCTGTAGACATGAAATGACACCCCTATAGTCGCCTTTACACTCCTATTATAATACTACTAATACTATAATACTACATCTAACTTGTCTATCAATATTTTGGACTAATAATAGTCCATAGTCAACCACAAAACAGCTGTCATTTTTTCATGAATCAATTAAAAAAAAAAACATTATAAGAGTGAAGGAGCGATGTTCGACCCACGATGTAGCGAGGGACATCTGTATTGCCATGATGCGTTGTATTGCCACCTCTTTTGCAGTAATCGCTTCTGATTAGCCCCGAAAATGTCCCACAGGTAAATGCAACAAGCATTGAAATGCTACCGAACACATTGGCCTGTTTGAACGGCCCTATCTTCACACTTGCTATCTTTCAAAGATGAGAGATAAGAGAGGAAGGACACTTCCAGCAGACATCACTTTCATTGTCTGCCTTTATCTGGCAACTTGCCGAACACCCACATAAAAGACAAACCTGTGCAGTAAGGAGGTTTTCACTTCCAGGAGGGTGTAAAAGGATAGAGGGGGCTCCGCTAGGGTGGATTTTGAGGGTGGGGGAACCAGCCGAGGCTGACTAATCAGACGGCGCTCGGGAGAGTATTAAGACAGACGTGTGGAGGGGAAATGTGACACCTGGAAATTACACAATGTAATGGAATCAGCCAAGTGGTAAATGTAGCTTTTAAATAGGTTTTGTGTTCTCCATTAACTTGCCAGACACTGATTGGGCCTGACAGCAAGGGAACGGACGATCAGCACGTTGCTTCCTTGCAGTTGCAATTGCAATTACACACATCCATATTTCCATGACTTTAGAAGACTTTTACCTTTGCACCTAACTGCAGTTTTACTTAAAACGTCCTTTACATCAGGTCTGAAATGCAACAATTCTCCTTGAGTTTCAGCTTGGCTGGGTTACGGCCGCAACAGTAGCCCTTTTTAGGGAAACAGTGGGGAATATATTCCGAGAGAGTCGGTGAAGGCCTCACCGTGGGATCCAGTGTGCTTTCATCTGAAGGTTTAAATGAAAATCCGTCAGCAGAGCTTGTTGCAGGTGATCATTGCATTGTGCTCAATTCCCCCACAATGCAGTAATGACTCTTCTTGCGCTCACTTCCCTTTGCTATTTTGTCTCTTTTAATTAGATTACCATCTCTTAGAAGAGTATTTGAATGCCCAGACTTTGATTAACAGTAAAGTAAATATGGAGAAGAGCAGCCAGTAATCAGCATTACACAAAAAAGTACTCGCAAGGCACAATTAAGTTTTGATTAAGATACAGGTAGCGATTTAGTTTCATTTTTAAAAAAAACTAATTTTCATAATACCTTATTCATGCACGATTATTATTATTCATATCTTGGAGATGAATAAATCATCAGTCTTATCCTATTACCGTAATCCCTCCTTTATCGCTGTTAATTGATTCCAGACCCGATCGTGATAAGTGAATTTTTTTGCGAAGTAGGATTCCTTATTTAAAAATCTAATATTTTTGTAATTAGAGCAAAAAAAATTGTTTACGACATTCTAAATATGTGTTTTTTAACATTATTAGAGGTCTCTAGACATGAATTAACACCCCTATAGTCACCTTTACACTCGTGTTGCCCAACATAGTAGACGTAATAAGCGAAAATAAGACACACTATGCAAAAATAAGACTCATGCTTGTGTGTGTTGCTACAAACGTCTTCCCTAGGGGAGCAGTGAGTGGCTGATAGGAAGTGACGTCCAAGGTTCAGAGTTGACTTTCAGTTCGGCATGGGTTACGGCCGAAACAGTGTTTTTATCAGGGATTATTGTGCCTGTTGTGAGATCATTCAAACCTGCAATAAAAGCTTGTTGTGCCGGCGATCTAGTTTTATGACTGTTTCTCACCAAACCACTGTTGCCAACTCCTCTTTAAGAAAAGTAGCTATTGGCTGACCTAGAAGCCGCTAGAAGACATTGGATGATGTTACCGGCTAATTTGCATATCATTTGGATATGATGTTGTAACAGATGGTGTAGGAAAAAAACATAACCTCGTGGGAGAGACAAAAAAATAAGTAAAAACACCTTAATTACGTTCAGAACTACAAATAAACTTAATTCATGGTTTGTTAATTTAAAATTGGCCATCACTTCATCAAAATAAAAGAATTTTAATATTTTATCTCTTTACCTATCAACATTTAGACTGCGTAATAATTACATCCAGACTCGCATCCATCTTTTATCTTGCAGTTAGGACTGCTTGTTTAATTTATCACACGTATAAGTGACAGAGTCCGAATGAGGCTTGAGTTTAATGAGTAATAATTTCATGAAGATGAAGAAACATTTACGTTTTAGAACCCACTCTGTCAAAACAGTGCGAGAGCCACCCCGGCTGCATCGCGCCTCACGCATGCGTGATTCTTCTAGAGCTTCACTATGTTTTCAGTGTGCCGCGGAAGCTGACTGTGCACTGACAGCTTGTGACTTCTTTGGGGTGGGGTGGACCTCTCAGCAGCACCCACCGCTGCTCCGTGAAATCAAAAACTGTAGAAAAATACGTGCTTTCACTTTCCAACAGCGACAGAAAAAGTTGTGAGATTTGTCGCAAGTCGCATTTGAGAAAATATGTCGCCGAGAGGGTTTGGGATGTTGCCATGACACCAAGTTGGCAACACTGCACTGAACATATACAGTAATATATATTTTTTTTGCTTTTAGTTCCTTCAGGATTGTGGATGACGGGCGGAATTACAAAAAAAAGTGCAGTTTTCCTTCTAAGCGTTTGAAATGGCAGCCAATAGCGCTCGCTGCTTGTGATGGTGCCACTCTGCGTACACACACACACACACATCCATCACAAATATCACCCCACACACGGACACATGGTAAGAAACACACACAGTCTGTCATATTGTTCTCAATGTTGAATGTGCCATGAACGTAATTGTGGTATTGTTGGATAAGTCAATGGCCTGGGGTCTGAAAGAAAGGCCTCACACAGTAAGTACCTTCCAGGACTGAATTTGGTGATTTTTGTGAGTATACTGAATAAAATGTTATTAAAACTTGACATTTTAAATTCTCAACATTTGCAAAGTAAGCAGTATTGTTTTGTACAATCTATTCTTTGGAAAACGTACTTGTAGTTGATTAAACCTGATAGTATTTGTTGGGGAAAGTCTTAGTATTAGTTGTTAAGATTTGATACGATTTGCTTGGAGAACTTAATTTTAGTTGTTTAAAACTTATGATGTTTGTTGGGGAAACTTAATATTAGTTGATAAAATGTATTTTACTATTTACATTTACACAGGAGGAGGACGGCGTTGAATGACTTTTCTGTTTAAGTTTAACTAACCGGATTACATGCACTGTCCGGCACTGTTTGGAAAAAAACATTCATTTAATCAAAAGTTTTTAAAAATCTTTCTTTTTAACATCTGTGTAGTGTGTACTAATTGTCCCATGTTACAAGGTGGACACCTGTGGCTTATAGACACGTGCGGCCTATACACGTGCTAGTCTTTTTTTTTGCTTTAAATTTAATGCATGCGGCTAATATACCTGATTACAGTAGTTATGTTTTCAAATAACCATGTGCATGTGGACCTAGCCTCCGTCTTTTGCCTGCTTTTGTAATGAAATCAGTTCCCTCAGTCTCTGTTGACTTTACAAGTCTAGTGCAAAATCCTCAGCGGGAACCTCCACTCCTTTGTCGATGTTGTGTGTGATGTTTAATCAGGGACCAAACATTGAACTGTGGTGGTCCACTCAGCCAGGAAATCAATGATGGTTGAAGATGCAATCTGAACTTCATTTGATTTGTGACTTCAAGTCTCACTGTTTTGTCTTGAAAAGAGCTGTTTGCCCCGCAGAGATTCCATGAAATCTCTGAAAATGTTCACATTTCATCACTCTCTTACCTTGTAAAGCCCACCAGCTTTTTTACAACGACTTTAATGAGACGTCTTACTCTCCTATTATTTCATGTTCTCAAGGTGAGCTCATTGCTTACTCCATGCATCTCTGTCTTTCTCTGTTTGTTCCAGAACGTGAACTCTGGAAATGAAGCCATTTGTAATGCCGACCGTGCTCCAGACGGTCTCCTTTTCACTCCGTTTAATTACATGCAGTACCCTGAAGTTATGTGATCTATCAAACTGTCGATACGTACAAGTGGGGAAAATAGGGACCTAATTGATTCGGAGAATAGGTGATCATTGCTATTGAGCTGACATGGCCCCGGGAGTGACTCGGGAGCGGTCATAACAGCTCAACGCAACCTGAGGGAAGACAGGCGAGCAGATAATGAGATATGGACTATAGTCAATAAATAGAAGCAAGGTTTTGTCATTCCTACTGTGGTGCGATTCTTATTGTAAGGCTGCATACACAGGGACCAAGTATGTGCAGTAAAGAACAGATAAGGACTTGACTGGGCAGCTTTCGTGACGTATTACATGACTGGACACTTTTAGAGCAGTTCATAAATTACACGTCATACTTTCAAATACATTGCCTCAAAGCTAACAATTGAAGAGCTGGACCAACAGACTGCTCGGTCAAATATGTCACATAATCAGCAGAATTATTGCTTTCATATTGATAAATTGTCCCTGATTATTTAAAGTACTTACTCGTTGCACGCCCCCCGAGTCACTTCAGAATCAGCACAAATCAAGCAGAACCAGCCGGAATGAAAGATTTTCAAAGTGTCCGCCACATTCAGAAGAGAATCACTACTTCGTAAGGATGTTGTTCAAATACTTATAGATTACGTTTCAAACCCGTCTCGAACTATTCTTTCACATTCGACTCAAATATAGTTGGAACACAGGAGGAATATTAAGAATACTTTTAGAATGCAGTCAAAATATTTAGAAAGCATTTTGAACGCCGTACGAGTGCGATTCGATTGCTGCCAGAAGTCTGGTCGGAAGGTGCAGCATCATCAGGAATAGGAGCTGTGGCTCTTCAGGGTCTTGATGAGTTGCAGTGGTGGAGTTCCTCACCTTGGCTCCTTTCGTCCTTGGCGGCATGGCGTGATGTGAATAAGGTGACGCTTCAATGGTGAGTGACGTTTCAGCGGCAGCTGGCTGCATTTTTATGTAATTATGCGGTGTTCCAAATGACATCCGGACATCATTCCAGAGACAATTTGGACATTACGACTGCATTCGAGACGCTTTCCGGCGGCAATCGAAAGATTATGGTGGCATTTGAAGCGCATTCCATCAGCAATTGAGATGCATTCGAACTGCATTCCAGATAATTCAAGGCATATTTGGAGACATTCTGGCAGGATTTGAAGTGACTGGCCATTTCGGTTCTCCCTCAAATGCGATCAGAATGTTAGGAATGCTGATGGAATACCGTAAGAATATTTAGAATGCAGTCAGAGTGCAGTTAGAATACCTTTCGAATGTCGTTTGGTATTTTTTTTACTTCAAATGCACTTCAAAAGTTTGGGCTTGAAATCAGTTCAAAAGGGAATTGGCTGTGAGGAAAAGTTGCCCAAATGTGAAGTTGGTCATCACAAATGGTGCTCCACTTTTCTTGGAAGCTAATATAAAAGCAATAGATAGAAACCAACAGAGGCTGTTTCTGTTTCTGTCTGCAAATTACTGGTCAACAAGGTTGATTTGCAGTCTGGGTCTTCCTGCTCACGTCACTGCTGAATTGCGTACTGCCGACAAGAGTATATTAAAAGGACCCAAAGGCCCTCTAATGATCTACTCTCCATCAATGAGCGCCTTGCCAGGAAATGTCCTGTGCTATAATTAATGATTTTGAAACTAACAATCAATCCGCCGTATGTTAAAGGGATTAAATCTGTCCCCTGAAAATGCACTCATCTGGTGGGCGGACGTGGTAATTGTGAGCATTACTGACAGTCCAGCGTGTTGCTTAAAAGAGATAGAGGGACAAAGACAACACGCCTGGCCGTTCATCTTTCCTCAGGTCCAACCAAGTGTGTGGGTGGTGGTGGAGGTTGGGGGGGTATGTGGATGCAATTCCTCATGTGAGCTGCGAGCTATTTTCTGTCTGCTGACTGACTGACTCCGGGCCATCCTTCGGGAATTCTTCATTTATCAAACCAGGCGATATCCCCTCCGGCAGGACGGGAAACGATGAAGTCCGACACTCCTGGCTTTGCCTGGAGAGGAAAAGGACAGTGGGGATGCACGAACGCCCCACACCATGGGCCCATGCTGTACCAGTCAAAAGTTTGGAGACGTTTTCTAATTCAATAGCATGGGAAAGTGTGTACTTGTGCACTTGAGGGTACTTGTAATGCTGTGGTACGTGACCTCAAAATACGGTTTCAAATTGTTATTTTGCGAAAAAGAAACAATCACAAATGTTATCTTTGACTTTACTTTCTTTCGACTTTTTGTGTTTGATATCCTTCAAAAACAGGAGGGTTCTTGTCCCGGACTGTTTGAATCAGATATGCTGAGGTTTGCTGCAGGTACACCGCTGACTAGAATCGTGCATATTTGGTTGTTTATGGCTAAAATAATGTCTAAATCAGATCTGAGTGAAAATAAATTGGTTTCTTGCATTGCCGTGGAACATAATGCTATGTGATAGGCAGAATGCTGAAAAGAAACAAAGTCAGATTGCATCTTTCACTTCATTTGCCTCAACCATTTGGGTTGCTTCAAAACCAGTATTCTTTGTGCTTTCATGTTGACAAATCTATGACTGTTTAAAGAAGACGAGCTGAGGTCTGTGATGGGCAGAGCGCTGAATAAACGCACATATGCGATGGTTTATGGCCAGAATAATGTTGAATGTCTTTGGCCTCATCCATTCTGCGTCTGCTTCAAAATCGGTAGGGTTCTCATTTTCACAATGTTTGAATGACATGAGTTGACGTTTGCTACAGCCTCAACAACCTTGTGTCAGATATGCTCTCCTTAATGTTTAAAGAAGATGAGTGGATGTTTGCTGCTGCTCAAACGCTGACAAGAAATGTTTATATTCTGTGTTTTATGGCCAAAATAATGTTTAAATACATGTAAAAAAGTACCTTTACTTATCTTACTTGTGTGTGCGATACCCTTCAAAAACGTGAATAAATAATCTGTTAATATTTAAAGATGGTGAGTTGGTTTGGTGCGGCTAGAGCGCCGACTAGAAACGTTCATATTTTGTGGTTTATGGCCAAAAAATGTTTAAATTCATGACAGTTGTAAAAACAAATGTTTACTCATCTCATTCTTGTGTGAATGTTTGAATAAACTTAGTTGGGATTTGTTGCGGCTAGAGCGCTGACAAGAAACATTCTGGTTGTGTTGGGTGGTTTCAGGGGCTGAACATTTTGCACTATCAAATTTTTGGGCCTAATGTTATGCAACAATGCACTGAAGATGCTAAGAGAATAAAATATATCCTGTGCTTGCAATTGGTAAGGGGTTTAAATAGCAAAAGTGTCTTTGTTCCTGTCTCTTTTAGTAAAAACAGCATTTAGGGACACATTTGAACATCCTATGTTGACTACAACATTGAACATGTTAATTGCACATGTTAAGACTCATGTGAACATCTTCCTTGAGTCATCCACACACACACACACACACACACACACACACGCACACACACACACACACACACACACACACCCAACAGGATTAGTAATGAATGCCCACAGGGAGAACATGAATATGCATTACTTCTTAATGTGTGTGTGTGTGTGTGTGTGTGTGTGTGTGTTCATCGTTGTGCTCGCTTGGCATGGACTTGTTGCTGCTTAAAATAGACACATCAATGCTAATATTACGAATGTTAATATTTGTATTGCTTGAAAGCCTTAAGGGATGATGAAGGAGGGGAGGTCTAGGGTACTTTGCCATGCCGAATCAATAATTAAATGCAAGTACAAATTGGATGATAGTATTGCCAATACTTTAATGGAAATACCTATAATTAGAATCCTGTATTCTACTGAGTGGGCAACAGGCATTGAATGTGCTGGCAGAGGACAATGCATACAATCCAATAGGAACAAAATAACAAATACCGTACAGTACATGGTGTTTATTCTATGATACTGTATGTTAACTACAAGTATAAACATCCAAAATTGAGCGTACCGTCTAATTTTAAATGATGTTGAAGTCATACAATCTGGAATTTTCAGGGGAAAAAAATGCTTCTAAAAGTCACATGAAACAACTTGGAACTGTCGTCATGCATGACATCACATGAAACCTCAGCAAATCTGAGTTAAGCAAGAACCTCTAAACTTCTAAAAGAAAAGGCAGCCTCCACAAAGTGTGTTATATGGTTTTTATGTTTTACCGGGGTTAACGTCTTTTTACACTTGCGACCTTTATGCTTTAAAAAAAATGCTGCACTGTTTTTGTATCTTAATAAAAAAATATATATATTTTTACATGTGTGACAGCCATAAAGTTCTTGTATGACAGCTCATGAAGATTTTGCAACAGCTTGACCCTGGAAGTGATTATTTTTTATTTCCGATGGGAAAAAAATAATAATACCGTAAATGCTCCAATTTAGCCTCCTAGTCGCCGGGTTAAAAGCAAATAACCACCAGTGTTTCTAACTAGCGCAGGGTCACAATACATTGGCGTTGGCTGTAAACAACCTCCTGATGTTTATTAACTTTACCAGATGGCAGCATGAAACTAATGCTGTTGTTTACAGTAAACTCATTAATGTTATTAACGCCGGCTGAGCCCTTTGCTCCTTACTGCTACTACAACATTGGTTCTGTCGCTGCTGTTTTGTGCAATATACTGGTTAAAGAACACTACATTTTTCCTTTCCATTTCTCATGCACTCCCTTCTATAATAGCTTCCCAGTATTTTTTGTTGTTGTTGTGGTTGCTGTGATCACATACTGTGACTCCCTCCATCATCTCGTGTACATTCTCATGTCAGGCTGAAGAACTGAACAACACTCTTCTTTCACACACGGAGTGACAAACGCAGCTGCCATGCCTGCTGCTTATTTTCTCTTTTCTTTTCGTTTCTTTTGGGAGCAGACACTTTGGCTTTGACTTGGAGTGGCTATTGTGCTGTGTGCAGCTTTTCACCCAGGCAATACCTGACACACGCCACACAGCGTGACGCCTCGGGAACACAACATGATGTGTACCTGCATAATGTAATGCAAGAGCTGTGTCAAAAAAAAATCTAGTCGTTTCTGTAAGAAAGGCATTAATTTTTGTTCATCTAGCCATTTTTGAAACCACTAAATTTAAGACAAAAATATATTTTCTACTAATTAGAGGCCGTATTCAACCACGAAACGGCAATCATTCATTAATTCATAATTTTTTGAAAAAACGCAATAGAGTGAGGGCGCGATGTTTGAACTGGGATGTAGTGAGGGACAAGTGTAATTTTTTTTACCCCTAGACGGGGCATTTCCCATGTCTTTCCTTAATTTATCTGCTAAATTTCAATGACAAAAGTCAAACAAATGCAGGAGGTGGGTATCATTGAAGGTGTTAATCCAAATTAGGCTTGTTTGGCCTTGGTGAAGGTCTGCATCCAAC
This sequence comes from Dunckerocampus dactyliophorus, assembly GCF_027744805.1. Taxonomy (NCBI): domain Eukaryota; kingdom Metazoa; phylum Chordata; class Actinopteri; order Syngnathiformes; family Syngnathidae; genus Dunckerocampus; species Dunckerocampus dactyliophorus. The sequence continues at coordinate 6,443,494 of NC_072825.1, forward strand.
TGTGTATTCTAAATGTCTTTTTAAAGGGATCATTTTTTAATAACGGCTCTTGCATTGCATCTCATTAGATGATGTAGGTGTGCTGCTTCGATTAGAAGAATATTTGTGGCTTGAGTGTCATGCTGGCTGTTAGAAAACTAGTGCAGGGTTAGCTTTGCTCCACTGCTTTGCTCCACGAAGCGAGCTATTTCTTTTTTGTGGGAATCGATATTGTAAGACATCTGCAGAGGATTATCAGAGTCGTAATCTTATATTACCCCAGTCAGCGTCCTCGTGATTCACACAAGTGCTGAAGGGAAAAGAACACATCGTCCTAGAGCAAGTACTGGGAACACTGTACAGTAAGTTCTGCAAAAAGAGGCCGCAATATCATGACCTTAAAACCAGTTCCAGCTCGATCCAGCTTGTAGCACCATTCCCCATCTCTTCTGAACAATGGCAGCACACTGCTTTCATCTCGTCCACTTGTCTTTGTCCATTTACTTATTTCCCTGAAAGGCCAAGTGTTCCCATACAGGAGACGACAAAAGAGGGCTTTCAAATTCTGGTTTCTCCTCGTCTGCCGCTAGCTAAAGGCTGGGCTGCACTGTATTTGCTTACGGACTAAAGGCGTAACTATATCACAAGGCAGTTAGGCTTCCTGTCCCTCCCTCAATACACCACAGTACCGCACCATGTTTCATACCGAAAAATCCAGTTATGAAGACTGTACTGTTGCGTTTGTGACGCTTCAGCTCAGTGAGCATCTAAAGCAGGGATTTTCAACAGGTAACATTAAGTGCTGACCCACTTTTATAGAGGTGAAAGCAAGCATAAAATCTATTTTTAATTACAAATAGTCTTCAAAACACATGCATCTCATCTTTTTATTATAATTATGAGTGCAAAATGTATTTAGGAGCACATTGCAATCACAAAAATGTATAATAGGAATGTCAACTAGAAAAAATAAATATTATAATGTGCATACCAACGAAGAAGACGCCAATGAAAAATTATTATATGACTTCAGACTGTCAGAAAATTATTTAATTTAATCTTTGACTTGTTGTGCATGGCCCACCCAGAATTGGTCAGTGACCCACTTTTGGGTCCCAACTCGCCAGCGGAGAATCACTGATCAAAATGACATCTACAATTTGTTTTCCTTTTTGGGGGGGGGGGTCTGTCATGATTTGCACTCTGCTTGGTTTGCTGCCCTCTGCTGTCTTGTTCCAGCTCTGCAGAGGAACTCTCCCCAGCTCCTTGACTAGCACAGCTGCAGCTCATCACCAATCAGCCCCTTCTTAAGCAGTGCTAGCTAGTCAGACCATTGCCAGATTGTTGCCAAACCTTCACCAGCATTGTGCATGCGCTGAGGCCTATTGCACAAAACTAGGATAAGGGATTAAGCCGGGATATCTTGGCTCTGTGAACCAGTTGCACAAAAGTGGGATAATGGAAAGTGGAATATGTTCTGACATAAGTTACCATGGAGATTTATTCTGTGCAGTTAGCCTGGTCTGGAGCAGGCTAAGGTCCAGGATCCCATCCCTTATCTCACTCAGTAGTCACCATAAATGGAAACTAATAATTAATCCACTGCCCATTACACATTCCTATCACATTCGACTACACCCACTGTCATTATACCAACATTTGGCATCATTCATTTCAATCATTGTGCATAAAGGTTTTTATACTATATATAAAATACGCTTCCCATGTATTTGTGCACTACTTAGGCGCAAAGTATTGTAGATCGTCTCTGCAATACTTTGGCACGTTTTCTCTCTTTGTTTTATGACAGTGGTAGTGGTGGTGCCTTTCCTTTTTTTTGAATCGGTGACTCTGATCGATAGGCGGGGTCTTTTTAAGGAGGCCGCGTACGCGCACTGATTCAGGATTGGTTTCACCTGGCTTGATTAATCGCTGTCTATTCATCCTGGCTTGCGGTTTTTGCAACCCATTCAGACTACATGCTCGTGCGCTGGGTTGGTTGAGCTGAGCTTAGTCATTTATCCTGGATTTGTGAATCCTAGTTTTGTGCAATAGGCCCCTGTTCCTTCATGCCATATCTGCTAGTGATTCACAGTTACCGTTTGCCCTTGCTGCCAACTGTTGAGCATTTTGCAGTTTCTCTTGTTTGCTACTTTTGACTTCTTGTTTGTACTTTTTTAGCTTCTCGGTGACAAAATGTCACCGGCGTCTTTTGTTGTACTTTGTTCTTTCTCATCCATGAGCGCCTTTTGTTACCATTAAATTCCTCTTTTTGAAACCAGCCTGCTTCGTCTTTGCTTTGGGGTCCAAAACTCCTGGCACCCGTGCCAGTGCCTACAGGGGCATTTTTATAACGGGCACCAGGTTTTTTTTCCCTGATGAAAAAGACAGCAAAGTAAGGATTCTCCGATCGATCGGCCGCCGATCAATATCGTCCGAAAAAAACCCACACGTGATCGGCGTATGCTGATAAACGCCTTTCAAAGCCGATCACAAAAAACCATCGTAGTGTGGCACAAATCCTACATGTCTGCTGTGTCACATAGGGTTGCCAACAAAATGACTTGTCTCGTATTGAGCTTGACACAAGCAAAGCCAATCCATGCCAGCGGGTTTGATCACTCCCTTACCAAACCTATTGCCGGTCGACTATTTTTGCATCTTTGCCTGTCTGTCACTGACTGTACTTTACATTGGCGGAAGCAAGATCACTAGCTGGAGATACAGTATCTTCAAGTAGCTTACAGTAGCTTCTGGTCTTCAGAATCCAAATACCACATTGACATTTTGTCTTTAAATGTGGTTAGTTTGGAGCTTGTTTTTGTCCCACGGGAGAGCTACAAGTGGATATCACTGTCTTGTCTCGACTTGAGACGTGATTTGGACTTGCGCGTCTTTACTCAAGACTTGACTCGAGACTTGAGATTAAAGACTTGAGACTTGCAGTACTTGAGACTTGCAAAACACAGACTTGCTCCCACCTCTGTAAATTAGAAAATGCATCGTAATGTTACCCAGCTGATGCTTGTAGCTGACAGGATAGTGGCTAAAAGTGGAAATTGCCCCTCATAGGAAAAAATGCGCCGCCTGCGTTATTGCATGCATCCGCACAAGACAGTGTGTCATCCATATACCATTACCGTGCTTCTGCAATCTGCCTCAATCGATGTTCTGATTTGGAAAAAAATAACATGCAATTACCTTGGAATTGCTGTTTTTGTTTTTTATTTTTGCTCATGGAAGCTCACCGCATCGCCGAGCCATTTGTGCAGAGTGGTCCTTTACTCCTCGCCTCACGCTCAGGTGGCAGGTAATCATCAGTGACCTTACCTGCGTCGCTATGACAACAGCCTCCGCTTGATCTACCGGCTTTACACGGAATGACACTTGAGCGGCCGTGAAAACACACCCATCAGGACAGAGAGCCGAGCTGAGCTTCAGGGGGAAAAAACAAAACAAAACAAGTACTCCATGTTGTCATTTTTTGTAGGTAATCTACTTTTCTAACCAGTTATCTAATAGCTTTAAGCAAAAATGATGCATTTGATTCATCTATCATTATTTAATCAATTATGGCTTAGTCAACAGTATATCCTGCATTTAAACATCAGGCAATGTTTTCCTGGTTTTTACTCCTGTATGTGTTTTGTAATTTATGTATCTATAATCCTTTTATTTCATTGTACTTTTATTATATTATTTTTACAATATATTATTATTATTATTATTATTATATATATACAATATATACAATTATTATTATTATATATATATAATATTATTAATAATAATAAGAAGAAGAATATAATTATACATATTTTAATATAATAATAATATAAGATCACCATTTATATTTTTAATCTTTAATAAATTATTTATTATAAATGTTTTACATACAATTTTTTTTTATTTAAAAATTTGCCAGTCATACAAATTGTCAGTGTTTTTCTCTGAAAAAATAGCCACAGTTAAACACAGGAAGTGAACAAAGTATTAGTAAATAAAATAATCAAGATAATATTAAATAATATTAAATATAATAATAAAATAAGAATAACAATAATAATAATAATAATCAGTGAAACAAGCACCAGCATGTTGGCCACACAGTCAGGAGATCGAGAACATCTGGGTTTGAATCTTTGTTTGGGCATCTCTGTGTGGAGTTTGCATGTTCTCCCCGTGTGTGCGTGGGTTTTCTCCGGGTACTCCGGTTTTCTCCCACAGTCCAAACATATGCAAGACTCTAAAAATTGTCCCTAGGTGTGAGTGTGAGTGTGAATGGTGGTCTATATGTGCGGCATAGAAAATGGATGGATGGATGGAAATAAGCGGCACTTCTCCCTGCTCTTTTTTGAACATGTTGAATTGTGTGCGAGTAATTGTGATGTTCCACAGTGTAATTTGGTAAGCATGTTTGAAATCGACGAAATCATTAGGCTCCGATAATAATGTTCAGTGTTGAGCTGTATTAAGATAGCAATGTTTGTGCGCAGTGGTCTGCACCTGTGCTGCACATCTGTTGATTTGAATGTGCAGTCAACTTAAATCTGACACTAAATCCATCTGTAACTTGTGTCATCTTAATGTGTGCTTTAGCGTCGTGCAGCATCAGCAGCATATAGCATTTATTTATCTTCTCCACCGCCGACAAGCTGATGATGAAGAGCGTTTCCTGCTGACACTGAGCTTTCTCGCTAAAGCACATCACACTTTCTCCACGACAACGAACCTCTTGTGATGGCCCACCTGTTTAGAGCCTCGTGACCGCAATCGGTTCATACATGAGGGGCATCCTCCTAATACTTTTACTACTTACACTTTTGTTACACTTTTGTTAAGCTTCCAGACCACTTCAATTTAAAGTTAGTACGTAATAGTAAATAAAAGCGCAGCCATATCTAAATCCATTCAAGTTCACCAGCGCTATAGACTGCAGAAAGTGCACAGCCGCAGTATTTATGGATTTCACAACAGCCTTTGATATATTTAATCATAATATCCTTATTAAGAAAAGTGTACAATCAGTGGGTTAGTTTCAAATTGGGTAAAAAGCTACTAAGCAAACAGGAAGTAATATGTGAAGCTAGGAGAATATGCATCCGCAAGATTAAATATATTGTGCGGCATACCTCAGGGGTCAATACTGGGACCAAAACTGTTCAACATATATATTAATGACATCTGTAAAGTCACAAAAGACCGAAAGCTAGTATTATTTGCAGACGATACTACTGTACTTTGGTCTGGAGAAAGCACAATTGTTGTAAGAGATGCTTTGATAAAAACAGACGATCCCTGAACCTCAGTAAAACAAATAATGCTATTTAGTAATAGCAGAAAGGATACTTATGTACAAATACAAATTGACGGCGTGGACATTGACAGGGTGAGCAAAACTGGGGAAATTTGGATAAATAACTACAAAAGTACACTTCACTCGCTAACTGTGCTACAAAAACGGTCAGTTACAATAATTCATAATCCCACTAATAGAGAGCATTACAACCCTTTATTCCTGAAAACACAATTATTAAAATTTGCTGATCTGGTAAACTTTCAAACAGCTAAAATTAAATAAAATTAAAATTCCTGTTCACAGGTCCTGAAGATATTTATTGTAATACAAACAAGCACATTACATCTATTATTTGGGGTAAAATGAACGTAAAGGTGACTATAGGGGTGTTATTTAATGTCTGGCGGGCTCTAATAATGCTAAAATCCATATTTAGAAGATCATAAACAGGTTTTATATGTCGTAACTATGAAAATATTCTATTTATAAAGAAGGAATCCTACTTCACGAGAATTCGCTTATCACGGTCAGGTCTGGAACCAATTAACTACAGTAAACGAGGGATTACTGTTTTTGTTTTTTTTTTATTAAAATTCTGTCAGTCCCCATTTTTCTCTGTGTTACCCATGATTCAATCAACAAAATCCCGCAAATCAATGAACAGCCTGCATTCATCGTATACAGTAAAAGTGTGAAAATGATGCAGCATAGAAGAGGCATGGGGGGGGGGCGATGGACTATGAATGATGCCCCAAACGGATGACAGATAGCTTGGACATGTGTAATAGTGGAGCCTGAGCAACTGACTGCTTCAATGTTTCGTTGTTCTGAAAGAGTTAACGTTTAAAAGCAGAGCAAAGATAACAGTTTGACTAATGGAGTTGCCAATGCCCCGAGCAGTGTGATGTATGCGCTAACCACCGCTGAGGTCTCGTTATTAGCGCGTCCGGCTTGAACAGCTTGTATAGATTTCGATTTTAAAGAAAAATCTCTTGAAGGTTTCTATTACGCAACAGTGACTTTTCAATGTAATATGTGCCCATAAAGCCTGTTTATGAGCACCAAACGTGAGAAAAATGTCCCTCACTTTTCAGAGAAGAGGCACTCAACACTCGCTTTTGAAGTTGAGGCTTTTCATGACGTCATGAAGGGAAAACCTCCTTCCTCATGGACATGATACCATGCTGCCAACTATCTGCTAGTCAGCTACCAACGTGGGAGCTGTAAGTTTGATTGTTTTGTTTGTCTTCACTGAATAGGCTAACCTAGCATGATGTTGCTGTTAACATAGCACTGTAGCGCACATACAGTGGTATGGAAAAGTGTTTGCCCCCTTTTGGATTACTTTTTTTTTTTGCATGTTTGTCACACTTAAATGTTTCAGATCATCAGACAAATTTAAATATTAGTCAATGACAACACAGCTGAACACAAAATGCAGTTTTTAAATGAAACGTTGTTGTAATTCAGCCACATTGGAGAGTTTTCCAGCATGAATCGCCTTTTTAAGGGCATGCCACAGCATCTCAATAGGATTCAGGTCAGGACTTTGACGAGGCCACTCCAGAGTCTTCATTTTGTTTTTCTTCAGCCATTCAGAGGTGGACTTGCTGGTGTGTTGTGTCCTGCCAAGTTTTCAGCTTGAGGTCACGAACAGATGGCCAGACATTCTCCTCCAGGATTTTCTGGTAGACAGCAGAATTCATGGTTCCATTTATCACAGCAAGTCTTCCAGGTCCTGAAGCAGCAAAACAACCCCAGACCATCACACTGCCACCACCATATTTTACTGTTAGTATGATGTTCTTTTTTCTGAAATGTGGCGTTACTTTTATGCCAGATGTAATAGGACACACACCGTCCGAAAAGTTCAACTTTTGTCTCGTCAGACAAAAGATAGCATTTTCCCAAAAAGTCTTGGGGATCATCAAGATGTTTCCTGGCAAAACTGACAGGAGCCTTAACGTTCTTTTTGTTCTGCAGTGGTGTTCGTCTTGGAACCGTTTTTGCCCAGTGTCTGTCTTATGTTGGAGTCATGAGACCTGACCTTAACTGAGGCAAGTGAGGCCTGCAGTTCTTAGGATGTTGTTGTGGGGTCTTTTGTGACTTCTTGGATGAGTCGTCACTGCGCTCTTGACACGGACATTACTGGGAAGGTTCACCACTGTTCCATGTTTTTGCCATTTATGGCTAATGGCTCTCACTGTGGTGAATCTCAGTAAAGTTATGTTTTACCGGCGGGGGGACAATCAGTTTTTCACTCAGGGCCATGTAGGTTAGGATTTTTTTTCTCCCTTAATAAGTTTCATTCAAACTGCATTACTGCATGTGTTCAGTTGTGTTGTCATTGACTAATATTTAAATTTGTTTGATAATCTGAAACATTTACGTGCGACAAACATGCAAATCAATAAGAAATCAGGAAGAGGGAAACACTTTTTCACACCACTGTTTATACAGGTATAACTTTTCAGCATATCTACATGTGTTTCTTTATAAGATATCAAAGTGGCCTTTGCATCTTTTCATTTTTCATTATGTGGGCCTTGCCGGAAAAGTTTGGACACCCCTGCTGTATGTGATATATGGCATCTATTACGTTGGACAAGTGCAGAGCTATAACATAAATTCATTTCTTGAAGACTGAACAAACTTGCTCGACGACAGTGTTGTCTTTTTTAAGGATCCATGTCTCTAATCCAAACTGTACTAGCAGAGCAAACGCACCAGAGTCCCTTTAACCAAACCAAATGCAACAAGTCACCATGGGACACAGCAAAGTGGTGTTTAACATCATATTTTACTCAGACTAGCACAGATTCTGTCTTTGTGTCTGTTGCGTAGTGTGGACGTCGCTGCGAGCGGTAGAGCGGCATGCGGTAATCGTCAGTGACAGGGCCTTTTCTCTACCTGCCTTCAGGCCGCTTAGTCATGTGCGGTTGAAGTCAAGCTAGCCCCCTCAGACCTGTCCAATCGAGCGCGGATCCTGTCAGCGGGCCCCATTCTTGTCCATGTCTTCTCTCAATCTTTTAGCTGGGCTAGCCAGGAGGGGTTGACAGTGCTGGTGCTCCTGGGCCTTCACCACACCATCCCTCCCTCTCACTCCGTCGCCATCCCTTCTTCCGCTCTGTGTCGGCAGAACGGGCCATTGCGCCGCAGACATCCAATCGCATGTGACAGTATGAGGGCCGTGGACCTTCGCAGGAGGTTGTAAACAACCTCCGACAACGACAGTACACGCGGGAAAAGTGCAGCTATTTATATCCCGGCGAAAAAAACCCCAACGAGAACAACAAGCAGGTGACAAGCGGAGGAGAGATGAAGCGTGCGGCGCGCTAAAAGACAACCAAACAAATGTGACAACGCCATAAGCGAATAAGAGCAGTCTGCTTTGATTTGGAACAAAAGCACCTTTAGTCTGTCACTGTGCCTTCATAGAGAGGTGCACTAAACTGGCTGATGAGGTCAAAGTGGACTTTCATGACGCCACAGAGCGCTTATTAATATATACTTCCTTCAGATCTAACGTCCCCTTTTGATGTCTTCAGTACACATGGCCGATCAGAGAAAGATGCTTGCAAAGAATGTGGTAAATTTTACTATAAATATTATTAATGTTATAATATAAAGGTAATTAAAGGGGTCCTATATTTTAAAATGATCACATCCCAGTTGGGGACTATAGCCAGGAGCACATTTTGTCATTTTGTGGCCCAAGGCAAACCCAGTAATTGGGGCGCTCCACTTCCTTGTACTGCACTGACAAAAGTTGTATTCTATTTTAAATGTATTTACTGTAATTATTTTTAAACTTTTCAATATTGTTTATCATCAACTAACAAGTGTGACTATGGGAAAATAATGCTATTTCCTGAGCGAGATAAAGTCCTTAAAAGTCCTTGAGGATTATTGTTACCTAACAAGTGAATCATCTCAACACTTACTGTAATTGATAAGAACATTCAGCAACCTTTAATATAGTTTACCGCTTTAATACTCGCATTCGTTGAAGGAATGTCTGGTATCGTCACGCAAGTATTGTGTCCCCAAATCTTGTTTAAATTTAGAGGTATTTCTATGGCACCACTTCACAATAAAAGTTGCCTTAAGTTACCGGTACTTTTGATACCAGGCTAAATTAAGGACCATCTCTATAATAAATAAACCAGTCAAGAGTACGTTATATTTAGTTGTTTGGGAGAATTACATGTTACTCCAAACGTCCTAATCCTCAAGGGTAATAGTCCAATGCAAAATAAGGAGTGGATTAAGAATTAAACTTGTTTTCATATCGTCTCCATTTCAAAGAGAATAAGACATTAAGATATTCCCCAACGGTAAACAAAATCCTGATGAACTTTCACAGCAAACAATGTTAAATGGCTCCTGTCTTGTTTGAGATTATTTTGGAATTACTTTTTTATTCTTTTCACTCCTCCCTGAATCCAATAATCATTAAAATACAAACGCTGCTCGTCTTGTCAGACACAAAGGGATAAAGTGTGTTTGAAGCTCTGGTTGGTTTTCACATCTTGACTTCTAACACTTCCAGCACACCAGGCTTACCTGAGAATTATTAGCTTCATGTGAACCACAGTGATGCAAGGCTAGGGCTGTTTTTTTAAAAATATATATGTCTTATATAGCTGAGGCAGACTGGATGAATAAGTGATGTCTCCAAAAAAACAACAAAAAAAAGACACAGTAGGCCTTGTTATTATTGACTTGTATGAGTTGCCAGATACATCAGAAGGTTCTGGTTTCCTGATGGGAAGGTCGAAGGTGCAAGCAAAAAGTATAAATTAAATTAAAATATATAAAATAATATATTTACTGAAACAATGCATGTAAACACGAGTTCATGAGTAATTATTTGAAATATTATATACATTATGTACTGTAGAGGTTAGCTGGCCACTGGTCACCATCAGCAATGGTTTCCCTTGAGTACATCTCTAATATAACATATTATGATCATATGAAATGACTTTTGCTTTGTAGTTTTGATTTAACTGGGGCGTTTTTTTGTTGGTTTTTTTTCCCGGTAGGTAAAAGAATAAAAAGTAAAAAAAAAGTAGAATAAAAAGTAGAATAAAAAGTACAAAATGTGATGGAGTAAGTTAAATCAACAAATGTATTTTTCTTATGTGTATTTGCCCAAACGTGTTCAAAACTGTATTTCCTCATGAATACATATCTTTTCACACGACTTGTCTCATTCTATGCTTATGCAGGATAATCAAATGGTGATGTATGACCAAGCTTCCGCTGCGTCTGACAGTGATGTATGAAACAGCGGGACATCCATTAACAAATTGTAAAGCCATTTATGTCAGCGTGTACTGTAGATGGTGCACGACAAAAGTGAATATTTTTAACTGGCAACAATTCAAAATCTGTTTCAGTCAATGCAATATGAGCATGTACGCCAACCTGCACAATCTAAGGCTGCGTTCACACTCGTGCTTTGGTACTGCGGCTTGGAGTTTTTAAAAAGCAGACTTTGGTTGGGTCCGCTTAGTCTTCACACTTAGTATTCACTTAGTATTTTCGTCATGGGAACAAAGGCTGTGCAGTAAAGAACATACCGTATTATAAGTTACACATTTTTTCACAGTTTGACTGGCCCTGCAACTTATAGTCAGGTGCGACTTACATGTAAAAATATATACTGTATATAATTTAACATGTGTTGCATTTAAGTTAAAATGGGTTGGTGGTTGGGTTTTTATGAAATACTTTCTAAATCGCTTCTGCCTTAATGACTGTTGTCTGTAAGTAATGTGCAACTATCATTACATGATACCTGTGTGGATTGAGAAATCTGCTATTTTACACAGCAGCGTTGTTTAATTAGGACACTAATTATGTCTAGCTTGGAGACTGCAGCTGCTGTGTCAGCCACTGACTAACTAAAACTAACTAAATACACACTTATGATTTTCAGTCTATTTTAATTAATTTGTAAATACAAAAATGACGTTTTGGCAGTGAAATTTTTTTATACAAGTTGTATAACCAAAAGAGTAGAATAATTCACTTTGATTTTAAAAAATTATATAATCCTCCATTTTGGCAGTCAACTTCATGCATTCATTCAGCAGAGCAAAAAAATACTTCGCATTTGACTCGTTTGTAATACTAGCTCTAGCCGGCACTGCTGTTTATGTATTTCAATAAAGTTAAAAAAAAAAAAACACAAGCTTTTCGTCTGTGCAAACACATGACAAGCACGTTCCAGCTCATGCACACCCTTACCCCTTCAGGATGCAACGGCACTGCAAGTGCCACCCTTATGACGTGTATGTATTTTATTGGCAGGCGCCATGATCCCACTGAGTGTGCACTTAGACAGTAGGTGGGGTTTAAACACAAAGCTGAGAAGCGACACTCATCGGTGGCCTCATCGCAGGTTTCTGCCCTGTATTTGATCAGGAAATGTGCAAATTCAACCATTTTTACTTTTAAAAAATGTCCAAAATAATTGAAATCATATAGAAAAATATACTTTAAACAACGCCACAGACAGAAACGTATGTTCTCTTACATATTTGTCATTTCTGCATGCTTGTTGCTGTCATTTTCACACTGGTCCGTGTGGCGTTCACATGTGAGCTCAAGTGAACCGAACCGCACCAGAGTTCACAAGTGGACGAAAGCGGTCTCGGCTTGTTTGGTGCACACCAGGGATCAAACAACCAAACAAACCGTACTAGCAGAGCAAATGTTCATTTTAACCAAGCCAAGCATCCAAAACTTCTACCTTTACAAAGAGAATAATGCTCACGTTGATGGATGCTGTCAGCGGTATCACTGCAGCACAAATAATAAACATACTGCCAAAATCAATACCTCCCTGACAGTGTCCATCAAAACTGAGAATCGTTATCTCCGCAAAGGCAGAGTGTGCTCATAAATGTAAAGCAAGGCTGATCTTCCCTACCAAATAAAGGTTGATGCAGGTCACGGCAGAAGGAGCAGTGTGCATGCTGGTGATTAGCTTCGTCCACATGGTGGGTGAGTCATTAATCTGCTCTTAATGTGCTGCAGCTGCAGTCTAATGAGAGAGACCCCGGCGAGGCCGACCTGACCGCTGCTTTCCCATGATGCCGCAGTTATTGCTCACCTTGGACGTGTTGACAGAGGGAGAGGGTCTCGGACGTTATTGTTGTCAACAGCATACACGGTGCATCTGGACGAACCTGCATGGTATCCAAATGCGACGTGTGTCGTAAACCACTGCTGGTTGCTCATTGGCTGAGCAGATCCGTCATTGCAGATTGAATCAGTCATTAGAGACTGATTATACAATGGTACCTCTGTTTTCGTTATCAATTTGTTTTCCATAGGAAATCATGTAAACTAGGGATGATATGATCGATAGGCCACTGATTAGTATTGGCCGATTTCCGTAAAAAACACGTGATGAGCATATGCCAATAAATGCCTTTCAAAGCCAATCACAAAAATCGATCGGCGTGGGGTGGCAACCTTTGTGCTTTGTCACATAGGGTTGCCAACACCCGTATTGATCTAAGAATGAACGCACCGACAAGGAACACGAGAATCAAAACTAGTCTGTCAAACCTCATGGATTCGGCTTAGTTAACGAGTTATCCACCTGGCTTCTGGTTTTCAGACTCCAATTATGACTTTTACCACAGTGACATCTTGTTTTACAACAAACAAGCAATGCAGTTAATTCGGAGATCATTTTTGTCCCACGGGCAAGTGAATGTCACATTCATGGGGAACCTACTAACTTTTTCAGGTGTCACCGAACAATTTTGCTCTCTTGTTGTCATTATTCTAATTATTCGTGTGTTGCTGTTGAATGGACATAAACACATAGTGTGTCCAGCATTATGATGCTGATACTATGACAGGGGTCTCCTAGCTCGCCTGCTGATTTTGAGTAGCTCACCAAAGGGTCAAAGAATATTTACTTCAACTTTGAACAATTTTTTAATTATATGTGTTCAATTCAGACTTTATGCCTTTGTATAATGACAAATGACCACAAAATAGTCTACGATGGCCACACTATTTGAGTGGAGATCTGATTGGTAAATAACAAATTGGTAAATCAAATTCAATTCTGTTTCTGGCCTTCTTTATCAAAGTGTTGGCACCCGCAACTATCTTTGGCCCATGGCAGGTTATTTAGCAGTCACAATCAATAAAAAAAAAATGCAGGAGCGCATACGGTTCTCTGTTTGAGCACTCGATTGTGCGGAATAATAAGCACAGAGCAAACAGACTATTTTGTTACGTGCAATACTGTAGGAAAACCGAGACAATGAAAGAAAACTATGGCAAAGTTTTAGCCAAGTTTTTTTACAAAAACTGTGGCTTACGAAAGCCAATGTTTGACTGTAATATTCTATCTATCAACGTGGCAACTTCCACAAGTTTGATACTTCGTGTGTGACCACTTGTTACTACGCAGAATGGGGCCAATAGAAAAAAGCCAAATGCTTTAATTTTGCATTGTAATTATTGCTCTGTATGACATATACAGTTGTTGTAAATGACATTGGGGGTGCCCCCTATGGGATGTAGTCAAAAAAAATTGAAAGACATGCCAGCGTACATGTAATACACATATCCTCAACGTTTTATAAGCATTACAAAAATTGTCAATGACTTATGACCAACGAGTTGGAATGTTTTACTTGATGGCGGCCATGTTTTTCAAACAATTTTGCTCAAACTTTATTTGCACGCGTGTGCTAATCAGCAGAGGTATGGACTCAAGTCACAGGATGTTGACTCGAGTCAGACTCGAGTCAAAATTTTTATGACTTTGGATCCAACTTGACAATACAGTAGTATCGTCAGCTCAATTTGGACTTTGACATCAATGACTCGGGACTTGACTCGAGCTTTGGTCTGATGACTTGAAAATACTTGAGACTTTCAGTGAATGCATTGAGTAAAATATGTTTCCAGTCAAAGTATTCAACTAACGTGATTGTTTTTATGTTATTACAGGCAAGACAACATACTTCCCCTTTGAATCTGCCTTGTTCAGTGCTTCCATTAACGTGCAATCAGGTGTGGATTACGTTTCTTTGCACTGACTAAATCCTGAATGCTGTGTCAGCACTCTTTTTCTGTGACTAAGTCTTTCCACACTCGTGTTATTTTATTGAAAAAACTATAACAATTGCAAATGCATTCATTGTATGCATTGTACTGTCAAATTGAATAGACTGTTACATTGTTAAAATGGTATTTCTTTGGGGGACACTAAACGGTGCTTATGATTTGTAACGACTCAAAAATTTCAAGTTTATGACTTCAGACTTGACTTGACCTGTCTTGTCTTGTCTTGAGACTTGACTTAGACTTGCACGTCTTTACCTGAGACTTGACTTGAGATGAAAGACTTGAGACTGACTTGAGACTTGCAAAACACTGACTTGCTCCCACCTCTGCTAATAAGAGCTGGGCTCCACCCTCTTAAAGTGGAAGGATTTGCAGGAAGGACTTGCTTTGGAGCTTTACAATATTTTGCACTCGTTCAACTGTTGCTAAAACCCACTAAATGCTACCGTTTGTTGCACTGTAAAACCCACACAAAAACGACAAACAAAAGCCCTTAAAGATGTCCCATTATTGGCAGCATTGCACCGTGCTTAATTGGCACTTGACTTCACACGGCCGTAAACACAAAGGTATCCACCCACCCACACACACACACACACACACACACACGTACTGTACACTGTGCGCCTTTTGAAATGCGAGTGCAGAAATCTGCAGAGAAGACCGGCTGCTGATTGACAAACCCGTTCAAACGCTGTACTTTATCGCTTGACTTCAAAGGAGGGGGAGGGGCGCTGCGCCATTCTGTCCTACATGGCAGGCGATCCAAAGTCGCTTTTAACCGGAAGCTCATTTGTGAATGAGCTGGAGGACGGAAAAGAGTTTGGTGTAGAAATATACACCACCTTCGCTCCGTGCAGTGGGAGATGTTATCGTGGGCCTGGGTAATGAAACTGGAGATCTTAGGAGGGGTGAAACTCCGCAGTCGACACTGACAGCACTGAGGCGCCTCACTGAGACAAATCCTCTCCGCCACTGAAGACGAGGATGAAACGCCATTCCCTGTTTCGTCTTTTTGAACGCACTCAACCGGCTGACTGTGCTGGTGGAATTAGCATGGAGCACAGCGTGGTAACACTCCATCAAAGACACTTTTCACGTTGCCTGGAGGGAGGCCTAAGACTGCAATCTGGGATTCAGTTTATTTGAGCCATCACTTCGTAACACCAGCAACTTTCAATTTTGATGAAGCTATGACTTTTTTTATAGCTATATTTCATATTTGCCTCTGAACTGATTGATTCTTTCTGGTTCTTTGCGGTGCGTATCAGAAAAGTAGTCAACGATCACGCGATTTAAAAGGTTTTCAAATTGTGTTTGGTTATAGTGCTGGACTCCATCATCAATGAGGAAGATTGAGGAAGAGCCCAGAATAAAAGTTTTCAGACTGTATATAGCAGTTGCCGTGCCCCTAAAGAAAGTGAAAGTTAAGTTTGTGTGTAAGTGAGAGTTAAGCTTGTGTGAGTGAGAGCAATGCATCTATTGTGTGTCTCCCGGTGTTTTTCCATCAGTTGCATGTAAGCGTCGTATGTGTGTGTGCGTGTGTGTATTGTATCGGCGGACGGCTCACTCATAGCGAAATCTCATCACAAACACTAAACCGCCCGCTCCCAAACTAAACATATCAAAAAGGCGACCTGAAACAAAACTGACGAAAAAACTTTGAAACGCCTCTCTTATGTAGCATGAATGAAAGCTAACGGGTTTAGCTAAGGTTAGCAGAGCATGCTAGTGCAGCTGTGTGCGTGTGACACAAGCTGCATGCATGACTGTGTTTACACCGTGTTGCATTTTACCGCTTGTTAATGTCACGCAGCTTACAATTCCCGCTGACGTGCAAGTTCTGAGTGAAATATGGATGAGAGGCATGTTTATTCTTGCACTCAATCGTTGTAAACTTTAAAAGACATTCTCAACACATGCACCTGACTTCAAAATTAAAAAAAACATGCACCGGTCTTCAAAATAAGAGCGCTGTTCGTCACATCCTGTCTGATTGTGTAAACAAAATAAGGGTGTTGTAAAAAAAATCTTACATTAATAACTTAACCGGAATTGCATTGGTGACTACATCTTTCTTAACCACAAGCACAGGCATTACAGTTTGTTGCAATATGCGCAGAGGCTGACATCCCATTAGAAAAGTTAGACAAAAGACATCCGTTTCTGAAACACTGGGCAAAATTAGCCAATGATGTATTGCATCAATAAATGTAAGGATTTTTGTGTTTAATTACCGGACATTTTATATACTGTCAAAGAGCGACACACTCTATGCTGGTAAATTAAATGTAAAAGAAGAAAAACGTAATTTGAGAAAAAATAAAACGGAATTTGCGAAGGGTCCCTATACAAGTTCCTCTGGGGTTGACAGGTCCATTTACAACAAGAGGTGACATCAAACTTCACTAACATTTTTATTCTCATTTGCAACAAAATGTCCATGTGCCATGTAGTAAAGTTTCAAGGAAATCTGTTGATTTTCTATTGCTTTTGGATGTTGCAGCGGATGGCAGCCATGTGTTATTAAGGACATCCAGTGGAAAATGTTTGCATGGACTACCTGCGAAGAAAAAGCACATGTCGAATTTGGGACAAGCTTCGTATGACCATCCTCTTGGTGGTCAGGTCTGAGGACATGCACTGGGTGTAAAAGATCAATCAAGGCAAGACTCCACTTCTTTAACTATCTCCTAATTCGCACATCCAAATCTCATTTGCAGGTTGTAATAGTTATCTGGCTATCCTGTCAGAAGATGTGTGTGACAGGCCGCCCGGGTTGGAGCTCCTGGAGCTTGATAGTGCATTATCATTAGCGGTGGAGCTGAAGATGAATATTTCATTAGAACCTTCCAGGAGCTGGCAGGCACAGCAATAGTAATGTGTTCTCCACACAGATTACTCCCTCTAAAGCCATACAAGAGCTCTTACGATGACGGACACGGCTGCGGCGCGAGGCGTACAGGTAATCCCCCAGGCTTTTAATGCACTAATATGAAACTGATGGAGACAGTCGGGGAGGAGAAGCAATCTTAATCGCTCTGCATGTCACAGACAGAGAGGGTGGGGGACTCCTCTTCCATTAAGAAAACAGTACGTACCTGTCAGAAAGTGCTGCCTCACTCAAGATGTATTTCTTCTCGTATCTCAATCACAACTGTTGTGTTAGCACCCTTCTAGATCTTCTTCGTTCTTCTACATCTTCTTTGACACATCAGTGCGCAATTAATGTATGTTCTCATCTTAACAATACATGGCAGTCACCCCGTGGTAAAACGTGTTCTGCCAAGTCAATGTTATAGTTGACGATAGTTTCAAACTGCATTCTGATTAAATGTTTATGTACAAGCTTTTTCAAAACACACACACAAAATATGTGGATTTTCCACTAAATACAGTGCTTTTTTTGTAGAATTAGAGGAAGAATTAGAGTTTTGGTTAGAGTCGGACCTTCTGGAACGGTTGAATCACGTTAACCAAGGTTCCATTGTATTTTAAATATGAAGCAAATACAGTAATCCCTCGTTTATCGCGGTTAAATGCTTCCAGAGCCGACTGTGAATTGAAATGAAAATATGGAATGGAATATTTGCATAGTTAGAGCATAGAAAACAACCTTCTAAATACATTTTTTTAACATAATTAGAGCCCTCTAGAGATGAACTAACACCCCTATAGCCACCTTAACACTGATATTACAGACATAATAACATAAATAACATAAATAAAACTCATGCTAGGGATTATTGTGCCTGTTGAGAGATAATTCAAACCTGCAATAAAAGCCCGTTGATTTCTGGTGATTCTAAATTCTGGTGATTGTGTGTCTCACTAAACATTGCAGTAACATTACTGACACCTAATCACTAGTGTAGAATACTACATCAATGTCTTTGAATGCATCTTTTGAATGCCTTGTGTTTGTAGTTTAGTTCACTGGGCCATTTTTATGTTTAAAAATGCTTAATTTAGGCAAATAAAAACGTAACATTGGCTTAAATTGCGCATATGTTTTGACTAATAATATGCTGTATACGATCACGAAACGGCATGATTTATTAATTCTTATATTTTTGAAAAAACGCGAGGAACGACTGTATATGATGATGAACGACTGTGTTCATCAACTGTTCAATCATGTAAACAATAGCTATCCAATATCACATTAATGTTTTTGGATTATTATAATAACAATTAAAAAATATTTTTTAAATTTGTACATACTTAAATTGTATTTTGGTCTGTATTTCTTCTTCTTCTTCTTCTTCTTCTTCTTCTTCTTCTTAATAATAATAATAATAATAATAATAATATTATTATTATATTTTTTTAGCAATGAATGAACTACTGTTTAATTTTAAATTAGTTTTGTCTTAATCATACAATTAACTTGTGTTGTTCAAATATAGCCCAATAACTACCGGTAATTAGAAATATCTTTTTGTATTGCCCCTTTCTTATACACAAAGTGCTTCTTTCTTACATTTTATATAAAACGTTGCATTGATTCCAACACTTTTTTTAAATTTACTTTTTATAGACCCACAATTTTTTTGTGAAATTGGACACATCACGTCCCGTTCTTTCCAGTGATTTACAAAATTTGCCGTTCACAGTTAATGATTAGAGAGCCAGTGTGGACATTCGTCAAGTGCCATATAGTGTCAGCGATGTCCCTGGCCATCAAAATAGACATTTAAGTGCTCAAGATGAGCCTGTTGTCCATGGTGCACCAGGGGAACCCACAAAATGCGCTTTCATTATTGCTCTCCATTTGGTGTCCATTATGGCGCACCAAGGGGCGGCTAAGGAGTGCATGTCGGCCGTTTGGAGGTGGTGGCGGTGGCAGACACATGCTGACTGAGCGTCTGCATCGACCCTCAAGCCTCCCATCCTGCATGCATCATTAAGTCCAACATTGCACGTAATGTCGCCTATTATTGGTTGTCTCAAGCGGCTTGACAATCATTGTTGCTGCTGGTTTAGGAACCTGAGACCCTCTGAGTGATTGTCTTGGCTGCCCTTCATGGTTGTATTATGGTCCCCCACATGTCCTTCACAATCTCCTACCTGACCTTGAATTTAAGCTTGGTAGTCTTCGTCCTCCTCCTGTATAGCATACATAGTTCATCTTGATGATAGAACCTAGGGAGCATGTGAGGGTGTGTTTAAGTTAATACAGTCTGCCACAGGCGGTGGTCGACAAAACCAAAACTAACCATCGACTGCACATTTACTTCTGACTTTCGCCAGAGACGTAAGAAGAATGGGTAATAATAAACGCAGTTTGTTGACGTCATTGTCCCAGCAGTGAAGGAGTGGGGCATGTACGCATTTGACCCCAGTCTGCCTCATTCATGGAGGATACTTGTCAATGCAAGCCAAGCCTAAACCATCTCATGACAGTTGAAGCTAGATGTTAGATGCTTCCATATGAATTGCCTTTTCCAACCCAGTGCTTGACTTTGACTTTTCCCCAAGTTAACACTTATTTTACATAGAATCCCCCCCAAAAAAGAAGTCCAAATTCCCAGGACACTCATGCAACACCAGCCTGTGTTACTTTCTGCATGGCTGATGCCGTGTCTTCAATAGGCTCCTCTGAAGCTCCTCGGAGCTGATGCCGAGCTGGAAAACATTAGGCAGCCAACAAAGGGACCAAGGCGGCACCGGCTCCCTATTTATTTATTTATTTATTTATTTTACTTAAAAGCAGCACAGCTCCTTCTAATGCTTGGAGGCCTATTTTAGATATTTTATTTTATTTCAGATATGGACTTTTAATGTCTAATGCACACTGCTGGGCTTCGCTGACGACCGAGCGGTAACAACAAGGCCTTCAAACAAAAGAGCAGCAAACTTGGGGCTCTCCACACTCAACCATAAGAGATATGTTGCTTGTGTGAACGAGAGCGGCTGCCGCTGATGTAATTTCAGTGAAAGTGCTGCTGTGAGTTTCCATCGGAGAGAACTGGTAGTCATTTTTTTAATGGAAAAAATGGTACGTTTCTATGATGTCTAATATGCTATAATGTTTAACATGACAAGAATTCATGTTTGTTTTAGCTTGTACCATATCGACCTGAATATAAGACGACCACTCCTTTTCAAGACCTGATATGAAGACAAGATCAATGACATTTTTTTTCTCTTTAGTGATCCGAACATAAGACAACCATTATTTTTTATGGCAAGATGTTTTTGAAGACAAGATAAAAGACATTTTTTTCTTTTTATTGACCCAAATATAAGATGACCACTCTTTTTCAAGACATGACAGTTTTAAGACAAGATCAATGACAAAAATGTTTTGTGGTTTTTTTCTTCTTAGTCATCCGACTATAAGACGACCACTCTTTTTCAAGACAAGATATTTTTAGATCAACACATTTTTTTCTTTTTAATTGACTTGATTATGACATGACCACTTTTTTCAAGACACAACATTATTTTTACGGCGAGCTCAATGACATTTTTTTTTAACTGAGCCGAGTATAAGACAGCTACTCTTTCTCAAGACAAAATATTTCTAAGACAAGATCTTTTTTTTTTATTGACTCCAATATAAAACCACCGCTCTGTTTTAAAGACAATATATTTTTAAAACAAGACCAAAAAGACAATTTTGTTTTTTTAATCCAAATATAAGAAAACACTTAATATAAGACAAGTCCTCTTTTTCAAAATATTTGAAGACTAATTCAAATAGAGAAAAAGACTAAATAAATCTCTTTCTGGAATTTGTGTTTACATTTTTAAAAGGAATTATATCGGCACCTAGGGTTGTGGAGGTAGACATAATTTGGGCAAAGATTGACTTAAACCCAGTGCATCTAAATTGGGATCTTGGAGAAATGGAAAAAATAAATGACCGTATTGAACAGAATATAAGACGATTCTGAATCTAATAGAAATGCTCTTTTTCAAATCCTGTTTTGGGAAAATATGTTTTTAAGACAAGATCAAAGACAAATCAGAGCAAAATGAATTACTGTAGTGACCCAAATATAAGACAACTCCTCTTTTTTAAGACCCATTTTTGGAAAAATAGTCCTAGTGCATCTAGGACAACAAGCTCATTTTTAAGACCTATTTTTGATAGAACATTTTTTTAACAAAAGCTCAAAGATGAAAATGTCATTGAAGGCTTTTACGTTGTGAGACCCCTCCCATAAACCCACTCGGTGGAAGTAAAAAACACTCGGGACTGCCACCTGTGTGAAAATCATCAGAGACCCTATGCTGCAAGATGCACTGGCCGTTGTTTATTGGGGCCATTTGCAGGGGTCGCAACTCATTTAAATTGAATCCGATCGCCACCAAAATTCAACTCTGTACACGAGACACATGGGCGAAAATAAATTGCGTAGATTTTTTTATGATTGTAGTTACTTTGTGATGATCTTTTGTGCAATTAAGAGATTAAATCTCAATCTATTGGATGATACGGTACGCTCTCACTTGACGCTTTCGCCTCTAGCGTCCACGCCATGGTCGTCGGAATGGCCAATAACAATCACGAGCAGTGATGTGGAGTGACGGGGCGGTGTTGTGGTGGTCCACTGGCGCAAACATGACAAATGAGAGGAGCGGGAGGTAAAAAGATGGAGTCAAGTCTGGCCAGGAGGGAGCACTGAATGTCAGCAAACTATCAAGGACGCACAGTAGGAAGCTTGAAAGATTATTAGCCAAGCCTGCCATCATCTTCTCTCCCTTCTCACCCACCTACGCCCCCCTTTGCTCTCTATCCTCCAACCTGAGCGTTAACACTCTGCTCTGGTCTCCGGCAGCTGCTGAATATTTCAATATAGCTTCTGCTTATCTGGCCGCCCTTATGACCTGCCTGGATGAGCGAGGGAGAAGGCCAAGATTCGCATGGCGGGTTGCGGAATGGATACCATACACAGCGATATCTAGAAGTGAAGAACTTTGCCTGGAGGTGAGCACACCAATACTGCGTCTCCATCATGGGCCGGCATCAAATTCCATTAGGGACGCTGCAGTCATTTTAAAACAGAAACAAATATATATATACATATATATATATATATATATATATATATATATATATATATTTTTTTTTTTTTTCAAAGCAAGTCAAATAGAAATGAGAAAAAAGGGTTTTTGGGGGGGGGGGACCTTTATGGCAACTATCGCTTGGATATTCAAAACTGGGCCATGATGATTGTAAAGTTGACATATGATATTGATGTAAGCTTATAGATAAACGCAGTAGATTAGCCTTAATAAAGAAAGTGATCAGTTATACACCAACAGAAACCTTCAACAGAACACATAATTTAAATTGGCAACCGTCATCTCACAAGAAATTGCATGAAAAGTTATGCATGTTATTGCATGCATGCTGCACGACAAGCATGCATGATCTCTGCGCTTGTTCACACACGTGCAAAAAAGCACTCCCCCTCTGAATAAAATACATCAAATACCATAAATAAATACATAAAAATCGATGCTTGTGCTGAAACAAAACACCGGCAAAACATACTAATATGTTTTGCCGGTGTTTTTTTAAAAACAAAATTATTCACTTGTAAAATAAAATGTTTTAAAGTAATTATCAATTTGAAAAAACAAAAAAATTAAATGTTGGGTAACGCACTATATATAGAAACCCAAATGTAATTTTTTTACAGTGCAAAAAAAAAAAAAGTACAAAATGGTGCACTAAAAACTCATATATACACTATATGCTGTATTCTTTTTAAAAATGAGAAATCTCACTTTGTTGGATGTGACATAATCATAAAAAATAGGTAGCAAACAAAAATAATAAATAATAATACAAGTTTACAAATTACACAAATTACATTAATAAAAATAATTAATGAAACTAATTTAAAAATTAAATTAAACTCAAATATCACTGTATATCACAAATATCTGTTCACCCATCTAAATTATCTGTTTAGATTATTATCTGTATCTGTACTATGCCCTGCGATTGGCTGGCGACCAGTCCAGGGTGTTTCCCGCCTGTCGCCTGAAGTCGAAAATGATTGAATAGAAAATGGATGGATGTACTGGATCTGTACTCTGAGTGGGCGGGGCATAAACCGGAAGTGGTCGAGGTTATATGTGAAAGTGGGTGGGGCTTAAGTCTGTGCATTATTTTAAGTTTGTTAAGTTGCTATATTTTTGCATATATTTATTATTCAGCTATATGCGTACTGTGCATGTGTGTACGTGATCTATAAGACTTAATGATTTTTTAATGATCTGGGTGAAGTTGGTGATTTATGGAGGGGCGGTCGCTGTGTGTGGCTGGCCAATCACAGAGCGTAAAGTGTGAATACATAAGTAGTTAATGAGGATTTTCTTTATCAAGGATAGGATCATGTCTAATTAGATTGGAAGCTGGAACATTGTGGAATCGGTGCCACAAACCACCGAAATGAGGTAAAAACTCATGTAGTGTTTGTGTTGTTGGTCAACGCGTGGAGGACATCGCACAGCTTTTTAATTGCTCTTTCTATCTGGAATTCTGTTGTCTGTTTCTTGTTATTTTTTGGAGGAGAAACTCAAAGTCTGCAGGATTTCTCGCCAATGTGAATCTTAAAAGAGGCTGTTGGGCCTGCACTAATCAATAATTCATAAAGTCTTTGCTTATTAGGGCTTGTGCCGCCTGCGATGCCTGTTCTTATGCCCGTCTCTGAGCGCAATGTGAAGCAAAGCTGCGAAAAAAGACCAAGTGCCAGCTTTATGTTGATGCCGGGCGCCCGCCTTCGCCTTCGCTCTCTTCTTCTTCTTCTTCTTCTCCTGCTGCACGCTGCGCTCTCGCCCATTCGTGACTTCTCAGAGTTGTGGAATATGAACGCGGCTCTCTCGGCATTCCAATGAGGACGCTACAGAGGACTTGGTATGCGAGGACATGTTCTTATTGGAAGGTTTTCAAAGCTCAATTGTTGCTTAATTGACAAGAACACGAAAGCACATCTCTGCTACCTGAACATCTTTTCTTACTCGAGGCATTTACCATTAATTAGCGAAGGTGCAGGACTCGAGTCACATGACTTGACTCAAGTCACAAATTTGAGGACGTGAGACTTTCTTGACTAACACTGTCGTCACACAGAGATGGACGAGATGTCTTTTGAAGTTTTATTAACGCCAACAGTAGTGCTCATTTCCAACACAGTATGCAGCTCAACTCACACACACATCACTTCCTCACAGCAACAACACTTTCTCCATGTCCACCAGTAACATTCATAGCGAGGTGCCATGGAGAGAGATGCTCTTGCCTCATTATTTTCAGGCTGCCTAATCACACATTCTGCATCGTTTGCATTATCTTTAAAATCAGCATTCGTTTACATGGAGCCCAGGAACCATCAATTTTTAACCATTCGCGCCTACAAAACTCCCCACAACTCAAAGGGGATGCCGCAAATATCATTTATCGTCATATGAAAAATTTTGGACACCCAATTGCTGACGGAATTGTATATTTCTTGTGTAAGCTCACTCTTCTACTCCTGAACCACAGCACACTGTTTTGGCAAAATCAATATTTTCCCTGTATGAACTTTTGTTATGTTTTGTTGCGGTTATTTTTGTGTGAACTTTTCACCTCTGACTGTTGTTTCATCTTCATCGCGCCTAGCTAGATATGGTTCGGTCGGTCTGTCCGTGCTATCTCACAGCTGGCTCCTCTGAAGAAGCAGGAGTGTCTACTCCCCCAGGGGAAAAATCCCCACATGTACTTTCTCACCTTGATTATATACTGTATTTGCTTTTATGTGTCTTTGTTTGACATTCGCATTCATACAGAGAGCAGCTTGATTGTTTCCTTTCGGTGCGACTGTGTAATCTAGGAGCAGCCAATAAATAGACAAAAGACAACTTGGTTGTTCTGGACAATCTTCATTGATAGAAAAAACTGCCAAAACAACACAAAAGGGTGAACATTTGTCAAAACATGCACCCCGACTGAGTTGCCCGTGCTATAAATTTTCTGATCTACACAACATGCTGGTGCTGTTATTAAACCCTATACGTCGGATTGACTTGAAATTTGACTTGAAAAGGCAACAAAACACCCACTATAACTTCAAGGCGTTTTGCCAAATCACCAGGAAATTTTCTACACACCTTTAGGGGCCAATTTGAACCAAATTGGTGGAAAAACATGGCTGCCATCAAGCAAAATGCCTTTGCAGGGCCACGGACAGGGCTTAGCAACTAATTGTCCATCAGCCATTGACCATTTTTCTAATGCTTATAAAACACTGAGGATATCTGTATTACATGTATGTTAACAAGTCTGCCAAACAAGTTTGACCACAACCCATAGGGGGTGCCACAAACGACATTTACTAAGGAGGAGCTAATGGACATTAGGAATCATCATACTAAGTGTGTGGAGTTCACGCTAGACTAAAGTTTAACATTCCCGGCACATCCGCAGCACACTTGCATCCCCGACCCACGCTCCCTCTTAAAAATTCCACCCTTTATGTTGTTTTTTTTCCTCCTCCGATCTAATCAGCATGCGCTAAACATTTTCACGCCCAGGATCACATCATCGCAACTGGAGGATTTACAGCCAGCTTGTTTAGCGATGTTCTTTGCCGTAACATGCTTTTTTTTTTTTAAATGGAGGATGTTTATCCACACTTGGTAGTTTTTTATTTGAGCGTCGAGCAGATGCGCTGGAGTTCTCAGGGGCGGACAACCTTGCTCAAGGGCGCCTCATTAGTAGTTAGGGGGCAGGAGATGATTGCTCAGCTCCTGCACTCTTGGGGAGTTCAATCCAGTGACCTTCTGCATGCAGTCTTGCTTTTGCTAACCTTGAGGCTACAGTCATCCTCTGTTTTTATAAGAACCAGGCTCAGCCAAAAATGTAACCATTGCGACGTCTCACATTTCATCCTTTCAAAGGGCGCTCGTCCTCCGCGTCCTCATAACGTCCATAAGATGCCTTGTGTTTCTCATTTATTATTCTTTATCAATTTTCATCATTAACCCTCACCGCTGTAACTTATTCACACACACACACACACATTTCAGATGATGTTCCAACCCGCTGATCGATTCCTCGCCCGAGTGTATGAGGCGCATCGCTGCTATAATGCATCACAATCACGCATGCTAATGGTTCATTATGGTGACTGGATTGAATGTATTGTTGTTTGCTGCATTAACTGCTCTGTGCGCCGCCATAGTAAATGGTAATGGTACGCTTTGTCTGCAGGAGCGTTATATAGATGACAAAAATAACACTTTAGCCAAATTTGCACATAGAGAAAAGATATTATTGGCTTAAAATGTGGATTTAGTCTAACGAGGCCAAACAAATTAATTGATAAATGCAGAAAAACAGCAAAAGCTTGCATTCGCTGTTTATTGTGGCAGCAGAACCATGTGATTTCTGCCAGCCAATCAGCGGAAAGACGTAGTGTTATTGATTAAAACATGTTATGTACATTATACAGGTATATGTTCATTTTAAAAATGCAACAAAACAATTCAATTGCAGAAAAAAAAACAATTCTTATACTATAATTTTTGTGTTAAGCCATGCGATTTCTGCCAGCCAATCAGCAAAAAGAGGTAATATATTTAACAGATAAACCTTTATTTTAAACCTGGTGAAAATATATATTTTTAAATGCCATAAAACACATTGTAAGTGGATGTAAACTTTTGATCACAACTGTATGTACAGGGTGAGCCAATAAAATGTTACTACTTTTTAATCATACACAAGTTTTTGAAATGAGAACTTAATCAAAAATTGTATTTACAGATTTGTAGCATCCATCCATCCATCTATCCATTTTATATGCCGCTTATCGTAATTAGGGTGGCGGGAGATTTGTAACAGAAACATCAAATTAACATTTGATACCAAAGGTTTCCTACTTCGTCTCTTGTTTTTGACACAGTTCAATAATTGGTGACATGTTCAATCCACACTCCCCTTCTGAAGTTTGTAATGACATTGCCACACATCTCAAGAGGGATTCTCCAAATTTCCTGATGGATGTTGGTCTTCAGGGCCTCAATGGTCTGTGGGTTGTTGCAGTACACTCTCTCCTTGAGGTATCCCCGCAGAATGTGTGGCAATGTGTATGATTGTCCCACCATGTGTATAGTATTTTTGCAAATATACCAATTATGAACATGATCTTTTGAAGTTTTTGTACATTTTCCTACTAAATCTTGATGCAAAGACAACAGCAGCCTCTCGTAATTAGGATTGCTCGACAACCTTCACATACAATTTGCTGACTTTTTGCGTCTTGCCTGCTCATTTAGCTCACATTTTGTCAGCTTTTTTCAGTCACGCTCTATCTTTGTGCAAACTATCCCATCTGACCACCAGATGCCCTCCAACTTTCTGCAGACCTTTTGCAGTCATTTGCTCCATCTGCCCAAACTGTCTGCTGGTGGAGGCTCAGCTCCTTATTTTTGGATCACTGTCTTCTCCAATTACAGTCACTCGTCTTTTTATTTGATTTGATTCCCTTATCTGGTCATGTGATCAGCATTTGGATGCTTCACCTCGTCTTGCTCGGGGCGTGCAATAAGATGCTTAGCCATGCTCACAACCACACGACTTGCATCAAAGTGAGCATTTTCATGTACGTAGGTGGTAATGCGTGGAATACACTCAAATATGCTCTCAACCTCCTTGTTGTTTGCAAATAACTTTTTTCTCTCAAAATTATACAATTCCAATTCTAGAAAAAATATGACTATTTGCAGCAATATGTACAATTTGTAGAACATTCTTATTCACACAAACATATATACAGTATATATATATTATGCTATTAAGATTGTGACTTTTTTCTCCTACTATTGCGACTTATTTCTTGTTGAATTATGACTTTATCCTCATGACACAACTTGGAAAAGATTCCAACTCAAAAATATGAATTTATTCTCATATCGCTCTTATTTTTGGAAAATCAGCCCTTCAAAAATTACCAATGTATTCTTGAAAGGTTCAGAGTGTTTTCTCTTAATTTATTCTCATGAAATGATCACATTATTCTTGACAAAAATACAAAAATACAAAAAATGATGACTCTTTCCTCTAAAGAAAGGCAGAATTTCTTCTCCTCAGATTATGAATTTTATCTTGTGACATTACAACTTTATATATATATATATAAAAATAATAAAAATACTCTTTATTAAATATTAATAAATAATCTTTTTCTCATAAGATTTTTTTCTCAAAAAACTTTTATTTCTTGAAAACTGCAATTTTATTCCACAAAGTAACTTTTTTTTCCACAAAACAATTTATTCTCGTAACATTGCAGCTTTTTCCCCCCCCCCCAATACTATGACTTTATTCCTGCTGTATCATTTTTTTTCTTTACACTTTTATGCTCGTAATATTAGAAATGTATACTTTCAAATTTTGAAAATCTTTTAAATTTGAAATAGTAATTTTAAAGTTTATTGTAAAAAAACAAACAAACATGATTGTCCTGTAATTCCATTTGTTTTCTTTATTCTTGTAAAATCAGGACTTTAATCTCATAACCTTAGGATTTCGTTTTTAAATATGATTTTATTCTCAAAAAAGTGTGTTACTTTACCAATATGCAGTTTCTATTTAGAAGAGTAATGATTTTCTTTTGTTTTTGTTTGTCGGGTCTTCCTGTCCTGTTTCTGCCAAGTTGGGCAAAGTGGAGCAATCTGCCAACAAGAAGTGCAGGAAACACACTCAAGTCTAAGTTTTGAAAAAAATAAGGGTGTGGACGAAGATTTGGCAGATTCATTCATAACTCAGTGTCAGGAAAACCTTCTCTATGGTTCATTTGTGTCAGGAAAGACTCGTTGTTGTTTTTTTTGTTGTATTGTTTGTCCACTCGCACATCACTTTCAATGGGTCACGGCTTATCTGGCTGTCCGAGTGAATGGAAAATGAAAGATGAAAGAGAGCTATATAGCGTGTCTATCTCCTATTTGTGAATGTTCCACTTGGCAGAACTTTAATTCTCCAGCTCCATCTGTTATTTATCTCTTATATAATTACATTTTCAGACACCCCCACCCCCACCCCTCCGAGCATCACCACCTTCGTCTTCCGTAGTTACAGTCGCCATGTCCGTCAAACTATTTCCCAACGAGACCCATGAGCGTTTTTACCCTGGCAGCCTTGGCATTCTGTTGAAAAAAAAACCCACTGGCAGCAAGTAAACATTGCAGTAAAAGTCATTTCAAAATTTCAACTCCAAAACATCGCAACGTTAGCCTGGACCCGAGCGTGATTCCAAACCTTGCTGGAAGCTAAAATGTAGAATAGAAAAGAAGTACAGTATAATATCGTCTTAGGGTGCATATTTGGCTCTGTGAAAAGGAACCCTGGTGGCTTTGCTGTGGTACTTGTATTACAGTTCCGAGTGTGAACGCGGCGATCCGTACCCTGGCGTGCAACAAGCAGACCGAAACTGTTTTGGTTTGCAAAAGTATATTTTAGAAACTTTTTGTGAAGTTAATATTAATATTTTAAAAAACAGCATGAAGTAAAGACTAATTTTGCAATTTTCTTAAAAGCCTTGATATTGTGAGAAACAAATCAAAGAATAAAGTTGCAATTTTGGGAAAATTAGGTAGTAAAAAAGTTATAATATCACAATAATGAAGTCAAAATATTATGAGAATAAAGTAATAATATTACGAGAAAAAACATGCACAAGACGAAAGTTGAAATATTTGTGAAATTTTTTTTTATAAAGCAAAAAAGTAATGTAAAGAGAAAAAAGTTCATCCTAATAATACGCTGTTTTTTTCATCTCAGCATGTCTACATGGGTTGGTTAAAAAATAATAAAGCGATTTTTCCATATGCGGCCCCCTGTGGGAAAATTTTGGACATCCCTGTTTTGAACAGTCTTAATTCAACCGCTAATGTAACCTCAACGGCGCATACACACAAAAACATCTACTGTACCTTCTGATGAAAAAACAACAAGTTTATGGCAGCTACCCCCCAGTCGACAGCAAACGCAGGAAGTTAACGTAGCTTTGCGGGTCATCGGGGCCAGAAGTGGTTTCATCGCCTCAGCAGCCATCTTTTCAAACCATCCCAACACAAACAAAACTTGCTCGAGCGAGGACCAAATGCTAAAAGTCGGGTAAAGTGAGGGTGCTTGCATCCAAGTGACTCGCTCGCCCTCCTCCAAATTGACTGCAGCACTTCACTGATGAGACCACAATAGGCAGAAAAGGAACACATTAACTCCGACGAGGCCGCAATTATCTTGTTAAAAGTACATACACCTGCAGATTTAGGCAAGAAATTGAGGGCGTGATGGAGGTCTGACACACTGGCCTGCAATTACCTACACATTATCATGCTTCTTTTTTTTTCTACAAGAACAGGGGATGCTCACAGCTGACAATATGATGCAGTGCAGATAAGCGCAATTGTAACGCATTCATATCTTTAAAAACCGAGCGTTATTCATTTTTGAGATGCAGAATTGTTGATACACTTCTTGTACTGCTGTGCCTAATGATGTGCTCACTGAGAGAATACTGTTTGTATCATGTGATGATGACAAATGCATCACTTTTAAATGACTATATATTATATGTAATAGATGATTTCAGATGTTTAGAAAGGCAAAGAATCATTGAATAAATACCAAGAATTAACCAATAATAATATTTTTTTTTAACATAAATCATGTTTTTTTTCCAGTCATGACATTAAATATAACAATGCATGGAAACAGGGGGAAAAAAACCTGAACTATTATACAGTATGTAATCATCATGTTCCCATGTATGCAGAGACACAGATAAAAGTGTTTTAATAGCAGGAGCAGGTGCAGGTACTCACAGTTGTGCAGAGAATGTGCAACAAAAAGCGACAGCGGGTAGTTCTGGAGAGCAGCAACAGGCAGGAAGAACATTCAGGGGGCAGCATGGACGAGGATAACAAAGGCAATGAACCAACGGCGTCCAGGGGACGACGCTGGGCTTATGAACCCCACTGATTGACATTGACAGCTGCACACAGATCCACTGGGGTGGCTGCATACTGCACGCGGCAGAGAGCGCCAGACAGGAAGTCACCCTTCCTAGGGTCTTTAGGCAATGAGCTAAAAGCCCGAAACAGCTGGCTGTCCAGCACAGCTGTGTAAGGCGTCAGAGAGTGAGGTTTACCGACGTACTGTTGCACAGCCACACCAGCGCACTTAATTCTAAACATGCAACATGTTGTGCATGTGTCCTGGCTGGTCCACCATGAAAGTCTCCAAGGCAACCACGGAGATGACTGATTGAAGACTGATGGTGTTATATTAACATTTTACAATAAAAATGATGTCATATTGTTGCTTTAAATACCGTAGTGATCAGATGTCCTACATGAGCATCAGAGGTGAATAGCAATAATGCTAAATATTCTTCATGCGAGGGTGTGTGTGTGTGTGTGTGTGTGTGTGTGTGTTTCATTGAAGTGAGGCTATGAAAGACAAAAAGGTTGAGTGATGAAAAGAACACAGTCATTCCCAAATATCCAGGGACATGAATATTCTCTATACTCACGGAACAAAAAAAAAGAAAAAGAGGGAGGCCGATGGCTCACTGGGGGACACCTGATGTTGGCGACAAAGGACCAGACTCCTGAATATTTAAAGTACAAGTTTAAAGGTGTGTCAGGTGACATGAACGTTTGATGGCTTTAAAGTTTCCACCATTCCCAGGACACGCCTCTGTCACTCAAACCAGAACTTTCTGCCTTTTTCTATGAGAGCTCATTCTTTTGTTCCATTGGAAAGGACTTCAAAGGAACATAAAATGAAATAAATCAAGACTGCATGGTGATAGACACCCACGATGCATCCCGCCAGTCATATATGTCCTAAAAAAACAGAAGTATGTTAAAAAAGAGCACTCCAGTCATATAGAGGATCTTTGACTAGCATTTTTGCAGTAGGCCCTCAAAAACAGCAGAGCGCTCCTGTCATATAGGGTATCTTTGTCTCAGGTTTTTTGCACAAAGGCAGGGGAACCGGAGGGCGGGCGCGCCGGAGCTCCTGTCACATTGGGAATCTTTGACTGTTGTTTTTGCAGTAGGTCCTTAAAAACAGCAGAGTGCTTCTGTCAGCCCAAAAAACAGCAGAGCACTTCTTTCGTGTAGACCCTCTTTGACTAGCCTTTTTGCAGCAGGTCTTTGGAACTGCAGAGCGGCCCTGTGATATAGAGGATCTTTGAGTAGCATTTTTGCTTTAGGTTCCTAAAAACAGCACAACTCTCCTGTCATATCGAGAGTGTTTCACGAGCATTTTTGCAGTATGTCCTAAAAATCAGCAGAGCGGTCCTGTCATATCGACGGCCTTTGACTTGCATTTTTGCAGTAGGTCCTTAAAAACCGCAGAACACTCCTGCCTAATAGAAGATCTTTGATTCTACAGCCATATACATGTCTCCAACACATATTCATCCATATACTGGCATTGCTGCAACTTAATTGCTGCCTTTGATGAATATTTGTCACCCATCATTTTGCTGTCAAAGCCAATGATTGTCATCATGGCCAACCTGGCAAAGTCGTATTGTGTTGCCAATGTCTGACATCCCATCTTTTCCTCCCTCTATGTCTTTTCACTGTTGGTTGACTTGTGTTTTTAGTCATTCAGGGCGTCATAAACCTGCGGTAGAACTTTTCAGCTTCTCGACTGCATCACAGAGTTTGGCTTATAAAGCTGGGAAAAAAGCAGCAAATCGGCAATCAGATCGTTATAGTTGACGGCCGTTGTGTGCTGTTTTACGCGTAGCAAACAACTCTGATGCAGGATCTCTGCATGTGTGAGGTTCCCGTTTTCTTTTTTTGCTCTGTGCAGTCGATGTGCGTGTGTGAGAAGGGGGGAGTGTTGAGGTTTTATTCCAATATTTTCATCACTTGCTTCAGGCCAAGACAGCAACACAGTGAGCGCACACCCACATGCATCACTTCTACAGCATCCCCTTTGGTGACAGGTCCATTCCCACTTGCATTTCCCAACAGAACTGCCAAAAAAACCCAGAATATCCCCATTTAAAAATCTCAACTAGAGCTGATAATTCAGAGAATCTTTACAGAATGCCTTTTTAAAACATTCTACTGTTTTTTGTTTTAATTCATAGTTGACTATGTGATTCCATACATGACTAGAAATTGAAAAATAAACGCACAAATGCTAACATTAGCTTACTGTGTTACTGCGCCTTAGCTTTGGACACTGCGGTATCATACTTCACAGTGTCCGTTTTGCTGCAGCGCGCTGATTTCAGGTTCGTGCCCTCAGTCTCCTCTCAGGTAAATCCATGCAAATAGGTACCTGGTTCCGACTGATGCGTTGAACAAGAGCTGCAGCAATTAATTGATTAATTTATGATTAATTGATTATTCAGTTAATCGACAACTGTTTTCGTCTCGGATTCATCGTTTTTTTCATTTAAATATGTAAATATGCTCTGATTTCAGCATCTCAAATGTGATTTTTTTAGAAATATTTCTTTGGTTCATATTGATTTGGACCATCTAGCGCAGTGGTAGGCAACCCACAACTCAAGAGCGAGCCGCATGTGCTTTTCAGCCTCCTTATTGCGGCTCCCACGCCGAGCTCTGTGTTTTTCTTTTTTAACACCGAAGCGTAGGAAATGTGCATTTTTGACTTTGAAATATCCGACTCACCTCAAGTGAGTGAATGCATCTACACTGTGCTCTGACTGCTGATTGGATGAGCAAGGGAACAAGAGGGAGCTGGGCCAGTGTGTTCAGTCAGTGAGACACGAAAAAGACCTCTTGACATTGTGCTACCCCTGCGGTAAGCTATCCATAACCGTGAATACGTCCTTAAAAAATATATATATCCGAAGAGAATAGAGAGTTTCATATGTTATATGTTTGAGGAAAAAAATCACAAAGTTCACAAAATCTTGCAAAAATGGTTAGTTTTTTTTATCTTTATGGGCCAGCATACACCAAGCTAATTTATATATTATATGTTTTATGATAGTATATGTTATATGTTATATGCATTCCCTTTGGATGCTGCAGTATTGTACTCCACAGCCTCCACTTTGCTGCAGCGCTCAGATGTCTTGCCCTCAGTGTCCTCTCGGATAAGAAACATGCAGAAAGATTGTCCCAACCGATGCATTTCGTGCATCATTTTTTATAGTTTCCCGTGGTGCAATTTGCGGTGGAAAAATAGCACCTTCGCTGAGCTCGCCATGATTCTATTCGCTATTGCTGCTTTTCCACTGGCAAAAGCAGGTACTAAGGGGTCCTAGTTCTAGTACCTGGTCAGACATCGATGAGAAATGAGCAAAATAAACACACATATGCTAACGTTAGCTTACTCTGTTGCATCACATTAGCTCTGGATGCTGCAGTGTGATACTCCAGTCTCCACTCCGATTTCTTTCCTTCAGTGTCCTCATGGATAAAAGCTTGCTCATAGATGTTAGACAGCAGCACCTTGTCATTTCTTTGTTAAATACATTAAATACGACTAGGATTTCTTTTAACTTGCCTTCACGCTGCCAAAAATTAGCTCGGTGTATGCTGGCCCCTAAAGATTTTTTTAAAAATAACCGTTTTTGCAAGATCTTAGTGAACTTGGTGAATTTTTTTTTCCCCGCAAAAACTTGCTGGTCTGTTGGAATTGATGCAATCTACGTGTGGATATTACCTTCTCAAATCCTTAACTGCGGCATATGGAGGAGTGCTAGCGGGTTGCGCATCACACACGCCGCTCCACACGCCTCTGCGCATCATCAATAATTCAAGCGAGCACTTAAACCCCAGGTGTAGGAACAAGGCGGGCCTTGAAACGTTCCTGGAAGAAGCGCGGCGCTTCCTCAGATTGACACAACACTCGACATGATCAAGAGACGGCGCAGGCGGAGAGAACACGCTTTGCTCAAGAACAACAGAGAACGGTTACATCTCTCAGCAGAGTTCCACACAGAAGCGCTTGCGATGGGAGGCGCCAGCAAGCTAAATGCTGGGCAAGATGGTCTGCAGGCTTCAGTCTTGAAGAAGTGGAAGAAAAAGTCCACCAAATGAGTCCCGTTGTTTGTCTCAACGCTTCATAAAAAATTTAAAGACACGTTTACTAATCAGCTGTTAGCCCCACCGGGCTCTTCTACCACTTCAAGGATGCATGTTTGACCCCTCAGGCGCCTCCTGCATCTTGCAAGGTGGAACGTCTTGTTTGGAAGTTTCTTTTTTATCACGCAAAGTGTTTAATCTGCCCACGTGCGAGCGCACACTAATGCGGGAAGTCGTGATACGTTTGCTGCCGTCCTGGAGCCATGTTTGCCTCGCTATGAAAGATCTTTCGCTCACTCTGCATTTGGATTGATCTCGTTCCGTTTGCCTGACAGTATAGCTTGCACCTACGCGCCGGCACACAGCAGCTGGGGAAGACGCGGGGGACATATTGATGAGGTGATGTCCTGACAGGAGGCATCCAGAGGCCATGAGGAAGAGGAAGTGGCAGGGAGTCTTTGCCGTGCCATCCATTTACTCTTCATGGTTGCAGATGGCCTCCTCAGTACAATGAAGCCCGTAATTGCTCGTATTGCTGCGACGTAGCTTCCTGTTTAAGTCCCTGGATGGGTTCCATGTTACAATTAATGCTTCT
This sequence comes from Dunckerocampus dactyliophorus, assembly GCF_027744805.1. Taxonomy (NCBI): domain Eukaryota; kingdom Metazoa; phylum Chordata; class Actinopteri; order Syngnathiformes; family Syngnathidae; genus Dunckerocampus; species Dunckerocampus dactyliophorus. The sequence continues at coordinate 6,479,517 of NC_072825.1, forward strand.
ATTAACCGCAGAATCTTTTGTAGTCGCTGGAAAAGCAAATAACTGCTCGGCTCTCTAATTACATTTGCATTACCAACTGTGGCTGTAGGTAACCTCCAGCTGTATATATGATTTGATTTGATATGAATTCCACAAGATGGCAGTCACTTCCTTTGAAGTATCATAAGTGGCCAGTAGTCCAGCAGCGTTATCTACCTCTGCATGCGCTTTAAAATGTTGGTGGTGCTTCTCAGGTGTTGGTGTGAATTACGCTTGCCTTATGTTTGTCGTTTACAACGAACTCATCAGTTTGCTCCTTACTGCTATTACAACATCGGCTCTGTTGCTGCTGTGCGGTGCAGTATTCTTGTTAATTAATGACCATTTGGTCAAAATATATAGTTTTCATATTCAAATAACAACCGAGTCTCCTGTGCATGGTATTGAAAACTAAATAACCGCCGGGGTGTCTAATTAGCACCGGGTCAAAAAACATCAACTAGCACCAACCACTGTGGCTGTAGGCAACCTCCCGGTGTGGTTTTTAATGACTCCACACTTTGGTAGCTGCATTTGCGGTATCCTTAGCCACTTTATCTACCTCTGCATGAGCTTTAGAATGTAGCTACTCTGTTGTTGCTACACCTGACACACTGTTGTTTACAATGAACTCACCAGTGATATTAATGCTGGCTGAGCAGTTTGCTCCTTATTACTGTTATTACAACATTGGTTCTGTTGCTGCTGTGTTGTGCAATAAAGCACGAATGTTGCAAGAGTAGCAGTTCTATCAACATTTCAGATTTTTTTTCTTCACTTCGTCACACTTTTTTCTTCCTTCTCTTCAAATTCATCCAAGGACCTATCATTGCACAAATACTTTCTGTTGACACTTTTCGAAATGGATTCTTCCACAACAGGTAATAATCCAGTGTTTGAGAGAAAGCCTGCGTTTGGGAAATGGGAGGAGCCTTATTTAGCAGCTTCTATTTCCAGATTTGCGGTGAAAACAAAAGGAAAGTACCTCTTGAATTACTGGGGGAGCTGACACACTTGTTTTGTGCTCTGCGTCGAAAAATAAAAGGGGGCGTCTGCAAATAATTTATTCTGCTTTACTCCCTTTGCCATTTCTCTCCTCCTTCCCCTAGTGATACTGCTGAGGCTCTTTGGTGGAAGGATCGCGCATGATAAATACTGCGCATTACAAAAAAAACGTTGAGAGGGGTAATATTTAGAACGCAGGAAGATACGGCACAACTAAACTTTTTTCACAGAGGGCCGCATAGAGAAACACTGAGACAATGCATAGCCATTTTGATATCGTTCAGCGTTTACCTGTTTGTTAAACACTTCAAAACCAATCCAATGTACTTTAGTGATAAAACAGTGATAAAACTAATATTTCAAAATGTTAATTTACATTTCAGCTTTGCATTGAAACAATACAAATATCAGTATTGCTCTACTTGCAGCATTACAACTTTTTTCAACAGCGCATTTATTTTGAGAATAGGCAACGAACCATTGAAAAATAAGTTGCGGACCTTCAGACATCAGTGGTATCAGGGATTCTCTGGGGTTTTTTAGCCTCCGTATCTTGGGAAGTGTTACAAAAAAGTGTTAAAAGAGATGCTAATGTGATTTGTGGCTTCATCGTCTGCAGATCGGATTGACAGACGGATTGACGGATTGACATAAATGATTGTTAAAAATGTACACTTGAAAACTAGGGCTGTCGAAAATAACGCGTTAACGCCGGTAACAAAATTGTTTAACTCATGATGTTAAAATGTTTAGCATCATTAGCACATGTGTGTCTGTCAACAAACTGCAGTAAAATGGGCAGAGTTGCAAATGGTGGTTAATCATGATTATTTAATTTGAAAACTGTACTTAATATGATTACAGTTTGTAATCATTTGATAGCCCTATTGGAAACACTTTTAGTGTTAATGATAACAGCCACGTTTTCCTTTCCGCAGTTTGAACATTTTGGCCAAGAGGAGAAGAATGCAGATGTACTGTACTGTACCTTGTACACAAGTATTTTATTAAACAAAATATACTTTAGCGACCCACTGCAATCCATTTTCATTTTAAAAGCCCCTGAAATGAGCAGGATAGGGCGCCTTTTAATGTTGTCAGGCTTCAAAAGGCCAAAGCGGATGCAAACAGCATGAACGGAACCCGTTAGCAGTGAACTTACCAAAAAAGGGCAATGATTTCCTGGGCTAACCAAAGTACTGCATCCTTGCACATGTTTTGTGCAGCATTACAGTAGGAATGTGTTTTTCCCTGCTTATTTTTGTGTGCTCTGCTTGTAGGCTAGCGGTGTGCGTTTGTGTGTAGATGATGTAGAGATACCTGGCATGGCTGCACCCTCTGTTTGTTTGGCTGGGGGGGCTCTCAGACTGTCAGCGCCAGGCATGTGTAGCAAAACAAAACATGCTGTCATCTCTGTAACAAGTGTAGCCGCCGGGACTCAGCAGACACACCTCAGCCAGACAAGCCTCCAAACCCTCCTCCTTTTCCTCTTCCTCCATGCTCATGCCCCCCAACTCGGGCTGAAACACTTGGAAACTTCAGCTTCTTTAGTTTGGAATGTTTCTTCTTGGTGTTTGCTGTGTGAGAACGAGACAGATGTCCTATTAGGGCGTTATAGCTAGCAGACAGTAGATGTCTTAACCGGTTGTCAAGCATCCACAATGTATGTCTCTTTAACAAAACAAACACCCTGATTTTGAACTCATTCATTTATTCATCCGAGTGGCGGGGTACACCATGGACTGGTTGCCAGCCGGTCGCAGGGCATAGACTTTGAATAATATCCTTGACAAAATTGTCGACATAAGATCATTATTAATACTGCGCAGAGAACACTTTAAATCATCTGAGAGACTGTGCCTCGGTAGGTGCTGCTGTTTTGGTCAGCAAAGGGATTCTCACTCTGAACTGAAGTACTTTTTTTCCTGAAAAAAGAACAGGGTGTCTATTAAGGGAGGGTTTTTTTTCAGTGCAACCTACAACTAAGTGTGACATGGAGACTAATACAGGCAAATTAATATATTTATTCTATTCAGCAATAATGATTTCCTTATTGTTCACTGATTTGCAAATGTTCAACTATTTGCAAATGTTAAACTTCAAAAAATGCCTGTCATAACAATAATAATAATAATATTTGTTTTGTCGTTCACTGAAATGACTTTATTTAATGAACTATTCGTGAATAAACCAGAATTTAAAATTAACAGTTCAACAATAAATTTTACAATAATAATAACAATGTATTTTCAAATTTTTTTGGAAGTGCAACCAGGGACTGTTTGTATTTTATTCAACATTCTTGTTTTCTGTTGTGAAATAACTTTATTCAATCGCTGTTTACAAATAAACTATAATGAAAAAATAGTTAAAATATTTGAATAATATAATAATAATATACATACTATTTACAATGTATACTAATATATTATAATACTAATATTCAAATAATTCTAAAGTGGAATAATAATAATAATAATAGCAATTATTATTATTATTATATAATACATAATATGTTAAATAATAAAATTAATACTAATTGTTATTATTATTATTATTAGACATTTTATCTGTAATGTGCTTTATATTTCAAGTACAGTTACAAAAAAGTGCTACATGAGAAAAAGGCATTATGTAAGATAACGATACAAATAAAAATGATCAAATAATGTTCCTCAAGGTGAACTTCACATGAAAATTATGATGTTTTTTGTTTGTTTGTTTTAAATTTCCACTTGTTTGCAACCCCACAGAGAACACCGCTCATAGTTTTTTTGCCCAGTGCTCATTGGGATACATTGTGGTCGTCTACAACCATGTATTTGTAGTTTTGTTAAAGACTGTTTTCGGACAGACGGTGTGTGTACGGTGTTCCTTGCGGCCAGTCAGTGAATGCTTTGCGGATGCTGTAGATTGTCATCTTGTGAGACATAAGAAGACGTGATAACATAAAAATTAGAGGTAAAGCACAATCTCCCTGTGAATCATTCTCCTGCAATTTGGAGCCAACTTTCATGTTGTTTGTCTTTGCCCATCTGTTGTCTAAACAGTGCGCTCCTCCAGGCACATCAGGCCAGATATGTAAGCCGTTAGAGACGGGAAGTCAAGCGCCTCTTTCAATTACTCTCTTATTGGCTTAGCGCTCCCTGCGGACAAGCTGGGCTTCCAGTGTCAATCCTGCCGCAAATGAGAGAGTCTCGCTCCCTGACGGTGCGAGTGTCTCTTTGGCTTTGTGTCACGCGTCTTCCTGGCCCGACTTGACAAACAACAAGGCGGGGAGCCGATGTGCGTGTCCTCTTCTTTAACGCCGTTTTAATGTTTTCAAATGGCTTCACTCACTTGTCACTTATGCAGTCAAAACTGTGCAACCTTCAAAAGTGGAACAATTTAGAGTTAACCAAAATGTTCGAGAAAATAGGGCCTCAAAAGTCAAACATCAGCATGAAGAATTAACTTTACATTTGGCCGTTGCTTTTTCTTTTTTGGGGGGGTGGGGGTTTTTGTATATCACAGAAGGCTGCCAGTGATGGCGGTGAGGAAAAGCACGATGATAACCACAGAACAGGAAATGTAGCTGGTCAGTACATTATGAGACATGCCTCCACATGGAAATGCATAGATTGCGTATATTGTAATTGCCCGACGTTTAGCTCTAATTGTAATTCAGACAACTAAACTGACCATTATGAGGTCTTTAACGTACTCAAAAACTCAAATGTTTCAAGCAATTGTTTTTTTTACTGTACAGAGAATTTTTTTTTTACCAAATTTGACATTTTGTTCCACTTGCGCCTGCCTGTTAGCCGTCTGCTCTTACAAGCGCACTGTACCAAAACCTTTTACCCAACTAAACTTTCAGCCTTCTCCCCCCATGGGATTTTGCCAGTTTGTCTGTGTGTGTGTGCGTGTGTGTGTGTGTGTGTGTGTGTGTGTGTGTGTGTGTGTGTGTGTGCGTGTGTATGGCACACAGCTGCACACCAGCCCAGTGTGAAGGTCAGGCTACAGCTCGTCTAGCAGCAGGAGATGTCACACCAGGACGGGCCATGCCAGCCATGCACAAAATTGCCTCAACAGATCACAGGCCTCCACCCATCTGCCGTGACACCAGATTGCGGGTCGCAGGCGGCTGAGTTCGATGGTCGAGCTAATAACCCGCCGCCGCCATGCGAACCATTTTGTAAAACGAAGCGTTTGAATCCCACCAGAGTTTTGTTAAGAAATGTTGGCTTTTTTTTGATGACCCGAGCTATGCAGAATTATTTGTATTATTATTACAACGGAACCCGTCTGTCGAGCAACTCATCATGTCTGTAAAGGGGTGCCACAAGGGTCTGTTTCAGGACCACTGTTATTTTCCTTATACAATAGACGCCCCTACAACGTAAATAATCCGTTCCGAGAGCCTTTATGTTGTAGGGTTTTTATGTTATACGAAGCGTAAAATACATGTAAATAGCCTAATCCGTTCCAAGATCTTCCCAAACTCACCCCTTTGGCCCTTCAAAATATTCAAAGTCCACCAAATATGGTGGGAAGATATAAGAAAACATTAGCATAAACATAGTAGAGTAACATCCCAATATAAAATAAGGTAATAAATAAGATTACTCTAAATGAATAAAACTGAAAAACAAAAACAATACTACCGTTCACGAGATGTCCTGATCAGGAGCGCAAGGAAGGCAGGAAGGAGGAGGAGGACTAGCCTGAGTCGAAACGCGACTCAAAGAGTGTAAGAGTCAGCTGGTCTCACAGACAAACGCACATGCACTACACGATAATGCTGTGTGCAAAATTTTCATTTGTAACTTAACTTAATTGTTTAAGTTAGTTTCAGGGGGACTACGAAGAGGAAGGAGTTTGAAGGGAGAAGCCTGTCTCTCACACAAACTCACGGATGCGCTGGATAACTCAGCCAATGAGATCAGAGCGGAGGTGGTGCCCCGAAAATCAGCTAATGAGAGGGTGATGCGTCAGAAGGCGTCACCGAGTGTTAGTCTGAACTTGCACCGACTTGAGGTATTAATAAAGTTGATTGAAAAAAAAAAAGACTTGCGCTGACTTGACGCTTTATGTTATATGGAATTTCTTCTGTAATACGAAGCAAAAACTTTACATAAATTCTTTATGTTCAGTGGAATTTATGTAAAAGGAGGTTTATGTTATGCAAGGTACTACTGTATATTAATGAGTTTAATGATGGCATCAGAAACAACTTAATCCACCTGTATGAGGATGCTGCAGTTATCTACTCCATTTCCATCTCAGAAGACAAGGTTCTGCAAAATCCACACAAATCAAAATATATGACCTTCACAAAAAATCTTTCACAAGTGAAGGAAGGCTGGAATGCGAGATCAACAGGCGAATCGGTGCGGCGTCTGCAGCGATGCGGACTCTGCGTCAGTCCGTTGTGGTGAAGAGAGAGCTGAGCCGAAAGGCACAGCTCTCAATTTACCAGTCGATCTGCGTTCCTACCCTCACCTATGGTCATGAGCTTTGGGTAGTGACCGAAAGGACAAGATCGCAGGTACAGGTGGTCGAAATTAGGTTTCTTCGTAGGGTGACTGGGCTCTCCCTTAGAGATAAGGTGAGAAGCACTGTCATCCGGGAGAGACTCGGAGTAGAACCACTACTCCTTGGGCATCTGGTCAGGATGCCTCTCGGACGCCTCCCTAGGGAGGTGTTCAAGGCACGTCCGACCGGTAGAAGGCATCAGGGATGACCCAGGACACGTTGGAGAGACTATGTCTCCCAACTGGCCTGGGGACGCCTTGGGATCTGCTGGGAGGAGCTGGACGAAGTCTGAGGGAAGTCTGGGCCTCCCTGCTTCGGCTGCTGCCCCCGCGACCCGACCTCAGATAAGCTGTAGAAGATGGATGGATGGATGACAAAAAACTGCCCGTTGAGTCAAATAAGACTACTATATTGATGGGACTCCATTGAAATGGGTATCATGTTATAAGTAGACATCTACACGTCTGGCTTGATGACAAGTTGTCTTTCAAAACACATATAACAGAGCTATTAAACAAACTGAAAGCTTTATTAGCAGCCTTTTATAGAAATAAATATTGTCTTCTCCATTACTGCAAGAAGCAGATAATACGGTCTACAGTTTTATCACTTTTAGACAATGGAGAGGTCATCTACTGTATACTGTATATGTATGCTTCACACACTACATTAGATTCGGTCTATCATGCTGCCATTAGGTTTATTACTGGTGATGGCTTGATGACAGAGGTGGGAGAAAGTCAGTCTTTTATAAGTCTTTACTCTCAAGTCTCAAGTCAAGTCTCAACTCAACATATCCAAGTTCAAGTCAAGTCTCAAGTCAAGATAGGCCAAAGGGAATCAAGTCCGTAGTCATAGGCTTGAAATTCGAGTCCTTACAAGTCATAAGAAGTGATTAGTGTCTCCCAAATAAAGTGCCATTTTAACAATCTATTACATTTGACAAATGCAATGAATACATTTTGAATTGTCTTATTTTTAAACTAAAGAGCAGTGTGACACAAATTAGTCACAGAAAAAGAGTGCTGACATAGCATTAATGTCGTGATTTAGTCAGTGCACAGAAATGTAATGCACACCCTTGCTGTTTGTTTTTAAACGTGATTGGATGTTAATAGATGCGTTCAATGAGGCAGATTCTGTGGGAAAATATGTTCACTTCCTGACCACCGTAGGTAAGAGTATGAAATATCATATGAAAACAGAAGAATCCAGATAAAAATATGCATAAGATGTCCATAGTAGCGCAGCCTGGTGCTGTGCGATGAAAGTGTTGATCTGTAGCAGTAAGACACGAAAGGCGGCTAATGTCGTACCTGTTGTAGCGTATGAAATCAGTTCAAAGAGTCGTCTTTGTTGCAGCGTCACCCACTTGTTTGCCTCCAACACAATAAATGTGCACAAAGTCGCACAGCTTGATAGTTGATAGATACATCACTCAATAGCATACTGTACATGCAGATTGCACCAAAAGCGGTCGAAAACTGGTAAGCCCTTCCAGGTCAACACTTCCTGTTGTCCCCTTGCTTATATACCCTGCACCCGCAGCGACCTCTGATGTACACCCAAAACATACGAGCACATATTTGGGTGTCGAAGGTTAAAAAAAACCTTTTCCGCGCATGTCTCTTGCAAGCAACAGTTGGTTTTGGTTTCGGTAATGCAGAAAAACGCTGACTCTTTACATGAAGCGTTTGATGATGTTCTCCGGGAGTGTCAGTGATAAAAGTGCTGACCTCTGCCTTGCAGTCACACTGCATAGGAAACGTATTATTATCTTATATGCGGCATTCAGATTGGTTGTGTGATTGTGTGTGTGTGTGTGGGGGGGTCTGCACAGGAAGTCAGTGTGCGAGCGCCTCTCAGTGCACCGCTTCTATTTCTGTTTCCGTTCCCCGTGGCTGATGTGTCCCATCTTGGAGAAGTCAATCTTGCTCACAAAGGAGGAGCCTTCCTTCCCCCGGGAGACATAGTTTATTCATGTATCCGATTTTATTTTTTGCCGCCGTGGCCTCCCAGGATTCACAGCGCATTTATTACAGCCCGTAATGAAAATGGAATTCATATGGTGTAAAGCTAGCTAGGCGAGGGATGGTCTCCTTTTTGCCTTGTGCACTTTGACCAGATGTTTACAGCTGGGAGAAAAAAGTTGAAAAGTTTTGGAGTCAATTTGAAGTAAATATATATATATATTAGATAAGGATTGCTGCAGGGAAGAATTTCATCTGCTGGCAGAAATGAAAGAAAAGTTTCAGTAGGGAAAATATTTAGACCATCTTTGTGAATAATTGATTGTACAGATGAGAAGACCCTCTTCCCTCCATGGCTTTGTATGTGACGCATTGCACAATACTGAGCATAAAATAGTAATACGTGCATGTAAAGATGAAATAATGGCCTATTTATTGCTGTACACCACATACTTTTCAATTGCAAAACATCTGGTGTGGCTACGGCAACTAATCCTTAAAACCATTTGGGTTCTTGCTTTGTCATTGAGCAATAAAGTGACTTCTAGCATGCAAAAAAAGTCACACACGATATGACTTCAGACGTCAGCCGTATTGTGAGATTTATCCTTCAAAATCAACAGGTTTCTTGCGTTAATACAGAAATAATCCCAGTAAACACAGCACAGTCGTCCCTCGCCATGAATTTAGTGGCTTCACTCTATCACCGTTTTTCAAAATATAGTAATTAATTAATCATCGCTGTTACAGTGTTGACTATGGCCAATTATTAGTGAAAAATGGGCATATTTACGCACATCGTACGTACTTTTGGCCTACATTGAGTATTTTCAAGCATAAAAAATTGCAAAATTAACTAAAAAACAAATATAAGGCATTCAGAAAACGCATTGAAAGACACGTTTTGGTATGTAGTGTTCTACACTGGTCACTAGGTTACATTGTTAAGACAATAGGCACCGCAGGTAAACAGGTTTGCTTTTCTCTAACTACAAAAATATTTGATTTAGAAATAAGGAATCCTACTTTGCGGAAATTCTCTTGTTACGGTCGGGCCTGGAACCAATTAACCGCGATAAACAAGAGATTACCGTATCTTCCAAAAGTGAGTACACCGCTTACATTTCAGCAGCAGTTTTTATGAAATTACTGTATATCTTCTCAAGCATCTCAGCACTATAACAAGCAAACTTTAGAGCAGTCAACGTACAGCTTGTATAGCAGTATAGATTCACCATTCACTGAAAATGAGTCAACACACAGACATTATTGTAAATAGTAAGTAAATAGTGAGTGGTAAGATAATTGGGGTGACAGCGTCACAGTCTGGAGATGCACGAGTGCTGCTGGCACTGGGCACCTGCCGTTCATTGACGGGAATAAGAATTCCAACATGTACTGTGACATTATGAAGCAGAAACTCTTCACAACCTCCACAGCTGAACCCAGTTGAGTACCCGCGGGGCATCTTCAAGCGGAATGAAGGAACGTAGAGGAGTGCAAGGTGTCTAACATCTGGCATGGGGAGGTGGAAGAGGATTCCAGTGAGAGCATGTGAAGCCCTGGTGAATTCCATGCCCAAGAGGATTAAGGCAGTACTAGATAACAATGGTGCTCACATGATCACCAAGGACACTGGGAGGTGTACTCACTTGTGTTGTGGCGAAACCAACACTGCTATACAAGCTGTACACTGACTAGTCTAAAGTCTTTCCAAGTTGACATTCTATAGTATTGTCCCTTGACAAGATATACTGTCATAAAAACTCCCATGCAGTTTCCCAAGGGAGGGGATCATGCTCTGATTTACATGTCACAGTACATATTGGAATTCATGCTTCGGCAGCAAGAATAAGCGGTATAGAAAATAGATGGATGGATGTTTCGGCAGGACTCATGCACCTGTCAGGCCGTGACGCCTTGTGCTACAGCAAGGCACTGGAAAAGTGCAGAACTTGCCAGAAATCAAGAAGAAAGGACTTTAATGGATGCATGCAGGTCGGCTGATAAGGTAACAGAAGAACAGTCAAGAAGCTTAAGTCTGTTTCCTGATGGTTTGTCTCCTTGGCTCCTTGATTCTACCTTCATCAGTCCGTGCAGTGCTTTACTCAGAGCCTGCCCGCCTCTTTAATGACCGTTTGTCATTGTGGGGATGCGAGTAGACGACGGTGGGAAGGCGTGGAGGATTCAGAGAGGAGGAGATGAAGGATGAAGTCAAGGATGGAAGAACGATTGAAGGTGGAAATAAATCCTTTTTGCTTGGAGGATGATAGCAGAGCAAATTATGGCAGATAATGTTGAGTGAGAGTGTGTGACAGCGATAAGTCCAGCAGGTGGAGAGGAATCCTCCATGAGAGCGGGAACAGAGCTGGATGATCTTATCCAACATGGCTGCTTTACCTCATTCACTCACATCCTTACTTTTTGTCTTTTTCTTGTTTTTGTTGCTAGTTGCATATACGGGATGAACATTTGATGAATATGGTTCAGTAAATCATTGTATTATATTATCTTTCAACAGCAGATTTTCCCCACATGAAGAAGAACAAATTTACAACAATCCTTTTACTTATTAAACTTCCTCTGCCTTGTTTAAACAAAGCATACATAAAGGGCGGCCTCGAGCTAAATATCTTCATATTTAAATGCGGTGACATTAACATAAAGTACATTAACTCCTGCATACTGATTCTTCTTTTGTGAGAAATAGGAGCATATGTTTGGAAAGGAGTCTAATTTTAACCTTCATCTCTGTTTGTTTCATTTTTACCGCAGCCAATTTCGGCAGCAAACTACTTTGGTGATTAAAACTGGCTATAATTTCTGCTGAATTTGATCAACTGTAAAATATAAAAACAATGTTGTATTTTTTATGTCCATTAGGCTGCAAACTTGTTTGTTTTGGCTTTGTGAAGGAAAGTGGGTGGGGTACGCTACTTCAAGACGTTCGAACAAGACACTACATTGCACACAGGGGTCGCAACAGGCTGCAATAGTAGTAGCCAGAGGTGATCCATCGGTGGCTGATCGATCGGAGCATCCCTCTTGCTCATCCCTCGCTGCCTTAACCAGTTTAAATGTACGCGTGCTACCTACATGAGGATTACGCAAATGTACATTTACTGTGCCTGAACAATTGTCATTTGTGGAATTGTTTCTACAGTGTTTGCTTTTTCCACCCCTGAAAAAAAGCATTTCATCAGAATTATCAGAAGAGAAAGGTCTACCTTTAGCCAGCTGACCCACTACCAGATGCGCACCACTTCACCGAGGACAGCTTTGTTAAATAATTGTTTTTTTTAAAAGGCTTTGCGACATATCTTAAAGCCCGGAGCTCTGCCAACTATCTGAGCTGTAAGTTTGATCTTCATCTTTTTTTCTTTGCGGCTAACCGAGAATTGTGTTGCTGTTAAAATGTCGGTGTAATGTTAGCACGTTAGCTCACTTGGCTATACTGGTGTTGCTTCCGCTAACTCCTATCCCATTTCTCATATACGACATCTATTACGTTGGACAAGTGCAGAGTTACAGTGTATATGTAAAAGTATATGTAAAGTGTACAATAGTGCTTCTTGGAGGCACACACTCTGTCGGAGACAAACACAGCTCATTAGCATTAAAGCTACAGACACACAAAGCAGAGTGTTCACAGCAGTGCTTACTAAAAGCAACTTTTAAACAGTCTAAATTCCAGTATTAAGGCAAGATTTTGGACAACACGCTTCTCATACACTATTGTGGCACCTCTGGAACTTCTAAATACTGTGATAAATCCTATATCATGGGACCTTTTGGTCATATTTTCTGGTTTTGTTCGTTTGTTTGCCGGAACATGTGAAGCCAGCACTGGAAAACACATTCAAGAGATACTTTTACATGTGACTGGTTTCCTCTGAGCCTTTTCAATGGTTTAATTGAATCGGATGTGCCTGCTAATTATTCTAATTGATAAATTATAGCTTGATTATGGCGCATTACGGCTCGCTGAATAAAAAACGGGGACGACAGACTGGGTGATATTTGTCTCCTTTAATCCCCCATTTCATTTTAATAATTAATCTGGGAATTTGACTTTTCAATAGCTATATTTCTAGAATGTATGGAGTTAAATGATGTCGTGTGAAAGACAGAAATGCAGATAATACAGCAGGAAGCAATCAGGCAATGAGGAGCATTAATGTTATTTCCTGCAAAGAGATTGAATAAGCACCAAGCTTTCTCCTCAGCGCCTGCCTGTCTCACTGTAAACTTTGACCTGCTACATCAGCCGCTGCGTGACCTCTGCCATCAGCAGCACACAGGCAAAACTGCGTGGGTGGCAAATATGCGTGTGTGTGTGCGTGAGGAAAAACAACAGCGAGAGGAAGCCGCAAAAAAGAGGGCAGTCAGTAGGTTAGCAACCCTCTGAGACCTCATTAACAAGGGAGCGTTTTACCGCTTTGTGTCATCAGCTGACGGCTCCTCTGAGGCCAGGACAAGGGCACCCTGGTGTCAGCTTCGGTGCATCTCCCCTTCGATATACAGTATATCATACATTTTATCTTGTATATTACTAACAACATAGTCCAGCCCGGGGTTTTGGTAGAGACATGAGCCCTATGAGAGTGTAGATGTCCTCCACAAGACCAGGGGCCAATCTTCTATATTCAGGGGGGGTTTGTCCCACTAACACGCATGTTTTTATGACAGAGCAAGACTGATAAGCTCCGGCCAATCCGTCCACCTCCTGGCCTCGACGTTGATGTGCGGTGCAGCTGATTTGAACACAAACAGACAAATATGAGTGCATAAGATGATAGCAGCAGATGCTGCCATCGTTCAGTATGAGAACGGTGCTGCGCGTTGAAACTGTTAACGCTGCACTTCAGGTAAGGAACTTCACTGAAAATAAAATAATCATCACCCTGTTCTTACTGTTGCTCTTGCACCGTCCTAAAAAGAAACACTGTAAACCAGGAGTGTGTAAACAAAGTTATTTCGAAGGAGAAATAACTCCTATATATGTCACTTATAACACAAAGCTTATATAGCTTATAGTGCAACATACTGAGCTGAGTTTTACATTTTACATTTTTCTGTACGGTACAGTATATCAACATTTTTATGTTTATAAATATAATTGTTTTATTTATTTGCTAATTGCCTGCCCGTTGATTGCAATTTCATTTCCATGCTTCATTTGTTAACTCATTTAATATTCATAATAAACAAAGAATTTGGGGAGAAAAAACTGTTCTCTTTCCGCACAAAAAATGTACCCAACCCGGGCTGAACCCGTAGCCCAAATATCAAGGCACGGACCGCACCCCTCGTGCAAACAGAATAGACATCTTCAGGCCGGTGTCATACAAGTGTAACAGTAAGTCAACCGTGGTTTATAGTAAAACATAAAAACAATAAAACAGCAAGTAAAATTCACATTATAGAAGCGCTCTCACTTTCTTAACATTCTTAATTGTCACACAAGTCTAAAAAAAAAAACATAATACATTTAACAATAAATTCATTATTTAAAAATAATACTCTTAAACATACTTATAAAACTTTAATTAAATAAATTAAATTAAATGTATATATGTTTAATTGTTGTTAATATAAAAAACATTAAAAAATAGTATTGGGTCTTGACCGAAAGAACGAGATTGCGGATACAAGCGGCTGGAATCACTTTCCTCCGTAGGGTGGCTGGACTCACCCTAAGAGATAGGGTGAGGCGCTCAGTCATCCGGGAGGGGCTCAGAGTACAGCCACTGCTCCTTCACATCGAGAGGAGCCAGTTGAGTTGGCTCGGGCATCTAGTCTGGATACCTCCCGGACCCCTCCCTGGTGAGGTGTTCTGGTGTTCATGCCGTGAGAAGGCCTCGGGGCAGACCGAGGACACACTGGAGGGATTATGTCTCACAGCTGGCCTGGGAACGCCTTGGGGTCCTCCCAGTGGAACTGGAAGAGGTGGCTAGCGACCGGAAAGTCTGGGTTTTTCCTACTGAGACTGCTGCCCCCGCGACCCGGATAAACGGAATGAAATTGATGGATGGATAGATGGAAAATAGTATTAGTATAATATTATTCATTTTATTTATTAATTTTAATATGAATTATTTAATTATTTATGTATTAAGTCTTTCAATTGTATTGTATTTGTTTAAATGTTATTTTAAGATTATTCCCATTCTTTTTTATAATTTATAGATGGATAAAATTCTGACCTCCAAACAACAGCGCCTCTACTGGTCGCAGCCATGTAGTGCATTCCGTTTTGCCTCATTGCTCCAAGACACGGTTAACCAACAAATAATTCCCCCAATTTTTTTTTAATTATTATGCCCATCCCTACGTAAAACTCAGGTGTTGTTGTGGTTTTTATCGATCGAGCAGCCAAAAGCACCAAAACTGTAAAGTTCTTCTCCGTCAAAAAACATCAGCAGCATCCAAGCCTCGGTGGGTTGAAAGCAACATCAAAGCCTCAATCAATCTTCCATACGGGAGAAGAAAAACACAGGAACCAAGGTGGATATTGATCATGATATCGGAGCAAACACCGAGATTCTGCGTGAGGTCAAGAGAAGCAAAAATAAAAGATCCCTGCGGGGTGAGCTTGAATTCCCACAATCCCCCAGTTAACCCAAACATCAGCACAAAGTAAGGCAGCTCTGAAGGTCAGAGGAGACACCTCTACCTCCATAAATCATGAGAGGACTCATCGCAAGAAATACTCCAATGCCCATAAGCATCACTCACATTCGCATTGTGTGTGTGCATGTGTGTGTGTGTGTGTGTTTATACATATTCCTTCCTCACAAAGGCTGCCAGCCGTCTGTTGTTTTGTTTTTGTCTCCTCAGCTCTCTCTTTTACTTTTTCATGATTCATCTGTTTTGGCTTGATGTTTTTTTGCCGGCTATCTGCTAAAGTCGGATCTGAGAGGCCCTTTTTGTGTGCCGCCTCGTCATATCATCTCTGCGTTCGCGCCGTAAACTAAAACCCCCTACCAGTGAATATTCACCTGATAAATAATCCCGCCGTCAAAGCGAGAGAATGGATAACAATAGAAAAAAATGTATCTTTCCTTGCATGTAGAGTTTTTATTCTTTCTGTTGCATTTTTTTACGGGCTTATTTGGAGAATTTCTATGTTAAATTTGGGATATCATGTCTACTGTATTGCCCTTGTTACTGACTGTCCATTTAGGCTTACCGTAGTTTCTTTTTTATGTTTTTAATTGCGGTAAAATACGTGCGTTTCTCCAAAAATGTTCAATTTGTCTCTCCCGAACCTGTTAAATTGATTTCTGTAAGAAAGATACACTTTATGTGTTAAGCTTACATGTCATTGTTATTAAAATAGAAGGCTAAAATGTTTTAATGCTAACAGCCATGGCGCTAAGAGCGTAAGTATGTCAATGGCAATTTTCTTGTCAAGGTAGCATAGGTTTAAATATTTTTTTGTCTGCATGTAATACTGTAATGTCAGGATATGCACATAATGACTCATTGTCATGAGATAAAAATGTATTGTTTAATTTTTTCAAATGTCTGTTGCCCTTCTTTTGCATTCATATTGCTGAACTCATTGTCCATTTAGGCTTGCTGTAGTTTTTGTTTTTAATTCAGGCAAAGTTTGTGTGTCTGTCCAAAAATATTTCTAATCTTCTCCACAAAAACTGAAAAATTTGATCAGAAAGACACTGGGCATAAACGGCCTGCATGGCCAGCAAGTCCACCTCTGAATGGCTGAAGAAAAACTAAATGAAGACTTTGGAGTGGCCTAGTTAAAGTCCTGACCTGAATCCTATTGAGATGCTGTGGCATGACCTTAAAAATGTGGTTCATGCTGGAAAACTCTCCAATGTGGCTGAATTCCAACAATTCTGCAAAGATGAGTGGGCCATAATTCCTCCACAGCGCTGTAAGAGACTCATTGCAAGTTCACAAAATACCGTTTCAGGGGACCCAGGACACCGTTTCCGTGTGGATGAGAGGCTCAAACGATAAAATACTTTACCGTTTTGACCTGAAAACGTTTCTGTGTGGCCAGCTCCCCAGTTCCCAAGAAAGCCTCCATCTCAGGATTAAATGACCACGAACCTGTGGCCCTGACATCTGTGGTCATGAACTCCTTTAAGCGACTGCCGCTTGACGGACATCACAGGCCCCCTGCTGGACCCCCTGCAGTTTGCCTACAGGGCAAACAGGTCAACGTGGGACTGCACTACATCCTGCATCACGTCGACTCACTAGGGACCTATGCAAGGATCCGTGGATCCGTGTCTTGGACTTCAGCTTGGTGTTCAACACCAACATCTCTGAGATCCTTCTCGAGACGTTCTCCCAGCTCACTGTTCCAGCCTCCACCTGTCAGTGGATCACCAGCTTCCTGACTGACAAGAGTCAGCAGGTGAGGCTGGGGGGTGTCACATCCAGCTCCCGGACCGCCAGCACTGGCGCCCCCCAAGGGTGTGTTCAAACTCCGGAGGGGTATCGACAGTGTCATAAACAAATGTCAGTAGTCAGAGTATTCTGTGTCCTTCAACAATCACTCCATCATCTGTAAGTTTTCTACAATTTTTTTTTCTTTTTCTGCAAGTCTCACCGCGCCTTTTTGAGCGAGAAGGCTAATTAAATAGTCGATGCCTCTCGCTATTGCTGGAAATTTACTTATTATTGATCCTCGCTCTGGCTCCCCAGCTGTGAACCAGATGCATTTCTCCATCGATCCCGCATCAGATGGTGCAGTGTAGCGGCACCGTATTTTTAAATCTCGGGCTATTACGTATCGATCTGGAAATCTTTTCATTTTTGCTCCCAAGTACACGCTATATGAAAGGGAGTCATTTTCAGCTGCACGGCAAAATCTGATGGCAAGCAGTGTTAATTGCTCCAAGCTGAGAATGGCTCTCGTTTCCATTAATCCATCCCAGATACAATCGCACAAAAGCACTCTTGACTCACTTTGAATCCTTTTGTCTTCTCACAGTCGTCATCATTTTTTTTCTGAAAGTGTTTGAAATATTCTGCATGTTTAGTGTTAATTCCTGGCTGATTTACGTGATTTCTATATATGGCTCCTACATCAAGGTGATCCTCGGGCGCTTTGTTGTTGGGAAACTGGAGAGAGAGGCGGGGGCGGGGAAGGGCAAAAATAACAAAAACAAGCGTCTATTTCTGTCAAGTGACAACCCTCTGCAAGTCTAGCGGGATGTCAGAAGTTGAATTTACTCGTCGAATGATGCGGCGCAAACCTTCAAACGTAAGCTGCGATGAGACGTAAGACGGTGTAGCCGTCGTGTTGTTGTCGTCGTACGTAATGGCCACGCGTTGACCTATATTATTTGTATTTCTCTACGCGTAATATGTACAATAGCAGAGTAAACACGCACGTCTTTCGCCAGTTGCATGCTGATAAGATGCGACTTTGCTTAAGGTGCAAATATGTTTGCATATTGAAAGTGCTTCGCTTCAAACGTCTACAATGTATTGAATTAATTAACTCGCAATATGCTCCATAAAGTTAGACTAAAGTTTAGCTTGTGTATATATAAGAAAAGTCCCAGTGTGTGAATATGCAATTACATCTGCACAAAGCCACGCTCATGAATATGCACGAGTGCTTTGAAATCAGAGAGTTTGGGAGAGTTTTTCTACAAGGAATGGTGCAACAGTGACTGTGATATTGTGAGACAAGACAAACAGTCGCTGTTGTTGTTTTTTCATACACTGCCTTACCTCCAGCAGTGTTGTGTTAACCGGGTGTTGAATTATTCTACAGAAAGACACACTGAGTGACTGGCATAGAGACAAAAGAAAACACAAAAGAAACATACAAATTAGCCTAGGCGATGTGCAAAAAAGTGGCTTCATCGTATTCGGTTTTAGCCAACTGTGAGAGATATCAAAAATTCCTGTTCAACCCACAGGGAAAGGGAATACGGTCATCCCTCGTTTATTGAGGTTAATTGGTTCCAGACTCAAAGACATAATCAGAGAACTAAGACATAAATAAGACTCATGCTCGTGTGCGTTGCTGTAAATGTCTTCCGGTGTGAGGGAAGATGAATGGAGGGTGGACAGGAAGTGACGTCAGGGGTTCAGAGTTGAAGTAAAAGACTGTTCTTCCGGTGATTAAGTCTGGTGCTTAACTGTAATGTTCAGTACTGTACCAAACATTACAGCAACATTACTGACATCTAGTGACCAATGCAGAACACTACATATCATCACAACGTCTTTGAATGCGTCTGCTGAATGCCTCATACTGGTATTTTAGTTCATGTATGTATTTTTCTGCTTGAAAAGGCTTAATTTAGGCCAAAAAAAATACATAAAATTTACTTAAATATGCATGTTCTTTGACTAATAAGAGGCTGCATTCAACCACAAAACAGCCTGATTTATTAATCAATATATTTTTGAAAAACAGCGATAGAGTGAATCCGCAAAGTTTGAAGTGCTATGTCATATCATGCCCACTGTAGGAGAAAGTCTGTACGATGTGCTCTTTAGTAAACATAAAGTACGGTTCCAACTTGGTCTAAGTGCATAACAACGACTGGTCTTTGTATGCAACTCCACAGCTCAGTTTTTGTGTCGCTGAATGAAAGAGTTGTTTCATAAAATGATTGTTTGAGTAGTACTTTCATCTATGAACTACTTGGTGACCTTTCCGTTCACTGAGCTTCACCTCATAAGCAGCAGGAATGGTAACTTGCTCTCTAGCTCTCTGCAAATAGGTGAGCGCAGGCTGATACAGTGCTCAGGTGATAAATGACCAGCAGCAGATAAAGTACACATCAATAACCTCCCAGCAATCCACAGCGCAACCAGGGCACTCGCCGGCAAATTCATCACAGAATCGTCTGAGGATTTTAATCAAATGTGTTTTCTACGCTGCTCCTTTTGGATTTATTTTACCATTTATAAAAGTCACTTTTCGAGTCAGCGTTTGGCAAATGTGTCAATATGGCAAAAGTCTGCACAGTGCGTGGAGTGAAGGAAATTACAGCTGAACACCTCAAAAGTTGGACAATTGCGACTTCAAACATCGGTTTTCTGGAAAAAAAAAATGGCCCAAATGTTAAACAAAACGTAGGGTGTGATGTCAGCAAAGCTTGTGACACTTCAGCGCAGTGACCATCGAAATGAGGGGTGTCCAAAAGGTGGCCCGCAGCAGATTATACAAATAACATACTGTAACACCAAACCAAAAAAAAGCAGCAGAAGTGGCAAAATAGAGCAAAAAATGCATAATGTAATGAGCTGAAACGTTGACACTAATCACTGTTAATAACAGAGCTTTGTCTTATATCACTGTGATTGGCTGGCGACCAGTCCAGGGTGTACCCCGCCCAAAGTCAGCTGGGATAGGCTCCAGCATACCCCCACGACCCTAATGAGGAGAAGCGGTATAGAAAATGGATGGATGGCTTATATCAGCCATCACCAAATGGCAGACCTCGGTCCGGACCCGGTGATGGCCCTTTATGGACCTGTGACAAATTAAAGTGAATGGGAAATATAATCACATATAATCATGCTCGCAATTACTTCAGTTATTACGGTTAACGTGACAGCAAACACAGTGACGTGACTGAAAATGAGCCAATGAAATTGTTTGTTTACTTGCCGAAAACCATCCATCCATCCATCATTTTCTATGCCGCTAATCGAGAACCATGCCCGCAGTGGGGGACAGAAATATTTTCGCAACCCCCCAATTTGTAATACTATTGGGAAACTGATAATATCTATTTATGTATCTGTACTGTACAGAATAAACTCCAAACTGAAACCAGCAAAATGCAACAAACTGGACAGCGGTGAAGCCGAAGTCTTAGTAGAAAAAGTTTGGACACCCCTGATCTAAATGATTAACTCCGCAAGTGTTTTGGTTTTTTTTGTCATTTTTGTGACACTGCTGGAGGGTACCAGTGATGACAAAGAGGAAAAGTGCAAGGTTCACCACAGAAACAGAACCTAACTTACTCACATGTCTTTAGTAATTCTAGAAATACCTTAAAACAAAGCGCGACTGGGTGATAGTATTGCTCTACAAAAACAGGACAATTTCCTCACTTTGGAGGAAATATCAGAGCTGTAACAAAGTGGAATGCTTCCTGTAAGAAAGGGTATTGCGAATGCCAGGGCCGGAGTGTGAAGTTTAACTGTTCTCCTGCCCTGCTGTGTTGAAAGCAGTTGTTATCGTGTCAAGGTTGCGGTAATAACTTCTTAAGTGTAAAAGGCACAGCCGAATAAATGCCAGATCTGCGAGATCTCTGTGTGAAAGAGGCTCCTGTCTACCATCCCGTCTACTATCGTCAAATGACGAGTAGTTTTGCTTTATTTGTAGTTTCATTTTGTTTTATCATATAGCGTTTGACTTCTCTGTACACTTGACGTTTTTACCTTGAATCAATTTTGAAATTTTGTGTTGGACTTTGGAGGTTCCGCTGTATTTGAAAATAATTGAGTAAATTCTTGCAAGTGGCGCACAACAGAGGCGCTGAGGGAAAAGTGTGTGCTGCACCCATGACCTCGCTCTCTTTCTCTCTCTCGGCTCAGACGAGTATTGTGTGTGAAGGTTTTTTTTTTCTTTTTGGGTGGCTCTGTGTAGGAGGGACAAACCCTGCTGATTCCCCGTGGGCTCTGCACACTCATCAGCACATGGAGTGCTCTTCACTAGCTTCAATAGAATGAACCCATGCGCAGGTCTACCCACCCCTATTTTTTTGTGAAATGGCTCCACAGTGGCCAGCAATCCTCAGCAAAGGATGGTTTTGTTTGTGATTTTTTGGTATTTTTGAATTGTGGCGGTGCACCACGGGCAGCGACAGGCCTCCAGAATGCTGTTGTGATGTCCTGCAGCGGCGTCCTGTCCCCCAGCGGCCATTGGGCACAACGTTTTGTAGTTTTGCCAGAATGACGTGTCCCTCTGGGGGTAGAGCCATCAGTTATTGCTTAGTTTGTATCCTGCATTTATTAATTCCTTATTTTTTTTACTCCTGAATTTATTTATGCATTTTTAATCTCATGTACATTTTTTATTTTTTATGTTAAAGCTTTCTGCTTTTTTTTCTTTTTCGTTCTTTTTTTCTTTATTTTTCTTATGTTTTTACATGAAGAAGTAGATCTTATTTAATCCTTCCCCTTCTCCATGTCTCAGCATTTACTGATAGTTTGTTCAGTTCCTGTGTTTCAGTGTCACCAGATTGGAGATAGAGATTGCTTAGCAATATAGTGCAGTGATGAAAGAAGAAAGAAGTCATTACAAAAATAACAAAAATAAATAAAGATAACAAAATGTAAAAAGAAATAAATAAATGAACCTGTTAATCACACAAAGTGAGCAAATAAAAAAGAAGTAATTGCTACATAATAGTATATATTTTATATATACTATATATTTTTTATAAAAATATATATAATGATATACATATTTTATTTATAAGTAAAAAAAATAAAATATATTTTAGATTATATAATAATATATAATCTAAAATATATAATATTTGCTATATTTATTTATTATATATATATATATTTTTTTTATATATATATAAATAAAACACAAGTGTCGTAAATTCTGGTGTATAAGCCGCTACTTTTTTTTAAAACTTTGAACTTTGAATCTCCTTTACCTCAGAACTACAGCTGACTGTTTAAATACTGTGCCGTTCGCGAGTCAGTGAGGAAACAGTAGGTCTTTTTTCGGCAGAAGCCAATCATGAGCTGTCAGTGCACTCACAACGAGCTTGTCAACCCATTGGAAACCGCAGGATGTCATATATAACAGTATAACAACATAACAGTCTGACTCATGGTGTCATCTTGCTGAGAACAACACGAAATTCACCACACAACAGCGTAACACTCTAAACGTGTACCTCAGAAATATCAAACAAGCACCAATATGAGTTTTAAATGAAAATATTTGTAAAGTTTGAGCAACGCATTCATTTGGGTGCTGCAATGACGTCAGCCTCCTTCTGGGCTCTGTGTTCCAGGCTCCTCTGGCTCCCTCTGGTGGACAGGCGCAGTATTGCAGCGCCATCCGTCCTCCAATGAATTGCTCTTCTGGCAGTAATGCAGTACGGCTTATATATGAACATTTCTGTTTTTTCCTCTAAATTTAGTGGGTGCTGCGACCTTGTACACCGGAATTTAGGGTAACAGCTAAGCCATGGAGAAGGGATGATATGTTCTGCTTCTTCCTACTCGTTTTCAGACATGATGAATTGTGCAAGTGCAGTTGTGGTGTTCCTTAATGTAAACTGTTCAGCATGTTGAAACTAAACTAAATCGTTGCTCATTATTCACTGACATCACCCCTCAAGGCACGTGATCTCGATAACACATTTAACCCTTTGTCAATTGTCGCTGCTATCTTTATCTGAAATATTTGTCTCATTGAGCGCACATGTGCATAACAGCATTTAATAAGTTATTTTCACGCGCAAAGGTAGGAGGAAGTTATTTGTCGGTCTGCTGGAGTGGGAGGAAGTTCCATTTAATTGGATTTTCATGTTCCCTGTTGTCATGGCACCCGGGTACCGACGCGTGTATGCATGTGTGGCGTTTCAAGACGCGTATGTAGTGGAATGGGGGACTGACACGGGAAAAAGGGTAAAAAAAAATAAACATTAAAAATAACACTATTGCTTGCAAAACAATGTCCACAATGAGCTGCGGCTCCAGCTGGTTGAGTGGATCCGTTCACCAGTGGCCAGCCAGAATCCCAGCCAAGAGGTTTTGTGCATGTTTAATGAGGAGACACAAAGTCCATCTGTATCTCAATCTGCTTCTCAATCTTGAGATGTCTCCAAAGATGAATATAGAACCATGCCGGGGTAGCACGGCACCAACATTTGGAGCGTACTTTGTCGGTTAACATGTGCAAAAACAACTCCACAAAAAAAGGTGGAAGCACAATTTCTTATGCGTCGCTGGTCATCAATTCAGAATTCGATCTACCGTTTTTCAGGAAAATAACAAAATAGGCGTGATCTCCATCTGTTATTTTTAGATATTCCAGTTTTATTTTGTGTTGTTCAGGTTTTGACCAAATTTGCATAGGCTGCTAACATCAGTTGCTCACGCTGGCAGCTAGCCAGATGTTTTAGATTTGTGTGACAATTAAGAATGTTAAAATGTGACTTAAAAACCTGTACAGTCTTACAGTTTTGGGGCACATTCAAGAAGTTAAGGTAGACTGTTTGCTGTTTTTACGTTTCATGGTGTTTCTAAACTTCTTTTTACACGTGTGTGACCATCAAGGACATTAAGAAAGTGAGAGTCATGATGATCGTTATCGCCTTTGTCATTTGTCACAGTTAGGACTTTTATTGGTTATTGTTCTAGACAGTGGTTAGCTTCTTTTTACGCTTGTATGACAGTCGAGGATGCATAATTGTGACCTAAAACAATGCCTGCAGGGTTAATAGAGGTTTTATGATGCCAACAAATGATTAGAAAAAGTCACAACCAAACAAGAGATATGTGATGTTACGGTATTGGTATCGCCTGATATCAGTATCGGAAATTGAGAGTTGGACAATATCGGCATATCTGTAATCGGCAATGTAAACCTATACTTGTTAAACGATAAAATCGTGTTTTGTGTTAACATTTTTGAAAGTCAACCGCTGATGACATTGTAGGCGGGCGTCAGAGCTGACTTCTACTTCCTGTTGGCATTTTGTTAACAAACTAAAGATGCTAACAAGAACATTGGTGACAAAACGACATTAAGAACAGAGTTGGACTCGTGTAATGTATTAATAACGCGGCAAGACGCGTGCTGTGTTGTACACTAACCAGAAAATGTATGCAAACCAAGGCAATATTTTGGCCCACGTTACGTTCACCAAAAAACACGCTAGCGATCTTTCTGCCTCTGTTATTCATCATTACAGTTAAGACATGCAAGTATTTTATTGTTTTTATGTTTCAGTATTGACAGCAGTTAACTTCTTTTTACACTTGCATGAATGTTAAAAAGTCAGTAAATGTTTTATGATGCTCACAGATCATTGCCAAAGGTCACAATCCCACATAGTATAATTATTAAAATTTAAAAATCCTTATTATATAATATTTTAAATCATTTCAAGGTATGTTTTACATTTTTTATATTTTTTACAATTGCTTGTGCTATCACATCGTCATTGTTTCTTCCCCATTGCAACATTGCAGGCAGCTATTATGGAAACACTGCCTGAATATAAAATGCTGGCTGTGTACCTCATATTGTATTCATATCATAGCAATTTGTGTGGTTGCTATCAAATATAGATGGGGAACACCTCACTGTGTGTGTGTGTGTGTTGTCTGCACTCTGATCCCGCGACAGCGCTGACTGGAATGTGGAACATCCAAATTTAGCAAAAAAAAAAAAGGTTAAAAAAAAGGAAACTTAGAGTTAATCACCCGGGATGCAACACAGACACTCTAACATCTGTTGGCGGTGGCTCGCATGAAAAGTTAATTTGCTTCTCAAATAAACAAGGGGAACAGTTAAATGACTTTATGACCTTTAAGTGAAAGAAGAAAGTCATTTTAGCTAAAAATAATGTGGAAAAACGGAGGCAATGGTGTCAGCGGGCCGTTTGGTTTTAAAGGTAGAATTTACGATGAAGTCATTTTTAGCCTGAATAAGCTAGTGTGCTTGTCTCTGGACATTATGTGACTTATTGTAGCATAAAAACAAGGCGCTTTCTCTTTTTTGTTTTAGCTCGAGGAGAGGGCTTCCATGTTGGCACTCGGGAAGTGCAGCCTGCTCGGGCTCGCATGCTCAGGTCAGTTGGTTCTGTTTTTACAGCTTTATTTATGTTTAAACACAATACCTTAGCTGCTAGGCTGATATGCTAGGTTTAGCTTTGGGTTAGCCGTTTAGCTGCATTGGAGGTTAGCTTTCCATTTGAAGTGAAGATAATTAATTAAAGCGAAATTTTGATTCTGCAGATGTTTTGCAGCCTAATCAACCAAAAAGATCAAATAATTTGAAAGGCCACCTGTTGCTTTTCAATGAGGTTGTAAGAGTAGAGTAACCATAACCAGGCGGGAATGAGCTACTCAAATGACACTCAAGGTTTACTCAAAGATATAATAAACAAAAGTATGCCTCCTCTGTATGGACAGAAATGTGTTATATTACAAAGTATTACCTGTATTACCAAAGACACAAATTCACCTTCTCAGAGGTTACTCGACATGTTTCATTAGGCCTAAAATTAAATCTCTTTGATAAGTTTCAATGATGCCCCCGCGACCCGATCTCGGATAAGCGGTAGAAGATGGATGGATGGAAGTTTCAGTGATGAAAAAAAACTTAAAAATCTCTGGAATTTAATAATGATAGAAATAATGACTCTTGTGTGTTAGACAAATTATTTAATGCAGTTCATTGGCTCCGGACCACACCGTCTTACGTACATTTCCGCAAAGTAGGAGTCCTTATTTGTACATCAAATATTTTCATTGTTAGAGCAACATTATTAGAGCCGTCTAGACATGAACCAACACCCCTTTACACTCGTATTACCCAATAAAGTAGACATAATAAGAGTAAATAAGCCATTTAAGACATAAATAAGGCTCTTGCTGTGTGTTACTATAAATGTATTCCCTAGGGGACCTGAAAGAGGGGCATACAGGAAGTGACTATGGGGGTTCAGAGATGGGTTTCGTGTTTGTTTGGGTAACAACCACAAAAGTAGACTGCATTTTTAATTAGGGATTATTGTGCTTGTTGTGAAATAATTAAAAACGGCAATAAAAACTTGATGTTGCAGTGATCAGGTCTGATTCTTGTGTGTCTCACCGAACATTACTGACACCTGGTGACCAGTGTAGAATACCACATTTCATCAAGGTATTTGAATGCATCTTTTGAATGCCTTATAATTGGATTTTAGTTCATTTAGCCATTTTCTGCTGCAAAGAAATATGTAACATTAGCTTCAAAAATGTGTATGTTTGACTAACAATAGGCCGTATTCAACCACAAAGCAGCATGATTTCATAATTAAGACGTTTTAGGAAAACCGTGATTGAGTGAAGCCACGAAATTCAAACCACGAAGTGGCAAGGGATGACTGTATTGACAGAAATAATGTCTCGTCTGTACTAGAAAAAAACATACTCTTTTCAAGTCTTACTGGACAAATAAAGAACTAAAATAAATAATAATAATATTAGCTACACTACTGGCAAATCCAGCTTGAACAAAAATAATTCTCACAAACATTTCAATGTAATGATGTAAGTAAAACAGATATTACTTCACCAAACAAAAAATATCTATATAGTCACATGCAGCAGATTGTCAGTTTAATAGCCTAATGAAAAACGATGTAAATCGCAAGATTTTCATCACTTTCTAAAAAAAAAAAAAAAAAAAAAACTACGACACCCGGGACATGACGTGAAAACAGGACGTCTTGGGAAAACAGGACATGTGGTCACCCATATGTATCAGTAATATGTGTCCCTGTAGCCTGTCTATGAGCGCCAAATGTGAGGAAAAATCTACCGAATCACTTGTGTGCTCTTTTGCTCGTTTTCATGATATCATGAAGGAAAAACGCATATGGACATGATACCGCCTCTGACCTGTTGCTAAACAGATGAGCTCGCCATCAAGTCGACAAAAGTAAAAGTAGGCTTCCCTACACATCTTAAAATAAAAGTAGGCCTCTGCCTCAGTCGGCTGCAGGCCTTAATAACGCTTTTCAGGGGGAAAACACCCCAATGACCGTGTTTTTTTAGCACAATTGCTTGTTCGCACTTCCTGTGACCCACCAACCACTGAAAGTGCAAAAAAAAAACCAAACAAATCCAACGCTTATTTTTGACAATTACCAGAGGAGCATTACCTTTACAAAAAACCTTTCACTCTGCGTAAAGACTAACCCGTACAGAGAAGTGAGGAGATAATGACAGCGTCTTGACTCCATAATAATAAAAAAAAGAAAGAAAGAACTCCTATGGGAGAATCTGTTCATCTTTAATGTATTTCTGCTTGTTCTCGGTGGCTCTGAGGACTGACACTGAAGAACAGACAGCATGGAATAAGAAAGAAGGGGAAAGAGGAAAAAAAAGAGGAAGAGGGGGCATCTTTCTGGAGAATACTGTAGATGCTGAAAGATTGATGAGCAGACAGGACAGTTGCCAAGCAATAATAAAAAAAAAAAAGGACTAATCCATCCCGTCGTCACTGGGACGGTCAACTTTTTCCCTGAGAAGTAGGAAAAAAGCAGAGAATGCAACTCCTATCTCTCCACGGCCTCCCAATCTCATTTGTTTTCATTTTTGTCATCCATTCCCCTTCGCCCTCGACCTGCTGCCTGCCCGTCCGTCTGTCTTTTGTTTGGTTAATTTGCTCGGATCAATCTGCTCTTTCTCCCAAAATGTCCACACTCATCTCCTGTGTCGTCTCCACCCGCCACCCACCGACCACCACTATCAGCACCTTCATTCTGCGTCCTTAACCTACACCAGCACTGCTCTCCTTTTGACTGAGCACAGAGCGACCCCTGCCGGTGGAGGGTGGCATTACACGTGACGATGCCGCAGCGCTGTTTTCTATGGAGTCCCCCAAGCGTGAAATCAGGCTGGCGTTACCTTGTGACACAGAATCTGTCTATCTGTCGACAGTATCTAGCAATCTATCCATCCAGATAAATAGATATTTTATTCATCTCCAATTTTCTATCTATCTATCTATCTATCTATCTATCTATCTATCTATCTATCTATCTATCTATCTATCTATCTATCTATCTAAGCTTTAAACATAAGGACAGTTCAAAGGCATTCAATAGTGATGGACAGGTAAATATCAAACCATCAATACTCCAATACCAGGGTTTCCAATACATGTTAATACTGTATTAATTTTCATATCACAGTATCAGTATTTTGACAAACTTGGGGCAAGATGTATTTGAGAGAAGCAGTTACAATTGCCTTGGTTATGGCTGCGGGAATGATTTATTTCATTGAGAACATGGTTCACGGTGTTGCATGGAAGTACATCACATGCTAGCATGACGACTTGCGCAACTGAAATTGTCCGAAAAGGAGTAGGAAGAAACAGAGCTCAT
Source organism: Dunckerocampus dactyliophorus (assembly GCF_027744805.1). NCBI lineage: Eukaryota > Metazoa > Chordata > Actinopteri > Syngnathiformes > Syngnathidae > Dunckerocampus > Dunckerocampus dactyliophorus. The sequence continues at coordinate 6,508,120 of NC_072825.1, forward strand.
TTAATACTGCCGTTACGCCGCGTCTCAGTAGTTAGTGCGTCTGGTCACTTCCTGTGTTTAACATTTACCATTTTCTAAATTGTTAGCAACACTAGCATATCTATGTGAGCTACAGTGCTAATATTACACTCACATTTCAACAGCAACATCATCATGCTAGGTCAGCATATTCGCTGTAGGAAATGATCAAGCTAGCAGGTCCCACACCTGTTGCTGACTGACAAATAATTGGTGGAGCTCAAAGCTATATTTTAAGACGTGTAGCAAAGCCTGCTCAGAATTTCAAAATTCATAGATTTTTCTCACAGAATATACATATTACTATATTTGTTGTTCATATTGGACATTCAACGTGCTGCGTTACATTGCAACATAGAGACAACTTTTGAACATCGGCGGGGTTCACCATGAGCTTTCGTTCAGCCTCTCGGACTGGCTTTCTTCTGCGTCGGGAGGACGCAGCAGCCTGCGGGCCTGGTGAGCTGAATGCCCGGCGAGCGAAGCATCCGGGGTGGAGGCGAGGCAGGAGGGGCGGCCTGCGTGCTAGGCTAAAAGCTGGAGCGACTGGACCACCGCTACCGGGCCTGCTGCTGGCCAGCGTCCGCTCTCTCGAAGACAGGATGGACGAGCTGCGAGCAAGGATTGTACGTGAGATCGGAGAGTGCTGTGTGCTCGCGGAGGCCTGGCTGGACGGAGGATATACCGGACTCGGCGGTCCGGTTGGGGACATTTGCCGCTTGCCGGGGAGATCGGACTTCAGCGTCTTGTGGACAGAGCCTCGGGACTGTTCTCCCCGAATGTTACCAGCATGTAGGCTTTCCCACGAGGCAGATAGCATCCTGTACCAAGTCTACAGCAACATGAAAGATGCTTTGAAGGCTGTTCCAAGTCCCCATTTTGGAAAAGCTGATGTCTCTTCTGTTGTTGTTGCTTAATTTATTGGTATTAATGTTTCCTCTGTTCTTATTCATTTTCTTGTGTTTTTCTTTCTTTCTTTCTTTGGGAGAATGAACAGAACAAGAATTTCATTGCATAGCAGAACTACCTGTTTTACTGTGCATATGACAATAAAACTCTTCAATCTTGAAGCTTGAATCTTAAAAAGTCACTTTTGCATAATAAGGGATCTTTGAGTAAGAAGTCAATCATGTCATAAGGATATTCTGTATAAAAGGCACCAATGAGGTAAAAAAGGCAACGTTTACAGGCAGGTTTAAAAGTTTGCAGTACCAGACTCCAAAACGCTATTGTAACAAAGAGCCAAAATGACACCATAAAAGGAGACAGTAGATGTCAAGCATTAGATTTTGATTTAAAGCGGTACAAGCAATTAAAAGTTAATGGTTGAAGTGTGCAGTGACAGCTTGTTTGCTCGCCACTGCACAGCCGCTGTGGCTCGACCCCTGGGAAGGTAATTAAGGTGCAGTCAACACTGGGTGCCATATGATCTGATGCACTGGAAGAAAGGGGGGGGAAACATTGGAATAAACTGGTGTTGCACTGGTTAAAACTGTTCGGAAGAGGCGTCAGCTTTGTGTATTCAGACGCGGCTTATCCCCAGGCGGCCGCTTATATGAAATAATGAGGTCCAATGTGGTAGCTGGAGGAGGTAGCTGATGGAGTGGGAGTGCACGGATTCAATCTCGCTGCATTTCTTCTTCCTCCTCCCAAGCATTGTGAAGCACTTGAGCCGTTATTCCCCAGCCGGGCTCACTGGGGAACTAACAGAGTGCTCTAGCCATCTCTTTCGCATTTGTCGAGCACATATTCATTGCCATCGATTTATGTGCCGGGTCATAAACCTCCGCTGGCATTTACGCATTCCATCAGTGCATTGAAGAAGCGGTGAGTTTGGACCGGCGGGTCACGCAGCAGACCCCGCGGGCCATTTCTCTTTGCATAAGTGCTCCCTTTTAAAGCCATGCCAGTTAGGCTGATACTCCAGCCAAGTTTTCATTTATGGTGTTGATTCATTTACACGGTGTCATTGTATTAATTGACATTTGCTGTAGTTACAACCTGGGCGGCACAGTGGTTTAGTGCTTTGCTCGCTGTAATGAAAATGTGTCAGTGTTCACAATTTCTTGTGAAAAATGAAGCCTTTGGAGTTTGTTATGGCCAGATTTTACAGTTTTGTTGTTTTTTTTTTTCCATGGTCGCATTGCTGGAACATAGTGGAATCGCCAACGTTTAAAATTCGGGCTGCAGCTAACAAATGTTTTCTTAGTCGATCTTGAATCGAATCTTCCTGTTTGGATTAACTGAGTAATCAGTTAGTCCCTACGCGGACCAGATCGATATGAACCAAACACAAACAGTTAGTGGTTGTTATTTTCATCTCATTTCCATTTTCATTCATTCCCATGGAAAATATCCACCGCTACTGTAGTTTGGTATACCGTTTGTCATCAGTGACACCAATTTCACCCCCTTACGCACAAAGGGTGAGGGTGGGGTGGAGAACGTGTCTTCTCAAACTTAACGGATGTCTCCATGTCAAAACGTTGTGATCCACCGTGAAGTGACAGCGCTAACCTCCGTTTGCCACATCTCGACACCACTGAAGAGTGACGGCGGGGTGCTCAGGTGGGAAAGTGAAACGGGGCCATTGTAACTCACACTCAAGTCTATTTTCTACCCTTTTTTGACACCACAGGCGAATAATTTATGTCAGAAGCATCGGTATAATGATGATAGTAAAAAATAAATAAATTATTGTAAGCATGACTGTTAAGCACTGCAAGAGTCTCTCGCAAAAAGAGCCAGCTGATGAACATGGCAGCCTCTGACTGCAGTTCATTATTTTATATTGTTTTCTGCTACTATCAAAAGTTAATGATACACATTTCTGCTGTGATAAGAAAGCATATAAACAAGAATGGTGCATCGTATGATGTAGAAAGTTTTTCCCATTGCAATTAGTCCGAATGAAAATGATCTGTTCCAGAGTCAAGCCACCGCCATCCTAAAACCCGTATTTACTCTACCAGAAATGTTTTAGCTCACATTTTAACTTGCAATAAGTTAAAATGGCAGTGCTTCTCACATTATCTCTAAGGGAGAGCCCAGTCACCCTATGGAGAAAATTCATTTCGGCTGCTTGTACCCGCAATCTTGTCCTTTTGGTCACTACCCAAAGTTCATGACCATAGGTGAGGGTAGGAACGTAGATCGACCGGTAAATTGAGCTCCCTCACCACAAAGGACTGATGCGGAGTCCGCATCACTGCAGACGCCGCACCAATTCACCTGTCGATCTCGCATTCCATCCTTCCCTCACTCGTGAACAAGACCCCAAGGTCCTTAAACCCCTCCACTTGGGGCAGGATGTTATCCCCTACCCCACCCTTTTCTGGGCGAGAACCATGGACTCCAACTTGGTGGTGCTAATTCTCATCCCGGCCACTTCACACTCAGCTGCAAAGATATTTTTTCCAAAATGTTGTATGACCTGAAGAACAGTTAAAGCTAGATGTTCTCTGCAGTAGTTAATGTGCTTTTTGTGCTGTTTATAAGTCAAACGAGTGCCCATTTCCCTTACTCGAAACATAATCTAATAAATCTGCGTTGTACCCGAGTCAACTCTATAAACATAAACTGAAATATATTACATAAAACGGATAGAGCCTGTTGTAAAAGCAATATTTTGCATGTCTTAGCGGCATCCAAACATCAAAGCATGCAATGCATGTACACACGTAAATAATTGCAAAAATGAATGATGGTGGTGGCAAGAAAGGGAGGGAATACAAATGATTTTATGTGTATGTGTCGCTGTAGTCATTTCACGCCTGAGAGACTCTCACCTTTAACCGGGAGGTGCATGTGTTCCTCCGCAGTCTCCAGCAGGAGTATTCTAATAAAAGAATAATGAAAGCCTTCTCCGCTCTTTAATTGGACATTGTTGCCATGACATATCAATCCCAGCACAGAGATGCCCTTTTCATGTACGCTGTAATTGAAACGCTGCTTGTTTTTCCCCAATGCGATGTTGTTGGCTTGCTGAGTGTGACATCATTGTTTTCATTTAGGGCTTTTGTTTTCTCATGCGATCATCAATTTTTGGGTTCCAGTTGATCAGCATCATGGTTGAGAATGTAATAGGGTGCCCCTTTTTGATCACCGTGCATACAGGTGAACCTCGGTTTTCAGTTCACTGAAGGGGGGACCCGACCCACTATTAGAGAAGCATTGCTGTAGGCAAACTCGGCAACTGCCTAGGGCCCCCAAGCCGACAGAGGGCCCCAAAACTGAATGTTCAGCCTCATCTGAAGATAATGAAATGAAAATATTGTTGTGTCCTGCTGTGATCTGCGTTGTCCTCTCGCCCTGCTTTGTGTCCATACTAACCCGTCCTGAGTGCGTGGTGGAGCCACACAGTGCACTGCAGCATCAGACTCGGGCGGTGTGTTCAGGTGCGCTAGGAACACAGAGTAACAACTTCACATGTGCTTGTGGGATCAGACAAGGACTTTATTCATAGATTGGGTAATCAGTTAGGCCCTAGGCAAGGGGTGTCCAAACTATTTCCACCAAGGGCCAAATAGTCAAAGGATGCAGGGGCCATTTTGTTATTGATACAGTATACTGTATATATATTTTTTAAAAGGCATCCTTCGTTTATCAGGGTTGATTGGCTCCAAAACTACCAGATCGTGACAAGTGAATATTTTCGTAGTTAGAGCATAGGAAGCCTGTTTACGATCTATTAAATACAGTTTGTTTACATTATTAGAGCCCTCTCGACATGAAATAACACCTTTATAGTTACCTTTACAGTCATAGTACCCAATATAGTAAACATAATCAGAGAAAATAAGCAATTTAAGACATAAATATGACTCACGCTCGTGTGTCTTGTATTAAATATTCCAGACATTTGGAGGACAGGAAATTGACGTCGGGGGTTCAGAGTTCAGTGGATTACGGCCACAGCAGTAGCCCATGTTATTATTATTAATAATAATATTATTAATATTATTCTGATTATTATGTGTCAATAGCAAAAGACTGTTGTTTTGCAGATCAAGTCTGCTGATTGTGTGTCTCACCAAACATTACAGTAACATTACTGATACCTAGTGACCAGTGTAGAATACTACATGGCTTCAAGTAATGTACAAATCGATACCGCTATTTGTATTTGAGTTCATTTAGCCATTTGTATTGTTAGTTATTCATTTACTTGTTATTATTATTTTAGGCAAAACATGCTTAAATATGCATATGTTTTGATAATAATAGATCATATTCAACCACAAAAACGCATGATTTATTAATTAATACAGTATATTTTTCTGTCTTGCCCCAGGTGGAGGAGTTCGAGTATCTCAGGGTCTTGTTCACGAGTGAGGGAAGGTTGGAGCCTGAGATCGACAGACGGATCGGCGCAGCATCTGCAGTAATGCGGTCGCTGTACCGGACTGTCAACGTGAAGAGAGAGCTTAGCCGGAAGGCAAAGCTCTCAATTTATTGGTCGATCTATGTTCCCACCTTCACCTGTGGTCATGAGTTAATTTATTATTAGTTATTAGCTATTAGCATTAACATTTCCGCTTTTTTTGATTACATTGCACTTTTTTTTTGCAATTTTTCCATTCTGTTGTTTGTTGTTTTGTTTAATTTGAATGTTTATTTACTTGAATGTACCTCTCGGGCCAATAAAAAAATCTAAGCTGTGTGTGAATATATTGTTGTGCCTAAAACAAAAAGACAATAGGTCTGCTTTCATGGGTGACTAAGGAAATACTAAAGGAAATATAACAATATTCACATTTGAGAGGCTGAAATCAGTGGATATTGACAATTTTAAATCAAAAACGATTAATCGAATACAAAAATATTGTCGATTAATTGGATAATCGATTAATCATCAATTCCTTGATTAATTGTTGCCGCTCTAAAGATACACATCTATTTACTGAGACTGGCAAAAGAACGGAATTTTGAAATGTCAAAGCCGTAGGAACCCTGCTCCCTTCAAATGCTGTTATTTAATGTGCTATAAACAACACTAAGCCAATATCAGTCAATTCAAGTGGAATCCTATGCTTAGTTCCTGCAGGCTAGAATCTGTTGACTGATAAAAAAGATTTTAAAGAGGCTGCAGCACCTTGCAGTCACATCAGCTTATTCCATGTGCAGTGGCACACACACACTATCACACAATGCGAGGCCATTATGATTTTCAATTTTGATGCTGTTATTTTCCAGCGCCGGTTCGGTTGCGGTATATTGCGAGAGCGAATCACTGCGATATGAGCGGAGCACTTCTGCAGAAACTCCAGGTTTCTTTCCCCGGGATCCCAGCAGAGAGTGCATTAATCATTACAGCCGCCTCTCCTAGAAGACATAGTAACAGCTGGAGGAGAGAAGCTTGCCTTTAAACAGTACTGACTGCGGGAGGCTCAGCTATCACTTCTTGTTGTGGATTCTGTCATCAATAGTAATGAATACCTTGGAGCGTCGCCCGACTGCCTGCGAACCTGCCGTCGTGCACAAAGCCGAGCGTTGGACTGGCTTTTGTTTGCACGTCTTTGTGTGTGAGTGTGTGTGTGCAGCCACGTACTGTACACACCCCTGTGTATTTGTTCAACCTCCAGCACAGCTGAGAGGGGAGCGCCTTTGTTGGGTATGAGTAATATGCAGAGGACCATGTACGCCCGCATGACCCGCGCTGACAGGAGCAATTAATCACAACATGGTTGGAGCCGCAGATCCATGCTGAGGTTGCACCTGCGAGGGCCCAAAGCGCCATCCAGAGAGTGTTTCGCTGATCTTTAAACAAGCTACGACCAGCTGCATCACATTGACTTCAAGTCAAGGAGCAGCAACAACAAGCTAAAAACATTTGTAAGCAGGAAACGAAAGGGTAAAAACCTTTTAGCTCATGGTCAACAAGTCAAACAAGAGGTAAAAGGAAATGAAACTAATTAAAAACAGAGAGAGGAGACAGATGGGTGGACACAGCTGAACACAGAAGAACACAGAAAGTATGACCAGGAACTCAGACGCAAGAAATTGAAGGAACAGGAACGGTATTAAGTCTGTACATTCAGAACTATCACAAAGTCGAGAGGCAGGTGACTAAAGCTAAAAGGCAAATATCAAAAAGCAGATGGTCAACAAGTCAGAACAATGAGACAAGAAGATGTAACAGAAAAAGACATTGGAAACAGAGTCATGGAACAGATGACAGACAGTTGGTCGACAGAAGGGTAGAAGGGTATCTCATTTAAAGGCTAATCACAAAGGCGAGAGACAGGTGGGTAGAACAAAATGGCAGGACCAAAGGCAGTCAGTATGTCAGAGCAACGAAAGTCATTAAAAACAGAGTCATGGTACAGATGACAGACAGTAGGGTAGAACGCAAAAGTCGGCAAGAAACTTAGGAAACAGGAACAGGGATTAGGAACCAAGTACACAAGTAAACCTAAGAGTATGACTAGAATCTACAGATCTAAAAAGAAAGATGACACACAAGGAGCATAAGGCCTTAAGGCCAAAAACCTTTCGCTAAGAACCATGGTTAAGAACAAAGACTAAATGATCTGGCATGGAACTTAAGGACTACACGACCAACGACGAAGACATGACACAGTTGGGTAACACACAAAGGCAGGCGGGAAAATATATTTCATTAACAATACACACAACAACCCTTTTCCCACTAATCAAAGCAAATTGAAAAAACTGACTCAAACCCCTTCAATCAATGCCCTCCAAACCTCGGCTCTTTTAATTCCTACCGTCCTCTCCGCTCACTCGGAACGTCGGCAGGTCTTTGCTTGCTCATCTATGTAGGACAAGTAGTCTGAAGCAATAACGGAACAAGATGAATGTGCGGGGATATGTGCCCATGTGAGAGCTCTTGTCGCTGACAGTTTGGCTGCACAAAGGGGGAGGACTGGCGCTGCTTGATTTCCTTTTCGGATCCCGACCGCAGCTAAATTGGAATCACTCTGACAACCTCTGGCGTTAAGATGGATTGCTGCAGTTAAAAAAAGGCTGCCGTTTCTTTACTTTGCTTCTTTTAAAGCAGAATCATACACGAATTAATACAAGTGACGGACAGCTGACCCGCAGTGCATGAAAGAAAGAAAAGGGGAAGCCGCCAAGCACATCCAAAAGCTCTCAGTGAGCCGGGATGAATGTTTGATCACCTGTCTGGGCTTTAACCAGCCTTGCCAAAGTACACCTGCCTGCAGGACAATAGATGTGCCTTTCAGGAGGGCGACACCCAACCAAGGGTATCAAAGAAATCTGCGTACCACGCTCACAATTCCCGAAAAAGCTCAAATCTCATCCAGATTCTCTGCATTTGCATTTTTGGGACAATAGCCGTCTGCATGCCATAAATTACCAAACAATACTCTCGCTAAAAGCTGAAAACAGCTTTTACAGATTGAGCTGCTTCCATGCCAAGTGTGATGCAATTGATTTGGTTCATAATGCACTTTGGAAAGTCACTACAACACCAAGGTGTGCGTAAGTGTGTAGGCCACAAGTCATCCTGGCTGGCTGCAGCTCATTGCCCTGCAGTAATGGCAGGCATGCACACACCTGAGACCAGGGGGTGCAGCGCCAAGTGGAGCTGATTACTTTCTCCAAAGTGTTCCATGTGCTATTAAACAGCTTCAGAAAGTGTGACCCCGGCTCAGCTGATGTATACGACGGCTGCTTTACATACATGCAATATACTTGTTTATTTATAACCCCATGTTCTTCATACTGCAGCCCAGTGCTTGCAGCCGTCGTCCACATGAGATGCATTGGTGCTAGTATGACATCTAGTGGCAATGATGCAGCATAACACTTTTTTCTGTGTGTGCTTTATCTGTACTTTGATAAATAATGCTCAATTTTGTTATATTTTTTCTTCTTTTTTTAAATGTATGTTATTTAGTTGTTGTTTTTTTATTTAGTTTAAATTTTAAAATGTAATTTAAAGTATACAATAGTTTAGATTTTGGTTTTAAATTTAGCTAAAATGCTTTAGCAATGTTTTATTTAAATCTTTGTATTGTCTATCAGTTATTATATATTTTTTATTTTATTATTATTATATTTTCCTTTTTAAAATGGGCTATTTTATGTTTACCAAATGTAGCAAAACAATGTTATTTATTTTTTTATTTATTTTTTCATACAGTATGTTTTATATATTCCCTAACTTGGCTTTAAAAAAATGCTGTTTTATTTTTATTAAATTAATATAATATCAAACTATTTTAGCTGTAAATGCTCAGTTTCATTTCATTTTTAAATGTCTTTTTGTTTAAATTGTAATATTGAATTAAAAATATATAACGTAGAATGTTATTTAGTGTACATATTGAAATTTTGCTTGCCTGAGCTTGAAAAAAAAAATGTTTTTAAAACTTTGTATTTAGATTTTTGCTTACCTTATTTAGCGACACGAGAGGGTAAAAAAAAGGGTTTAAAAAAAAACCTTCAAATGACGCAGTGCAATTTTACACCACAGCAAATTAAAACCACAGTAATAAACATAATGTTATACTAATACCTCTCAATTAAACCTGAGCCTCATTATGTTTGTATTGAATGACATTAGTGTGTGCAGATGTACCTAATGAAGTGTCTGGTGGGTGTAAATATGAAATAAATGAAGATGTCCAAATTATACAGGGTTGGCTCTGATGCGCAGCAGGCAAACAGCAGACTGATGACAGTAAATTGACACCAAAATTGCTTGAAAATGTTCCTGTGAGGCTTTGAGTGCCAGCCAAGAGGAACACCTTGTCTGTTTTTCTCACACCCACATTATGCAAATTTTCCACAGCCCAACATGTCCACATCTGCAGGGAGAGGAGTGGGAGGAGGAGGAAGAAGATTCACTGTACTTTCACGCAGCCCAGGACTCTTCATTCACACCAGGAACAAGAAGAGAAAAGAAGCAAAACTAAGACGGGTAGGTTTGCATTTCTTGTACTTTTTTATTTCCACCACAAGCCATGAAAACGTCCCCGTGGCCACTTTTTTGCCAACTTGAGTGAGACTCTGGATGGTCCTTTTGAAGCGCTTCTCACATGTTTGCACGCGCTTGACAGGCTTCACGTGCACAACGTGGTTCTTCCCGTTATTATTTACCTGGCAACTTTAATGTTCGGGTAAAGTGAATGTTAGCTGCAAAGAGCACCCCGAGGAATCAGTTTACAAGCTGCTGGAGCAACACTTGAGTGCACATTGCTCAAGTTCTCACACGTGTGTGTTGCCACGTGGTTGTCACACATACTGTACCATAGACACACAATAACGTTGGCACTTTCACTTATTATAATTGCGGTTGTTGTTTGCATGTGCATTGATTTCTCCTGCCACCACCCATTCTTCTGTATTGTGTGCTTCCGGTTTGACCCAACTGGTCGAGGCAGATGGCCGCCACAAACAGAGTCTTGGCTCCGATGGAGGTTTTCTTCCTTGTTAGAGAGGTGTTTTCTCTCCTTCTTTCCTTGAGCGTTCACCTTTCCCGTTAATAAAACCCTGCACACAAGGAAACAAATTGTGTGTTTGGCAGTTAAATGGAAAAGACTGAACATAAGATGACCCCGAGTATAAGACGACCACCGCTTTTTCAAGATCCATTTTTGGAAAAATAACTTTTTTTTTCATCAATGTCGGTGGTAACTGGCAAATCAAAAAAGGATAACATATTTGATGACTTTGCTTAACTGGCCAGCATTATCTCCATATTAGCTTCACTCTTCCTGTGTGTGAGTGACAGGAAGAAAAGCTCTGACTCACTTGGGGAAAAGTTATTTGGCGGTCACCTGTTGGCAAAGACTCGTTTTTTTCCAGATTTTTTATTTATGAGGTGTCTTAATTTTTTTCACAAGACTAGGTATTTGTTTGTATAAGATAGCTCTTCTACTCCTGAACCGCTGCACACAAAAGGGTGAAAATGTGTTCAAAACGTGCCCCCCTACTGTGTTGCCTGTGCTATTATTTTTCTTACAAATACACCACATGAAACTCGGAGTAGAACCGCTGCTCCTCCGCATTGAGAGGAGCCAGATGAGGTGGGTTGGGCATCTGATTAGGGTGCCTCCCGGACGCCTCCCTGGGGAGGTGTTCATAGCACGTCCGACGAGTAGAAGGCCTCGGGGAAGACCCAGGACACGTTGGAAAGACTGTGTCTTGAGCAGGATTTGAGCAATCAGCAGGGGCAGGACGTAGCAGCTAATTGTCCATAAATCATTGCCTATTTGTCTAATCATTATGAAACTTTGAGGATATTTGTATTACGTACATGGTAACATGTCTTCCAAAGCATTTGGACCACAATCCATAGGGGCCACCAAAAATGTCATTTTCCCAACATGGTTTCACATGACTATACTCAATAGAGTACTATGACTGCCTATTAACGTATTGTTTTTTTTTCAGTCTGTTGATAAATGTCGATATAATCAGCCCAGATGCTCTTTAATGGATCTGACTTCCACAGACAGCCACAGATAGCGAAGATCTCCAGCTCAGGGTGGACTTCTTCCACAAGTTGGGTTACTCCTCAAGGGATATCAAGCTGGACGTCTACACGGACACCAACTCTGTGCTGGAGGAGCCGGTCCAGATCCGCAGTGTCGCACCCGGTTCAACTAGCAGTGGCGGAGAAGAGAGGAGCTCAGACAAGGAAGAGAACTTTTTGGGTCCCGGTCAGAGGTTTGGACCTCTCAGAATGACGCCTGGCAAGGCAGGTGGAGACCCCGAGTTGAGGCCTGTTGTTATTGATGGTAGCAATGTAGCCATGAGGTAAGAACTGATGCTGTCAGCTTGCACATGGCATCCCATACCTTTGCTGCAAGCTCACTTTTCTGACTTCAATAGCACAGCCTTCCGTGAAGACTGATTTCCAAAACTTCCCCTGCGGGTCACGCTGTTTTTGCTCCCTCACGTACAAATTGCCTCTTCCTTTTTTCAGCCATGGCAACAGGGAAGTGTTCTCATGCCGAGGCATCCAGCTGGCGGTCAACTTCTTCCTGAAGAGAGGACACACAGCCATCAAGGTGTTTGTTCCATCTTGGCGCAAAGAACAGAGCCGGCCGGATGCTCCCATCACCGGTGAGGTCGCGGCTTTGATCATGAAAATGTTTTTACTTGTTTCAGACATGCTTCACAAGTTACAATTAGGAACATCACATGTTTACACTTGCACAATTCAACACGTCCGAAAAGGAGGAGGAAGAAGCAGAGCATATTTCCGTATTATTAAATAAATAGAAATAGATACAAAAAATACATAAATTATATATGTGAGAAAATAAAACAAAGTAAATATACTGTATGATAGCGAAATAGATAAATACAAAATAATACATACATACTGTAATATAGAAGTAAAAAAGAATATCAAACAAAATAAATAGAAATAAATACATAAAGGAGTTAAATAAACAAACAGAAATTGTACAATGTACAAATAAATGCAGGATTACTTATTAAATAATGATATATGAATGAAATTCAGGATAAATGATATCAATACGGTTTTCCATATACCTTAAACACACCATATGCTTGTACTAGTTCCTAAGCGTGATCATATTGGTACATTGTTTAAGTTCCTGACTCAATCCATTCTATAATTTAACACCACATGACACACTTCATACAAATGAAGCGTGTCATTAAGACATCAACTGGTTAAAAAGCTAATAATGTTCTGCTTCAGCCAGAAATACTGATAAAAATGCCAGTTTAAATGGATCTTTGTGCAACTCGGTTTAAGCTCCAGATGTACGGGATGGAGATTTGCAAGAGTGCTAGGTTAAACGTCTACGGTTTGTGTTTTTTTTGCATGTTTGTCACACTTAAATGTTTCAAACAAAATTAAATATCAGTCAATGATAACACAACTGAACACAGAATGCACTTTTTAAATAAAACTTTTTATTATTAAGGGAGGAAAAAAATCCAAACCTACCATACATGGCCTTGTGTGGAAAAGTGAAGCCCCCTAAACTTAATAACTGGTTGGCCCCCCCTTATCAGCAACAACTGCAATCAAGCGTTTGTGATAACTTGCAATGAGTCTCTTACAGCGCTGTGGAGGAATTATGGCCCACTCATCTTTGCAGAATTGTTGTAATTCAGCCACATTGGAGGGTTTTCTAGCATGAACCGCCTTTTTCAGGTCATGCCACTAGGCCACTCCAAAGTCTTCATTTTGTTTTTCTTCAGCCATTCAAAGGTGGACTTGCTAGTATGTTTGGGAATATTGTCCTACTGCAGGACCCGAGTCCGTTTCAGTTTGAGGTCACCAACAGATGGCCGGACATTCTCCTTCAGGATTTTTTGGTAGACAGCAGAATTCATGGTTCCATTTATCACAGGAAGTCTTCTAGGTCCTGAAGCAGCAAAACAACCCCAGCTCATCACACTACCACCACCACATTTTACTGTTGGTATGAAATGTGACGTTACTTTTACACCAGATGTAGTGGGACACACACCTGCCAAAAAGTTCAACTTTTATCTCGTCAGACCACAGAGTATTTTAACAAAGGTCTTGGGGATCATCAAGATGTTTTCTGGCAAAATTGCGCTTTAATGTTCTTTTTGTTCAGCAGTGGTTTTCGTCTTGGAACTCTGCCATGCAGGCTGTTTTTGCCCAGTGTCTTTCTTATGGTGGAGTCATGAACACTGACCTTAACTGAGGCAAGTGAGGCCTGCAGTTCTTTGGACGTTGTTGTGGGGTCTTTTGTGACCTCTTGGATGAGTTGTCGCTGCACTCTTGGGGTCATGTTCACCATTGTTTCATGTTTTCGCCATTTGTGGACAAAGGCTCTCACTGTGCTTCACTGGAGTCCCAAAGCTTTAGAAATGGCGTTATTACCTTTTCCAGACTGATAGATCTCAATTAATCTCAGTTAAGTTATATTTTAACTGGGGGGGTATCACTTTTTCTCACAGGGCTATGTAGACTTGGATTTTTTTTCTCATTAATAATAAAAAAGTTTCATTTCAAAGTGTGTTTTGTGTTCGGTTGTGTTTTCCTTGAATAACATGTAATTTTGTTTGATGATCTGTAACATTTAAGTGTGACAAACATGCAAAAAAATAAGAAATTAGGAAACACTTCTTAAATTGATAAACTACAAATTTTATGCATTTTTAATTCAGCTAAACAAATAAGATATTTAATTTTCAATGCAAAATTTTGCTTCATAATGTTTTAACTAATCAAACATCTCTTTAATCAGCCAATAACAAGTCCGACAAGCCACAGTTGCAAAATCTAAAAACAATGCCGCTTTTGTCTGACCCCTCCTGCATTTGATAAGTTCGAAAGCATGACCGACATAAGCTCTCAATTTCTTCTCATTGACTCACTCTTATTTTCATGTGAACTTTTGTTTTTACAAGCACTTCATGCCTACTTAACTCCATCAGCAAGTGTATTTATCATACAGGATGGAAATGTGCCCTCAAGTCAAGTCAAACAAAGTCAGGGTGCAGTCTTGCTTTGGCATTTTAACTGTGTGTGAACCAGGAAATAATACAACATTTACGTAATCACATGAGAGCTGCAGCAGGAAGTAGACTTCTTCCTTCTAGATAACCAAACCAATCTACCTGGCAGTCGTAACTAGCAGGGTTTGACATGAGAACGCCGTGAGATGCCGTTGGTTTACATTTTCATGCACAAAAAGGTTGACATTTTAGAAATATTGAGCGTTAAAACTGAGAAAAGTCATACCACACTAATCCTGACCGAGCTGCCTGTTTTGATCTTTTATTTGGCTTTGATTCCTTGAATGGTGGCGCTGCTATTCACCGTGATGAAAACAAATGGTGGTTTCATAATAAGCAAACAATCAGGCCTGTCACCATAACAAATCTTGCTCGACGATAATCGTCCTACAAATTATTGCCGGTAAATGATATTATTGTCAATGTTATTTGGAGACAATTGTTTCATGAGTGCAATGATAATATTAAGGCATAAAGCGAGTACACCGTATCGCAGTAATAAACTTTTTTTTTTAAAAAAGAGTACATAAAATTGTAACTGGAATGTCAACAGATTTTAAATAAAATCAATTAAACAACCAAACGACATAATACATTTAAACAATATATGAAAATAAAATGGACTGCCTTGACTGCCTGCTGTTGTGCGGCGTCACATGGGACACCAAATAATGTCAGGACTGCTTCACAGATGCAGGAAGTGGCGGTGATCATGCATACCCATGCGGGAACAATGCACGCTGCGCATACTTTTGTCGTGCACGAGACATAAACACTACTTGAGAAGGTATAAATAAGTTGTGAGGGAGCGTGGTCGGTTCGGGCCAATCATTTTCAGTCACAAATTGCGTGCCATGTGCGTAATTTATGCGTAAACTAGAACGCAAACAGCGCACAAACTAGTCTTCGTGCGTTTCAGGCGTGCCATAAATACCCAAATGAATGGCATGCCTTGCAAATTGCGGGACAATGCGGAGGCAAAATGCGTGTAAAAGTAAACGCTGCTTTACTCCTCACTTGCACCGCTCTGTGTGTGCACTCGTCAGCGGCCCTGCCTCTACCCACTGGCACAAAGAGTCTGAATGGCTGACAGGAGGGTTCACTCGCTCCATTCATTCCGCTATAGAACCAAGGCGCCCAGGTGTTGAGACAGATGCACAGAGTAAACCCTCTTGTCATCCAGCCTGTTTGGTAGAGGAAGAGGAGGAAAACAAACGCATATGCGCATGTCAATATATCGAGGCGGGCAAAATTATCGAGTTTGTTTTTATTTATCGTGCGGTTAATTGATTTATTGATTATCGTGACAGGCCTACAAACCCTGTAAATGGTAGGTAGCAAGGTCATACCTGTCAACCCTTCCCTCACACGTAAACTCACACGTATTGCTCTTCTTTCCCGTCACCCTCCCATGATCTATGACATCTGTTTCGTTGGACAAGTGCAGAGTTACAGTCGATATGTAAAAAGTGGATAAAGTACACAATAGGGCTTCTTGGAGACATAGTCGTGAACAAAACACAGCTCATTAACATTATAACTACAGACGCAGACGACGGGAACCCTTGCTCTCAATCTCAGTCCTGAGTCCTGAGTCCTGATTCTTTGCCCTTCCAGATAAACACATCCTGACAGAGCTGGAAAAGCAGCAAGTAGTCGTCTTCACTCCATCCCGCCGTGTCCGTGGGAAGCGGGTGGTCTGCTCCGACAACCGCTTCATCGTCAGGTTGGCGTGTGAGTCGGGCGGAGTGATCGTATCCAATGACACCTACTGCGACCTGCAAAGAGAGACGCCCGAGTGGAAGAAATGCATCGAGGAGAGGCTTCTCATGTACTCCTTTGTGAATGACAAGTAAGCAATTAGCTGCTTTCTCCAGTTATCTCCTGGCTCCGCAGGGAATGCAGGGGTTTTTAGCAGAGAAACATGATTGTGCAACATCATTGGCATTATTTTTTTATTTTTTTTAAATACAGGTTCATGCCACCAGATGACCCTCTGGGCCGTTACGGTCCCAGTCTTGACAACTTCCTCAGGACAAAGCCTTTACCAACAGAGCAAAAGAAACAAGTCTGTCCATACGGTAAGAGGTGACCCTCCAAGGAACATTTTTAGACATCTGACACGGTGTTTCTACTATCTGTGAATACATCGAGTGAAGACAAACACAATCCTAGAATTTAACTGGATTTTCAAGGGTGCGTTCACAGTTGTCATGTTTGGTTCCTTTTTAAACTATTTCCTGCAAGGGCCTCATACTGAAAAATGCAAGGATGCCACTTTGACATTTGTGAAGATACACTAAGAAGTTACAGTATCTACAGATATACTATAGGTGCAAAAACGCGTTATTAGCTTGAACGTCGCTCTGTGCTTTTTGCTGCTCTTTTTTTATTTTCCAAATATTTCCACTTTCTTCTGAAATAATCTTTGTAAATTCTTTTCTGGTAATATTATGACTTTATTCTCGTGATATTATAACTTTTTCCTCGAGCTAATTTTCCAAAAATTACAACTTTATTTTGCTTTGTTTGTTAGAATGTTTGTTAGAATCATTAGAATACGACTTTTTTCCCTAAATATTTTTTGCTTTATTTAAAACTACAGCTGTTTTTTCCGTGTCTGTTGTTCGTTTTTTTAACTGTCCAACTACTTCAACTTTTTCCTTGTAAATATTCTTTTTGTAATGTTATGGCTTTATTCCCTTCCCCTGACAGTTTTACTTTATTCTCTTAGCATTGTAACTTTTTCCGCAACCTAATTTGTCATAAATTACAACTTTATTTTGTTTTGATTGTTTGTCGTAATATTACAACTAATTTTTGTAAAATTACAGCTGATTTTTTCATTTTTGTTGCTGCCACCATCATACTTATTTATATGGTTTGTTTTTTTCTCCCCCCTCAGATAAAAAGTGCACTTATGGCATGAAATGTAAGTTCTACCACCCAGAGCGGGCCAACCAGTCCAACCAGTCGTTGGCTGATAAACGGAGAAAAAAAGCCCAGATTTCCCCAGTGAATGACGAGATAGCATCACACACGGCGTCTCAGTCAAACGCCGACCATCATCCTCAGGAATTATACATGGAGCCCAAATTCGACCAGCAGAGGTCTTCACATCTCGCTGGGGTTACTGAAAACAAAATCTTGTACCGGGGAGGTCCAGGAAACGGCCCAAACCACATACCCTCCAATAAGGGGTCTTCCGGGCTGCCCTTCATCCCCAATCACTACCCTGCCAGCTACTCTTTTGAGTTCTTGGACTCCGGCCTCGGCTCCTATGAAAGCCAGTACTCAGATGTGAGCAACTCCCACAGGCCCACACAGTCCTGCAGGTGCTACTCACACCCGAGAACCATGGACTCTGCAGGTCAATTCTTGTTCCCAGCTCAGAACCACAGCCTACCGAGCCAACATCCATACAGCGAAGCTCCTCATTGTCAACAAAATTACTCCTCAGAACCCTTTCATGGACAGCCCCCAGTCAGAAGATGCTGCCCTCTTCCGGGATCGGTCCCAGACAGCTTTTGTTGCTCCTGCACAGGCCAGCAGTACTTCCCCTGGGGCCAGCAGCATCACCTTCCTGCTGCGTTTGACCTGCGCATGGTGGCATACGGTGATAGACATGTTCCCACATGTGATGGATGCCTAGAAGCTGGCTGCAGAGCTCCTCAACCAGAAGGCCCAGAGTGGGATGGTATTGTAGATTCCACCAGTCACCCACACAGGTACTGTTACAAGCTTCTATAGCAGGGTCCAAACATTTTCCAGCAAGGGTCACAGAAAAAGGAACAGATGTGAGGGCCACTTTCATAGCCTTCACATTTGAGTTCTGAAAATATATTAAAACCAGTTAGGTCAAGCTACAGTATGACAGTGCCTTTCAAAGAGTGGGTGTCAGGAGGGCGGGGGGACTTTCAGTATTAGCGCACATCTGCCAATATCTACGCCTTTTAATGCTCTGCATGTGTTTTGACCCTTGAATACGCTTGTGTGCCTTGCTGCTCTCCAGGTGTGCCTTATGTTGCATCATTTTGCTGGGTTCAGTTCCGAGTTCACTCCGGCTCGCTCCTCCTTTCCACGCTAAATTTGCCCACGTCCCACCCCTTGGGTTATATGTAACGTTTTCTAAGCTTTTTCCACTCATACACTGGTTTGTACGGAAAAATAAATACATATCAGGTTCTCACAATTTTTCAAATTTAAAAAAAAATTCTGTCCCCGGGGGGGGGGGCTTGACAGAAAATTATTGAGAACCACGCAAAGCAGTTTTTCTCATTAATTAATTATTTTTTTCATGATCCAAATACGATATAAATATTATATATTATAGGCCAATACATTTTTTTTTTATTTTTGTACGAGTTTAATTTAAATTTAAATCAATTTTCTGATTATCCAAATACTTTTTAAAAAATTATACAGGCCATTACATGTTTCTCAATTATTTTTTAATTTTTTCAATTTTAATGAATTAATTGCTGATTCCTGAACACTTTAATAAATATTATGCAGACATAATACAGTCACATTTTTACAGAACATTTCTCATAACTTGTTAATAGTTTTTTTTTTCTCAGCATGTCCCTTAATCATACTTCGTAATTTTCTGATGCAGGCTGTGTTTGATATTATTTTTAAATGAATGTGCCGCAGGCCAGAAAAAACGAACTGCCACAGTTGTGCAATATGTGTGAATTCATTCAGCAGATCGTCCTAATAGTGTTTACAGTGAGTATAAAAGGAGACTGGGCCCTATGTGAAATGCAATCGGAAATTTTAAAAATGGTCTCTATGTACAAAACAACGTACGAAACAAGTTACATGTCTGTAATTTATTTGCATACAAATACTTGTGTTGCAATGTCTTAGCCTGCTGCTCTGATGCAAGCCTCATCAAATCACTGATGACTTCACAGTAATTACCGTAAATGTTGTAATTATAGCCAGGGTGTGTATTTTCCCTAAACCGCAAAGAGGGTGGGGCGTTATTTAAAAGCAAACCTGCAGAGAGCCTGTTGAATGTGAAAACTCATTCTCGATAGCAAGTCATTTTTAAAAACTTTGATAATGATTTGGAGTGCATGAGAAAGATGAAAGGGAAACCCTTGCGTTCTTTGACCACATGGTCATTTATTAACAAGTATATTGCACAACACAGCAGCAACAGAGCCAATGTTGTTGCCAATCGCGGTAAGGAGCAAACTGCTTAGCCGGCGTTAATACAGCTGATGAGTTCGTTGTAAACAACAGTGCGGCGAGTGTAACACGCATGAGTTTTCACACCAACATGTTTAAAGCGCATGCAGAGGTAGACAAAGGTACTGGATGCTAAAAATGCAGCTACTTCCATCTTGTGGGGTCAATTCATTTGCTTTTGTAGACCACGCACCCGACAAATATAGGAGACTCAGTGGTTATTTGGATACAGGCGTTAACTGACGCATTTACAGTAGGGAAATATATATGAGAATATTATATTTAATGAATGAATGTGGGTCCTAAGTACCCAGTCTGATGCTTCCGTTGCTCATAGGACTTTTTGGTTAGTAAAACATAGGTCCAGTCTGGCTGTTAATTACACTTAAATATACATACAGCAGAGGGAAATTTTGGGATAATATATACATAAATAAATATAAAATATAAATAATTCAAACACATTCCCACCTTTACTCAGCATTTGCAGCCATTTTATTGTTGACATGATCATAGTATAGTTTCAGTTTGTTACCTTGCCTGAGATTGTTGGCTTTCAAAAGACTCGGAAACACATCATATCTTCTTCAGACTAAAATCTTTAATATGTCATTCAAGGCAAAACAAAAATGCCTTCCATGCCCAACCGGTTTTGAAGATATAAAGATATTATTGTGGGAGCACAAACGTTTCACTTCCAAAGCCTCACACAATCCCTTTTGCAACTTCTTACTCTATATTGGTTTGTAGTTTTTAATTGCAAAAATGGTGAGGTTGATGATTGATTTCAATTCAAGCTGTATTGCTTTTCAAATAAATCAGTACTGCTCTGTCCGGGGGTGTCTCCACACGCTGTTTCAGTGTCATTCCCAGGCCATCAGTAGCTTGTGGAAAGGTACGAAGGCACCATGGCCGGGTTTGCTGCACAGAATACAGAGAGAAACCTGAACTGCATGTCACAGGTTTATTTAAAATGCCTCCTTGACACATTTTGTAGTCCAAATTGCACTTTTGGTTGGAAAATCTCTTGTAAGAACAGTAACCTTCCGCCAACCATGCACCACCTACCAGTCAAAGTAGCAGTGTCCCTTATGGTGGCCGTCCCGCACGCCGTGATCAGGCGCCTGCAGCTCCACCCCGATGTGGAGCTCTGACTCCCCCTGCAGGTGACCCAGGAAGCGAACGCTACCTGTGCTGATTCGCCCGGAAGGCAGCATGATTCTGACCCGGTGACCCAGCTGCAGATCCATGGGTGAGTGGGGGACGAAAACCCGGTGCGGCCCTGAAGATCTTCCTGATCTCACACTTGGAGGGGAGAGAGGAGCACCGTCATCATGTCATACAACAAACAAATGTTTCATACGCGTACTTCAAAGTACTTCATGTTTTTCTGGCAACCGATCCTACAGTTATATTTTGTTAACAATGCTGACATTTGCATTAACATTAACAACAACATGGGACGTGGTGTGTGTATACAGTGTTCCCTCGTTTACCGCGGGGGATAGGTTCCCAAAATAGCCCGCAATAAGTGAAATCAGCGAAGTAGCCAACTTTATTTGCTTACAAGTATTATATACGTTTTAAAGCTGTAAACCCGTCACCATACACTTTATACACTTTTCTCAGACAGACATTAAGATTTTCTCACATTTTAAACACGCTCAAAGTTCAAATTTTGTTTGAATTTGAATGATCAACCTAGTAGGTTGGACACAAGAAATTATTAAGTGACTCACGTGTATTCATACCTCTGTCCTGGCGCCGTTCGGCTGTCGCGTTTTTGTATCCTTGTTAAAACATATTGCTCCTGCCGTCGTCCTCCTCGTCCTTGTCCTTAGCTTCTTCTTCTTCTATTGGTTATTGGCGGTTAGCAAGCAGCTCACACAGTTAGCTTAGTTTGCTAGCAACTATTGACCACAACAGGAAACTGCACAAAGGAGATTGATGGGCAATGGTCTACAGCCAATCAGGACGCAGGCCGCAGGTTCTCCCTTAGCCAATACGGACTGTTGTGGCTCTATACAGTATTTAGCCAGCTATTGTCTACTGTGGGTTCCTAATATGCGTGTACAAGCACATAAACACATACTGAGACCAGGTGGAGCTGCGCACGTCTTCAACTCTCACATGAGTATACAACACCCTCTACTGGTAGCAGTAGTAAATACAATAACAGACCCATACAACAGAGCACGGATAGATCACTCGAATACACCACAAGGATGCAGAAATCTGCAAAACAGCGAATCCGTGAAAGGTGAATCGCGATGTAGCGAGGGAACACTGTACATATGCAAATAAAAGGTAAGACCACAAATGTTTTTCAGTTCATTTAAAAAGGAGTTACTGCCTCACCAGCCATGAAGCTCACCGCACGTAATTGATAGACACTTTATTGCTCTCCTAAAGAAATTCACATTTTATCAGTGATGTGCGGTCAGCGAAGTCATGAAAGTGATTAAAAATAAAAATAATTTAAAAAAATAAAAAATGAATAATAACATAAAATATTTTGTCCATTGAAGTGTACTACAAATGTATTTCCTGCTAAATCACTGAATTAGCAGATTTCCTGATCAAGTACAGGGAAGAAACCGAAGGTGAGGCCACCGTGAGCATGGCTTCTCAGCTGAGTGCGCACTTAGTCACCTCAGGTGTTGCAGGAACATTTATTAGACACCATGACTTTAATGTAAGTGTGATGTCATTATTCTTGCTAATCAGACGATAAAATACATAGAAATGTCATCCTGATGGGTTGAGGGCGTGCGTGAGCTGGAAGGTGCTTGTTACCCACACTTCCACAGAGGAAAAAGCCAGTGTTTTTGTTTTTTTCTTTTTCTGCTAGCTATAACTAGCAATATGTTTGTATGTTCTGCTGAAAGAATGAATACATTTGACTGCCAAGATGGAGGATTAAATACCCAAACTCACCAGGAGCTGATCAGACCTTTTCCCGGATAGGGTGCATGTACGTCATGTACAAATGGTAAGATACAAAAGGTAAGAACACAAACGTCTTTCAGTTTGTTAAAGAATAACTGGATCCAAGAAGTATCTGAAAACATGTTGAAAACATTTTTTTTTAGAATTATTCTCCTCTTTTTTTGGTTATCTTCTTAATGAGCAACCTGTATTAACATGAAAAAAAAATTCCACAGGAGTCAGGGCCTCACCAACCATGAACCTCACTGCATTTGACATATGTTGCAGTATGTTTAAAATGTTTGTAGAGCATGTTGGTGTTGCAAAACACTCATTTCACTGAAATACCAATTCAACTACGATAACGAAAGGTGACATGCGATGTGGTTTGTGCTGGTGAGGCACAAACTCCTTTGGAGTTTTATTTTAATATTAATATAGGTTGTTCATTCAGACGATTAAAAAGAAAAAGATAATTTTGTTAAAAAAATAGTTTTCAAATACTTCTTAGTCCCCCTTTTACTTGTTTTAGTCATTGAAAAACATTCGTGGCCTTACCTTTTGTATATGCACCCTATGCTTCTCCAGGAAAAAGCTCTGATACTTTGTTGTAAAAGTCCGATCACCTCCTGGTGAGCTTGGATAAATTGTATAATCCTCCATCTTGGCAGAAAAATGTATTCTTTCACTCAGCGGTGCATTAAAAAATATCTGACTTGCTGCTGTTCAGCTGCCAAAAAAAAGCCTTTTCCTCTCTATGGAAGGACGGCAGTAACAAGCACATTCCAACTCATGCAAGCCAATGAGTACTGCAAGCGCCTCCCTTATAATATTTCACTGTATTTTATTGACTGATAGAACAAGAATAATGACATCACACTTACATTAAGGACATTCCACAGGTTGTAGAAAGACATGAGGCGACATTATATTGAGTGCACTCAGACGTTAGGCAGGGCTTGCGCACTAAGCTGAGACGAGATGTTCGCGTCAGCCTCATCTTACTTTTCTGCCCTGTATTTCATCAGAAAATGTGCACATTCACTGATTTTTACTTCAGAAAATGTTAAAAACGATTGTAATCATACAGAAAATGCATTTGTAATACAGTTCAATGGAAAACTATTAATTTTTATTTAATGTTATTATTATTTGTTTTTTATTTTCATCCTATATCCTCTAAAGCAGGTGGTTCGCAAACCCAAAAGCTAGTCAAAAATTACATTCAATATTTAATATTCAGTTGATGTTTCACTTTTTGCCGTTATTTTCGGGGGAAAAAAAATAATAGGCATGTTCCTCCTTCGTATATACTCAGTACACCTATATACGTGAAATACCTCATTTACCTGATTATTTCTATGCACGTTGTACTAGCAGAGTAAAACACACCAGAGTTCCTTTGAACTGGACCAAACGTGAACGCACCCTTGTACTAAACACATCATCAAAGCATACTTTTATGCTACACTCATTGAATGTGTCACTAACCTTGATTCTGAAGAGCAGGATGAGGTGGGGCTTGATGCTGATGACAAAGATAAGTGGCTTCCCCGTGATGCAACATCAGACCCTCTGTCAGGGAGCATCAGCCGAGAGACACTGAAGGCTAATTTGAGAAGACACAACAATGATCAGTGACAAACGGAGCTCTACGACAGTGAAGGATTGCCATGTTTGCACTTGCATTTGCTGGAAGAGTCCTCCAATATGTCTCCATTGTCCACTATTGGCTGCGCTCTCATCAGTGCTCCGGTGTCAAAGATGACCTGAGGGACACAACAAAACACATGGTCGATGGTGATGTCATCAACAAGTCGAAAAACAGCACACACCTGATTGCAAAGCTCTTCCTGTTTCCTTTGCAGCTCCGCAAACCTCCTTTCCCACGATGCTCTCTCGTAAGCGATCCTGGTTTTGAGCGATAGGATGTCTTGCTCGGTCTTGGTCAGTCGCTTCTGAAGGGCTGAAGTGCGGTCAGGGCAGCCCGGTATGGCGGCGACCATCTTGCTTTCAGAACCTAACATGGACATTTATATCCAATCACAAAAATGTATCTCAAGTGTCTTAATAGTGTGGTCACCAAATGTCTCTGTAGTCTGCCTCAAAAGTCCACCAAAACTTGGAGATGAAAGCATCGTCACACGAGATGTGACTTCAGTGACAGACGGGCCATTGAAAATTGAAAAATCAAAGGGTGAGTGCTTTTGCTTTATTTCAGTTTTATTTGTGTTATAACGTGGTTAGCTTTAATTCTTTGCAGTTGTATCACAGTTCAGAATGTTAAAATGTATCTCAAGTGGGTGAGTACCTTTGTTTTATTTTTGTTTTATTTAGTTCCAGATTTGAGCCATCCTTTTG
Organism: Dunckerocampus dactyliophorus; assembly: GCF_027744805.1. NCBI lineage: Eukaryota > Metazoa > Chordata > Actinopteri > Syngnathiformes > Syngnathidae > Dunckerocampus > Dunckerocampus dactyliophorus. The sequence continues at coordinate 6,533,101 of NC_072825.1, forward strand.
TTTTAGGTGACAAGCCATGCATGTCAGGCTACTGAAACAAATCAAAGCCAGATTGCTTTATTTTAGTTTTATTTTGTTGTGTTATACTATGGTTGACTTTAATTATTTGCATTTGCATCACTGTTAAAATGTGTAGTCTTTGTGTCATTGCAGTTTTACCTAACTTTTAATGAAAAATATATCTCACAAGTCAAACAAAGCTTCAGGCCATCATCATGCAAAACCTCAGCAAATCCTGTGAGACCTCAGCTCTGTGAGCCTTTAAAGCAGAGGTGTTCAAGTCCACCATTTTTTTTTGTATCAACTTCAGAGTACTTTTCCTTTATTTTAGTTTCATTTAGTTGTGTTATGCAGTGATTAACTTTAATTCCTTACACTTGTATGACAATTAAGAATGTTAAAATGTGTAGCCTTTTCTTTGCATCACTGCAGTGGAACCTCCAGCATTAAAATTTGGAGCTCAATGCAGATTTTTGAGAAAAATATATCTCAAAAGTCAAACAAAACTTTAAACCATCATCATGCAAAACCTCAGCTCAGTCAGCCTCTAGAGTAGAGGTGGACTTTTTTTTACATATCGTATTTTCCAGACTATAAGTCGCTCTGGAGTATAAATTGCACCAGCCAAAACATGCACAAGGAAGAAGAAAAAAACATACAAGTCGCAATGCACTATAAGTCACATTTTTTGGGGGAAATGTATTTGATAAAATCAAAGACCAAGAACAGACATTTCATCTTGAAAGGCAAGTTATAGTAATAACAATAAAATGGAGAACAACAGGGTAAATAGGCGTCTGTTAACGTAACGTGAATAAGTGGTATGTTAACGTAACATATTAACAGTTATTCAGATAACTTTAGCCTAAACAACACAACATAACTAATTTACTTGGAACTTGTAATCTGCAGAATATTATTTTCTTTTTGGAGCATTTGTGTTCTGTCTTTCTCAGTTGTCTTTGATGTTTACGATGTACATTTTCAGTGGTACAGGAGTGATAGAAGTAGCAGATGCTGGCACACAAGCCTAGCACGCCCTCTTGTGGCTGTCAGGAAGTTGCTCCGGAGTATAAGTCACAGGACCACCCAAACCATGAAAAAAAAGTGTGACTTATAGTCTGGAAAATACGTTACTTTTTTACTCTGACTTTATTTTGGTTTTATTTTGTTGTTTTATACAGGTAGAGCGGTCACAACCTAGAACAAATGAAGTCAGTATACATTATTTCCTCTGGGGGAAAATGCTTTCAAATTAAAACAATGTGGACATTTTGAAGTTTTATCGGACTTGTTGTCCTGAATTAGTAAAAATACACCACCAACTGAAATCCCCAAATATTTCATGTACTGTAATTTCAAAGATTTTGTGGCTAAACTGTCCTCATTAATCTTACCTATAGATTGTTTATGATGACAGCCTTTTCCCACATTTGTGTGATTTTCCCTTGGTAGAAACCGGACTGCATTGTATGGGCAAATCTAAGATGCGAAAAAGCATTACTTTTGTGTTATTGTGTGAGACTATCATGACTTCAGAGCACTCTCACCCAAAGGAACCTGCAGGTGCACAGTATCCCTTTGAAAGTCCATGTGAACACACTCCACATCATACATGCCATGGTGGTGTAGCATGTTCTCCTCACATGGTGGCCATCTGACTCACATGCAAAGACAGTGATCATAAAATATGGACTTTTAAGACACGATGAGGTGGTTGTACTGAGACAAAGCTGGGCACTGACCTTAGGCTGAGGCTCAGTTGAACGACATGAGGAAACCAGCCGAAAAACATGAGGTCGGAAGGGGATGTCGCAATCCCATTTCTGTCAAATGGGTCGCTTTTTTTCCCAGTCGCCGCTGAACGCTAGTGTGACAGCCAGTGTGGCCGACCTGTTGCTATGCGCCTGCTGCCGCAGACAACTGCTGGCTGCGTAAATCGCATCCCCTTAATCCTCTTAAGCCATGGACTTGCTTAATTTGGTCCACTGAGCCTTATACCTATAAACAATGTCAGTAAGCATGCCCTTGATTTGCACTCCTTCTAGCAGGAAGTGTCTAGCGAGACCAGGGCTGTCTAAACTTTTCCCACCGAGGGTCACATACAGAAAAATTTAAGGACGTGGGGGCGGGAGGGCACTTTTGCAACTTTTGCACCTTTAGCATCTGTAATGTACGACAGAGTATTAGGGTTACATTGGAAAAAAAATCATCTGAGATTTCGAGAATAAAGTCGTAATTTTACGAGAATAAAGTCGTGCATTTCCGAAAAAAGTCAAAAATTTGCGAGCATAAAGTCATACATTTACAAGAAAAAAAGTCTCAAATTTACATGAAAGAAAGTTGTAAATTTACGAGAAAAAAAGTTACCTTACCCTTGCCCGAGGCCAAAGGTCACATAAATCCCCCCGTCTCAGGCATGTTATTATTAAAATAATCTGAGATTTTGAGAAAAAAAACGCGTACTATTACGAGAATAAAGTCATAAATTTACGAGAAAATACTCGTAACTTAAACGCTAATCGGTTTGTGCTCAACTGCTCTGTTTTGCTGCCACGTTATAAATAAATGTTGCCTGAAGCAAAAGGGAAGTTTCCTTCCTCCCTGAAGAGCTACGCTCTATTTTCCCTCTGACATGTACGCCACGTTGACACGTAATACGTTATTCTTGTAAATTTACGACTTTATTGTCGTAATATTACGACTTTTTTTCTCTGAAATTTACGGCTCTATTCTCGTAAATGTAGAACCTTTGTTCTTGTAACGAGGAAAAGGCTTCTTGAGACGTCATCTGTACTTCTGTGTAGAAGGTGTCGGACGTTTCGCTCCTCATCCGAAGAGCTTCGTCCGTTGTTCTTGTAAATTTACAACGTTATTCTCGGAAATTTACGATTTTATTCCTCAAAATTTACGACTTTATTTTTTTTCAATGTGGCCCTAATACTCCGTCTAGTAACGCACATTTTTGTAATGTGCACTACAGGTGCTAAACCAATTGTAGGTCAATGTAGCTAAGATAACATGCTGAACAAAAACATCCACAGCTCATTAGTGTAATATCACAACATATCCCTTTAGTACTGAATGCATTTTATTTTTGCATTAAGCCAAAAATTGCCAAAAAACAAGATATCAGATCTTTCTTGGACATTCCTGAAAATCTCCTAAAAGTGCGAAGATTTTGTTAAAAACCCGTTCCTGAGGAGTTCGTAGTGTCCTGGTACTAGTAGATTCACTTTTGACCCCAACTGCTTCATCAATTTTGTGTCCGATGTCAATACCAGTTGGGTTATTTCTTTAGCGTGGAAAAATACTCCCTGAAAGCACCTGCAAATATCCGGAAACCGCGACTATTGGTTGCAAACTGTTCCTGAGGACTTGGCAGTATCAGTTGGCTTGTACTAGATTCACCTTTGACTACCTCAGCCATTTTGTGTCAAATGTCATTCAAAACCAGTCGGGTTTGTTCTTTGAAATCCATGAAAGTATCCTAAGTGCAAAGATTGCTTCAAATATGTTCCTGAGGACTTTGGAGTGTCAGGTGATGTGTACTAGATTCACCTTTGACTCAAGCTACCTGAGCCATTTTGTGTCCGATGTCATTCAAAACCAGTAGCGTTCTGTCTTTGACACCCCTGAAAATATCCTTAAAATATCCCGAAAGTGCAAAGATTGGCTGAAATCTGTGACTAAGGAGTTTTCAGTGATAGGTGGTATTTCACTAATTTTAGCTTTGACTCCAACTACCTCCGCTATTGTGTGTCAGATGTCATTTAAAACCAGTAGGGTTTGACATGTCTTAAATTATCCTAAACATGTGGTTGGTTCAAATCTGTTCCTGAGGAATTCGGAGTGTCAAGTGATGTGCGATAGCGTCTTTCACCCCAGCTATCAATATCAAATGGGTGCTTTGAAAATCCTCCAACGTTTTAAAAATTGGTAAAGAGTCTTATTTGATGGATGAGATCAGGAAAAGTCAGCTTGGATACAAACTATTTTACCATTTTTCATAAGAACAATGTAAAATCTGGGCTCCTTTAACAGCAACCCATATGGACCCATGCCGTAGTTTCCAATCATCTTGCCGAGGTGATCGGGTAACAGGTATTTGGAGGTGTAGTGCATCGTTGTTCCATGCAGGAGAGAACTAAAACATCCCCAAAGAAGCCAAAGGTTACCAACCAAAACCTGCATTGTCAATAACAACAGTTCCAACCACAAGGAGAATTAGCCGTGAGGGGCCGTCACATCTGATTTGTGATTTGAGCGTCTTTTGTGTCAAAGAATTCAATGTTCTGTCAGCCACAAAGGCGTAATTGTAGTGTGCTGGGAGGTAGGGGGGGTCATGGAGTAGAGTGGGGGGGTCTGATTTCACATTGTCTTCAACCGAAACCAAGGGCCTCCATATGCAGCCTCAACCCCCGCCTCATTCAAATATCAGCTAACAGGAAGAAGGTTTAATATTTTTTGTTTGTGTGACGGAATTAGAGACGTGGTGACAACACGGTGATTTGTAACGGAATATGCTCCATTGTGTTGACATTACCGATGGAGGACGCAGTTCAAAGTACATCCCTGCTACCTTCAGCTTTAGCCTTCTGTGACATTTTGAGTCATAATTCAAACTCTTCCTTGTGGAAACTAAGCTAAATCTCCTTTCTTTTTTTTTCACCCCCCGTCAAGACATCCTCTCCTCCCAGTGCACAGGTGAGGGCGTCCGCCTATTACAGCGTCACGGAGAAGGGGGAAGGACGGGTGTGCTTGACAGACAGCAGCACAGGGGGAAAGCAAGCTCCACATCGCCTCATTCACTTCATCCACAGCTGACGCAACGGTGACCACACGACAGGTGAGTGGACCCAAATGGATACTATTTTTGCTTTATTAATGCATTTTGTAGTTTTAATGCAGCCACATTTTAATGCAGTGACAGGGTGATGGAGGATGCAACACTGAGGTCAGCTAACAGTATAGCGATGGAATTATTGCAAATGTACTTCCTCGAGGAAACCTTGTTGCTTTCATGGAAATTTTGAGGAATAATCCGGCAGTGCCATCAACCATGAGCATATTATTATTACAGTTTTAAATAGTCAATTAACTCAAATTGTTTTCACACGCAATCAGGAAAATATATTAAAATCTATGTTTCTTCATTGAGTAAAAAGCAGTTGATGCGGCTTCTTTTCACAGTGTTACGTCATCGTGAAGACAAGTCCATCATTATTTTTTGACGTTTCAATTTAAAGTTACTGGACCTACTTTATATCTGAGTCAATTAATACAGTAATTTATCACACAAAAAGTAATAGCTTTATAGTCAATAACAAGAAATGTATGTTGGTTCTTCTTTTGCTGTCTTATATCTCGCATTATTTATTTATTTATTTATTTATTTATTTTCACCTGTAAAGTGAGCCTGTGGGGGTAACAGTATCACGTCATTGTGAAAGACATGATATGTGATTTTTTTTTTTAATAATGCATTGTAATTTTTGAAGTTCATTGTTATTATTTGTAGTCGTACTTTAAATATCATTAAATATATTTATTTAAATATACATTTTTTTTTATCAAAAGTAGTAATCACAAATAATTGATTATTTTTAAAAATATATTTTACTTATCTGATATGAATTAATTAAATGAATGATATATTATAATATTTATCAGATGAGACTTAAATTATCATCCAATATAACGTACATATTGTATTTTCATTTGTATCATAAAATACATTTTAAAATGCATTTTTTTCATTTGAATGCAAATATTTTTTGTGCTAATCTACTCCACTGATGCTTGTTCTTTTTGCTATTTTTTATTTACCTCAATATTGTTGGACATTTGCCACTATAGTAACGTCGTCCACGTTCAGCAACAATGATATTTGTGGAATGACATCACATTAAAATAGTGGTCGTATCAAATTAAGAACTGTATGTATATATATATATATATTTGTTCCAAATGAGTGCGCAGTGAGTGAGATGTCAGCTGTTGTCATTGAGTTTCCAGGGTGTCGAGCCCAGAGGAGGCCGTGCGGGGGAAAAACAAGCGGTGCTGCTTAGCAGTTCTCCCACGAGGACACATCCAGGAAGAAAAACATTTTAATTGCGTCCGCGGATAAACTCCTATAATCGCGACATGGCTAAGATATTCTCAGCAGGAATGACAAAGCATGTCGAAGGCGAGAACACAAATTACACGAATGTGGTCCTTGCTTCCCTTAAGCAAACTATGATGATATCAGTTTCATGTCAACAATTAGGAGCAAATGACTCCGAAAATATTTGCTCGGATGGATTTCATTGTGGTTGACAAAGCCATTCGGGTGGTAAAGCTACTGCATTGTGTCCGAAGAACATCTTTGAAAGCACTGTGATGTCATCATGCCATACACTGTCTATGTGCGATACTGTGATGTTATCATTACAGGCCTGGCCAACAACTCTCCTTTCCTGTCCTCTCCTGCCATGACAATAATGATCGCAACTACTTCTACAATACACACAGGTAGACAGAAGAGTGTGTTTACTTCATGTATAGTTTGTATAGGAGAGGCAAGCCTATTGTTGTTTGGATTAGCTTTTCTTCTGATTACATAATCAGCATCAGTTTTCTATAGAAAGAAAAAAACGCTCATTTTGTTTTTTAATCTCTATATCAGGGGTGGGAAACCTTTTTGCTTGCAGTCCTCTTAGGGCCATGCAAAATGTATAAACAATTTATTATTTACATTAGTTCTGCAAAAATACTCATTTATTCTTCTAAATTGTTAATCATACAACTTGAATATCATAATATTCGGACTTTATGACGGCAAACTTGCAACTTTATTCTCATAATATTATGGTTTTTGAATTGAATTGAATTGGATTTGACTAATATGATGATTTTATTCCTGTAAAATTACAACTTAATTCTTGGAAAATTATGGATTTATTCCAGTAAAATTACAATTTGATTGTCAAAATATAATGACTTTATTCCTGTAAAATTACAGCTTAATGTTCATAATATTAGGATTTTATTCCTGCAGAATTACAACTTTATCATCATATTATAGCTTTATTTCTGTAAAATTACAACTTGAGTCTCATAATGTTCCGACTTCATTCCTGTAAAATTAAAAACAAAGTTTATTTTCAGAAAATCATGACTTTAATGCTGTCACCTTATTTTCATAATTTAATGGCTTCACTTTTTTATAATTACAACTTTATTCCTGTAAAAATACAAGTCAATTCTTGTAATATTATGACTTGTCACAATAAAATGACTTTATATTTGTCAAGTTAGGACTTTATTCCTGTACATTTACTACTTTATTCTTGTCAAATATTTCTCTTATTGTCATAATACCATGGCTTTATTTTTGGTGAAATCATTTATTTTCATAAAATTGCAGCTTTACTCTCATAAAATTAGCACTTTATTTCTGCAAAAATTACAGCTTTATTCTTGTAATGCGTTTTTGCCTTGACTGATGTTTTTTTTCATGAATTTGTTTTCTGTAATGTTCCCAGGCTGCAGCGCCATCATGCCATCACACCTCCTCTTATTAGGTCTTCTTATTATGCCAGGATTCACCTCAGGCGCCACCTCCACAGCCCCCACCTCCTCTGTCAGCATGGTTGCCACATCGACACCGGCCACCACCCAGTCCATCTCTTCCACCACATCTAGAGGTACAACAATGTCCTCCACCAGCATGCCTTCCTCCACAGTCACCTCCACTACCGGAGCCCCCATGTCCACCACCCCTCCAAGCACACCCTTAATACCCACAGGCTCTTCTGCTAACACCATGCAGTCTTCCTCAAGCAGTTCTGGAAGTACATTACCCACAGCTACCACCACCCAAACCCCTACAAGCACACCCTTATCCACAGGTTCAGCAACTACCACCATGCAGTGGTCCACCATGAGTACTAACCCTGCAAGTGGGGGAGCCACCACCACTGCGGCCGCCACCCAGACACCCACAAGCACACCCTTATCCACAGGGCCAGCAACCAGCACCATGCAGTGGTCCACCAGTAGCACCAACCCTGCAAGTGAGGGAGCGACCACCACCGCCACCCAGACCCCCACAAGCTCACCCTTATCCACAGGCTCAGCAACCAGCACCATGCAGCCAATGTCCGGAGGAACAACTGCTGCTGGTTCTACACTTACAGCGTCTGTTAGCTCAGTCAGTGCTCCTAACACAGGAACCAACTCTGCCTCCTCCACAGCCATGCCCATGTCCACCACAACTATGATGACCGCCGCTTCACCGTCCTCCGTGAGTTCAAACACTGACTCCTGGACCTCCATGATGTCCACCACTCAGACGACAACCTCCACTGGTATGTTTACTTTCACCGGTGACAGCAGCACAATCCAACTGGTGATGCTGGTTGACTTCCAAGTTGTTCTAACTCCAAACCCAGATTTTTTTTCCCCATTGGGAATTATGTAAAAGTTACATCATTTGTTCCAGACTCGTAAAGCCTTTATTAACCATGTATCTTTTAGCTTTCTTAATTATCATAACAGTGTAAAAAGAAGTTAACCACTGTATGATAAAACTAAATAAAACTAAAATCTAGTAAAGTTATCAATAAATTAACAAACAGCATGTAAATTAAAGAAATACAGATTTCTAAACAAGAATGGAAAATAATTTCAAATCAATAAATGAATGTGCTGGATGCATTTGCATGTAAATGTTTCATTTATAGGTCTGTCAAAGTTAAATTTCCTTTAACTGCACAACTTTTTTTTTTACGCGATTAACGTGCGCACATCATGTTTGACCCTCGGCCCACACCGAAGTTTGAGGAGGGATGTGGAGCCACAAGCGGGAACAACTATTGAGCAGAAAAGGACAAAGAAAGGGGTATTTTGAATGGTAAATTTAGTTTCAAAGCCCTGGCAGGTGGCTGCTGTGACAAGACCAAAGTTATTTGTATCTACTGTCGTACTCCGAGTTGAGTTGTCACGGAGTACGTTGACTGCCAGTACTGGAGCACTGCCGGTATTTTTCATTGTCATTTATACAGGGGTACCTTGGCATCCCAACTAACGAGTGTTTTTTAGATGCGAGCCATCGCTCGGCTGATTTTTTTCTTTTTAAAATTTGGGTTACGAGCTGCTAGTTACTGGCAGGCGGAGCCGAGGACAGCTATTCGGATCTTGTGTCAATGTGACCGTGACCATGAATAGCATTAGCAGCGAGCTAGCATTAGCAGCGAGCTAGCTAACCACCGGGAATGATTTTCAACACATCAGTAAAACATACGTACATTATAGTGATCTAATTTTATCTTATTTATGATGTACTGCGGAAGCTCAGACAGGAACACTAGAAAGCACTAAATGAATACAGACCCAACGTCCACCAGTATGAGCCTGGAGTTTGTCTTTCAGAGAGGCTGTGCACTGCACAAATATGCACATTAGCGCTCAATAAGGTCATCAGATCTAACCTTTGTGCATTCCCACATAGTATCAGCATTTGGGACCAAATATGAGGTGACAGAAAATAGACATTGTTCTTCCAATCAATCAAATGATCCTTGTCCATCTTTACACCGCAGGCAGCATGACCAGTATGATGACAACCGCAATGAACATGGCAAGTTACTTCTGAAATACACTGTACTGTATGTACATTACAGTGCTCCTGCCATCATCAACCATATTATTTATTCTTTCCCAATGCAGATATACTGTCCCGAATTCTCGTGTAACTACTCAGACTGCAACACAATGTACGCCAGTCAAAATACAACGCCATGTGCAGCTGGTCAATGGTGTAAGGTAGGGAGGCCAACTACATCTGTGCTGCATGCTAAATGATGTACTGATAAATGTTTGTAAAATAACTATTTGATTCTTGTAATATGAGGACTTTATTCCTGTAAAATTACAACTTTATTCTCATAATATTATTGGTTTATTCCTGTAAAATTACAACTTTATTCTCATAATATTATAGTCAAATTTTATTCCTGTAAAATTATAAATTTATCATCACATTATGGCTTTATTTATGTAAAATTACAACTTGATTCTCATAATATGATGACTTTATTGCTGTAAAATATCAATTTTATTCTCTTAATACTATGACTTCATTTCTGTAAAATTACAGCTTGATTTTCATAATATTATGGCTTTGTTGCTGTAAAATTACAAGCATTACAACTTTATTCTCGTTATGTTATGACTTCATTCCTGTCCATGGCGTCACTTTTATAAAATGACAACTTTATTCCTGCAAAACTACAACTTAATTCCCGTAATATTATGACTTAATTACTGTAAAATTCTCATAATGATACGACTTTACATTTGTCAAGTAAGGACATTATTCCCGTACATTTACTACTTTATTATTGTATTATTGTTTCTAATGGCTTTATTTTATTTTTTTTGTAAAAGCATGATTTTAGTTTAATAAAATTGCAGCTCTGCTCTCATAAATTAAAATTAAACCTGTATGTGTTCAATCCTCCGTCCTCCCGTGATCATGTTGAAGTATCCTTGGGCAAGATACTGAACCCCCAGTCCCTCCTGATGCTGCGTCATCAGTAGGTAAATGTGCTAACAGTGTCAAAGTGCTAAAACAAGTGAAAGACTATTTATTTCTGCAAAAATTCCAATTTTATTCTGGTAATATTATGGCAATATATGGAAATTCTGACTTTATTTTCATAAAAATTACAACTTCATTCTCGTATTGCTATGACTTAATTACGGTACAATTCTTGTAATAATATGAATATAATATTAATAATAATAATAATAAATTTAGGACAAACTTTACTCCTGTACATTTGCTACTTTATTTTTGTCAAATGTTTTTGTTAATGCCATAATATAATGGCTTTATTATTTGTGAAATTATGATTACATCTGTATGCTAAATGATGCACTGATATTTAAAGACATAGTTGCCAAGCCTTTATTGGGCAAGGATGCATATTTGGTAATCTGGCATTTTACAGGGCACTCGTTTAATTATACATGAGAAAGTAGAAAGTGCTTGTGAATACAATGCATGCTTTGAAACAGGAGTTCAGAACATTCTCATTTCTCCCATTCCCTTAAAATTTGTATTTAATAGTATTACATTCATTTTCCCATTTAGTCAAATGCCCAGCCTCGTTTAGAATACCTTCTGAAGTACTGTATTTATTTGTATTCCTTTTTTGTAATATTTTTATTAGATGTCCAACAGACAAAAATAGACACCTGAATAGAACAGGAATGTGAGATCCCCCCCCATCAAAAAAAAAAAATCTGGAAATGTTTTATCAATATCATTATTAATAAATAGAAATATGTTTTAAATATGTCTGTGTATAATTTGGAATAATAATAGTTTTTGTTGTTTCATTTATTTTCATATATTTGTCATCTCACATGCAGATGAAAAACGCTGACAATCCTAGTAATGTAACAAAAGAAAAGGGTTAAAAGACAAGCTTATACCTGCGTAGACACTGAGCTGACAGTACGTGCCTACTAAGACACATTCATGTGTAATTGTGCAATGTTGCATCAGCTGTGCAAGATGGACATGTACTACATGGCTAGCTGCAGTGCCTCCTGCAACGACAGCTGCATGAACGACTCCCAGACCAACTGCAGCGTGGCTTGCTGCAACTACACGGGCTGCCTCAACGCCACTTTTGCATCCATGGTGATAATGCCATCTACAGGTACACAGCTTCACCTTTTGTTTGGGACTCTCGAGCGTCCTCCGCGTGTTGCTCGGGGCAGCAAGTCGAGTCATTGTTGTTTTTTGTTTTCATTTTCGCCCAGCAGCTGCTCCAACCGCCGCACCCGTCACCACGGCCATGGCCAACCCACAGCCAACGACATCAGATGACGTAAGGACTAAAGAGCGTCATTACGCCACTTTTCCACTGCACAAACCAGCCCTTACGCTACTCAATCTGGGGCAATCAGTTCCCCACGTTTTCTTATGTCTCCGGCGAAAGTCACAAGTAAATGTGCAAGCTATGGCTATTTTCGGTGTATCCGTTTATGTTGACCTGTCCTCAAATGTTTACGTTGCCTCTATGGTATCCCCGCTGGCACTAATAATAGCACCTGGTTTTGCCAGTGGAAAAGCACCAATAGCAAGTGGAGCTGAGGTGAACTGCGTTGGTACCGTGCAGTGGAAAAGGGGGCAACATATGGTGCAACAAAAGCGTGCTGTTGTGCATCTACTTTTCTGCTCTCCTGTTCTCTCAGGGAAACAAATGCAATCAAGGGATGTGCACCGGTGCTACTTGCTACACAAGCTTCAGCAGCACACTGCAGACGTGCTCCTCCTCTGATCTGCACTGTCAGGTGAGGCTCGCCATTAGGTGAAGACACGCTAATGATGCTCTCTTGATACCAACTTTGGTTCAGTGCTGTGCGGTCCACGCCGTTAGGAACATTTAAATTGTGTCAAAACCACTGACTAACTTTATGGAATTGCGAGTTCGGAGCCCCATGCCAAGAAGAAAGAACACCAACTGCTGGATGTGCTCCATCCATTGTTGTCCTTTGTTTACTATGTGGCCTTCCTCTTTCTTTTGTTAAATTCATTGGCTACTGTTGCATTGTGTCACGCTGCTATGATGTCATGCTAGATAGCTGGTGCAGCTATCGCCATCCTGCCCATGCACCCTATGGTGGCACACTGGCAACATAATGGGAACCATATTTCAACTCGAGCTCTCAAGCGATTAAAATATTTAATCGCAGTGAATTACAGTTTGTCCATAGTTAACTCATAATTAATCACACTTAATCACAAATAGAAAAAAGTTTTTTATCTCTAATAAGTAGGGATGTAAATCTATGTAAAGGGATATCAATTTTGGAAATATGGGCCATTATTTTATTTAAAAAATAATATATATTTAGAAATCGGTGGCTGAGTGGTTAGCATGTTGGCCACACAGTCAGGAGATCAGGAAGATGTGGGTTCGAATCGCCGTTGGGCATTTCTGTGTGGAGTTTGCATGTTCTCCCGTGTGTGTGTGGATTTTCTCCGGATACTCCGGTTTCCTCCCACATTCCAAAAACATGCATGTTAGGTTAATTGGCGACTGTAAATTACCCAAAGGTATGAATGTGAGTGTGAAAGGTTGTCTATATGTGCCCTGCAATTGACTGGCGACCAGTTCAAGGTGTACCCCGCCTCTAGCCCGAAGTCAGCTGGGATAGGCTCCAGCCAACCCGCGAAACTAGTGAGGATAAGCGGCATAGAAAATGCCTGGATGGATGGAAATCCCCCAGTTTTTGCATGTTTAATATGAGCGGCTTTGTTTGACGGCCCTTGAACCCACCTTCTAACTTTGTCCCACTGTACAGACAGACTACTATACTGTATTTTTACCCTTTTTCTTTCGCCTATTTGCTGACCTTATTGAGTGCTAATGTGCATATTTGTTCGGTGCACCTCTCTCCAAAAACAAGTCCAGTTTACAAGTATTTGTAAGTTATTAACTTGAAAGTACACGCAAGTACAGGCACTAAATCGGACTTTCTGCAATGTAAGTCCAGACAATTGTAGAACGAATGAATCGATGCATAATACAGTATATGTCTGCTAATACCTTATTACAGAATTTAAAAAATGAATCCAGAATAAAGGATATCAGTCATAAATGATATCAGACACTGTGGTTCTCCGCATTCTTCTTCCATGTACCTTGTGACCGCTATATGCTTGTACTGGTTCTTAAACTGGTGCATATTAGCACAATGAGTTGCATAGTTTTAGTCCACAAATTGATATACACGTTTTCAGTGCTGTGCGGGAATACAGTTTTTTTGGGGGGTGGAAAAAAGGAAGACGGTTGTCGACTAGCTATTATCCTTCTAAGTTATTACTGTAAACTTGAAAATACATGTGAGTGCAGGCACTGAATGGGAATGTCTGCACTATATCTGATTGACTGGTGTACAGTAGACTCCAACTCAATTTTTCTGCTTTTTGCAGCTGAAAAAAGAGACGGTGGGCTCCGACCTGAAATGGACGGCAGGCTGCACAGCTAACTGCTCGAGCGAAACAACGTGCACAGCCACCACACAGCCTCCATGCCACCTGGAGTGCTGCAACGTCACCATGACTTCCTGCCTGTGGTTGAACGGCACGATGAACTTCCCATCTTCTGCCATCAGGGGTCCTCGTATTCACGCGGAACTGACGGCGTCTTTACTCTGCCTGCTGGTCGCTTTAGGTTTCCTGCAGTGAGAAAGCACATTGTTGAGAGCTTACAGACGACTGCATCACTTACACCTCCCTCTTTTTCTGTTGCTGATATGTGATTGTGTGTACAGAATGTTAGGAAATTCGGTTTAAAAACAGTCCCCTCTTGTGTTATTTTTCTTTTGTCTAAAGGCCAGTGACAATTTCATTTTAAAAGTATTTATAGAAAATGCAGGGATCGGAGACATCATCACATTACATTACTCAGTAGATACTGCAGGTGTGCCTAATGATATTGTACGCTTCCTTTAATTGTCCTCCTTCAAAGCCATTGTGAAAATAATGCAGCTGTTATGATACTGTATATGATGCACTTTACGCAAACACAAACATCGGGCTGGTATTCATTTGTTTTTCAAAAGACATTTTAAAGATAATTTACAGTCTAATTCAATGAGTCGGTTTTGTGTTTTGTTGTTTTTTTTCCTGTGAATTGCGAATATTTTTGTTTTTAAGGCAAAAATGTCAACTGGAATCGACATCATATAGTTTTGTGTATTGTACAAAATATAATTATTTCTATAATGAAATAAATCTTATCAATTGATGCATGTTTATTTGATTAATGTGTGCAATTGGGGATAATATTCACTAGTAATGTAAAAAAAAAAAAAAGTACAAAAAAAAACACAACGGGAAGCAACTCGCCACCAGAAGGCGCTGTCCAACGTAAACATACAACATGGTGGACGATAGATAGATAGATAGATAGATAGATAGATAGATAGATAGATAGATAGATAGATAGATAGATAGATAGATAGATAGATATAGCAAATTCTGCCTAGCAACAAATAGCCAATCACATTGACGTCAAAGGGAAGATTGTAGATCAGGGATGGGCAAACTATGGCCCGGGGGCCACATCCGGCCCGCCAAGCGTTTGAATCCGGCCTGCCAGTTGTTTCCAAAGTATTTAATTTAAAGTGTTAACATACAAGAGTCAAATTAGCTTTTCACATGCAGCCATCAACAACAACTACCTCACCCATGGTGCCAAACAAACACAAGTCAACAAATACTGTATGTGACACACAAATTAACCTACCCACTGCACTGTCTGGGACGTAAAAGAAGAAGGACATTCACATACTATTTAAGAGTCCTTGTTTTATCCTTCATAGTTCATATTGTACATCAAACAGCCTTTATTCATGTACATTCTGGGTGTCTTACTCACAAAACACTGTAAAATTCAATTAGTTATTTGATGTGGTCTGGTTTTTAAAGTGCTCCTGAAAAAAGGGACACAAGCACATATAGGAGATTGTATGACACTTCTACAAAAAAAAAACAAGGGAAAAAATTTATTCTAGGTGGACGGTTGGAATTATAAGCTTAAACTAGTGTATTCAATATATAGTCTGGCCCCCCGGCCAATTTTGTTAACTCAATGTTAACAAAATGTTAACAATGCTAACTCAAAGTTTGCCCACCCCTGCTGTAGATGGACGACATCATTAGTAAGCTAATAAGCTAACACTTTATTATTTATGAATCACTTTTTTATATTTTTATAATCAGCCATGAATGATTTGTGACTTAAATGGTGTCTTACACTACATTTTGACTCGTTTTTTGAAGCAGAAACGTGGATGAAATCACCAAATTGGAGTCAAAGCTACTGTAATGTGATGTAGTTTTCTAGCTAGTTTGTAGCAGCAATTTTTAATATCATTCTCGTTCTAAGTAAAACATGTCGACGCTTCACACTTGTAAGCTGTTGTGCTGAGAAGAAGCTTTCACACAATCAGCACACGGCACAATAATCCTCTTTAGATCACTTAACTAGACAGAGGACTAACCTGTTTGTACTGCGTTGACATCCCGCCCGGTTGTGACGTCACAGGGGGCGCTGGTTGCAGAATCAGTGCGTGGCAGTCACTCACTTTTTTGTGGACATCCTGCAAACAACATCTGGACTTTGGGTACAAGAAATGTCAAACAACGACAAGCAGAAGCGGCAACAACCGCCAGGCTGCTGTCTTGTCTGCTGTGCTGCAGCCCACTCAGGAGATCCATGACCAACCCGTGGACTTTGTGCAAGTTTTCCTACTACTTACAGCCGCCATGGATCAGTCTGTAGCCATCCAAGACACCCTGGAAGGATCAGAAAACTGCATAATAGTATCCTTTCTTGCTTTGGTGTGTGTGTGTGTGTGTGTGTGTGTGTGTGTGTGTGTGTGTGTGTGTGTTGCGTGTGCGCGCGTGTGTGTTTTTGTCACTTAAAATTCAGGGATTCAGTTGCTTAATCAACAGTGTGAGGCCTTTTGAAGTCACCGCATGGCTGATTGTATCTCTATGATATTAAATATGATTTGACGTGAGCAAAAAGTAATGTTCATATGGTGAAAATGCGTTTTAACGACACGTTTGCGTGTTTTTTTTTAGACCTTTACCAGGACGTGAGCCAAGTTTGGTAATAGCAACTTTCCACCACGAGATGGCAACCTTGCTTCAACAAAAGTTTATTTATAGAACTCACGTTCTGGTTCAGCTGCATTGACGGACACAATCACATCTTTTATGTATAAAGGTTATAATATTTTCAGACAGAGAACCAGAAAATAAAAAATACAATAATTTCATCTCAAGGTGAAAGCTGCAAGTATTTGGGATGATCTGCTGCAACATAAATGGAATTGACCTTAAATAATTGCATTGCTGACAGCTATTTTTGCTACTATTTACTGTCATTTATGTTTCAAAAATTGTCCTATTTAATGAACAAAGCTGAAAGCACATTGTGCTGCTTTTCAGGGCATAATATGGTATCACTCTCAAGTGTACCGCTGTTGCACTCATTACAATTTAGGAGTATACATTGACCAGTACTCTTAACACTGGACAAGGTGCACACCAGTGATCCTATGGGCTATACCAGTGTAAAATGGACCTTGAGGGACCTTGTATGGGCTTCTATTTCCAGAGTATAGTTATTTTTTCTTAACTCATATGAAAACATGCTGTACAATGTGATGTCCTCTTAGATGATATCACTGAAAGCAGACTGCTGGGATTGGTACAGTCTGCAAAAGAACATGCGTGAGTTGTCATGTCTTTATTTTTCCTACTTGAATTGTACTGGGTGTCATTAGAATGTGCAGGTGTGCAAAATGTAGTGTCCAGTGAGAGTTTGTAACCCAAGAGTCCTTTCTTTAAAGCAACTGACTGCTTTTATTTATTTCTTCTTTTGTAGAATCTTTATTTATACCCATCGACGGATGGCCATCACTGCTGATGATGTTTGCCTGGAGGATGTCGTACCGATCTCCCTGGACTTTGCTGTAGTTGAGAGTGAGTATTTATTCACACAATACCCATAAGGGAGGGAGAGGGCAACATCCTGTCAGTCGCACTATTCTGAAGATGTGACATCACTTTTAACGCATGTTTCCATTTCATAGTTTCTTCCTCAGAGAAGCTTGCACTCGTTGGTGAGTTTTTCTTTATGTTGTCATTTTTTTCAGTGCAGTTTAAGTACAGTGTACAGGCTGTAAAACCCTTCACCATACACTTTATACACATCAGACAGGCAAGAACATTTTCTCACATTTCTCTCTTGTTTTAACACTCTCAAAAAAGTTCAAGCCTTCGTTTAAATTTGAACGATCAACCTTAATGATCAACACAAGAAATTATTAAGTCACTCACGCATGTTTCACTCCTGTGACGGTGCCTTTTCGTCCTGGTGCCGTTCCGCTGTACTGTAGCGTTTTTGTATCCTTGTTAAAACATAGTGCTGCGAAAGGTGAACCGCGATAGAGCGAGGGAACGCTGTAAACAGAATATTTGTGTGTGTTTGTGTGTGCGCTCTTGCAGGCGCTGATACCCGAGTGAGAGTGAGTTACCACGAAGACAGTTTGGAGCTCGTACTTCCTTTCGGGTCCCACTCGCGACTCTTCCTCGCCGAGGTCATCAGAGCGTGGAGCGGTCAGTTGAGTTTTCATTTAAAGTGACCGCATGGCACAATAACACAGGAAGCCACTAGAAACAATGGTAGAAAGTAGAAATGTGTCTGTTCCAGGGTCAAAGTGTCTACCTTGTAAAAAAAATATATATAAATAAAGTAATAAGGTAGAGAAAAAAAAGCATTTTTTTAAATGATAAAATAAATCATAAAGACTAAAGTAAAAACTGAACTGAACTTAACCACTTTATAGCTAAACCAGGGGTGACCAAAGTACGGCATGGGGGCCATTTTTGGACAAGGGCTTGTTTTTAATGGCCCCTGTATTTCGTATTTTCCGGAATATAAGTCACTCCAGCCAAAAATGCACAGTGAAGAAGAAGTCGTACTGGACTATAAGTCGCAGTTTTGGGGGGAAATGTATTTTATGACATCAGAGACCAAGTACAGACACTTCATCTTGACAGGCATCTTGAATAGGTGGTATGTTAACGTAACATATTAACAGTTATTCAGATAACTATAGCCTAAACAACCCGCAAAGTCATCTCTATTCATGGCCTTGGCACCTACCTGACAAGCCTCTCCTGGCAGCACGTTGTTCAAGCACCCATGTGTGAACTTGTTCCTCTAACTGTGGCCGTCTGGCTTTTAGCCCGCAATTAGCTTTTTTGGTTTTCTTCATTGCACTTAGAGTCTCCTTCGCTTTTCACCAAACCCTCACAAGTCTGTTGTTCACTCCAAACTTTCTGCTGCTCCATTACCATTTTCAGCTGCATATTTCACTACTTGCAGCTTGTAATGTGCAGAATATGATGTCCTTTTTGGGGGCGTTTGTGTTCCGTCTTTCTCTGGTGTCTTTATAAGTTGATGTTTACGTTGTACATTTTCAGTGGTGCAGGAGTGATAGGAGTAGCAGATACTGGCACACAAGTCGAGAGCGCCCTCTCGCGGCTGTCAGTGTGTGGAAAAAAAAAACATATATAAGTCGCTCCGGAGAACAAGTCGCAGGACGAGCCAAACCATGAAAAAAAGTGTGATTTATAGTTCAGAAAATATGGTAATCTAAAATTAAACTATTAAAAAAAATAATTAATAATTAGATAACTTAATATGACACTGTAACTAATTGTTTTAGCCGCAACACCCAGCTAACAGGTCAGTGTTTCCTCCAAATAACTTGGCATATATATATATATATATATAGACCTACATTGGATTGTTTTTAAGCGTAGTGAAGAATATCAAAATTCTCCCTGCAACCTTTGAATTTAATGTATGCAGCCCTTGGTGTAAAGAAATTTGGACACCTCTGAGTTCAACGTACCAAAAAGAAATGAAATGATGTACTCACGCTGACAACGTGCTGGCAATTATTCAGAGTGGAATTACTGCATGTGTCTGCGGGGCGAAGGTCCTCACAGCCCCGCTCGAACGCTGCTGCATTCTTTTGTTATTTTTGGCCATCCGGCCCGAATGGAGACGCAAGTCCATTCCAGTTACGGTTCTATGAGTTTCCCTCCTTGTCATCTCTACAGTAGTGTTCTTCAATGGGAGCATCACAAAGAAAACACACAAAAAAACTAAAGAAAAAGCAAAATGCACTTGTGGAGTTAACCCTCTAAATGCTCACTGAGTATACGTGAGCATCCAGCTTTTGTGCAACATCTTTGTGTCGTGTTGTGGAAGTTCCACTGTATGTCTTTAATGTGACCGCTACCCAGAAAGTGTTCCATGCCATACACTTTTGTTTTTGTTTTTTGACGGGAAAAAAACCTGTTCGTCCAGTCAACCTTCCTCGTTTTGCTTGTGTGGCTAATTCAAAGCAAAATACCTGCATTGCTTCAAGTGGACGTGACTTTACCTGACTCATTTTGCTGTAAACACGCATTCAGGAATGAAAGCTGACGAAGGCGGAGTTTAAGGGGTGTCATTTTTTTTCCTATCGCGAAGAGGATTTGCTGAAAGGACGGCAGGACATGGCAGGACACTTCTCCCTCCAGACCTCCTTTTACTTTTACTATTTGCTCACCGTGATGGGAGCAGTCAGGCAGTTTTGTTAGGGATATGTCACTTTCATCGCCGGGGTGCTATCTTCCACTAGAATCCTCTCAGGAACACGAATGAAGACGTGTCGGGAGTGTCGTTTTTTTGGGATACGCGCAAAGGTGATTCGTTTTTGTAACTAGCAGCAGTGATGGATGGATTAGATGAGCTTGCGGGGGTTGTTGCTCCAAGTAAAGCTATTGGAAACAATGATGGTGAGCAGGCTGAACGAATCTCAACATAAGAGGACACTCTCTCGCTTATATTCTAGATAGATTTTTATGTCGACGTGTTTCAATTGTTTGCCTGCAGATGTTTGCAAGTTTCCCTCCCAAGAAGCCAAGTTTGAGTGGATCAGCAAATACCGAACAGCTACCAGAGGCCAGGGACTCGTCAAACAAGCCCTTGCACCCCTCGGCACAACACTGAATAAACTCAACCAGCACAGGAAAACAGGTTTGTCTCAAGCAATATCGCTGATAAACCTTTTAACTCTTTGTCTGGGGCTGTTCAGTCACTGCACCGGTGATAGTTGATCTCTTAAAGCTGCTCTATGTCACTGGCTCACGATTACATTTTTAATATAAGCACACCGCCATCAACTAGCATATGTTACCAACAGTGGTTTAAGAGAACAGATTTAACAAATACATGTCTGTATTTCTCACGATTAGAAGTTAAACTTTGTCAAATTTGCCGACCGGGCCAAATAAGAAGATTGACGTTCAGACTGTCAATGTAGGTGTCAATGTCTGGGGCGTAGCATACGTGGTAGGACCTGGAAGAGGGCGGGATATAACGCATGCAGCTTGTTTGAATGCGAGTGCCCTGTAAACGGCTGCATACGGCAGCTTTGAGCAGATGTGTGTTCATTATTTGGATGCATCATGAAACACATTATAAAGGTTGAAATGGCTTCTGTTAGGAAAAAATCTAAAACTACATCTAACACACCTGCACAACCTAATAAGGTCCAATCCAAGAGAAGACAACAATGATAAGTATTTGCAATAATTTAATGGGAAAAGGAAATATGGTGTTCCCTCGTTGATCGCAGGGGATAGTTTCCCAAAATAGCCCGCAATAAGTGAAATCTGCAAAGTAGCCAATTTAATTTTTTTTACAATTGTTTTATATGTTTTAAGGCTGTAAAACCCATCACCATACACGTAATACACTTTTCTCAGACAGGCATTAACATTTTTCCACATTCCTCTCTTTTTTAAACACTCATAAAGTTCAAATTTAGTTGGAATTTTAATGATCAACCTACTAGGGTAGACACCACAAATTATTTAGTGACTCACGCATATTTCACTCCTCCTTCCGTGCCTCTTTGTCCTGGCGCCGTTTCGCTGTAGCATTTGTATCCTTGTTAAAACATATTGCTCCTGTTGGCATATTTTCCTCCTCCTCATCCTCCTTGAACCGAAGATTAATTTATTCCGTAATGACACCCTACAGCCGGTTAGCTTCTCCTTCTTCTTCTATTGTTTATTGGAGGTTAGCAAGCAGCTCACACGGTTAGTTTGCTAGCGACGGCAACCACAACAGGAAACGGCACAAAGGAGATTGACTGACAATGATCAGGACACACAAGACAATGGGGCGTGCAGACAGAAGAGAGGGACGAGAGAGAGACAGCAACCTGCGCTAAAGCACAAAACTACAACACACAACTTCCCACAATGCAATTCTTTTTAAAGAACTAAAATTGCACTAAAAAATCTGCGAAACAGAGGGGTGATCCACAATGGAGCGAGGGAACCCTGTAAAACAGTCTTTAATAGCATGAAATTGACATAATGATACTTTACCTGCTTATCCAAAGACAAAACTGCTGTTTAATAGAAAGAAGATTCACTTAACTCTTTACAGGGCACTCATTAAAATACTTTAGAATGAAATGTAACCCGAGAACATTGGAAGTCTTAAGATTTTTTGGAATGTTTTTCATTCTAATCCGGGAATTTTTGTACAATAACATTTCGGGGAGAACGAAAATTGAGGATTAATAAATTGAGTTATTAATCCATTTAAAAGGGTCCTTCTAAAACTGAACAAAAACAGTTTTTTCCATAGGAAACAATGTTAACACAAAACACATTTTATAGAGAATAATTATAGTTGTCCATGTAGAAAACAATGCAAAATATATATGACAAATGAAATGGATAAATGAACATTTAACATCACTTTTAACTTTACTGAAGGCGCTTGTTGGCAAAGACGGCGATGACGAGCAGCAAGGAGGGGAAACGAGAGACACGCGGACAATACCTTGGGTTTTGCTACTAGTTATTTCTGGAATTCAGTCGAGTTTTTTTATCAAAGTGCTGGCACTTTCAACCTTGTTTGGCCCCATGGTGGGTTATTTTTGCAGGTACTCAATAGAAAAAGCTGAGACTTGTGGCACAACTGTGCAGTTAGCAAAGAACGACAGAGTCAACTGGTCATAAAAGGGCGACGGAGCTGGGAGAGAATGACTAGTGGGAGCTAAGAGCACATTTAAAAAAAAAAAAAAAAAAGAGTACAAACACAGTTGGACTGACGCAGTGTAATGATCAAACGACAATACTGAGTTACCAACGCATGGGATTGTTTGAGCACTTGAGTCCATGGAATGATAACGCGGGCAAACAGACTAGTTTGTGTAACATTCTCATATGAGTTTGCCAAAAGATTGTGTCTTACAGGATACTGTAGTATTGTGTAAACTAAGTATCACAAGAATTGGTGTTGGGTGTGTGATCCAAGATGGCTGAATAAAAAGTCCGTCCACATCTTTATTAATACCATAGGAGTCAATGTGCCAAAGGGTACATTTTTTGTTATGCGCAGTATTATACGATAACCAAGACAGTTTATGAGAGCCAAGGCAAAGTTTAGGCAAACACATTTGTCAAACTGAGTCATACCAAAACTGGGGCAAAAACTGAGGTTCTACTGTATAATATTAAATCAAGTTTTTTCAAAAATGATATATGAATTTGCGTTATTAATCTTTTTTAGCAAATATAATCATTATATCTGCAGTATATATTGTTTTTTAATTAAATATTTGTTTTACTGTTTTTTATATGCATTTAATATTAGTTTCGTAGGTGAAAAATATATACAGTATTAGAGATATTATAGGCGTGTAGGGGCACTGTTCTAATGCTACATCATTAGAATTTAATGAGAAATGTGTTTCTCATTGTTGATTGAAAACCTCATATAGTGAAGTATGACAGTCATTTTTGAACACTCCCTATGTTACCAAATATTGTTCCAAGACATCTTCATCGTATTGAACAAAAGCGAGTGAAGCACGCTCTCTTTAAATGACCAAAGGCTGAAAAAACTTTTTTTTTTCCATATGTATTTAAAATACGCGAATCTGCGAGGAGGAAATGATTGCTATTATTATTGTGACGAGTGATGTAGTGTTTTGTTTTGGATGCTAGCTGGCAGCTAATTGTGTTGTAACAACATTTAAATGTCGTTTTGCGACTTGTGTCTCCTAATGGACACACACACGCACACAAACACCAGCGTTTTAGGTTTGGATGTCTTTCTCAATCAGTGGAGTGAAGACATAACTCCTCCCACCACTGTAACGTTAGCATGAGCTGGTCTCAGTCTGTAGCTCCCTGGTGTGGACTCACGGACAACACCTTTTCCTCCCCAGAATGCGCGGGAACAGAGAAGAGACATGTCAAGGGTAATGAGAGACTCTGGTATGAGAAAATAATCTTTTCATATCCTTGTTTTTTGGGAGGCGTTAGCGCCATCGACAGCTAACTTGGCTAATGAGCTAGCCTTCGAGCTAAAGGAAGTAAGTTCAAGCTTGCCGTCAATTCTAGGCAGGAAGTCTGATATTAAAAATCACAGGCACTCATTTCCTAAAATGTCTAAAAATGCATTAATTAGCTGTCAGCTATTACATTAATACAAAATTGCCACTCCACCACATGTATTTTGTTTTTGCTGATGTTGTGATGCTAGTGGACAAGAACGCTGCAGCTGCCGGGTGTTGTGGTTATAGAGTGTTGTAATAACGTGTCGTTCGTTGAGAAACAATTTGCGTCTTAAGGGTGTATTCTGTATGACTTAACTCCGTCCTTGGTTTGACGTGTTTAATCGCTGCTGCTGTTACGCATTAGGGAATGTTAATGTTTATGACTCGTTGTTGCATTGATAGAGCAGAGTCAGTTGTGTAATATTGAACTTTGTGCATGTGTGCTTGACTGATGTAAAAGATGAGGAGATGCATATCATCTGTGAAATTGCATCTGACTCCCCGCCGCCACCAGCAAACCGCTGAGCTCATTAGTTAAGATGAGCTAAGTATGCACAGGAATGTAAAACTTGCCCTAAATACATGCATGCATGCATGCACAACAACTTTATATGCTCCATTAAATGTCGAGTGATGTCATTATAATAAAGATTAAAAGGTGGTGTTAATGTGAGATGGCTAAAAAGTAGTTTGATGCCTGGCAATATGAGACTGACAGGTGAACAAACAAGTCAACAATCACCACTACAGTGTTAAAGAACAACACAGAAAACTGTCTACAAGAACCCTGCTTGTATCAGCTGAACGTTTTTGCAAATAAGATGCTTTACTTTCTGCTACTATTTATTGTTTACTACTTTTCTGTATTTATTGTTATGTGGGACATATCACATTTTAAAAAGCATTGCGTTTAAAATGTTCATTTTAGTCTTTGTTGACTCGTGGAATTGAACATTACCGTTTCATCCAATGAAAGTGTTCACACAAAGGTGCCTTTAGTATAATGTTTTGATATTAAAGGCAATTAGTTACATTTACAGAGGATTGCATGTCCAGTATTTTTTTTTTAATCACGTTTAACATTCTTAGCCATTCCCTACCAGATGTCGTCACCTTAAATTATTAACGCCGCTCCTGAAATAGATGCCTCCTTTCCTCTTTCCTAAAATTAACAATAATGCAGAGCACCACGTGTCACGGTAGACATGTTTACCACAACCAGCACACACATACATACAGTCGCCTGTAGAGCAGAAATGATACAGTATCTGTAAAGCTGACGTCTGCAGTGGACTATGAAGAGACAGTGCGGCAGTGCCAAAGATGCTAAAAATGTCAACACTGAACTGAAAGGAATTTTTAAAAAGCAATCTCATGTTGATTAGTAAAACATACTTGTATTTATATCGTGTGGGACAAACCGGGTAGTGTCAAGAAAAAAAGGCTGAGTCTATCCTTTCTTTTGTGAAAAAATAGATGTACAGTACAGTGGTGCCTTGGTTAACATCATTAATTCGTTCCAGAAGGTCCGACTCAAACCAAAACGGACTCTA
This sequence comes from Dunckerocampus dactyliophorus, assembly GCF_027744805.1. Taxonomy (NCBI): domain Eukaryota; kingdom Metazoa; phylum Chordata; class Actinopteri; order Syngnathiformes; family Syngnathidae; genus Dunckerocampus; species Dunckerocampus dactyliophorus. The sequence goes on from NC_072825.1 coordinate 6,558,663, forward strand.
ACCAAAGCAAATTTTTCCCATGGAAAATAATGTAAATCCAATGAATCTGTTCCAGACACTCAAAAATGTTAACGCAAAGCACATTTTATAGACAATAATTATAGTTTTACATGCAGAAAATGATGTGAAAATATTGACAAATGAATGGACAACTGAACATTTAACATCACTTTTACTTAGTTTTGTTGGGGGGGAAAAAACAATTAACAAAATAACACAAAGTAAACACATTATTCCGCTGCAACCACAATTTGACAAAATGTGAAAAAAATATTAAACTAAATATCAAAGTTCTAGAACCAATAAACATGTACTGTGCCGTTTAATATAGAAAATGCTTGTGAACCAAAAAACACGCTAAGCCGGGCGGACGTTAACCGTTAAAGTAACGGTTAACGGTTAAGTTAAAGTAACGTTAAAGTACCACGATATATAAAATCATTGTAAATGATGCATTTGCTCAAGTAAATGAGGCCCTAATAAACGCCCGGTACACGCTACAGTTGAGGAAATAAACACCCCTATCAACTATGTGAGGACATACAGTTATGTTATTGCATAGTGGCACAATGTTTGACTCTTACTGACAGTAAACATCCATTGCATTGTTCAGCTTACAGTGATATGCATTTCATCCTTGACCACCCATGTTGATTTCCTCTTCAAGCACACTCCTTTGAAAGCATTTCACAGTTTGCAGACAGTTATCTGGGCTAACAGAGGGCACTCCTCTTTTGCCCTTCCTGTTCAACTTCCAACAACTCCAATGCTTCTTACTGTCGCCATTTACAGCGCAGGCTCTGGGCAGAAAATGTATTGAGTAGGTCTGTTTTTGATTTTAGCAAGGTGCACCTTAAGGCCTGGTATAGAGTTCATTTCCTTGCTTTGCAATAGGAGCCCAGCCAGCTGTGTTGTCCTGCCAAGCTGCAGGAGACAGAGGCCATGCTGTCTACCCCTCTCAACCATTAGATGCAACCTATTTAGGATGCAGAGACTCTACCTAACTTGAAGCACTCTACAGACACTTCATTAGGTACACCTGCACAGACAGATCAATGCAGGAGCTGCAACAGTATTTTTGGTATCGTGTTTAATTAAATGACGTAACTGTCAAACATGGGACCCCATTAGATTATGCAGTTCTACCTAATGTGAATGCATTTTTGTTCATTTTTGATCCTGGTTTTTTCCCCTTTTCTACCCTTTGCAAACAGAGAAATCGTCAGACAAGAAAAAGGGAAGCTTGGAAGGACAAAAAAGTTCCAACAGTGCGACGCACATCACCAGAGCACATTACGCCCCTGAAAGGTAAAGTGTTCCTAAGTAACTTCATTAATCCCTTTACATAACCAGCTCTGTACCAAGTGATGGAAAGGCTTTCTAATGAAAGAATATTGGAGCGTTTTGTTGCTGAAAGCTGCAAAAACTCTAAGTAGCTGCACATTTACTATTCAAATTTACCAGTTGAGCATTAATTACAGGAGGACTTTGTGTGGATATGCAAACGCTATGTCAAAACATTGACATGGTCAACTGATTATACACCCCCACCCCCAAAAAACACCCTTCAGGAATAAAACGCAGCACGGGACTTCTAAAGCCAGCAGCTACAGCAATTAAAAATTCAAGCAAAGACCGCTTTAAGACGTCAACGCAACTCCAAATGCAGCAATTGGCAAGATCAACTTTTTTTTAAAAGGTTTAATCCTCTTGAGACCTACAGTAAGCTCAAGTTTGAGATGTATTTTTACTTACAAGCTGTTCAATATAATAAAATAACATTCTCAAGATCTGTCGGGTTGCATTTTCTATTTAAATTTTAGTAGCCATTTTGGCCAATAGAGTGGATGTCAAAGCTGGAACAGTAGATGAGGCATTTTTTCACCTATGCATGGTGAGTCCAAAGTTATATTTAAAAAAAAAAAAAAAAAAATGAAGAATATATAAACTGTCCTCCACAACCTTCTTTTTTTCCTGTATGGGGCTTGGCAAAATGGTAAATGGTCTTTCACTTGTATAGCACTTGAACCCTGTGGCTTGTACAGTGATGCAACTATCTTACGCCTAAAAACTAGATTTCCCATGATGCCTAGAGTGCAGCTTCAGGATGTAGACGTGGAAAAGTGAAGTGGAAGCTAATATCATGTTTTGAAGTCTTATGCAGCGATCTCTGACACATCTTAAGTAAGTTTGATCAAGTGTAGAATTACTACAGCTTCTGTTTGGACCACTCAAACTGCTAACCATCCACTCTCACCAACGGTTTTCGAAAGGCTGGACTGAATGAAGAGGATAGCTCAGGCTAAATGGCTAATTTGCCTCGAGACAACGAGGAGCATCAATGAAAGAGAGAGAGAGGGACTGACAAAGTGTGTGACGAAGGAATTATGAGGCTGTTCAATTGTGATGCTGAAGAAGACGACTTGAATGGTTTTGGTTCCCAGGAGGAGGAGGAGGATGGCGATGAATGACTTTTCTGGTAGGCTACTGTTTAACTAGTCATCTTACACTCACTGTTAGGCACTGTTTAACTAGCCATGTTACAACGCACTGTTTGGGGAAAAAAGCATTTAATCAAAAGTTTAAAAAATCTTTTTGTGTAACATCTTTCTGTGCACTAAATATCCCATGTTACAATGTGGACACCTGCAGCTTATAGACAGGTCTGTTCTATATACGTACAAATCTTTTTTTCTCTTTAAATTTAGTGGGTGCGGCTTACATACCGGTGCGCTCTGTAGTCCGAAAAATACAGTAAATCATGGCATGTGAGAGTTTTATAATGTAAAATATGTACCTTAGCTCAATAAACGTTGGTAAACATTGGTATATAATACTTAGACACAGTGGTGGAAAATGGATGGAGTGGGGTTCTCAGTGCTTGCTAAGTTAGCATCCTAACATCAGGGAAAGAAGGCCCATGGCTATTTTATAGTACACTTCTATTTGTTCAGGTGAATTGCCAAGCCCTGCATTCCACTGCACTTGAGCTGATCTTCAAAGATGGAATTAAGTTACAGCATATTCCTGGAAGGATAGTGGCCATATTGGATTCCCTCCCTTCCTCTTTGCTCCACACTGACAACACAGAAATAGAGCTTGACTGCATACCAGCTCTGGTTGTCATCTGCATTTGGACATTTAGTCAGTCTCTTATGACGTACTGTATCATTCCTAGATGTAAGGAGACCAGTGTTGTGTTATGTCAGAGTGTATCCGGATGCAAGCCAGCATGACAAAATGATCTAACAAGAGTCTTGCATTTCGCTCTGTCTCTCTTCACTCTCCATAGCCAGGGCATATCCAGCCGAGACGACCGTGATGACCTGGTTCGCTCCTCCAGTCACATGCCATCCAACAAAGCGCACATTTTAGCGATGCCGCAGTTTGGCCTGCGAGACAACCTCATCAGGTGTGAGCTGCTGAAGAATGAGGATCTGTACATTTACCGAGAGCATTTCAGGTAGGTTTGACAGTATGTTTATTAATGTGTATGTTTGCGGTGGTTTTGTTCTAGTATTTTAGTTACCTTTCTACATGAGAGGTGCAAAATATAAAAACCAGCCCTCACTATAGCGCAGTGCAACTATAGCGCAGTGCAATTCTACACCCACAATAATGTTAAATCAGTACCTCTCCGACAGTGTCAGTCAAACCTATCGATAGATTTTGCAGGTGTACCTAATGTCACGGTTGGTGAGTGTAAAATATTACGTAACGTTTACATATATATTCTACAAGCTTAACGGTCAGAATGCTGCAAGTGTTACGTAAAAAAAAAAAAAAAGAGTGAGTCAACGTTTGTGGGTTTGCACTTGTGTGTGTGTGTGTGTGTGTGTGTGTATAGCTCTTTGCTAAATTAAGCAGCAATAGCAGCAGCCTGTAGGTGTTAGTACTGACTCCACTCTGTTTGTAGTTCTTTATGATGTATTATTGAATGATACAAATAGTGTTTGCAAAAGTCAACGCCACGCACTGCCGCCTGTTGGCAGATCTGTGTATGCAATCTAACGCTTGTTCTTTCTTCCAGTTTTTTCCTGGGCACGTACAATGTGAATGGGCAGCCACCGAAGGAAAGCCTCCATCCATGGCTGAGCTGCACCCCCAACCCTCCTGACATGTATTGTGTGGGGTAAGGTACCACCTTCAGCTACACCCACTACATATCCCACAGCCAGGCTCCAACCGCTCAAAGGTGAACACGGAGCGACTTTTAAGATAAAGCACCCACTGATGCTGCCTACGTTTCAGTTGGTTGTGGAGGATTATAAAGGTAAAGAACTCTGAGTAAATGGCAACTTTTTTTTTTGTTTTGGCTAGCTTCCAGGAGCTCGACCTCAGTAAAGAGGCTTTTTTCTTCAACGACACTCCCAAAGAGCTGGAGTGGACGAAGGCCGTGTCTGAAGCCTTGCATCCAGATGCCAAGTATGCCTTAGTAAGAAAGTCTCTTTTTTTTCTTTCTGTCTAATCAAGACTTTATGGAAATGTGACTATGTTACTATTACATTATGTCTGAATAATTTGATTGTTTTGCTCCTTTTCTTGCCCTCAATTTTCTTTCATCTGCTTCCCTTTTTGGTGACTGCTGACTACACAATAGTTTGCCAACTTCCGCTTCCTCTGTCAGCTGCCCGTGTTAACATATTTTCATCAACTTTAAGTGACTTCAAGTGACTCTGTGTCATCAACAACTTCAATACATCAACAATTGGGGGTGTCGCAATCCGATATTGATATTGAGCCGATATCAGCAAACGAGTATCTAAACAACTATCTAAAATCTCCGATATTGGCACTCCGATACAAGCAGTCGATTCCAGACTCTTCCCCAGCGCGTCTATCCGGCAGTGGCCGGATTGAGCCCACGTGATCACAGCAACTGTGTTTGCTAAAGCGTTAAGCATGGAGGAGGAGTGATGTCGGCCGTGTGTATTTTTCGCCATAGTCCGAAAAAGAGTGCACTTGTCATGCACAAGTTTCCCGTGGTGGTACAGAATCAGGGAATTTTAAGACGACCAAACTCATTGTGCATTTGAAGCAGCGTTACACGGGAAACTCCACGGGATGACAGAAAGTCATTAGCTATGACAGAAAAGATGACCAGTCTCTGTCGGTGGTGAGTAAAGTCGTTTTTAAATGCTTAATTGAGCACCATGAACCTAGCTATATTATTTCGCTGCCACTACATTGTGTGTTCTCTGTTTGAGTAATGTCACTTGATCAAGCCTTCTCTAACATTGCACACTACATACAAACAGCTGTGCTGATATCAGATTGATATCGGTATCCGACGATTTTCAAGACTGCAATATCGGTATCGGATCCGAAGTGGAAAAAGACACCCCTACCCATCAGTACACTATCTACACGTAAACCGAATGTGCTTTTCTTAAGCAGCAGGCGGCTGCAGTGCATTTCTTGTGTATTTTGCCAACTTCTGACAAGGCAGAACAATGCAAGTGATCTTCCCAGGTGCTTTCTAGATAGACCTACTGCCAATCCGTGAAATATTATAGAATATGAAGAGAAAGAAAAATCTGGAGCTGCACTAATATCAATCGTTGAATTTTTAGGTTTGATTGTTCAGATTTCACTTGAGGATATAGCTTTCCTACTAATGGTGTCGGGTTTGAATATGGATTGAAAAGAAATGTTTCTGCGTGTGCTTTGCTACAGGTGAAGTTGGTTCGCCTGGTGGGCATCATGCTGCTCTTCTACGTGAAGAAGGAGCATGCCGAGTTCATCTCGGACGTGGAGGCCGAGTCGGTGGGAACCGGGATAATGGGGCGAATGGTAAGGATGGATTCAAATGATTTCTCCATAATGGTACTCTCCATTCCGCTCTCCCTATCTGTCCCTGTCTTCTGTCAAACATGGACAATCACTGTCATGTGGGTTGACAGGGAAACAAAGGCGCGGTGGCAATCCGGTTCCGCTTCCACAACTCAGACATCTGCGTGGTCAACTCTCACCTGGCGGCACACGTCGAAGAGTATGAGAGGCGCAATCAGGACTACAAGGACATTTGTAGCCGGCTTCAATTTCGACCGATTGATCCTTCTCAGCCCTCACTGAATATCATGAAGCATGAGTATGGAATGAGCATTGAATTTACATAATAACTACAACATAAAGCTTAAAATAGTGTGCTTTTTCTCCATATAGTGACCACTGCCATAGAGACATGTTATTACTTGCCGGGAAATGGTGCACACACAGCAAATATACAATATGCAATACAAGCCCCAGGCCACTATATGAGGAAATGGAGGATAATCCTTTCTAAAAGCATTAACATTGTTTTATGTTGTCACTGAATATGCATCATTGAACCGTCCTTTCTCAGTGTGGTTTTATGGATCGGGGACCTCAACTACAGGATCAGCGACCTCGACGTCAACAATGTAAAGGATCTAATCAGCAAGAAGGACTTTGAGATGTTGCACACTTACGATCAGGTAATCTAATTACTGCAATTTTTACCTTTTTTTTTTTATGGTGGTGTAAACCCTAGAAACTCACCGGTTGCGTTCGTCGTTTAGCTCAAGAGGCAGATCGACGAGGAGGCGGTCTTTGTTGGCTTTGTGGAGGGGGAGATCGACTTCCAGCCCACCTACAAATATGACACAGGCTCCGACATGTGGGATACCAGGTAATGTCAAACACAGAGAAAATATTTTCCCCAAATCTTGAGAATGAAGATGTTTTTTCTTGTACATTTAGTGAAAAATGCCGCGTGCCTGCGTGGTGTGATCGCATTCTGTGGCGAGGAAAGGAGATCAAGCAGCAGCATTATCAGAGTCACATGACTCTCAAGACCAGTGACCACAAACCTGTCAGTTCCTTGCTTGTCATCGGGGTAAGGAGTTTCTTTCATACAGAAGAAATCGGGCAAAATAGCTGTGTCATAGCCGTGATTTTTTTTTTTAACCCAGAACCAAGCCAGCAAAATGGGATTTTGCTGCAACTGTGTGCACTTTCATACAGTGACACAACATCCCAGCCCTAACAGGGCTTACATTCCACATTGCACATTAGCACTGAATAACGTCATCAAACCTTACCTGTATGCATTCCCACGTATCAGTATGTGGGACCAACTATGAGGTGAAAGAACAACGGGAAAAATAAAGTATAGTGGCCCAAGTGTGCAGCATGGGGGAACATTGGCACACGCAGCCAACCATGGGGCGTACAAGGAAAGTCAAACAAAGTGGAACGTGTTGCCTCTCACCGAACACCATGAGACAAAACAACATAAACATGCAAAAATTGGGGGATTTCTAAATGTGAATATATATAATTTTGTATTTTAATTTCTTTATGGCACACATTTATGTTTTTAAAGGTTTTTTTTTTTTTTTTTTTTTTTTTTTTTTTAAATCATTGCGACTTAAGTTTCCCGCTGACCGGTGGTTGGGGACCCCTGCTCTAAACCCTATAATATGCCTCTCACTGTTATTAAACACATTTTAAATTGAGTTTTACACATTAAGAACCAATTGGCATAGAATATATAGTACTATACTGACAAATCGTGCACTTACACAACACAATGTCTTGTCAAAGAATCTTTCTGCTGGAAAATGTTGAGTGATTAGCAGTAGATTGATTGCCAGAGCACCCTTTTTTTCAACTGCACATAGTGCCATAAAACATGAATATGTGGGGCGCAAATAGGCGGGAATGTACTATAGATGCATGACAAAAGCAGTGCCAGCATTTGGGGTGACGTGTGCAATACTTGTCGAGCAGCAACAATTGTTTTCAACACAACAGCGCAGAAGAAGTGAGTGTCGGGGGTTTAACTCCACTCCTATGTCCTGTCTTTCTGGCATTCCCTTTCACACCAGCGTCATCCCAACTCTTGTTACAGCTATCGGTGCCAGTTATAGACAATAAGTGGGAAAAAAATGCCAGTGTATATAATCAGTGTGAAAGGTGCAAGTGCTAAATGTATTAATATTTTCTAGATTCATTGCATTAATAATGTAGTAAATGTTAACCGTCCTTTCCTTTGTGTTCACAGATCAAGAGAGTTAATGCAGAATCCTACAAGAAAACCTTCGAAGAAATTGTTCGCAATTTAGACAAGATGGAGAACGAGTGCATTCCGTCCGTAACCTTGTCCAAGCGAGAGGTAAAGTAGTTGAAATTAAATGAATAAATGAAACAAAGCGCCCTGTCATTATTCACAAGATGGCTGCCATCCTCTCCTCAGTTCCACTTTGAGAACGTGAAGTACATGGAGCACCAAGCCAAGACGCTGAGCCTCTTCAACGACGGCCAGGTCCCGTGTCAATTTGAGTTCATCCAGAAGCCTAACGAGGACACGTACTGCAAGCCCTGGCTCACAGCCAACCCTCCCAAAGGCTTCATTGCTCAGGGTGAGCCATGTTTGATATGACAGAACTCATGTCTTTACGACTTGCATAATGGAGCATTTGTTGCACCTATGTGAATAAAAATAACTAATGACTGGTCTGGTGGGTGTGTGAACGACTTTTAGCAGTTACTGGCCTTTCTTTAAATTCTAGGCTCTTCTGTCGACATCGACCTCGAGGTTTTTGTGAACCGCTCGACAGCGCCCGAGCTAAACTCGTGCACGCAAGAGATGGAAGACATCCTAGTCCTGCACCTGGAACGTGGCAAGGACTACTTCATTTCTGTGACGGGACACTACCTGCCCAGCTGCTTTGGCACACCCATCCACATGTTGTGTCGGCTGAGGGAGCCCATCCAAGACATGCCCCATGAGGCCCTCCGTGAACTGGTGGGTGATTTTCTTTTTTTCCATCCACACTTGCAGATAAGCACACTTGAGTTCCTTTTGATTGAACGGCTTCTCAAAAATAGGTGGTAACATCCAGGAATGAGATTGAGAGCGTTGAAAAGCCTCTTGACATTCCAAAAGAACTGTGGATGATGGTGGATCACTTGTTCCGCAATGCAATCAAACAGGTACAAAACTATGATCATTAAGCCTGTGTGTGCTACATACAGTATAGTTAAGTCCAACATCGCTCTGTTATTTTGTTACGTTATTTTGTTATGTGAGGGAAGGTTGGAGCGTGAGGTCGATAGGCGGATCGGCACAGCGTCTGCAGTAATGCGGTCGCTGTACCGGACCGTCGTGGTGAAGAGAGAGCTGAGCCGGAAGGCAAAGCTCTCAATTTACCGATCGATCTATGTTCCCACCCTCACCTATGGTCATGAGCTTTGGGTCATGACCGAAAGAACGAGATCGCGGATACAAGCGGCTGAAATGAGTTTTCTTCGTAGGGTAGCGGGACTCACCCTAAGAGACAGGGTGAGGAGCTCGGTTATCCGAGAGGAGCTCAGAGTAGAGCCGCTGCTCCTTCACATCGAGAGGAGCCAGCTGAGGTGGCTCGGGCATCTAGTCCGGATGCCTCCCGGACGCCTCCCTGGTGAGGTGTTTCGGGCATGCCCAGCCGGGAGAAGGCCCCGGGGAAGACCTAGGACACGCTGGAGGGATTATGTCTCACAGCTGGCCTGGGAACGCCTCGGTGTCCTCCCGGTGGAGCTGGAGGAGGTGGTCGGGGACCGGGAAGTCTGGGCTTCCCTACTGAGACTGCTGCCCCCGCGACCCGGACCCGGATAAGCGGAGGAAAATGGAATGGAATGGAATGGAATTTTGTTATGTTATGTTCTGTATTCACAGGAAGACATATTTCAGCAACCTGGACTCCGAAGTGAATTTGCCGAAATAAGGGACTGCCTCGACACCGGCATGGCAGATTCTCTCTGTATCCTTTAGAAACTATCACTGTTGTCTACTTCGTCATTTTTCAAAGTGGGGCACAGTGAGATAATAACGCAATAGTTAATGCATGAAGCATGTCCTTCTAAAGAAATGTAAGTTCGGCCTTAACTTTGTAATGACCTACAGCTGGCAGTAACCACTCAGTAGCAGAGGCCTTGCTTCTCTTCCTGGATGCCCTCCCAGAGCCAGTGGTCCCCTATGCTTTTTACCAGCAGTGCCTTGAGTCTTGTTCCAATGCCAGCCAGTGTGAGAAGGTACACACTACCTTTTTACTGTTTGATTTTCTTCCATTCAAGTCACATTCGATCTACAATCTTTTTTCCCCTCTTTTTTTGAAGGTTATTTCCGCGCTACCTCAGTGCCACAGAAATGTTTTTAACTACTTAGCCGCCTTCCTGCGGGAGCTGTTGAAGAATTCTGCAAGTAATCGGTTAGATGTTACCATCGTAGGTAAGACGGTATTGAAAAAAACATTGCTCTTTATCACATACCTCCAAATTGTTTGGATTTTAAAATTGTTTTATAGCCATGAAAAACAATGGAAATACAAATAAACTGTTGCAATCATAAAAAGTTCATTAACCTTACATGCAACTTTTAAGTCATATTTTAACATGCCAAGTTTAAAAAAATCTTTGCTCTTTGTCAAACACACACAATTTAAAAACGAAAAGGGCCAGATGCACCTCACACATCTGACTTAAAATGAAAATCAGTAATATCGGTCACCCACCTGAAACATTAATTGTGCAGGCAGTTGTCGTATACATTATCAGTTGGTAATATTTCGGCATAGAACAAGAAAAACCTCTAACTTTGATGGTCAATTGTAATGGAAATGGCTTTTAAAGGAAAACTGCACTTTTTGGGGAATTTTGCCCATCATCCACAATCCTTATGTGAGACATGAACACGTCTTTCTCTTTTTTGTGCGTTCTAAAGTTAAAAACAGCTAAAAAAGACGCAGCTAAGAATGCACATAATGGGAAACACCTATTCGGCCTATTAAGCCTTCTGAAAAAACGCCATCAATGCCCCATTTACATATAATGTGACGTGCATATTAACCAAGCTACAGCGACATTGTTATTGCTATTATTTTTATTAATATTGTTACGCCGATCAGACTATGTTAGTGGCGTATTGACACCTTGCCACACCACAACGGCTAATTATTAGCGGCCTAGTGACTAGCTTCACCACACACTTGCCCGCAGCGTGTCAGTGCCACTCTCTCAATGCCTCAGGCCACTACCAAAAGGTAACGCCACATATTGGAACTGCCACTGCCACTACTGCTGCTGCTGCTGTTTTTGTTTTTGAGTTTGGAAAAGTGAATACTAGGAGTAGGTGTTTGTTTCTGTGTTGTTATGTAAAATCAATGTGCCCAGGAAGGAAGTTCCGATAATGCTTGAAAGGGCCAAAATACTATATTATGTATGTATTATGTGATCAGGAATATACCTGTTACTACATGGTTACAGCATGTATATAAAACGATAAAACCTTGTTGGACATTTTTGGAGGTGTTTTAATAGCGGTCTTTGTAGGCGACATAGGTGTGTCCCATTACATGTAGTAATTAGCTGTCTTTTTTTATCTGTTTTTACATCTTTAGAACACACAGAAATGAGAAAGACGTGTTCATGTCTCACATAAGGATTGTGGATGATGGGCAAAATAAAAAAAAAGTGCAGTTTTCCTTTTTAACGTCCTAACATTTTAAGTGTAAAAATAAGTTCACCATTCACTGTCATATCTGTATATTCTTTTTCTCACATTCCTTAGATCCTTTTTTGGAATAAATGTCTCCAAAAAGCCAAAGCAAACTAAACTGAGGTCTAATCTGAGGTGTATGCTTACACATCTAGCGTAACTTCACGCACGGTGGTGGTCTGACTTTTGAAATATTTGTTGCAAAAAAAAAGCCAACGAAAAAGCACAGCAGTTAATCCTTTGATGCGAAGTCAGATTTTTTATTTTTTTATTTTTACATTTTTGGTTCAAATTCCAAATTGTACGACATCAGGGACTTTCAACTTTAGCAGCTGATTAGCCATTAAAGAGACTGAAAGATGAAAATGTTCTTAATAGTGCTCGAAACCTGCCAACAATTTATGAACTCCTGCCATCTGTTTTCCTTTTGCGTAGGCACCATCTTTGCCTCACTGCTCCTCAGGTCGCCCACCAAGCAGGACCTAGCAGAGAAGAGGAAGGCGCGAGAGTTCTTTCAGCACTTCTTAGTCCAGGGATCATTGTCATCATCATCATCATCATCATCCTAGATTGGAGGACCACCAACTTTAAATTAACACTATAATCTATTGTGCAATGTTTGAAATAAACTGTTAATAATTTTGCATATTCCTTGGTAAGTCTTCATAAACATCAAGATAGTATGGTTCATATAAATGACTTACCCGTGGATGCATGGAGAGACCACTTCAAATGTATGTTTATTGTATTTAATTACAATTTGTATTTTAATGTTTCTGATCCCGACAGCATCAGTGTTTTCTATATAAAGTTGTTGGAAAGTGACTGTTTTGTGTTGTTTTTTGTTGTCATTCACAAACACATTAATAGTAATTAAAAAAAAAAAAAGTTTAGAAGAGAAAGTGAAAGACTGGCACTCCTGATTTGAGTATAAAAATGTCCCATAATCCATTGCGCGTGACGTCATTTGGCAACCTAGGGAGGGGATATGATAGGAAGAAAGTGTTTATCCAAAGCACGGGAATAAACCCCCCCCCCCAAAAAAAAATCATCGCAGGTAAATGTTTTTTTTTTCTTAATGTTGCAACTATTGTCTTCCGAGTAAACATGTCGCTTTGTCATCTTGTCAGATGGTAATGTTACGTCTGGAAAAAGACATTTGAGCTCTGAGGTCAGCTGTCGATATGAAAACGTTAGGGGACTAGCTGAGGAGCTAAGCTAACTTCTAGCCTAGCGACGTAGTACCGGAGTAACGCTAGCTAAAGCTAACTGCTAATGTTGACGTTGGAGGACTAATGTATTTATAAATTATAAGTAACAGACAAAAGACGGGTTTTGCAGAAGTCAGCGTTGGTTGCGTAATCACCGGTGCACACATTAAAGGTTTTTTTCTCAGTCAAATCGAATTATTATTTGTAGCCGCTCGTTAGCACGGCAGGATAAGACGCTAAGAAACAAAAATGGGACAATTAAAATATCCTGCGTCTGTGAGTCCGTTATTTAGTCACAATGTGCAACTAAAGTGCGTATTTAGAAGGCCAACCTGCGCGTGTTTTATGAGTGTGTGTAGCGGCGCAGCAGTGTTGTCAACGTTAGCTTGTGTTTCATTAACAATGTTACAACAAAGTCATTGTGACGTTACAAGGTGGACGTAACGCTCCTTTTGTGATGTGTGAAGCTTCAAGTAACTACTGATAATGGGATGTTCTAGATGTCATCTCTCCTGTTTACAATGGAACTTTAGCGTGCATCCATTCTTGTTTCAAAACCCTTGTCCTGTGAGGAGTGTCATCATGCAAACTCTTCCCTAGAAAACTCAATTAAATTTATTGTTGTTTTGTCAGAGTGAAGCATCCAAGTCCTCCTTGGCAAAAGGGAAGGACCATGACTGAAAATGGCCCTCGCACAGAGGCGCCACTGTACTTTGAGGTGGAGGTGGATGACGATGAAGATAAGATCCACTTCGACAAGGCCGAGCACCTGATGGCCGAACCCTCATCCTCGTCATCCTCGTCGGGCCGAGTCTACGACCGCACCACCGTCCTCATCGAGCGGGACCCCATCCGGCTGGACGAGGAGGGCGAGGAGGAGGGTCACTGTGGAGGCGATGAAGACGGGGTCACTTTCCTCACTGAAGGCGAGGGAGATGAGGAGGAGGGGTCGCTGGCCTTCATGACAGACCCGGACGCCATGTCGCAGGGTTACGTGCACCACACCATCTCTCCGGACCAGATCCAGTTCACTATTAATCCCGGGTCCACCCCCATGCCAAGGAACATAGAGGGCGCCACCCTCACCCTGCACTCTGAGTGTCCAGAGACGAAGCAGAGAGAGGTATGACTGCACAAACCCCTTATGACAACCCAAAATGCTCAAATGATGGCCAGTGCGCGTATTTACCTGAACTGCAAAGCGGACAGGTAATTGAAAGTAGGGCTGTTATTGCCAAAATTTAAAATCTCACTATATAAATCAAGTTAACTTTTTTTCACTTAATAATAATAATTACATGGAGTGCATGAGAAAGTTAATAGGGACATGTAGCTATCTGTAACGACATGGACATTTATTAACAAGTATTTTGCACAACACAGCAGCAACAGAACCAATCAGGGGTCCACTGATTCATAGTTTTTCACTTCCGATCCAATCACCATTACTGAATCTTCTGATGCCGATAAAATTCAGACGTTTGCTTTAATATGCATCAATGTCAACAGAATATCAGCAATATGTAGCTCGAAGAATATCAGTGAACGTAGCTATCTCCACACACATAGCACCACGCACACACACACACACACACACACACACACACATGCACAAGGCCTCAGCCTGAGCCGTTCACGGCTTCACAGACCTTAGGACAACGCAAAAGGTTTAACATTACGTACATTATTATTGTTGGTTTTATATGAGGTTTTTCTCTACAGGAGTGTATGATATGATGGCAAGCCGGCGATTTTGCGTTGTGTTGTCCGACTGTTTTGTGTGGCCGTGAACCCGTCATGCAGAGGACTTCTGTGTGTGTTTGTGTGTGTGTGTATGTGTGCACGGCGCAAGTGAGGAGGATGGTTACAGTCTATGTTTGCGGACAGCTGCATTCGCTGATACTCTTTTGGCTATGTTTGCTGATGTTCTTTTTGTGATGTTTGCTGACATGAAAGTAGCTACTGCCATCTTATGCCTACTGCCTCTTACATCATGAGGTTGCCTAGAGCCACAGCTGTTGCTGCCAGTGCTTTTTTGCAGTTAGAGACAGCAGTAATTAGAGACCCCGGCAGGTATTTGTGTTTGTAGACCACGCACCCGACTGCAAAAGAAAATTGGATGCGTTTAACTGATAATGACAATGAGTCACAGTGGATGTTACAATGCATGCTGCCCATACGGCATACATGGCATCTGTAGAGCTGACGTTTGCTGTATGGAGTATTCGGAAGAAAAAGTTGCTAAACACAGACCTGCCAACATGTACAGTTTTCCTTCGTTCATCACGGTTATTTGGTTTCAGACCCAACCATAAGTGAATAGGGTTCCTTCTTATAAATGGAATATTTTAAATGCCATAATATTATGGCATAGAAAACCCGTTTATGACCTCCTAAATACACCATTTAAAAGGTTAAATGTTGACCCGACGATGTTGTTAACCACACATTCGTCTATTTGATGTGCGTGTTGCAGCGTAATGTTGTCCTGATAGAGTGACACAGAGACTGACGCCCTTTTTAAGTTTTATTAACAGCAATAGTAGTGCTCAGTTCCCCCACAGTTCCCGACGACCCGGTCTGGTGGGGATCACACTGCCTTGCTCATCCTCTGTGGGCCGTGATCTGCTCACTAGTAATATAAATAAAGACATCAACACAAAATTTTATATATATATTATTTATTAGTTTATTATTAAATGCCTGGCCGTGGTGGGACAAGGGGGTGGTACTCTTAAAATTTCTCCAACGTTGGCAGGCCTGCTAAACATTTCAAAATCCAAATCCAAAAGAAATTAGGGACTGGGGAAAAATAGGATGACCTTACCTCTAATATAAGTCCCGGTGCTTTCTGCAGTTGAGTAGATAAAAACACCAAGCCACTGTTTGATGAAGTAGGCTATTTTTCAAAGGAATACTGACGCATAAAATTTGAATTTCCTTTGGTTACTACTTGCAATCGAAAAGAAATAACATGTCGAAACTGTGCCTTGAGTCATAAAGAAAGGAAATGTTCACTTCCTGTTTTTGGTCACACACTGACTAGCCTCAACATTATGACCACTTGCATAATCAAGAGTCCATCCATCCTTTTTCTATGCCGCTTATCCACACTAGGGTCGCGGTATTCTGGAGCCTATCCCAGCTGACTTCGGGCGAGAGGCGGGGTACACCCAGGACGGGTCGCCATACAATCGCAGGGCACATATAGACAAACAACCATTCACACTCACATTCATACCTATGGACAATTTACAG
Source organism: Dunckerocampus dactyliophorus (assembly GCF_027744805.1). Lineage (NCBI taxonomy): Eukaryota > Metazoa > Chordata > Actinopteri > Syngnathiformes > Syngnathidae > Dunckerocampus > Dunckerocampus dactyliophorus. The sequence goes on from NC_072825.1 coordinate 6,574,632, forward strand.
TCTCCTATTAACCTAACCTGCATGTTTTTGGAATGTGGGAGGAAACCAGAGTACCCGGAGAAAACCCACACACGGATAGGATGAACATGCAAACTCCACACAGAATAATCAATTAAATATAATAAACACAGTTTGGATTGGCACAGTGAACAATAAATTTTTTATATACTTCTAATGAGAATGTCGTGGCTGTCGGTTTATTTGTGTTTTCCCCAAACAAACGCAGCATAAATGAGCGCGTCACCTGCCTGCATGCACGGCCATGTTTGGTATCGCTGCAAGAGTGCTACCCTTGTTCAGCATGTATTTATTGTTGCATTGTCTTTGTCTTTGCTGAGCTCTTTGTCACATAAGACCGTGTCTCTGTGATGTATTTTTCAGACAACTAGCTAGCCTAGAAACAGAATGGTCCTCCAGTAGGACAACAAAGACAAAAATGCTAACATGAAAGGTGCATATTGTCTCCATAGAGATGAAGGTTTGTGTCCTGGCATGGCAATGGCAAGCAACACCATCAATCAGCTGTAAAAATAATGTCTTTTATACCAATTTTGTTGTTGTCATCCAGGTTTTAAAGATGTAGAATCAGATTTGTAGTTTTCCAAAACAATCTGAGGTGCAAGGACAATAATGACGACACAGACTAGCATAGCCATGTGCGATACGGCGCTGACATTACAGTCACACTTTTAACAGCAACACCATGCTAGCTCAGCATGAAGTAAAATGTAATGACCAAATTTACAGCTCTCACGTGTGTAGCTGACAGGTCGTTGGAAGAGCTTTATTTTAAGATGTGTAGCGAAGACGTCTTTTTTTTCCCCCATTTTGTCTTGTTTTTTTTCACAAAACAATGAAACGCTCACTTTTAATAATACAGAATGCAAAGGTGATCGTCATTACAGATGTGTCTCACATACTTTTGAACATATTTAATGGCTACTCAAGTCTAAAAAGAAGTTGAGCTCCCTAAAACTTGGAAAACGGTCTATTTTGACATTGGTAACACGTGATGACACCTTACCGAGTCTGTTGTTATCTAATATTCCTCCAATGGAATGTGCGTTACAAAAAAAGTCTGAGAAAAAGCCAAACACAGTTAATCCTTTGTTGTCCTGAATTTGAGGTCTCACAAGATTTCCTGACAGATTCCCATGTGACTGCTTTTTATTTTGCGCCTGTAGAGGCATTTTTTTTTCAAGAAAAATCCCCAAATATTACAGCATGCAAAGTCAGAGAGGCCACCGTAATGACTTGGGTGTTTTATTGCTAGAGAACGGTGAAGCGACAGATGACGTCTTCACTGTCTCGCTGTCCTGGTTTTGTCTAACAACTGTTTCATTTGTAGCTGCAGAAAAGGTCTTCAAAATGTTAGCTATGTGAGCAACCTCCGCATTCCTCTTTATTTTTTGTTGCATGCTTCTAAACCGAAGAGACATTTTTTGCTGAAAAGAAAATGGACTACTTCAATGTCCATTGCCTTGAGGCTGTGTATGTGCGTGTATGAATGAGTGAAGTAGGAGGCTGCTACACTGCCGTAGGCATTGGTGTTATAAAACAGCTAACATGACGTATTGTGCTGCCCTCTCCGTTTGTCCACCTTATGCGCTGATGGTGGCTGATTCAATGTGTCCCAAGTTCCGTGGGAAAGGTCACATGCAATCATTGAGCCACTTCATCAAATGAGTCAAATTCCTTGTACAAATCACAATTCTCTTGGCACTCATTCCCCGATTTGTTTCTGTGTCTGTGTCAGGTGAAACGCTACCAGTGTATGTTCGAAGGCTGCACGAGGACATACAGCACGGCAGGCAACCTGCGCACGCACCAGAAGACTCACCGGGGAGAGTATACATTTGTGTGCAACCAGCAAGGCTGCGGCAAGGCCTTCCTCACCTCGTACAGCCTCAAGATCCACGTCCGCGTGCACACCAAGGAGAAGCCGTTTGAGTGCGACGTGCAGGGCTGCGAGAAGGCCTTCAACACACTCTACAGGTGGGCCGTGTCATTGATGTAGCGTTCACAAGCACATTGCTTGTTTGCAAGTGTGCTGAACAAAAGCCTGCCTTGGTGCTGGAATTTAGCCACTTTTAAAAGTGCTTTTAGTTACCCCGACTGGCAATGCAGTAATCCCTCGTTTATCGCGGTTAATTGCTTCCATTCCTTCTTTATTAATGGAATTTATAATGGAATGGAATTTTTGTAGTTATGGCATAGAAAACCTGTTTACGCTTTTCTAAATATGTTTTTTAACATTATTAGAGCCATCGAGACATGAAATAACACCCATATAGTCACCATTACATTTGTATTACCCAATATAGTAGATACAATCAGAGAAAAAGCCATTTAAGACAGTTTACCTTGTAGGGGGGTAAAATCGATGGCAGACAGAGAGAGACATCGGGGGTTCAGAGTTGAGTTTTACCTTGTTGTGGGCTATGGCCTCAACAGTAACCGTGCTGTTATTATGATCATGATTATTATTATGATTATGTTACTCTTACTGTGCCGATTGTGAGATAATTTAAACCTGCAATAAAAGCTGGTTGTTCAAGTCTGGTGCTTCGGTGGTGGTCTCACCGAGCAATTACTGACACCAAGTGATCAATGTAGATTACTACATTCACAGGTTGCGGTCTTAATGGCTTATACTGCATTTGTATTATCATTTTTTATGTATTATCATTTTTATGCTTGAAAATGCTTAATTTGGGCATAAATATGTACAATTTGCTTAAATATGCATATTTTTTTGACAAAAAAGAGGCCAGAGTCAACCACAAAACAGAAAATTAATTGAAAAAAAAACATTCAAATTGAAAAACCGTGGTAGAGTGAGGGAGATATGTTCAAACCATAGTGTAGCAAGGAACGACCGTACACTTCTTTGTGGGCCTGTAGCTTTTGTCTGCGTTTGTCTCCAAGAAGCACCATTGTGCACTTTTTCCCACACACACTGTAACTCTGCATTTGTCCATCATAATAGATGCCATATCACTTAGAACAACGTAGCATTAAGAAGTGGGACAGGAGGACACAGACATTAGCAACTCTAGCATAGTTATGTGACCTACGGTGCTAACATTACAGTCACACTTTGACCGCAATATCATGCTAGGTTAGCCTATTAACTGAAGAAAACATGATGAAACCTGCAGCTTCTATATCTGTACATGACCGACAAGATAGTTTTGGCTTTATTTTAAGATGTGTAGTGAAGCCTGCCTTGTTTGTGTTGTTTTTTTTTTTTTTTTTTTTACAAAGCTGTCCTCCGAGAAGTGGTAGGCATATATGCAGGGCAGGCTCATCTAGCTAGGGGCGAGTCAGAGGCGGGATCATGTCCATAAAGAAGGTTTTTTCCTTCATGATGTCTTGAAAACTCACAACTTCAAAAGCAACCATTGGAGCGCCTGTTCTCTCATATGTGGTGCAAACAATTGAGGGAGATTAGAGTTTTCTCATGTTTGGTTCTCATAAACAGGCTGCAGGGACACATTTTACTCTTAAAACATCATTAATAAGTCAACATTTAGTAATGGGGGCATGCAGTTGAAACTCACTCAATTTGTCTGTGCAGGCTAAAAGCACACCAGAGACTCCACACTGGCAAAACATTCAACTGTGAATCCGAGGGATGCACAAAGTACTTTACAACTCTCAGCGACCTGAGGAAGCACATTCGCACGCACACTGGGGAGAAGCCATTCCGGTGAGCGGTCCCATGAGAAACCAGTTGAAAGATAATAATTGAGGATAATCATCCTCATGAATATTACCTACAAAGTGCTATATGTATGTCTGACATGATTTGCCTTCAGGTGCGACCATGATGGCTGCGGCAAAGCTTTTGCTGCAAGTCATCACCTAAAAACCCATGTACGGACTCACACAGGTACATTGTTTGCTCATTTGAATGTCCTACCTAAACATTTCCTAGCCAAATACTGTGCATTTGTCTTATGATGTACAGTACAGGCCAGAAGTTTGGACACACCGTCTCATTCAATGCGTTTTCATATTTTCATGACCAATTACATTGTAGATTCTCAAAACTATGAATGAACAGATGTGGAATTATATACTTAACAAAAGAGTGTGAAATAACTCTCAATATATCTTATATTTTAGATTCCTCAAAGTAGCTCAAGTAGCTTTTCTGATAGCGCTGCAAACCCTTGTTCTGAGTAACTGTTGTCAGGGTTACTTAGTGGAATTTCTTGCTTTATTAATGGGGTTGGGAACATTCTAGGACCATTGTGTTGTGTGTGTCCAAACTTTTACTGACTGTACTGTATGTTTATGTGTTTGATATGGCTTCCTTTTTAAATATAATGGTAATAAAACAGTTTGCTGTTCTAAATTAAAACAGTAATCTGATATTAAAATTCTGTCTTCAAGTGTTGCTTGCAGTCTGATTCAGTTTGACATCCTTTTATAGGCGAGAAGCCTTTCAACTGTCCGAGTGATGGCTGCGAGAAGACGTTCAGCAGCCAGTACAGTCTGAAGAGCCACATCCGGGGTCACGACAAGGGACAGGCCTTCAGCGTCACCCTCACTCACCCGCTGTCCGAAGTGAGTCACGACACTGCGGCTTCGCACTTCTGCCAGGACACATTTGCATTGCTGCGCGTCGACTTTCTCACATCCACAATGCACTGCATCAGTATTTAACAGTTACACCCTGTTTGGCTATGACTTGGCTTTGCACATTGGAGGATTTTACTGCAGGACTGTCAGTCCTATTCATCTTTATTTGTTTGCAGGATGCAAATCATTCACTGTGCCTCAGTGATTTAAGTCTGATCTCTACTGACTCTGCCGAGCTACGAGAGCAAATTCACAATGTAAGTTGAGCTCGGCTTTATGGATTCCGAATCACAAGGTTTTCTCATTTCTGGAGTGCAGATTTAAGGTGTACGCCATAGGTCAGTCGTCCAGTACATCGTATCGTACTTCACACCTACGGTCCAGCACATTTGGCTGTTGTGAGTGCTCTTACCTGTGCTCCATTTTGGAACACTTTCCCTCCTTTTGAACAATTGAAAGAGAAAGCCCGGGAGTTACAGCAGCAGAGTTATAGGATGGTTTTAATGCAATCGCTCCTTGCAAATTTAATGATAAGACATTTCATATTAGAAATAAAATATAAAGACTTGAAATAATAAAAAAAGTAATTAATATGCATAGTAAAGATGTGAAATTTAATGTGTTATATAATTAATGACAGCCGTCCCCATGCACAAAAGAAACAATCCAAACAGCTCAAAATAAGACCGGAAATAATCCACAAATTCAGAGAAATTGCAGTAATAGAGCAGTATAGACGTGGCAAGGAGGTGGCCGAAGCACAAAAAAGCTCAGAGCAAGCAGGGGCCAGGAGAGGAAGGCAGGGTCCAGCACGGTACGAAAGCCCAAGTGTGAGCACACCCTTAAAAGTTTGTATTGATTTTTTTCATTCACTCCCAGGCACAGAATTTAGACCTGAACAACGTGACCCCTGTGAAAATCTTTGAGCTCATGTTCCAAAGTCCTGAAAACAGTGTCAGCCAAGATGAGGTTCAGCCTAACGGTAAGAAAACTCCCAAACCTCGAAGCCCATGTTGTGAACGTCCGCTGACACATACATTTTTTCCCCTCAGAGCATCTCGCTGAGTCCTTCACCCTGGACACCCCCACCCCGCCGAGGGTGACTGAAGCTTCATCGCTGATATCGTTCTCTCTCAATCCTGCCTCCTCATCCTCCTGCTCTCACACAGTCACCGCCACAGAGGTTCTTCCTTCCTCTCAGGCCCTCGCACCTGCCTGCGCCGCCTCCACCGCCACTTCCACGCAGCCACCTACTTTTGTGCACATCTCCGAGGGGCCTGCCCAAGCTCCCAACCATGCCACCTCTCAGCACTACGTCACACTGCCATCAACATTCCTTCAGCAGGACACCGTCGCCCAACCTACTGCTCTGCCTCCCCCCATCTCCACTCCCGCTGTAGCAGCCCCGGTCCTGAGCAGCACGGCGCCCAGCACTACTCCGGCCGTGTCTGTCGTCGCAGGCGCCACCTCAGACGCTGTGGGAGCTGTAGCTCAACCCGTGCCTTTGGCCAGCGGCGTCGTTTCCAACTCTGGCCCAGCCACCATCACCATAGCTCCAACTCCCAGCCTGCTGCAGCCCGGCCTGGTCATGTCTGACCAGAACCTCCAGTGGATCCTGAGCAGTGCCGCTAACAGCAAGCAGAACCCTGAACAAGTGAGTTTCCAGTCCGATGGCACGGAAAAGTGATTATTTGGATTTTTGGTGTTGTTTTGGTGTTCATACATTTTGGCTTCCTTCAGTCACATCAAGGCGGTCCAAAGGTAGAGAAGGTGTTCTTCACTACAGCCATACCAGTGGGAGGAAATGCAGGTAAGATTAAATGCACAAGAACATGCCAACGTTTGAATATACTACATGTGTATGATATAATATAATGCAATGATTCTTAACTGGTGGGTCATGACCCTTTTTAAATATAAGATTTGAGAAGAGGAGTTGAAAAAATTCCACAATTTGGATTGCTGTTTATCATTGAGGAGTGATGGTGAGTCCCACAGCCAAACCAGTTGAGAATCACTGATATGATGTATATGTATGACACCTGTTAAACTTTGTCCTTTTTGCCTCATGTGGCACCACTTTCATGGAAATATCCTTTGTCATGAAACCGAAACATTGTTTTCAGGCAGCTCAGTCCAGCAGATCGGCTTGAGCCTGCCAGTCATCATCATCAAGCAGGAGGAGTCGTGCCAGTGTCACTGTGCCTGCAGGGACACGGCAAAAGACAAGAGTGCCTCCTCCGTGGTCACCACCGCAGCACAGCCACACCCACCAGAGGGTGCTCCTCCTCCTCCTCCATCACAGCCCCAAGAGCCCCCGCAACATCCTGCGGCAACCTCTTCCTCGTGCTGCCTCCCAGAGTCTTCCTCCAAGTTGGGTGACGTCAGGAAGGAGGCCCTCTCTTCCTCCTCGCCTCAGACTTTCTCCACGATGGTGAGCGGCTCCGCCTCAGTCAACCCCACCTCGTCTCACGGGCTGGCCAACATGGACGTGTCAGACTTCCTCTCCCTGCAGAGTCCAGAGACGGCTGCCAACATCGAGGCTCTGCTGCTCGTCACGGACGACTTCAACATGGCCACTGACGGCAATGCTTAAAAGAGTGTGTGTTTTGTGAGATGCCTCGCCTTTCTGCTTAAAATAGCATATGCTTGGAACCTCTGTACCTTCAGTGCATTCTCCTCTCTGTGGCATTGTGCGACTTACCTTCACAAATGTTGAATTCGTTTGCCGTTTCAGTCTCTTTGCAGTAGTTTGCTCGCTGAAAGTTAACAAAGCTAACGCAGGGAAAAGGCAGTCGAGAAGCTTTTTGTTGCTAATGAATATATTCAAATGTGTATATAAGTCACAGATGACACCCAGTCTCATCGTGCTGTCCTGACACTGAAATGGTGAAAGATCCCGTTCCCGCCTGAGCAGGTGTGTGTGTGTGTGTGTGTGTGTGTGTGTGTGTGTACTGTACTCCAAAGCCTGACAAATGCTTGGAAAAAGGTGGCTGGAATGCACTGAGGGCTATCGATCTTCACGGGTAGGCCGCTCATGGTCCAAAGGATTTGATTAGAGCCGCCTTATCAAGAAATGAATAAGCCACACAATTTCCCTAGAATCTTAATTTAAAATTGTACATTTTAATTTATTTAAGACATTTAATTTTCCTAATGCTAATAATGTTGATAGATGACAAATATTTTATTAATTTATTCAAATTACTTGTGTTTTTGAGTTGATTTTGGTTACCGAGTTATTTTGCTTTTACGGACCTTTTGTTCTGCAAAAAATGATGCCACCGCTAACAAACTACTGTCGTGTTTTTTTTTGTTGTTTTTTTTGGGGTCGTGACCCTCTCAGGGACGCATCGGGTCATAACTGATCCTGGCTCCCTTCATTTTTCTTTTTCCTTCCTTCTCCTTCACGGATGGCCCTCACTCGCATTCGCCCTGCGTTTTGCTGCACTCTTCCCTCGTGCTGCACACTGACCTTGTAAAGAGAAGTAACCTTAACGTGCAGCACCGCCAGTTTTGTACACAACTGCTGTAAATGTATCATTTAAAGAGGTGTGTGTGTGTGCATACAGTATATGTAAGATTATTCAAGAATTTGTATTTTTGCATAGACTGATGAAATAATCTACTGAGTTAACAATGATGTATCTGGTCAGTCAGTGAGATTATACAATTTTGTTAAATTAATATCCCACCGCCAGAAGATACTGATACTGCCTCCTGCTCAGATTTTTAATTTATCTGAATTTCTTTGGCCTTATATGTTCATGTTCTGTCTGCTTTCGACTTGAGCACCCACTTCCTGCAGGTGCATTATCTAAGAGAATGTGCAGCACTCGCTGTGGGATGTGAACATGTGAACATTGCAGGAGTATTTATCACATATTTGACACTCTGATGACATTGCTGTATTTGTGTCCCCTCTGGTTGGAGCATTACCTACATGAAGCAATCATAAGGCCAGTTTAGGTGTGTGATGGAAAGCTGCAGGCATGCAATGTGCAAACTCTCAAAAGCAGGGACTCCCCAAACAACATATTGTACATAAATAATGAGAGAAGACATATTTATTACAACAGCATTTTACTCTTGACATTTGGCAACTAAGTTTGGGAAAGTGATCTAAACCATTCCAGATATGCAGTATTACAAGGGTCCAATTATCAAAGACATTAAGGCACTATGAAAAGTAGAAAACCATCACTATGTCACTATTCATGCATACTATAAAGAAACTATGCAATTTTTAAGTAAGGCATTCAGAGGTGTATGCACACAGACTCCTCCCGTCATTAAATATAGTGATGTGCTAGGATATTTTTATATGCACAACATGTTTCTTTTACCATTTGCATATACAGTAGATATGACATAACCACTCATGTCCACTAAACATAATTATATCAAGAATTTAGTTACCATTTGGAAAAGTGAGAGTTTAATGGCGCTCTGTTTTTGAAGGAACAAGAGTTATGAATAATTCTGTTTTAAGAATTACTTTGGTAATGAATAGTACATAAAAATATAAATGTTTCATTTGACTCATTAACTCTGGTATCCATGTTATAATGTTTTGACATGTGGATCAATTGTTTGCTCGCCTACAGTGAAAAGTCTCAACTTGAACTCACGTGACATCTGTTTGGAAGCATATTGCAAATCAATTGGCCATTTATGGATACAACATCTGACATGATTCTAAATAATAAAACGTGTGCTTCCAAAGAGATGTCTCATCACCCAAGAGAGTGGGGAATTATTAAAAGGAGTAGTATTTTTTAAAGAGAATGTATAATGTTAAATGTTTGCATATGCTCGTTTTGTATAAAGTGATATGACTTTCTCAAATAAGGAGCAATATACTAATAATTAAAACCTTACTGTCTCAGCAAAATGTGTGCATTTTTATTGGCATTCCAACATGAAATCACTTTTGTTCATTTTGTGGCGGCAGGGTGACATCCTGGAGAGAGTTCCTCTGGGGGGGAAAGAAGGTGAATTATGATGTGTCCGATATTGAATGAAGGCGCTCACCTTTATAACACCATCCAGGTCTTTCAAATCATCCAGGATCTTGTTGCACAGGGTTATTTTGTCAGAAGCAATCCACATTTTCACATGGACATCCTCCAAATCCTGTGAAACACATTAAAACCTGGTGATCATGTGTTAATTAAGGGTTTTTAAATGATCTACACTGACCATTTTGACAGTAGGAGTGTGCTCATCACTAGACTGGGACATTGTAGATGCTTTGCTAGCTCAAAAAATGTAAAAAGGTAAAACCTATCGAGAAAATGACGTGAAGTGTTTTTAAACAGTTTTACGCAGCTGATTTAAATGTCCATTTAACGAAAGGCCATGTGGTAATACCGCTTTAAGGAATATGTCGTCATCACATAGGGGGCGTAACCCGGAAGAGCGCACTTAATGACACCAGGAGGCAACATGTTTCTGACAACTCTCCTCTTCTAACGCTGTTTTTAATGAAGTATTTTTGTAGCCTTGCTGTTAAATTTACTAAATATCGAGCAGCACACTCTTCTTCAACAGCAGTTTGTCGAGCCGGACCTGAAACAATGTGCAAACAGCTGAAGACCAAAGTGCTGCATTTGTCACCGGCAACCGGCGACGAGCCTTCGTTTGTTACACAGAAAGCGCGGACAGGTGAGAAGGCGCTTAGGGTTAAAAAGAACCGACAAAACTTAACATTTACATTTTCAACCTTGTAAGTGCATCATGTTGAGCAGACAACGTAAAAATGGCGGCATATTGCGTCAGATCTTTGTATGCACCTGTTGGACTGGTATAACGGTATAACCGGTATAGTAATCACTGATTACTACTTGTAAAATAACATGTCAGAATTTTGTGTGGTTTCTGTTAGACTACAGTAGTGAACTTTTTAAGTTTAGCATGTCAAGCTAGTTTTTAAGGGGGACGCAAGTTTTTTTTTTTTGGTTCAATAGTAACAACGGTGAAAATTGAGGTTGGATAACATAAGTTTCGTCCATTTATCACAATGTTTTTTTTATACTCTGTGCCCTCTTGTTAACTGTTTATTTGAGTCCCTCTGGAATCAGAATGAATGCCATTTGAAATTGCAGTTGTGCTTTAATAATGTAATGCGACTGCACAATTGTTAATTCAATTGTACACGTCCGTGTATTACCGTAATTCTGCGTGTAAACGCTGAACGCAAAGTTGAAGTGAAGGCTGGAGCTCCACTTTGTACACCTTGAGCAATATTCTGTTATTATAATCACAGTACAATGTTTATATATGTCTTATTAGTCTTCTTAATGTTTTACTACAGCATAACCTTTTAGTTTGGTAACGTTTTCCACGTTTTTATTTATCCATCTATCCATTTTCTATGCTGCTTGTCCTCCCATTACGGTCACGTGGGAGCTGGAGTCTATCCCAGCTGACTTTGGTCACCAATCAAATCCCATGGTACATAATTACAAACAACCTTTCACAGTCACATTCACACCTATGGAGAATTCAGAGTCACCAATTAACCTAACCTGTTTTTGTACAGCATAAACATTTGCCAAGGAAAGCGGAGTAACCGGAGAAAACCCATGCATGCCCGGGGAGAACATGCTAACTCCACACTGAGATGTTCATTGTATTTCTTTCCTGGTTGCCTGCCACAGATCTTGCCAGCATCCTGAGCTGCACGACGAAAGCGCTGCAGGACGGCCATGTTGTTGCCGTGCCCACCGACACCATCTACGGCCTGGCGTGTCTGGCCCAGAACTCCAGCGCTGTGCAGAGGATCTATGACATCAAAGGCCGGAATGAGCAGAAGCCTCTTGCCATATGTGTGGGAGATATCCAGGATATATACAAGTACAGTATGTGCATGTTTGTGGGTTGTTGATGTTGAGCATCCCACCATTGATTGTATTGTTGAAGGTACTGTAAGGTGAAAGTGAAGGAGGAGCTGCTTGGTGACCTCCTGCCAGGTCCTGTCACCCTAGTGTTTGAAAGATCTGAAATACTGAACAAAGAGCTCAACCCTTTCACCCAAGTAAGTCCATCAGAACAACCCAGAAGTGACCTAAAATTGTTTTATTCATGTAATCTTGTACCACTCAGCTTGTTGGGGTCCGTATTCCAGACTGTACCTTCATACAACGCCTTTGCCAGATGTGCGGGGAGCCTCTGGCTCTCACCAGTGCCAACATCAGCGCACAAACAAGCACTGTGGCCGTCAATGTAAGTAGAAAAATCATGATAATACACAGCAATTTGTATTGCAACTACCGTTTGTTTTATTCATAGGCTGTTAGCCTCTTTGCAAGATGCAGTGTGGTGGTGGGCTGCATGGCAGGGTGGACTGCCGTCCGTGTCATGCCTCTGCTGCATCTGCAATTTTTTTTTATTATGACAAATAATTTTTGTAACTTATTTTTTTTTTTATTAACTTACTTAACTTTTTTCAACAACCAGCATAATTTGAACCAAGAACATTGCAAAACTGTTAATTTAATGGCAAAATTGCTGAGAGCACTTAAACTGAGTGTCTAAAATGTCGAGCCTCCTTTTGTATGCACTTATTTAGTCGAATAGTACTATGGGACTAGTACAAAATGTTGTACTATTTGACACAAACCTAAATTTTAATTTGATGCCTGTTTCAGAGTAATACAAATACATGGGAATTAATTGTTCAATAATGTGTTTTAGTTCAAAACAACAGAATTAAAAAAATAACAGTTCTTGAAATTTGTCCTGTCTAAACAGTATAAATTCAGAGTCCACTATTAAAGCTACTTTGACAAAAAGAAAGCAGACGAGAGCTATTTGTGGTTTTTTTGTGACTACAAACATTTCGACTGTACTTTATTTACAAAGCACATCCCCACTCAGTGTGCTCATTTGTCACTAAATACATGTACAATACAATAGAACACTTATAAAAATACTAATAGGTGAAGCAAATATTCTTCGGTGAAGTACTCATCAGCTGGTGAGCTACTGCTAGCATACGAGCTACCTGTTGGAGACCCCTGTAACGTCACTATCTCAAAGCTGGACACACTACATGTTTATGTTGAACAAGTTAGACACACAACTCGTGTTTTGAAGACGAGCCATAAACATACTGATAACAGGAGCGCAAGATTGGTAAGTGACACTTTAAAACAGTAAGTTAGCATGTACCCAATCAACATGATAGACACAAAAACAAGCTAGCTAGCTAGCTGCTGCCAGAGAGGCAGTGAGAGCCAGGCAAAATGTGTAAACAAAGATGCCAGAAAGTCGAATGAGATTGAAACGTGAGCGATCCCACACACTGGCATAGATAGGCTATAGATGGACTATTTTTCATTCTCACGATAATACGGAACAAAGTGAACATCAACACAAGATGTGTTGCATACTTTTATCTGGTCACACATGTGCAAGAGCCAACAAGGCAGACAGGTGATTCAGGTGCATGTTTATAAAAATAAAGCGCAGTAAAATGTTTTTATATTTTCATAAAAAAATTTCAAGATATAATTCAATAGATGCATAAATAATAAGCTATATATGTATCTATATAGCATATACGGTATATCCATTCATACAATATATTGACATTGTTTTCAGGTTTTAAACCCAAATTTTTAAGGTGTGGCATCTTTTATTTTGTCGCGGCAGATCAATAACATGTATCGGAAACCCTGAGATAAATGTCTCTTCCCCCCCTCTCTCTGTCTCTGATGTGAAGGAGTTCCAGGATCTTTGGCCCAAACTAGCAGTAGTAGTGGATGGAGGACCAATAGGAGACCCGAGTCGCCTCGGGTCGACTGTGGTGGACCTATCAGTACACGACAAATACCGCATCATCAGACCCGGCTGGTAAGTTCTTGCTCTTTACTTAAATAATTATTTTTAGTATTCACTTATTTTACTATTTAAAGTACTAATATTGGTATCTAAACACTTTATTGTGAATCTTAAAGCAACAAAATAGATTTTAGAAGACGCAAAATACTGCATACTCTGACTTCTACGGGTATTTGCTTAGTTTGGTCACCAAATACATGCGACCGAAACTAAAAATGTATTTGTGACAAGAGTTTGAGGAAAAAATATGAGTGTCACTGACAAATGTAAGGTCTAGAGCAAGAGTCCCCAACCACCGGGCCCCGCCCACAGACTGGTACTGGGCCGCGGGAAGTTTTCAGGTGCAATTTTATAAAAAATTAAAGAAAAAAAATAACTCTAAATAACTACATGGAATTTTATGTAAATGCTTATCCATTTTGGAAATACGGGCCATTGTTTTATTTTAAAAAATGATGTACAGTTACAAATCCCATAGTTTTTGCTTGTATATGTTGTTTGTTGCGAGCGGCAACCCGTCCCACTATGTTTGACTGTGCTTGAACGCACCATTAAATACATAAATATCTAATAGGTTCACCTCAAATAAATACATAACATTGCTGAGTATGTTCAGGAAAGTAAATTATGAATGAATGGGCTCCAACTAAGTAAACATACTGTACTTGTGATCGTGTTATTTCATTGGACTCAACCTCCTTTATGGTGTACATTAAAAGAGAAACCAATTGGGTTTTTAGTGCCTTTTCTGCCACGGTCGATGTGCTGGAAGGTAAATATGGACTCTCCTCTGCGGATTTGGGATAGTACCACTTCACTAACGTCAACACACTGGCTGGAACACACAACAAGCTTTTTTTTTTTTCTATGGGGATTATGAATATTTTTTCTCCCTGGGAACACCTGAGGACTTTGGAATGACTCTACAGTTATAAAGCTGACTGCTTAAAAGGATTTGTGTGTTTTATTTATGTGGCTTCATTATTTTGTCCTTATCATGGGATTGTGTGGAAGTTCTCCATCTTGTGCTTGAAAAAGTCTGTCTCCTATCTATACCTTTTAACCATGTGTAAGTTTGCGAGGGATTTTTTAAATTATTTTTTTTATTACAATTGTATTATATATTGTTATTAGAAGCTGGGAATACAATGTTAACCTTGCCTTTTGTGAAGGTGAATGCCTTCATGCATTTAAAAAACTGTTGCTCATGTTAAAGTTAAATCTTTTACAATAAAAGCCTCAAAGTTCTGTATAACAACAGTGTCTGTTTCCCTCGTGTATGTTTATTTTTAATGTGGAATGTTCTAAGCCAAAGCGGGAACACACACACACACACACACACACACACACACACGAGAGAGATTCAATACTTTTATTGTGAAAAATATCCTCCAGGAAGAAGCTTGTAACAATCAGCAGGGAACAAAATGTACAGTATAAATATTTGCCAACCATAACATTTATATTCATAAAACAAGTTTTCTGTGTGATAAACGAGGCCGCGAAGCAGTGCTAGCACTCAATTTAATTTAAATCTCCCAGCAGCGTGCTGTAGCTCTGCTTTGCTTGAACTTTGAGAATGTAGTGGGATTCCGTACAAAAAGATGATAGAAATTTGCTGATTTTATTTCAACCCTTGCAGTGTTGAAACACAGGACTGCAATCTATTCATGGCGTGGTGGTGGCGATGACGAAATTGTTGAATTTGCATAATTGGTTATGACACATTTACAAAAAGTGGGTCAAAAAAGAAAAATGCTTGGAACTGCAAATGAAAATTTCACGAAACAAATAAGACAGTTGCCTGTGGGTGCTTTTTAGATGGCAGCACTCACTGCTGCTTGAAAAGCGCAATATCTGCTTTCATATCGGACTCTCCAAAAGCCTCTTCACTAGATTTGTCACTAGACTAGTTGCTTTTTTGAAAGGGAATATCTACAGGAGTCTGATTACTCGCTAAACACAGCGACAAAGTCACTTCCTTCCTCCTACGTCTTATTTTCTGGCAGACCAGAGGCATTATAGTGCGTTTACGAGCGTGGGTGGGCACGTAGCGCCGAATCTGTTTGTGGCTGGTCAGTTAGTAGGATTACAAAAAAAAAAACATAAATTTTTGCACAGCTTTGTGGAGGGACACAGCAGTTCATTACGTTTGGCTGTGCGATAAATAAAAGCAGTGTTCTCGCTTGTTGAAATATTGTGGCACGGCACAGTAATGCCGCCAACAGAAAATTATGTCGCATGTTGTGTGAACATCTGGGGTAGAAATGTGTAGAATATTTTGTCGATCGTTGCCACAGCCTGAGCAGGGGCATTAATCAACGTTGTCTATGAATTAGCTAATGGGACTACGTAAAACGTACATGTCTGATTTCCGTAGTGTAAGTCGCTGTGGGTGAACAAAATCAGTGCTAGCAGTTGTGGAAATTCCCTAGCACGACGCTGATACGCTGCTTACAAACATTTTGTAGAAATTAGTTTCAACTCCCGTCACGCCCAAGCAGGATGTTATGTGTCGATGAACGTTATTTGTTGGTCGGTTAACTAGTATCCAAGTACTAGTATGCCAAAAACTTTGTATCAGATGTCCTGGAAACTTTGCAGAGCGACAACAGTTACTAGTGATGGGAAACATAATTCCGCTTGCGGACACTCACTAAAGTGAATCGAGTGCTTGATTCACGCGAGTCGGGTGTCACAACACGCATGCGCAAAAAACCCACACAGAGACTCCCACAGATATACGTACAGTATATACGCACTAAGCACCTCATTGAGATGGGTGGCCAGTTGCAGCGGCGCAAGTATCAAATGCAAGAAAATGGACTAAACTTTAAGGGATAGTTCGGATTTTTTTGACATGAAGTTGTATGACATCACCATCAGCAGTGATTAATGATTAACCCCCCTCATTTGGTCCCGCGAGTCCAGTTCTGGTCGGATTTCCACGGCGAGGAACGTGGTTCTGCTTAGTTGCTGGGGCCATAAAAACAATATGCGTTCAAAAAGAGTAACACATTTGCATCATAAAAATGCCTCCTCAACAAAATCAAGACATCACAAATCTCTCGGCGTTATGTTTGTCGCCTCTTCGTTCGCGTGTATGTGATGAAGACACTCGCATTTTCTTCCGCTGTGGGACACACGTAAGCAAGATGGCCGCGGATGAAGCTTAACACGACTAAGCAACTAAGCAGAACTACATTCCTCGTCAAGGAAATCCAACCAAATACAATCAAAGGTATTTTTTCAACCTTACCTGTGAAAGGTAAACGCATGAGATCTTGTTTGGACTGTAAACCGGTTGGTACAATTCCACGCAGAACATGAATTGGGCATCTTCCCATGGTTGCCACATCCAAAATGGCGGCGATGTCGACGTATGAATCAGTGCGGACTCGCACATGTGCAACACTTGTCGACACGCTCACGCCAGCGTTGGCGAGTGACTCTAGGTTAGCGAGCGAGCAGCTCAGACAGGAACAGGAAGTGGAAAGGAGAGTTGATTTGAGGCAAGGAGAAGATCTGTTCCTTTTTCCCGGGGGTTAATACATTTACACAAATGCAGTTAGAGTAACCGTTGCACAATTAATGCCATGTTGCCTGGTTTCCTTTTTTAATTTAGCTAGTGGCAGCAGGGTAAGCCAACAAGTTAACAGACGAATACCCGCTACTCCCGATTCTGTAAAAAAAAAACAAACAAAAAAAACTTGCGAGTTTTGAAGGACTCGGTCAATCCTCGACCATCTAGCCGTTATCTAAGTACCGGTACCTAAGTTTGCCTGCGGAATGAACAAAAGCAGCGCTAGCGGTTGCTGTTGAATGTCACCAACAAAAAAGGACTAGGATGTCGTACGGAAAATGTATACACTACCGGTCAAACGTTTTCAAACAGCCCAATTTTTCCAGTGATTTATTGACATTCAAGTCGTTCAAGTCCGATGAATAGCTTGAAATGGTACAAAGTGGTGAAGTGCCAGAGGTTTAAAAAAAAGGTAAGGTTACCCAAAACTGCCTATGCCGAAAATGTCTATTTCAGAGTTATAGAAAAAGGCCTGTTTCAGGGACCACAAAATGGGTCAACAATTTAAAGCTGTTGAAGCAGAAATGGAGGTTGTTCAAGCCTTGGCAGTTGGTGCAACTAATTCCTAACTAGTTCCGGAGTACTTACTACCTCCTCCGTCTGCATAAAAACAGTGTTCGGAACACACTGTGGTACTATACCGTCAGAACAGCATTCTACTGGAGAAAGTCATTTGTTGCTCCAAAAATGGCAAGAAAAAAGGGCATTAACAATGCAAGCGAGACGGACCATCTTAACGCTTAAAAATTGGAGTGTTCTGAAACTTTGGACCGGCAGTGTATTTAGTAGAAATGTATAGAATCTGTTTTTAATCTCGCCATGAGGTTACGTATCATCCAACATTGCTCACTGGTCTGTTAGCTAGTGGGTCCATGCAAAAAAACTTCATATCTGATTTCTCCGGGAACACAGAGGAACAAAACCAGTGGTAGCAGTTGTTGAAATGACCGAGCACGATCTTGTAATACTGCTCAGGAAAATTTCGTAGGATGTCATAATGTATGTTTGTTTGATCATTGGTTAGTTAGCTGAATTACGTTAATTCTGCCTGCGTCTAGTGTGACATCAGGTACTTGTCGGACAGCGACAGGATGGGCGTTAAACGTCGCGCCCCAGCTCCGGCATCGGGGGATATAACCTTACACATTGTTGCCATCCCATCCCTGTTACGGCTGCGATGCTACCTCAGAGGGTGCAGTTACGCTCTTCAGAAAGCGAACATGTAGCCACCCAGCATCGTGACATGTGGGTGCAAATGTGACACAACCAGGGAATCCACCGAAGACGAGAGCGTTCCATTCAACAAGAGCTGACGACTGTTTTCTGAGTTGCTCACAAAGTCGTAGACTGCGTAGCCTCAGCCCAGTGCTTCGTTGTAGGTCCAACTCACGGGGGAGCTGTGATGGGAGCAGTGACGGCGGTGTTGCTGTAAATGATGAATATTGTGCTTGCATTTTCCCAAGATTTCCTACTAAAGTTTCCCGACGACACAACAACTAAGTACGGACATCCGTGCCCATCACTTTTGCCTATACCAGCCTCTTTTTCACACAGATATACCGCAAAACGCCTGCACCAAAGCCCTCTCAGGTGCTGATCCCTTCGAGAACTTAGTGAAGGCGGGACATTACCGTGACTCTGTGCGCTTTCACACAGTCGGTTAATTAGATGGCCTGCGTCTAGTGTGACATATAAGATACTTGTCGGACAGCGACAGTCGCTTTCAGCACAACAGGATGGGCGTTAAACGTGGCACCGCAGTCCCGGCATTGGGGGATATACCCTTACACATTGTTGCCATCCCGCCTCTGTTCCGGCTGCGATACTACCTCAGGGGGTGCAGTTGTCCCCACTCCCGTTTTAAACAGTAACACGAGGGAAAAGCCAGCGTTGGCAGGCAGTTTGAAAGGGGCTACAAACGTCTATTTAAGTGCATTGTTTGATGGCGGTGGGTCGGTAGAAAGCTCACATGAGCCACTGCTCCTTCTCCTTGTTGAAGTGCTCGGCCCAGCGCCGTGTCAGCTCCAGGTAGTGTTCAGGTCCGTGTGGCTGATAGTCCAAGTAGACCCTGGTGGCGGTTTTCTTGGGCACCGCCCTCTCTATCTGTGTCCCCTCGTGCCACTCGTTAAAGGACGTGATGGTGACCATCTCGGGCCGCACGTTGAGCGCCGCCTGCAGGGCCGTCTCGTAGTAGCGCCCGTTGACCCGGTTGCGGGTGCTGTGGCTGTTCCACGGGCGAATGCTGGTGTCTACGTAACCCGGTCCCACGCTGGGGATGAAGAGGAGATTGTTGTCATCGCAGAAGCTTTTGATGGCCTTCCAGTTTTGGTGGGAAGAGCCGAAGGAGAAGCCATTGGAGGCGAAGTATGTGTACATGCCGTCGAAGCCGCCAGCCAGGATGTCCTGCTTGTGGCGCTCTTCCACGATCAGGGCGATGAAGAGCGAGTCGTAGGCGGAGCCTCGCACGCTGTGGGAGCCCGTGGGCGACAAAAGTTCAGACCAAGACTCCGCAGGGGTCAGGTACGAGTCGTAGATGTAGAATAGAGGAAGACTCTTCCCTGTGCTGGAGGTAAACTTGTAGAAGGCTGCATGGTCGCCATACCTTCAACAGAAGTTAGAGAAGCACATTGAAATCACTTCTTGGATGTCATGTCCATTTTTTATCCTCATTCCAAGTCTCATGCCGATGGTCTTCTGCTAGCTTTAGCGCTGCTTTCCATGGCTCATAGTCATCTCTTTTATAGCTTAGCATTCCTCTTTTCATGCTACTGGTATGCTGCTGCTAGCTGTGAGCTCTTCTTTCCACAGCTAATGGTATCCTGCTAGCTCTCATTTCCATAGCTCATACTGTTAGGATTGCCGTTACTTGCTCAAGTTTTATGTTTCCTCAGCTCATGATGCTCTGCTAGCTCCTTTCGCTGGTTTGCATAGCTAATGTTGGTTTGCTTTTAGTTCCTAGCTCTGCTTTCCATGGCTCATACTGCTAGCTCATACCATTAATCTGCTGTTAGTCGCTTATTTTGTGTTTAACATATTCTACTGATCCTCTTGCTAACTGTTAGCGCTACCTTTGATAGCTAATACCACTAATCTGCTTTTAGTCGGTACCTTTGTGTCATTTAACGCATGCTAATGATCCTTTCGCTGTTAGCGGTGCCTTCCACGCCGCTAATCTGCGGCTAGTTGCTAACTTTGTTTTTCCACAGCCAATACAAATGGTCTATCGCTACCAAATGATCTCATGGAGCAACATTTACAAGTAAGTCAACTCACGCAGGAAGAAAAACACTTCTAGAAATGTAGTTAATTTGTAGCTGTATCGGGTTTCATTATATATTTTTTTTTGTCTGTTTATATAGTTAGCTAGTCTAGCCTAGCATGAGAGTCCATCACCCTTTTGTTATTGGACTGCGTTCCTAATAAAGTTGAGTTGAAAAGTGTCAGAAATCCCAAAAGTTTTTCGTGTGTGGTCTGAAAGCCCTCTCTGCTGTGTAATATTTAAAGAGTCTTTTCACTTTAATACGCCAAAGCCGGGGTTTATATAACCAGAAGCTCCTTCTAAAGTAACATTCATGTTTAGTTAGTAATGGGGGTGTAAAAGTGTCTACCTGTCGATGATGTACTTGATGTGGTCGTGCACGCTCTGGTCGTTTCGTCCTCGGTATGGTTGGATGTGAAAGGCAACCTGGAGAAACGACACGTTTAGATCGACTCACCTCCATATTGTACATATTTCAATTTTGATACAGTGTTGTGTTTCCCCCCCCAAACATGCCCCATAATTGACTGGCAGAAGCAGCCATGCGACAAACAATCCAACATGACGCGCACTCAAAAAGTTCATAATATGAATACTTAAAAGGCGAATGGACGCTGGATTCACATTAAATGATTTATGACTGGCATGGAACACTTTCCCAGCCTGGGAAAACATGATGGAAAATGTCTGAAGAGGAGTAAGAACATCTGCAGTAAAATGTAAGCCAAACAGTTTTGTGCTGCTTTCCTGTTTAATTTTTTTTTTTTTTTTAAACAAATCATTGGATCTAAATATTTGGGTTGTAAAATTGTGAATCATCTCACTGGACATATTTTCTGTGTTTCGAAATGCGTCGTAACTGCACAGTTGACCCCAAAAAATGATGATAAATTCATCCAAATTGAAGCCCGCGTGGCCCATGTTAAAGTCTTGCATACCGTTATAAACACACAATCTAAACATGAATGTCCACATAAAACAGTCTCTGTAGAAGAAATCTCTTGTTTTGGAGGGGATTTGGAGAAACTGAATTGAACATTTTGGGCTGTGGAGAAAACGTAAATCAATTTATTCACTTTTAGATTGAAAAAAATATATATTTTATACAGTAATACAAATATTTTGTGTTTTTTTGGCGGGGGTAACTTTATGTTAAGAATAATCTTTTCATAATTAAGCAAAAAAAGAACTTTTTAACAAAATAATTGTTTTTGGACAGCAAACTAGTTGATGTTCACTGAATCAGCAGTGCCTCTGCTGGTTGCAGCTAAGTACTACACTCTCTTTTAACTCAAGTACTTAACAGTTTACCCACATACAGTATTATACTAATGCCACTCCTAATTCACTGTAACTGTCCATTTAACGGGACCTCCTGTGTGTTTTTTAATACTTTTAAACACATGAAGACCTATGGAATCAATGGAGGCCATATGTATTTAACGAAGAGTTTAATAATGTGTCTCCCTGTGTGCATGCAGCTCTCACGGTCTATTTAGCATGTGAAACTTTTACATTCCATCAGGGACGTGATTGCCCAGGGAGACGAACGTGACTCCAGGGAGCCTCCGTGCTCACACAAGACCTCACTTAGTGTGGACTATTTCAGGTCCTCTTCAATGGGAGGTCATGCAATGCAATGTAGTGCTGCACAAGGGATGAGCATGTGGGTGCTGCTCAGATACTGTTCAGCTTATATAATAATAATAATATAAAAATAAAAAAAGATGTATGGCTTGCTTTGTAGCATCAACCCCAGGAGGGCTCACTGTGTGTTTAACTGCGTGGTGCTAGTAGAATTACAAAAGTGCTTGCAAATACTTCAAACTGGTTTGTTTATAACATCTGTCAATAAAAACAGGATATGTATACAGTAGTGTGTGTGTGTGTGTGTGTGTGGGTGTAGCAGAATCTACTGTATAAAATCTTAGTCTTATAATTCAGCGATTTTCTGGAAAAGCACTACTCTAAAGTAGCACAACATTTCAGGAATTGCGTTTTCTTTGGCTTTTTTGTGATGCCACCACAGACGGGTACCAGTGATGGCAAAGGGGGGGGGAAATAACGTCGTGACGCGATACACACGTCTCTGCCCTGGCTGTCACAGTCAAAAAATAATAATAATAATAATAATAAAAATGAAAAATACACCAGGAAAAAGATGGCAAAACAGCAAGGTTGTTATGAACGGTAAGTACAATCATCCCTCATTTATTGCGGTCAACTGGTTCCAGACCTCATCCAATAAGTGAATTTCCCAATAGGTTCTTTATAAAGGGAATATATTCATTGTTCATTTCTATTCATTGCGTAGAAAACCTGTTTCTGATCTTCTAATTATGGTTTATAACATTACTGTAGCCCTCTAGACATGAAATAGCACCCCTATGGTCACCTTTACACTCCTATAACCCAATATAGTATCAAATAAATAAGCCATTTGAGACATAAATAAGACATAATTTACTCACGTGTGTTTAGCATTGGCAGTCGCATTATCACAGAGTAGTACCACTGTGACATTACTGATAACTAGTGACCAGCGAAGAATGCTACACAGCAACATGTTGTCATGTTCCGCAGGACAGGAGTGAGCACTTCCTGCTGCGGGGAAGCTGCAGCCGCGTCACCCCAGTGGTTTGTGGCGCAGCTGGCAGCAATTGCAATTAGTGGGGTTTAAAAGCCCAGCGCCGCCTCAAGTACGGTGCTGGTTCATTGTCTCTTTGCCTGTTAGCTTGTTGCGCTTCACCTGAGCATTCCACGTACCTGGTAGTGTTTCAGTTGCCTGTCGTCACAGAGCTTTTTCTCTGTCACCTTTGTTCCGTTTTCCTGTACTACAGTGAGTAGTGGTTTTTGTTTCATTAAATATGTTGTTATGTGCACACTTCTGCCTCCTGTCTCTGCATACCGGGGGTCAAGCATTCAACAGCTCCTCAATCGTGACACGTACTGAATTTGAATGTGTCCGTATTTTTGTTCGTTTGGCCATTTTTATGCTTACAAATGCTTAATTTAGGCCTGAAATGTGCTTAAATATGCACATTTTTTTGAGTAACAATAGTCTTAGTCAACCACGAAACAGCAGAGATTTACTATACAGCGGTTAACTTATTGTTACACTTGCCAATTAAAAGTGCAAAGCACGACTACACGAGTGAGTACACGATGTGTCGTAAGGTTGATTATACGACAGCTTCTTTTTCTTTTTTTTTTAAACATTACTTAAAACTGAACAGGTCATAAATGTTTTACGATGACGACAGTTTGACTCTGGAACGGATGAATCCACTTTCCATTATTTCCTTTTGGAAAATTGATCAACTACGCGTGTTGTACATACAGTAGTTGCCAGGTGCAGAAAAGCTTGAAAAGTCGTCTTAAAAAGTGCTCGACATGCAAAAATTCCTCACTTTCGTGAGCCTCTTTGAAATTAGGCATGAAAGCGACTGTTTAAAATTGAACGTCTTCCATTGGAGGGTTGAGAGGTTCATCATTCC
This sequence comes from Dunckerocampus dactyliophorus, assembly GCF_027744805.1. NCBI lineage: Eukaryota > Metazoa > Chordata > Actinopteri > Syngnathiformes > Syngnathidae > Dunckerocampus > Dunckerocampus dactyliophorus. The sequence continues at coordinate 6,598,408 of NC_072825.1, forward strand.
ACGCTGAAAAGGGCACACAAAGACATGAATAATTCACACAGAAAACGTGTTTTCTGGCGCTGTTTTTGTATGATCGGGATGTTAAGAGCTCCCCGCACGCGTCGCGTAAAGTGCATGTCACGGGCCGTACATGTCATGCTAGCATTTCAAACGTCACGCCCGCCAATAAGGCATTACATTTCATGCATTTGCGTTTCTCTCATGACAGCGTCGGGTATAAAAACCCCTTCAGCTTGACATTGCATGTGTAATTTGTGTAGTTATTTCTTAGCCTGTGGCTGTTCAACAGTAATGACGGCTGATCGTGAAAACTGCGAGATAATTCAACATGCAAATGTATCTTGTATGTATCTGGATCTTTATTCCTATCTCTTGACATTAATCTGCACTTGGCCTAAATGCATCAAAAACTATGGAAAAAGGCCACAGTTCCATGTCAAAACATACATAATATACAGTAGTGTTCAACTCTTTGTTGCATATTCTTCAAATTTCATGTAAGACGACTTCGGCCGATTGTGCTTATCGCCTTTTACGCTGCATCATTAATGGCTCCTGTTGTGACATAAGAAAACCCTTACAGGCTCTACTTGTCTTCAGTCACCGGGAAGAAGGGAAAAAAAAGGCACAAAGACACTTTTTCAACCACACCTTCTGCATTAATTTTACAGAAAGTCCCATGAAAAGATCACTTAAAAGCATATAGCATGCAAATGTGACACGGGTTGTTAATTCACATTATCAAGCGCTCCCTTTTCAAACTTTAATAAGCCTTCAATATGGCGACAGCACGCCCACGCATGTTTCCTGCGCTTATTTTCCCCCATTTTCCGACCTAATTGGCAGTCGGCTACATGGTCCACCATCGCTCCGCTATACTGTATTGCTGTCCTACACAGCTTGCTCTGTCCCTGCAGATTGAGCAGCGGATGCGGTTCTTTGACCCATGTCCCTCACGTCTCCCGTGCTGGAAATGTCAACAGCACTGCAAGCATCCCGACTAGAACCCCAGAGAGATGAGTGAGTTCTCCTTCAACTGCGCTCAGTTTTACATCAGCTCTTATTTCAACCATTCTTTTGTTTTTTTTGGTCAATAGTCCTAAAAGCTTCTAAAATAATCAATCCATAGCCTACTTGAACTACCTAACACATCCATCCATTTTCTATGCCGCTTATCCTCACTAGGGTCGCGAGTATGTTGGAGCCTATCCCAGCTGACCTCTGGACTTGGTCACCAGCCAATCGCAGGGCACATATTCACACTCACATTCATACCTATGGAGAACTTAGAGTCGCCAATTAACCTAACATGCATGTTTTTGGAATGTGGGAGAAAACCCACACACGCACGGGGAGAACATGCAAACTCCACACAGAGATGCCAAACGGAGATTCAAACCCAGATCTTCCCGATCTCCTGACTGTGTCTAACCACTAGGCCACCGTGCGGCCCCTACCTAACACAATGGTGCCTAAATACTGGAGATGAATACGACGACTGGGGATGTGTACCCAAATGTTTGGTTGTACCTCAAAAGATGCAGACTCAGCCACCTGCAACACATACTTGAAGGTGACATTGTGCATGTACCGTCTTTTAAGTAATGAGGCAGAGGCACACAGAGTCTAACGCTGTTTTCAAACCTTGTTGCTGACCTTAACAGGCCAACAGCGGTGCTCAGTTCCAGCACCAGTCTTAAACTTGCACACGCGTTTCTCCGGAGCTCTCCACACCAGCAATCACAATCAATGTGAGGTGTATTCACAAACACCGAGATTACACATTTGCAATGATTTAGCTTGACATTTAACACGTTACACATGTGTGACTCACAATGTAAATGTAAAACAAGGACTCTACGAGTATCGAAATTGACGCTAACACAAAAATATACATGCAAAACAATAGTATTTTATACTTATTCATAACCCGAAAGACATGCTGGGTAGCCTGTTGGAAGTGTGTGTGTGTGTGTGTAGGCTTCCCAGCATGTCTTGCGCATTATTCTTTTGCATGTATATTGGTGTGCACACATCTATTTTGATACCCGCATAGTGTGTGTGATATAGTTACATTGTGTGTTCCACATGTGTTCCTTGTGTTATTTTTGGTTGCACCGTGAGTGAGGTAGGCATTTGCGTTGATGAGGTCCTGTTGGTTTGTGATGTGTGAGTAATCTGACTACTTTTAGTGCAACTCAGTCTTTACCAATGTAGAGCAAATGAGATACCGATAAATTCTATTCTACTAATAAAAACTGCCTGATTATGAAAATTCTGAGCACAAAATTGTACATTTTTCCCACAAATAAAAAAAAAAATTGGATCTACCGTGTCTAAAATAGGTATGTAAGGGCTTTTTGTGGAAACATTTGTAGTTTGAACTCATCGCACCGAAAATGGGCCTACAGAACTGATCCTATTCACCCCCTACTCATACTCTTGTTTTTACCTTGAGGTTGTGCCTATAAGCGGCGTCCAGTATGGCCGGTACAAAATCCTCAGTGGGTTCCCCATTGTCATCAGCCAGGCCTGGAGGGTACCAGGATAGGACCAGAACCCCTGCAGACACATAAACACACTGACGAGTGACAAGATCTTCAATGGATAGTTGGGATTTTTTAGACATGAAGTGGTATGACATTCCCATCATCAGTGTAGTGCATCATCAGTGACTTAGCCCACACTTTGTCCCGTGAGCCGAGTTCTGGTCAGATTTCAGTGATGAGGTACATGGTTCCGGTTAGTTGGTGGGGCCACTTAAGCCAAGAGCTTCTCAAAACAACATGCGTTCAAAAGAGTAATACATTTGCATCACAAAAAAGCCTCCTCGGAAACATCAGACCTCACAATTGATCAGCGTTACATTCTCTCCCGTCGTATCACTGTGCGCTGTCATCTGTCCGTTGTTGTGTATGCGTTCCACGGCGGATGAATGGTATCACAGTGGTCTTTATCTGCGCATGTAAACATTGTGGAACACATACACAACTTGGGCTGGGGGACATGGACCAAAACCAGATATATTTAGATTGAATATCGATATATGTATCGATATGATATATGTATCCCGATATTTTTTAAGCAAAGTGAGTTTAGACAAAATCAAAGCCAAATATGTGTGTAAAGTTGTTTTATTAAAATAAACCCCAGGTCTTGTGTACACTGCAGACAGTGGATCAGTCAACAGCGAAGAGTCTCTTTTCAAAAAGCCACAATTTGCCATAAAATGACACCAGAGCAGACCAAACAGCTTCAGTTTATAGAGAGTATTTTTACTGTTGATGTGTGGCTATTTGTCATCTTCAGTCCCTCTTTTGCTGGGACCACTTATTGTAATGTAATGTCGACCTTTTTACGGCTCTTGTGTCTAATTAAGTGAAATGTTTTACCAGACTGGCGCATCCACTCATCATCCATCTGGCACTAACGCCAGGGTGTACACGAACCAACCACCACCCCCACTCCTCCTGGCTGGAACACTATCCAAGGATTCCGGTGTCACTGAGGGTAGCGACTGGTAACACACATTAATATTTCAACACAGCTCAATCATGCAATGTGTTTTGAGTAAAATATCGTACATTCTGCAGTCCACTCACCAGCCACACAATTAGGCACACCTGCTCTTTTCGAGATAATGTTCACTCGTGATGTGTATTATTGCAGTTGTTGCATCACTAGATTGGGCGCTCTAGTTGAGATTCATGCATTATTTGTATTGGCTTCCATTACAATAGATAAGTATTAGATTAATTTAAAAATGTAAATGTACATTGATGGTGAAATTTACAATTTTAGAATGCTTATATTTAGGTTTAATAAATTTATATTGTAGGTGTGCAAGTAAGACTCCAATACGCTGTGCGTGGAGCTGTCCATGGTCCTGAATAGTTTTGATCCACTTTTTGGTTCTGTTTATAGACTAAATGTTGTTTTTTAATCCTTCAATTATAATTAAAAGTCGGCTAATTGCATGGATTAATCGAATTTGTTGGGTTTTTTTAATCTCTGAATAATGTACATTTAAGTCTAATTGTAAACATGAATACATACAGTATGTAGTTATCTGATCCTAAAAGTTTATTTTATAAAAACAGATTGTTTTTAATCCAGAAATTATGATTAAAAAACAGCTAACTGTATAGATTCATTGTTTTTATCTTTAAATTGGAATTAAAAGTAAAGATAATTGTTTAGGCTATTCAATATGTTGTTTTTTTTGTCCTTAAATGAGAATTAAAAGTCATCTAACTGTCTAGATTAATCGTTTTTCAAATGTATCCTTTAATTAGAATGAAAAGGTCAGCTAATTGCATATAGTCTATGAATGGATAATGTCGTTTCCGGGAGCTTTACCTGCAGCAGAAGCAGCGATCTGCTCCATGTGGGACTCCAGCACATTCGGGTCCCTAGAACTGTACGGTCCAAGTTCTGGGTAGAAACTGGAGCCGATGTCCTCAGGAGGCATGTGTCTCCCCCTCGGGTAACTGGATGCGATCTTCGGGTCCCAGTGCGGAACCAGGACGTGGTCCCAGTGCACAAACTTGCCGTCTACTTGCGGGGTTCCGTACCACACATAGTAAAACATGTGCACGTCGTCGAATATGGATCCCTCCGGACCGGAGTTCGGCAAAGCCGATTTAGTGTTGTGATGACCCGGTGAGGAGGAGGATGACGAGGAGGACACTGAGCGCCGGTCCAGCTTGCCGGCGAACTCCAGATTCGGAACCAGATCTGATAAACCGTCTCCCGTCTTGAGGGTCCTGAGTCCCATCATGGTTCCGAAGATAAAGAGAGCGAAGAGAAAGAGCGCCACGCATGCTCTCCTCCGCAGTCTTCCCATGCTAGACCGGTACCGGCGGCTCTTCCTCTCTGGGTTTTTGTGTGTGTCTCTATGGTGTCAGCCTATACGAGCAGATACCACACCATCTTCTATACGACTCTACATGCTAGAGATCGGGATTGTGGAGTCTGTGGTTCTTCCTCCCAACACTGGGAGTCCTTTCAGCCTGACAGCAACACACAAGTGATGCTCACCGAAAAAGGATCTGTTGTGGTGCGGTCATTTGTGAAGAGGCACGACACACAAATATAGGGTTGTGTTTCCGGTTCGGGTGTCAGGAGGGGATTTATACTGACATCCAGCGGCCAAAGTGGGTAATGCAGTGGTGACGTCAGTGTGTTGTGTTCAGGTGCACTTGGAAATAATGTACTTTAGCCTTTTCCTGCGTCAACACAGGCAACACAGTATAAAATGTTTTAGGTACAATCGGTATGTTTGAATAGGTACACAATAAAAACAGCAAAAACAATAAAAAGCTGAAATGGTGATGTTGATAACTAATAACGTCACAAATATTGTCTTTAAATTTATATAAGTGTCCCTTCCTTTGCATCCTTTTTTCAATTATGCGGCCCTCGGAGGAAAAATATTGGACACCCCAGCTTTACTAAGATAATGATGCTCGCTTTTGCAGAATGGATGTCAAATCTGTGCAGTGTTTCTAGTATTTCACCTCTCCACGTGTGCGTTTTATGAGGTCATGGGTCAACCTCCATTCATCAAATTACATTTTTGTCAACAGGGGGGATAAGTGTCCCTGAATGCAGCACGGTGCACAGTGTGAAACAACCATCACTGTCACAACAACTAATCCAACTTCTCAGTTTTTGGCTCCCGGCCAAGATGATGGAAGAGCCCCCTCACCCCCACCCCCCGTTTCCCCGGGAAGACATTACATTGTTTGGCTTTTTAATTAAGCACTTTATTAATGGCCACTGAGCATTAATGGCGTTTCCTAAAGCTATCAAGGGCTTTCAAAGGTAAATATTTGCACAAAAGAGGTCACCTACAATCATAATGATATACTTTCGGGCATTTTTAAAGCATAAATGTTGTGTATTGTGTTAACTAAATTTAACAGGGTATTAAACAATACAATCGAGCTAAAAGTTCATTTATCCTAAAAAAAAACAACACTACAATAGCTGCCATGCCATGCCAAATCAAATAGCTCCATATGTAGTTTTGTATATGTGTGTTAGCTTCCATCGGTTTAAATACTATTTCAAGGAGAAAAAATACAAATAATCCCAAAATAAACGACAGGATAATTAAAAATGTTCCAGTAACTTAAGTCATTAGTATTATTTCTTTCTAAAAATGAGAAAACTGTTTACCAAAAAATGTCATTCGGTGAAGACATTTTCTTCAGCTACCAAAGAGGAGATTGTTACTTTCAAAGCGTTTACTTCCATAAACTGGTGATTAAAACCGCATGCATGGTGCATGCTTGTCCACTAGGGGTCGTTGTGCTCGTTGAACTGTAACTTCGAACCTCCGATCATTAGCTCACTTCCAAACAAAAAAAGATCATATTTATTAGTTTGTTCGTTTCTTTCGTCTCCGAATTGCGTGCTATATTTTTCAAATACTATTTATGCAACCTAATTTCATCACTCACGACCAATGATCCTCACGTGGACAGGTGAAAATAAATGTAATTGTGCTTGAAAGTAATTATGTTGTCATATGTGAAAGTGTTTTTGTGCTTTGTGTATGATGATGTGCATTTGTGTGTTTGCATGGTTAAAAAGATCTCATGTGTGTCTTTTAGATGCATTCATCTTGTCAGTGGAGGGGGTCAGCATATTAACATGATGTGATCAATCACTGTATTGATCCAAGCATCGGTTTGAGCTGCTTGCCTTATTTTCTTGGTTGACCCAAGCAGCTGGTTTGAAATGTCCCTCTCTTATTTGTTCTGTTTTCCTTTAGGCTCAATTTCAGTGTAAAGGCCCCTGTAGGCCTACTCCCCCCCCCCCCCCCATTGTTTAACACATTATTTTGCTGTAGACTAACATTTTGACCCCATATTTTGCATCCAAACAGCTAAAAACAACAAAGGAACATCAGGGAACATGTGTAGGCAAATACCGTATGACATGAATTTGACTTATGCAGATTTATAGCATAAACGCGTACTTCCAAATTTAATCCAGTCTTGTTTAATTTGGTATTTTAAAGTAATAACCTTTAAGATTCTTGCATATGGAATAATTGTTGTGAAAAGGCGTAATATTAAACACACTTATAAGAATAAAAAATGCATTACAATACAAAAATGTTAAAGTCAAGATCATTTACACAATAAAAGCGAGCGCATAAAATGGCAACAAAAAAATAACAAAAAATCGCTTCATTTTCCATAAATGGTCTAACACGGCTAATTATTTAAGATAATGGAATCATTTTTGTAAGGTTTGACAGAGCCGAAATATTAGACAAAAAATCAAAAGTAGTGCAATTTTACACCTCATATATGTAGGCTATTTTTAAATCATGATCATTTCACAACTATACATCAAAAATAGCAAGTAAAATTGCAAAATAATAAAAATCACACCAATTTTACAAATATACAATGAAATGTTGCTAAAACAATAAAATAGCAAAAAAAATGCACAAATTGTAACTATAAGACAAATTCGCATTTTGGGAGGGTTTAAAGAGTTCAGAATATTTCACTTTTGTCAGTAATAATATTAAAATGTAATCAATTCTATTTTAAAAATAAATGAACTGTTTTTAAAATAATGTTGCAAACAAAGAAAAGAGCAAATTAAATGGCGAAATCATTTTTAAAAATGCACAAAATAGTATTCAATGATAAGCATTGCGCAGCTTTTTTTGAGGGTTGAACGAGGACAAAATATTAAAAACACTCATCCATTTCACCACATTAAGGTTGTCCTCATTTGGGTCACGGGTAAGCTGGAGCCTATCCCAGCTGACTTCGGGCGGGATGCGGGGTACACCCCCAGACCGGTTGCCAGCCAA